>NW_026947507.1:47885000-49085000 GCF_034190915.1 Cavia porcellus
AATAGAGACAAATACTCTGAATGATTAGCTCTAATGTTGCTCCAACAAATCCAAGGGGCTAGTCACAGCCTTTTGGCGATTGTGTAGAGCTGGGCTCTCCCTGGAAGTCTGTGGCCAGAGCTGCAGGTCATGGCCCACTGGTGCTGTGATGAGATAGGCCTTGGGTTCCTCGATCAACAGCTTCCCAACCTCCCACGCTGGCTGACAGGTGTCCTGGGTACCTCTGCGTGGATCCGAGGATGCACACCCAGGTTCTCACACAGGGCACAGACCTGGGTGGTTCTATTACAGGAATAAGCCTTTTAATGATCAATCTGTATAACTGTTTTCCTCTACTTTTTTTTAGCAAGAATAATTTCAAAAGCTTATTTGGAATTTAAATCAAAATCCAACCAAAGAAATCACAGATCAGCGATGACGTCCCGGGATTAAGCTTTCTTTGCCATGATGCTTTAAGTGTGAGCACAACCAATGAATGAGGATGATATTTTCCCAAAGGCAGGGTTCCACAGTGTGGTTGGTTTAACTCCTGGAACACAACTATTCTCACAGGAAGTCAGTATTTTTCCACATGTTCATCCTGTAGCACAATTAGGTGACAACTATAAAGAAAGTGGAACACAGTGATCTGAAGTGCATCCCAAGCTCGACTGACCACAATCAGGAGTGGGAGTGCAGTATGCCCCTCTGTGCATAGGAAGGACCCAACTGGGAGTGGAGCTTGGCAAGGGTGTGTCCTCAAGGGGATCGTGGGCCATCAGTCACCCTGGGCGGCTGTGTGAGATGGTGTCTTCTTTCTGCATCACCATGCTGGCTGCAGAAGACGGCCTTTCACAGTTACTTTCTAATATGTTGTTTGCACACAGTTTCACTAAAGAGTGGTATTCTGTATCACGGTAACTGTGTCTGCGTTACTGTCTTACTAAATTAAACCAGTCTTTCTGCCTTGGCCCTGGTTACACTTCTTGTCTCCCCAGGACTTGGCCTGTCACAGAAACCACACAGGTAGTGAGACACAGTCCCTGGCCCGAGAGCTCTTGGCAATAGACAACCCACTGTGTGTGAGAGATTTAATGGGGACTGTCGGGCTGAGTCCAGGGCTCTAAGTTTCTACTTCTCAAACATACCCAATGCAAACACCAGCAAGAAGCCAGAGACTCCACCACCTGGGACGTGCCAGCTGGCAAGCATCAGGGCAGTAACCATCAAGCCCTCTGACTGGGGAAACACTCACTTTGCTTGCTTCTGAGAGCCCCTTAAGGGAGAAAGTCTGCCTGTCCCCCTGGGGACACACAGATGCAACTACTTCGTCGCCATCCACAGCCTCACTTTTCTTTGTCTGCTGGAACTTTTTTTTTTCTCTGAGAAAATACATCACGATCTACATTGTGCCCATGTCAACTTCTTTTCATTATCTCCAGGTCCCCTTCTGTTTCCCTCTCCACCTGTGTCCTTTTAGCTTCCTAGCCAGGCTGCTCCCTGCCAGGGTAAGATCTCTGTAGCCCTTGTCCTTACGGAAAGTAAGAGGGTGCCCAGCAGACACTGCCAGCAGAAGTGGCATTCCTTAAGGGCCCTCACCACCACATGTGTAAAGCAAGTACCTTAAGTTAGGGAATCAAAAATACAGAATTTGAAGTCCTTGAGTTCATAGCAATACAAGAAGAACAGGAATTTTTCTTGACCAGGGATAAGAAATCTAAAAACAAACATTCAATGAGGAAGACCATCACTTTGCAAAACCAGTGTAAGGGCTGAGTTATGAAGACCTGGATGACAGTCACTGGTCAGAGGGTGCTGCACAGTCTGAGTCCCCACCAAACTATGAGGGGCTGGGAAAGGTGAATGGAACTGTAGCAAGGGCAACATCCAGGTGTCTGCAGGAAGATGTCCTTGCTCTTAGGAGATCTGTACTTAGGACCCAAAATTTAGTTGATGCATGCAATTTCTTTCATGTGTTCAGCAAAATATATGTGTGTGCCTTCATGAGGGAAGGAAGCAGATGTAGCAGTATTAGAAGGTAGGCACCTGGGTGTGACCCATAATCCCTCAAGTCTTCCTATGGTTGGAGACCTTGACCCCGCACCTCAGGTCCAAGGTCTAACTTCCTGACCTCTGGTCACTGTGACCCACAAGCCCTCAGGTCTTCCTAAGGCTGGAAACCTTGCCAGACCAAATACTCCCCTCCAGAACTTCCCTTGGGACAAGACCCATCCCCAGTCTCTGTGGCTTTTGGGTCTCTTTGTCCCTGAGCACATAGTGGGTACCTATTGTGTACCACAAATGCAGGCTGTGAGGACCAGAGCAACTGCATCTCACTGAAGGCCCCGGAGCATGGACATCAGGACCAGCTGGCTCTTGTCCATCCCCACCACACATACCCTTCTCCCCAAAGCCTGTTCCCAATGCCTTCCACCTTGATGGAATCAGGATACAGATACTAGGCTGGTCCTCAGGGAGCCACTGCTTACTCATAGGCCTACGGATTTTTCCTGGGCACTGTAGGAGTCAAGGGAGCTATGACCTCAACATGACAGTCACTGGTGCCAGCAGCTTTGGAAAGACAAAGATTCAGCTGATGCATGTGCACAGGGACATCACAGCTAGCACTATACCTGGGGCCTGTGACACTGGGAATGCGTGGGTCTGTGTCACGTGGGCGTTACAGACTCCTGGCTGTGTTGGGAATTTGAACTGCAATTCCTCCTTCAACATCAAGTTCTAAGGCTACTGGAATGACAACGCCTCAGTTGGCCACAAGACTTGGCAGAGAGGCCAACAAAACTGAAAACAGAGGATCTGCCATCTGTGGAAAGGGCAGTAGCACACACAACTGGCAAGTGTCCCTCAGGTCCCTCAGGGATGAGCCTAGCCAACCCCAGGGCATGCACACAATGGCTTAGTGAATACCAGGTGCCACTGTCACTCACGCTTCGCAGGCCACTGCCACTGGATGGTAAACACACTGGGCAGCATTGGAAATACAATGAATGATCAAGTCAAAAAAGTTATGATGGTAGAAGACACTGCCATGAACCTCCTTCAGAATCCTCCCCTCATGTGCAGCACACTGATCCCATTATCCTTGCTGCTGGCTTCTTTCCTCAGTGTCTTAGAGTGCACTGTCCTGGCTGCCTTGACATTCTGAATCCATTCAAAATGTTAACACTTCATGGTCATTTTGACTTTGGAGGAAAGCCAGATAGCACACAGTGCCAGATCTGGTGACAAGGTGAATGAGGACCCGGCATCATGTTTTTATGAGCCTGCCTTTGTTGGATGGCACTCAGCAGCAGCATCCACTGTATTTTTTTTAATCAATCACATTTCACAATGACACTCAGGAAAGAGGACCCCCACAGCTGCTTTAGAAAGTGTAAGAACAGTGGGAAAGTAAGCTCCAAATGAGGGACATTCATGGCAGCGTGTCTTTCACACTAACAAACATTTTAAATTTAAGCATTCAGAGATTATACTGATTATTCTTTGTATATAGTTAACCACTGCTCTGTACCGATGTGGAAAGATAATTTTCATCATATTCCCTCTTTCAACTTCCAAAAGACCCTCCTTGATAAACAGCACAAAGCAGATGCTCTGTTTTCAGTTTTATTGGCCTCTGTGCCAGGGTGTGCGGCCAGCCGAGGTTTGTCATTCCAGCATCCTCGGAACTTGATATTGATAGAGAAACTACAGTCAAAACTCCAACACAGCCGGGAGACTCTGAAGCCTATGTGACACAGACTCAGGCCTTTCAGGGACCCTAGGTGCAAATATCAAAGAAGGGTGAAAAGTGGGCAGTGTCTATGGATTACAGCAGCTCTCACACAACAGAGGAGCTCAGGGTAATGTCGCCCAGCAGGGAAAACAGCTCAGTTTCCTGTTTAGGATTTAGAAAGCTACAATATCTGAGCTTCATACTTTGGGTAGTTATTTTATTATTTTTGGCTTTGATATGAATGAAACTTTTCCTTGTGTAGTATCCTGAGTTGAAAAGCATATACCATCAGAGGAACCATGGGGGAGAGATAAGGACCCCAGCACAGCCTCAGAACAAGATGGAAAGCTGGAACAGGAAGAGCCATGGCAACTCCTGCTAGGCAGAGGATAAAGCGACCAAATGAGACTGAGGGGCCTGGGAAGTGGTACCCATAAATGTCAGGTGAGGTGATTACAGGACTCAGTCAAGGTGGATATGGGCAGACCAAGTTAACAAGATCACCACAGAATCGGTGCAGCAGGGATGTGCTGTATCTGGAGAATGTGGGTGTGTTGTTTAGATAAAGGCTTCTTAGATGAAGGGAATGCCATCAAAATGCCAATCCTGGTCCAGACTCCCTGGCTTGATTTTAAGCTGAGCATCTATGCCCAATGGGGAATACACTTTTAGCTGTCCAGTACGTAACATAGATTTCTCAGATGTCTCTGAGTAATAACACGCATCAAGTCTGAGGTCAAGAACTTTAACATCAAGGGAGTTTAGCAGGAAGAGTTTCAACATGGTGGCTAACCTTAGACCCTTGCATAGATATAAAGGAAAGTATAACTATCATTAGGTTGCTAGAGATAGATTTTATTTATGTGTATTTAAGACATTTCTCATTGTTGTGAAATAACAAAAAATATGTATGTGGTCTTTATCCCTGCTCCTGGCCAGGGCTCCTAAGTGGTTAGAGGTATGCAGACAAAAGGAGAGTTTGTGTCACCTGTCACAAGACTGTTTGACTACTTCTGAGCTCCTGCCAACACAGAGACCCTTGGCAGCGTCTAGATCACCACAGAAAGGGATTGGATGCAGGAACGCAGGTATGGATAAACCCACTGCTGACCTCCAGGGGACAAAGGTTGAGTCCACCACCATGGCCAAGGACTCCATCCATCATGTTTGTGAGGTCTCCATACAAACCCTCAGTACCAGGCCCATGCACTTCGCGAAGTATACAATAAACTCCTCACCCTCAGGCTTCTCCTGTGAGTCTCTTCCACCTGGCTGTTGTAGGGTTAGTCCTTTGTGACAATGAGTCAACAAGAATAAAGTTTCCCTGAACACAGGGAATTTCTTCAGCAAGTTACTGAACATGAGGAAGGGTCACAGGCCCTCAACTGACAGGGGTCCCAAGTTGATGGTGCCCTGAGGTGCTGGACTCCATCCCACAGATGCCAGCACCTGAGGCCGACTCCAGGGAGCTGAACTGGAGTAAATAACACTGGGTGGTGTTCTCAGAGATGGAAAATTTTGTAGGGGGGAAGCTCACATAGCTGGGGAACAGAAGCAGTGAAGGTACAAATCACCTTTATTTGGTGTGGCATGGTCGAATGTCCTTTCCATAACTCAAGCTGAAATGGAATTGCCCCAAGGAGGGTCTTACAAGGTATACTGCCCTCATGAATGGGTTAGTGACCCTCAGCAAGGATGGTCCAGGACCTTTTCCTCTACCCTCCTCTCCCTGTCTTCTGCGTGATGTCACTTCCTGTGCTGATGTTCTCTGCACTTTCTGCTCCCTCTTCCTGTGAACTCCTGACTTCTCTGCTTATTCCCATCTGTGGTTCACGTCCCACAGTGAACTGGAAAACTGGCCATACCACCTTCTGAATCCACTTGCATGGCTGATCCTTCCAAGTGGAAGGACAGGAACACCAGGGTCACAGAGGAACGAGTTTGGGGTAAGTCGAGTCTTACTTTCCTTAGTTTCAAGGCAGGGAAAAGGTGACTGCACCGGCTCTGCCCTAGTGGATAGTAAGATGGACCCTCCCTGTCGCTGAGCTCCATCTCCACCCATGAAATGCACGCAAGGAGCCCTAACTAGTCCCTGTCTGGGGCTGTCCAGGGCCAGCTGTGCTTGTGGAAAGTATGACGCACCTTACAACTGTGACCTCCGTGTCTGCTGCATCCACAGTCTTTGCAACCTTGTCGACACCAAGAAGGTGCCAAGTAAAACTTTGCGCACCACCTGGGTCCTTGGAAAACAGCTTCCACGGAGGATATGGTGAGACCTGAAGACAGCTATTTTGAGTCAGGTAGGCACTATCCTACCTACGACACTGATGTGGAAAATAACTGGAGACAGTGTGGTTTGACATATAAGGTGAGTGTTCAGAATAATTTGAAAAGTATCATTTATACCTCTCAAACAGTGAAAGGGTCATTATGTTTCTATTATCTAGGACATCTCCAATCTGTTGCACCTTTTGGCACTTTCGATGTTCTTCTCTTGGGCACGGTGATGGGTCCTAGCACCCCTCCCCAGTCTGTAGCTGTGAAATGGGCCCCTTAACCTCAGGGGCACACTACAGGAAAAAAGGTGCATTGGAGACAAAAAAGGAGCATCAAAAAGCCCGGTTACAAGCAATGGAACTGCAGATAAGTTTACAGGGGAAGACAGAAGACTGTAGGTTTGTGCACTGTGGTTGACATGTACACACACATGCTCATGCCTCAGCCCAGAAGGAATTCAGTGACAACGTGCTATAGTGATCACTTCACAAGTGACAGAACATGGTCAAGTCAAGGCTTCTGGAGCAGTCAAAGGCCCCAGGACTTGGATGGACAGTGAGGTCTCACAGCTCAGCACGTCACCCAGAACATCCATCCCTCATGGCCCTGGGCTCCATGCTGTCCTCACCAGCCCACACCCAGCTCTGTGCTCCTTTTCTGCCCCAGCATGCTCTGGAGAGCTTGGCTGCCACTAACTTGGGGACTTATATTTCACCCTGGTTTCGGTCTTCCCCACCCCAAGCTTCATGAAGTCACAGTGGGGCTTTTCAGAGGTGACTGGATCTAGAGTGCATGGTGCTGGGACCAAGAATGTATGTTTACTAAATCAGCCCACTGGTTTGACAAAGTTCTGGCAGGATTTAAGGGTGTGACTACTACACCCACCCTAGGGCAAGCAGACTACAAAAACTATAGGGTATAAAAAGAGGGTTAACATGCTCTGGCCTGCCTGCTTGCTGTGGACTTTTTCTCCCTGCAATGTTCCTCTGCCATGCCACCCTGCCTTGGAGCCAGCCGACTACAGGCTGAAGTCTCTGAACTTTGAACCAAATAACCTTTGCTCCTTTAACCTTGAGTGTCCGGTATTTTGTCTCAGCAATGGGAAAAAGTAACTAAAACAGTAGCCCTAGGGACCACCATGATGTTGACTCCTGATGGAGCACTGTCTTCCGTGGCCTGCTGGGGACACTGCAGCAGGCACAGCCCAAACCTTTGCAACCCCCAACAAGGGCCACACAGTCCCCAACACACATAATGTTCCCATGCCAGCACTGTCTGACGCTGTCTTTCCTAGTGTGAGTGCATCTCTCAATGGACGATGCGGTCTCCAACCTCCTACTTCTGCAGGGCTGCTTCTAACCTTCCTGAACACTGAGTCAGCATCTCTACCCCAAGGGACTGTGGCAGCATTTTCAGCTCTGTCACCAAATGTACTTAACCTTGCTCATACTTAGCTGGGATCTGACTTTACTTTAGACTACAGCACCCTTCTGATAATGTCCTTGGGAATATCTTTTCAGTACTGCAAAACATTCCCCGCTGCTCAGCACAGACACAGCTGACATCCTGTATATTAGTGCATTTTCTCATGCCACAGCCACACTGGGGCTCACTCAGCCACACAACTGCCCAGTTGACAGTCACTGTGGCTTTGTGAGAACCTCACATAATCTACCGCCATGTTGTTATGGCCAGGTCAGAGAAGCTATAGGACTCAGGGCTCCCCGGTGCCCTTCTAACCCAAGATCATTTATAGCTAACCCAATCTCCAGTCACTGAGACTCTGAATCCCTTTTAAATCACTTCTCCAACCCAGAAAAAAAGGCCTTCACACATTTTATGTTTCCTGGCTTTAAGGTCATGTTTTTTCTGATACAGAACTTTTTCACTTCTAACATAACTCTATATCTGCCTGATTTAGTGCAAAACTGTCAACAGCTTTTTGGAAATCTTAATAAAGCATGCTTGCTCCTATATTTATTTCATTCATCTTGAAAAATCTTAAAGTTTTTCTCTGCATTTGAAGTGCATTTTCGATAGACTTCCGGGAGAACATGGCGGACAGATAGCAGCAGCTACCGAGGCTCTCTTAGAGACCCAGCTTAGAATCCAGGAATGGTGCGGAGTGAGGAATCCTAAGCAAGAGGAGATATACCCTGCTGACCCAAGAACAAACTGGGCTGAGAGAAACCAACTGGGAATGCAATCCTGGTGCTATAACAGGAACAGATAAAGCCTCAGTGTGGAAGCTGGAGCCCGTGCCATTGGAAGCCGCGATTTGGGTTTCCTGCTGCCGCCTGCTGCGTCTGAATTGGCTCCGCAGGGAGAGAGATGCATGAAAGCTCTGAGAACGGGAATCGGTGAACAGAGTTGAGAGTGGGATGGGCGAGGGGGGGGGTGTGCATCGACCTGTGGTGAGTGAGGGAAACTGGGACTCTTCCACGATCTAGGAGGCTCCAACAGAGGACATTCTGAGACCGGGCAGACTTGCCGGAAAAGGGCGCTGCAGTGACTTCAGTCACATATCCCTCTCTCAAGTAGGATTGGTGAGCAGTGCCTACCTTATGTGATACTGCTGGCTGAGACCCAGTAGGCTAGCACAACCCAGGTCCCAGCGCCTGGAGGTGCACCCTAGCGGTGAAGCCTTCGGTAGGTTGACCTGGAGGGGTGGGCCCTGCATAGGCTGCCCGGTCTGTAACTCCCTGGTGTGCTGCAGTGGGCAGGAACACCTAGTCGGCGCAATTCAAACAGATTGTGGCCCACAGGGAAGGAAGCTGGCCTCCTATATACGCTTGTATATAAGTAATAAAGAATATGGGAAGAGGGAGTAACAAGAAAGGCTCCTCGGCCCCCAATCCTGAGAAACAGGCAATAGCGGACACGGCACCAATAGACATAAAGTGCTATCTCCAGAGCCTCATAGACGAGTTCAGGAATGAAGTTATTAATGACCTGAAGCAAGACATAAGCAGAATAGTTAGAGAAATGCTAAGCACCACCCAAGAAAAAACAGATGGTAGAATGGAAGAACATAAAAAAAGGGGACAATTGTTTGATGGAGAAAATAGAGAAAACATAGAATATGTGAAGCAGGTTCAAAGAGATTACCAGGAAACTAAAAACTCTGTCGAAAACTGGCATAACAGCTTGAAAGAAACTAAGGATAGATTATCTGAACTGGAGGGCAGATTTGTAATATGGGAGCATGAAATGAAAAACTTCTTAAAAATAACAAAGAAAAAACAGCAATAATGCAAAGACTAGAAGATGATAAGAGGATCTATAACTTAAGAATTAAGAACTTAATAAAAGAAGAGGCAGGGACACAAACAAATGAACTACAAAAGCTACTCACAGAAATAACCCAAGAGAATTTTCCCAATTTAGCAAAAGGTAAAGGTACTCAGATGTACAAAGCATACAGGACCCAGCCACCTACAACCCAAACAGAGCTACACCCAGGCATATAATAATCAAAATACCAGAAATCCATTATAAGAACAGAATATTAAAAGCCATCAGAGACAAGAAACAGATCACTTACAAGGGAACACCCATCAGAATTACAGCAGACTTCTCGGCACAAACCATCAAATCACAAAGAGCATGGGGGGAAATAATTCAAGCTTTGAAAGATAATAACCTCCAGCCAAGATTAATATATACTGCACAACTATCCCTGGAAATTGATAGAAAAACAAAGTGCTTCTAGGATAAAGAGGAACTAGGGGAATATGCAACCACCAATTCAACTCTACAGAGAATACTGCAGGATATTCTAAAAAAGAAAAATACGAAGATTCCAGAAATAGTGGCAGAGAGTCCACAATGAATGGAGCAGAAAACAAAATGAAGAAGACAAACTGACAACTAATGACAGAAAAAGAGCTCAACAGAAATGAGGCAGAGAAGATTAGATGATACGAATAGCTATTTTGGAGAAAACGACATCATAATAGGTAATGCTGACTTAATATCATCTTGTTTTGAAGTCCCATCAAGCTTTTGTTCTTCTGTCTCCATAGGTCTTAACATGTTGTATCTTACTGGATTTTATTATATGTGATAGTATAAACAAAAACTTTTATAGACAAGGATATTATACAGAAACCATTGTTCATTTTCTGTTAGTTGATTCTAAATACGCTGTAATACTGTCATTCTCTTGAATGGTTTTACATTGTTTTGATATATTTGATGCTACAGTATATGAAGTTATACTCAAAGATTTCAAGGAAAGAGACAATATGGTAACTACTTTTATGTCAGGATTATCTTGTGGTGAAACACTATTTTGCTTAAATGGTTATGTTTTGATCTGTGCTGTTTTGTTGTTATGCGCTCTTTTATCTCAATCTCCATTTTATTATTTACTTTTTAATTTTTATCCTTTTAATTAAGGGAAAAATAAATTTTAAAAAGCAGGATATATTATAGTAACCCACTTTGATTTTCTATTAACTTGATTTGAAGCCCTGTATTGCTCTCATCATCTTGTTTTGACTGATGTTCCTCTATTCTGTTTTGCCTTGATAGTACCAGGTTTGAAAGTTTAGGCAACAGCTGTGAAGACAGTGGGATTCATTATGACGCCCATTTTGGTTGACTATTATCTACTTTTGAAGACCTGTAATGTCTCCCATGTTTTGGTTTTGTTGGTTTCGTTCTTTACTGTTTTGTTCAATTTTATTATAACTGATGATATAGGTAATTCCATTTGAGATAGCAGGAGGCATTATTGTAACCATTGTCGATCATCTTGTATTATGTTTTTACATTATCTGTTATGTCTACCCTTTTGATTTGACTGTCTCTTCTGTTATGTCACATTTGGTTTTACTTTCTTCCAAAAAAGTAATAAGAACTGTGGGAGTAATAAAACCCCAAATGTGTAATAGTCATTGTACAAAAGAGAGAAAAAGAAAGTGCTCTAAATGATATAACTGCATGTATATTTAAGTGTATAAGATAGACAATGATATTACTGAGTTTTGTTGGATCATTGAACAGAACTGTTTGCAGTCTCACTGTTTGAATGTCCACTTTATATGCTTTAATTTTTTAACTTGAACAAATATTTCTAAGATGACAATGTGTAATCCATTAAGTAGTGATTTCCTACTGTTTATTTTTTTCTGAAATTCTGTATAACTTGTACCCTTTTTCTGCCTTTTTTTCTTTTTCTCCTTAAATAAAATTAAAAAAAAAAGAAAAAAAATAAAGCGCATTTTCCTCTTCCAGTAGATGAAGTTCACTTATGTTACATGAACACTCATTTCTTCCTTCATCTGTTCTTCCATACTTAGCTGTCCACTTCTCTATTCTTCTACCCTTCCTTCTATCTTTGTGTTTTTATTTATTTATTAAGAGTTCAATGGCATGGTGTATGCAAAAGGCTGCCTCAGGCACAAAGCAGCGCAAGAGTCTGGAAGAGAGATTCACAGGAGAGCTCTGGCCCAGGAGAGCAGGCACCGTTTCCAGAGGAGCAGCACTGGCTCAGGCCTGGAAGGGCCTTTCCTGAGGCAGAAGCAGAGTCACACTTACACCCAGCGTGTGTGAAGCACTGTGCACACATGGAGTGCATGTGATCCCACGCGTCTGAGCCACAGTGAGTGTTGTGATGGGAATGGACCAGGGTGGTACTGACAGCCAGCAGCAAACAGGGCAGAGAAGATTCCTGGAAGCCCCCAGCCATGGGCTCAGCAGCGTGAGGATGTATCCTGCTTCCCTAAGAACCAGGGGGATTTGTCTGAGTGAATGTGTGTGACTAGACATGGCACTTGACCCTGTCAGAAATTACCATGCAAGGCAGATGGAGAGCAGGGGGGGGGGCTCTAGAACCTTCCAGAACCTTTGCCGCATAAGAAGGAAGAGTCAAGAAGGAAGACTGGGGAGAGAAAGGTGTCTCAGGAGTGAGGGAGGGGGCAGCCTGGGACAACCTGGATGAGGCCAGTGCACAGGGACGGGATGACTGTCAGGTCACTTCCCTCAGCTAGGAAACCCAGGGATCCAGCGGGCACCAGAAGGGGAGAAGGAAGTACAGCCTCACCTCGAAGGGTCACGTGGCAGGAACACCAGGGAGGACAGTGACCTCTGGGGGCAAGGGCCTTCACTCACAGCCTCTGACACAGTGGCAGCCACACAGACAGCCACATGGGGCCTGCTGATTCGGACAAGGGGAGTGGCATAGGGTGAGTATGTGGGGTGCGGTGTGGACAGCTGATGGGACCGAGTGGCCACACACAGTGGGGACCTGAAAGGTCATGAATGAGCATCAGAAGCTACTTCTGTGAGGGAAGATGGCTGGGCAGCTGTGACATGCACCGTGGGTGCCACCTGAAGTCCAGCAGGCAGTGACGAATGGGCCTTGGGAGGCGCAAGGCCCAGTCTGCACCCTTCCTTGGCATCCAGCCAGGCTGCCCAGGCTGGCCCTGTGCCCCACAATGCATTCAGGCTGGGGCTGGGGGGAGGCTGGCTGATGCTCAGGCAGGGGAAGTGTCTCCAGGGCCCAAGGCTGGCTCTGCACACCTGGCACCCCTGTGCTTTCATGCCATGCTTAGTGTTGAGGTCCCTGCCTTCAAAACCACATTTACCTTGTGGTGTTTTGACTGGATGTGACCAAGGTTTCTTCAAGTTATAATAGCATATGATTGAGCTACTCATTGTGCATTGTTAAATAAATTCAGGGTAAGGACTGGTTTTCAAAGCTAGGAGTTAGAATGAGTGATTTCCCAGGGCGAGAATGACTGGCAGATGATACGCTTCTGGAAGAGATGTTGGCTGAGGCTGAAGGCCCAGGCCTCCAGGAAATACTTGAAGGTTGTGAAGTCCTCGAGGGCTGTGCTCCTGGCCACACAAGGCTGTGCCCAGTGAAGAAACGGAGTGATGTTGATTTACCTGACAAATCAGTCATGTATCCATTACAACAAAGTAATTCCAAAATATCTTAAATGCTGTCATTCCCTGTTCGCAGAGCTGGCTATTCCTTCCCCTAGTAGACAATGAGGATGCCACAGTGGAAAGTCACAGTGACAGCACAGTGCAAGGAGGCTAGTGTGCAGGGTGATGTGGTCTGGGGTAAGACAGGAGCTGCAGATGTTGACTGAGGCAGGTCACAGGTATGAGGAACAGGTACGCACCATGGCCTCAGCTTACTCAAGCTAAATGGGGTTTTAACATCAACTTGAGTCTGTTTTCTCCCAGGAAGAGAGCGGGGGGCTACAGAGTGAGGCCGCCTGTCCTGAAGGCTGGGCTCTCAGGAAAGCCTGGGGACAGCCTTCCTGTAGGGCTACACTGTGGGACAGGCACTCAGTTACTCATGCAGCAGAATTGGAAGGAAGAGAAATACACCCCGAATCGGCCTCTCTGGGGGCTAGCAACTACCCACACTGGGCATAGCTCTCAGCTCTGCCCCATTACTCTTTATGGAACATTCTCTGTTTTTTGTAGTTTCTTCAAATATCCTGCCTGAAGCCCATGAGACTTCTAACACCCCCATCCCAGATGATTGGCACTGGCAGAAGTTCCGTGGAAGGGTTTTGAAATGTCGCCTTCCCTACCTGCCTGGAGGATGCCGTGGACTTGCAGACCCCACACAACTTCTCTGCCACAAGTGTGCACACTTTGGGGTATCAGCACCAATGGGAGTGTGAACAGAGATGCAGGTACAAATATAGGAATGGAAATAGAAGGCGTTTACTATGGAAACTGGTTGGCGTGGCCAGGAAGGTGGAGAATCCCTCCATCTGCTGTCTGGAGACTAGAGAAGTGGGCAGGACACAGACCTGGTCCAGAGACCTCTGTGGTCCAGAGGACAGAAGACAAGTGTCCCAGGCCCAGAAGAGATAGTGTCTCCCCTCTCTCTGTCTCTTGGCTCTACTGGGCCTTCCATGGGTCAGATGTACTGAGGATGTCCTCACAGACACACCGAGGACTCTGAGCCCAGTCCTGGGACACAAACTTACCTTCAAAGGTTGCCAGTCACCAGAGTAGAAGGTGCCTAAACACCTAAGTCATCATCTTTGCAGAAGGGGTGTGTGAGTCACTTTCCTGTCACTGGGTCCAAATACCTAACACTCACAACTTCAAGAGAGGAGGTATGTTTGGATCCTAGCTCTAAGGGTTCAGTCCCTGGTCAACTGCTCAAAGGCAGAAACAGAGTAGCAGGAGGGCTTGGAGGTGGGCAGCTGTTCACACCATGGCAGTCAGGAAGCTGAGAAAGGAGGAGCCGGGGACAAGCATGCAGCCTTCTAGGCCGCAGCCACAGTGACTACCTCTTCTGACAGTCTCCACTTCCTAACACAGGAGACTTTGGGGGAACTCTCTATCAAAGCCATGACAAGGGGTAAGAAACACATCCAGGTCATCCAGAGAATGTGGTAACATGGACATGGCACCCACAGCGTTGAAGTGTGCTGGTGGAGGGAGTGGCCTGCAAGAACACGGGGCTCCTAGGCCCTGAGATCCTGGAAGGGCACTCTGTGGGCTCTGGGAACACAGGTGAGCTGGGGGAAACTGACTGGGTCACAACATACACTGGTAGTTCCTCTGGGGATGCTTCCCCCAGAACCTTTTCAATCCCTGAGATAGCCTTGTCTGCCATGACCAGCAGGGCCACGCCACCCCTGAAAAGAGTGCTCAGTCCAGGTACTGCAGGAGTGGCACATCTCATCCAGCAAAAGTTTGTATGGTAACGACAGCATGAAATTCTGAGGAGCTCAGGTGCTCTGAGGTCCCGGTTCTAGAGTGTGATGTAGAGTAGAACTGGCCTGTCTGCACTCTTGTGGAAGAAAGGATCCTGCTTAGCAAAGATGCACACCCCATCCACATGCAAGCACAAAGTCATGGCCTGGTGCTATACTGCAATTACCCATCAGAAAGAGCAGAGCGCTGACTGCTCCTGCAGCACAATTATCTCCCTCAAGTCAGTGTGCTTGCTACAGTGGGGAAGTGCTGACCAAGGGCCAGCGCATCACCACGAGCAGGGAAGTGTGGCGGTTCATTAGCAGGCTGTGTGCCTCCTTGTTGACTCCTGCACCATGTGTAAGGTCACAATTAAAATTCAGAGTTAATGTGAAAGTCCCCAGCCTGTGCGAGGCAACTCTGGACAAGGGATATTTGCTGTCACTCCCTGGCACCTCGCATGTGGCCATAATTACAGCAGTGGTGACAGGCCATGCAGTGTCACCCTGAGCAGCTGGAGCTGGGGTCCTAACCAGACAGGAGGCTGAAGGGAGCCCAGGGTCCCCCACACTGTGGGCTTCCAGTGGGTACTGGGTCTGGGTGAGGAGTACTGGCCTCAGTGTCACTTTTACAGACACTTACATGGCTTCTGTTCATCTTCATGACCTCGAACCTGCAAGGCAGTGTCTCAAAGACCTTGGCGCTGGAGCACAGCCTGGGCACTTTCCTCACTGATGCCCATGGCTGCAGGTAGCTGCTGAGGATTTCCCCCCGCCGTGGCTGGCTAAGCAGGAGTACAGGATAGACAGATGCTGGACTTGGTCATCGGCAATGTTGGACTGGGAAAGCTGCTTTTGATCTCTGATTGGCTATGAAAGTGCTTCATCTGACTCTAGAGATTCCTTGTGTTGAAGCAGCTCTTCAAATACTTCAGTGTGGAAGTGTTCAGCACCACAGTGCTGGAGAGGGTGTGGAGGAAAGGAACCTGCGGGACATCCAGGCAAGACTAGGGTGATCATTCTGCAAGAGTGTGGAGTTTGCCAAAGCATAAAGATACACCTCCGTGGGATCCCACAGCCCGTGATAATGATGCATCCAAAGCACAAGAAATCACCCCAGGTTAGGCGTCTACATGCCATGCCCACGGCTGCACTGTTTACTTGGCAGAGACGTGGGAAAGCCCTCGTGTGCACAGTGGAAGAATGGACAGAGGACGTGGCCCACACGCACGGTGGGGCACTGCTCCTGCCACTTCCTATGAGCGAGTGGGCTGGGTACAGAAGGTGAGTCTGCAAAGGGATAAGCCAGACACAGACTGAGGAGGGCTCAGAGCCAGAGAAGGGAGGACACAGTGCTGACTACAGTCAGGGGTCAGCACTGTGTGGGAGAAAGAAGGCAGCAGTCTGGCCACAGCATGAGGCCGATGGCTGAAACAAAATTGAACTTTGTTAAATAAGCAGCTTTCAGTTGTTTGTATCACCAAAGGTAAGTGTGAGGTGCTTCCTTTGCTAATCTGTTTCTTTGCTCTACTCACATCCACAGCACCATGCCACAAACCTCAAATGGAAAAAACAGTTTATCTAATGAGAACAGAGTCAAGCCAAGCACAGCAAACAAAGCCCAGAGGCTTCTGTGAGCTCAGGAGTTGGGCGTGGCCGAAGCCCAGGAGCCCGAGTAGCTGGGGATTTACCATTCTGCAGGAGTTCTCCATGTTTAATTTCTGAGCGGACAGGGTGCCTGGTTCTACTGCTCCCAGCACCTTGGGCCAGCTGGTCTTTCAGTGGTGACTGTTTAGTTCCCTGGTTGAAGGACAGGACTCAAGGGACCTGTCTGCGAGGGGATCTCCCTTTCCCTCCAGGGACCACATGCTCAGATCTCTGCCTGCGCTGATGCTGCAGATTCCCTTGTTACCTGACTACAATTCACGGGAGGTTGAAGAGGACCGTAATGGACTGAAAGTTCTAATCTTTTGATAGCCACCATTCTGCAGCAGCTGTGGTCTAGATTCATTTAGTCATTCAGCGTTTCCTACTTGGGTTGCTGAGTGTGCTGGGTTACAACCCCAGAGCCAAGCAGAGTGAGCTGCCCAACCTGGGGCCTCCACTGTGCTGCCCACCCCACCCTCCTTCCATCCTCCAGTGTCCCTGCTAAGCCCCCTCCTCACTTCCTGCTACTCACCTAGGGCTGGGCTTCTCTTTCGGTCTCCTCTCTGTGTAGATCCTCCTGCTTCGAACTTCCTGGCCCTCTCTCTCTCCTTCTGTCTAACTAAGACCTCCTTTCTTTTCTGAGTGCCCTTCAGGAGAAGCCCTCTTTCCCATACCCTCAGCTGGCCTCAGCTCACTGCCCCATGCTACTTGCTCCTGGTGGGGCTCCACATCAGTGCTCCTGACCCACTGCAGTCCTAGCATGTGGAACTCCAGTCCCTAAGTGTGAACCCCCAGGAGACCCTGACCCTGCTGAACGTGCGCAGCACCTGCCACTCTGCTCCCTTCTGCTCCCCAGCCCCTGCAACCAGCAGGGCAAGCTCAACCTGAGCACTGCTCCTACTCCATCCCCAACTCTGTGCCCCTGACAAAGGCACCAAAAGGCCAACTTGGCATCGAATCTAGTACCCTAGCCTCCTCAGGCTAACTCAGTCAGGAATCCCAGTTTGTCCTGTGTGTTGCTAAATGTACAGGATGTAAGTTTTGGCTTCTTTGACATTTTAAGTGTGTGGTTTGGTGGGTGTAAGAACATTCACACCAGTGTCAACCCATTATGGCTGGTGACCTCCAGAATGTCCTCATCCTCCCTATCAGTTCCCTTGGACTGAGACACTCACCTCTCTGCTGGGCATCTTCAGGACCCTTCAAATCCATGCCACAGCTCTACCTATGGCCAAGTTCAGGCGCTCTTCTGTTCATGCAACTGATTTTCTAAGTAGATTTGTCATCCTTATCCCACTTTACATATGTAGACTTTTAAAAGCATCCAGGAATACCACAAGGTTCACTGAGAACATCAGCAACCCCGAGTCTCTACCTCCTCACCCCAGCTGAACCTGGAAAGTGTCAGTTCACACTCCTGTCCCTGCACTGCCCTGCACCCTCTTTCCTTTAATCAAGAACGGGCCTCCATTCTGCTGCCATGAGTCTGGAATCTAAATTGCACCTGCAATACCCACCTATACTGATTTCCTACCTCTTCCCAGCATCACAGGACTTACTAAAATTTCCCTGTGCATTAACATTACCTCTAGGCCAGTACTGTGCACTGGAAGCCCATACAGTAAGCTACTGCTACACTTCTTTCTTGCACGACTCTTGAGGTTTGCTTGCTGCCATGTATAATCCTCAGGCTCCTGTTATGGAGCCAATCTAGAATCCTCCACACAGCACGGTATCTGTCTCACACTCTGGCAAATCCATTCCCATTCTTGTCTGGCCCACGTCCTGCCAGGTGGGTGCTCCCACTGCCTGAGCTCTGCTGGCCTTGCTTCCTGCATTTGTGTCCTCCATCTTCATGCTTGCTTTTGGGTCTGCACATCCGTGACTCTCTGAGCAGCCATTTGCAAGCTGCCCGGCTGAGGAGGGCAGGCTGTGCCAGGACTCCCTGGCCCTAGTAACTCTGTGTTCTCCCCCAGTGGTGCCATTTCTCGGAGGAGCTGGCATGTCATGGTCAGCCTGTGCTTTCTGAATACCTGCAGGTCACACTGTCTACCCCCAGGGTCCAGACTGTCAGCAGTGGAGTCTGCATCATGGTCCTTGGGGCCTGGGACCTGAAGCCCTCACGTTTCCAGCTGGGGGTTTCCTGGAGTCCCTTTCCTTGTGTATTCCCTGCTCTGCTTTCTGTATGCTCTTTTGAAGCATTTTGATCAGGTGCTGGAGTCTCTGAAAAGCCGCTCTCAGTGTCTCATTGTTTTTGTTTCCCTTTGTCTTTCTCTTACTTTCTGGAGATGTGTTTCCAGTGTTACCTTCCTGTGCTTGGGTGTAGTATGCCATACCTTACTCTAACTCACAGGAGTCCTTGCCGGGGACATGTGGGCTTTCAGGTATCCACGATGCTAATGTGTAGACTGCGGCTGCTGCTGGCCAGCTTTGGGTCAGGTGCAGGGCTCATGCAGGTATCAGCTGGGTGGTCGGGGCCCTGGACCCAGAGTGAATTACCCTCGCCCCTCTGCAAGTCCTCTGCACAGGGCAGCTCCCTGTTCCACAGCAGACATGGAGTGCTGTCCTCACGAATTCTGCTCAGAGTTCACCTTTCACAATAAGGGAAGCTTAAGAAGAGTATATTCTTTCCCAACCTCTGAATGAGCTTGTGAGGACTGAAATCTTCTGTGCTGGAGGGCAGCCCACATTTTACTACTGACTGCAGCCTCGCCTTGCGCCAGCCCAACAATATCCTCCTGTGATTGGTGCAGGCGGATGACCTTCTGTCCAGCAGCAGCTATTGCCAGTTAGCTATTGCTAACAGCTCCGCCATCCGTGAAGAGTAAATAGATTACGCAGCTGGAACATGCCAGGGGCTCTGGTGTCTGGCTGGGAGTTTAATTCATACTTCCTGTCAGTGAGAAGTCAGTGGGGCCCTGGAGGGCCATGCAGCACTGGGGAGATTCTGTGACCTTAGAGAGGGGCCCATGCCCTGAGGGCCCACCCAGACTTCCCCCCTGAAGCAAGCTGACAGAACAGGTCATCAGGGAGGGCCTGAGATTCCCATGGACACTGCAGAGGACCCTATAGAGGCAGTGGGCCAGCAGGCCTTCACTTGGCTGGCTGTGCTCTGGGCATATGGGCCCCTCAGTGGGTCATCAGCCACCCAAACTTCTTCCCCACAGCCCGTTGACCTACATGGATGTTTCACAGGCTGTTTGCTGGGAAGGTCCAGCCAGCCCCCAGCCCATGAAACCTCTGACATGCTCACTGTGTCCGGGTAGGCCAGCAGCGGCAGCCCCTGTCTCAAACTCTTCTCCATTCTTGAGAATTTTAATACATTATTCCCTGAACCTCAGAATGGCTCAGAAAGCCTTTATTATTTTTTTTAAAACAAAAATAGCTTATTTTTATTATGGAATTAGGTGACCACATATGACCGGACAAGGCTGATGTGCTAACTGTGGGAAAGGTGGCACTTCCACCTCATGGAAAGGATGCGTGGCTCTGGGTGCACCCTCTGAGCACTGCCTGGCACCCAGGTTTGCTCATCGTGCAGTGTAGCATATAACAGATGTCTCCTGTAGCCTGTAGCAGGTTAACCAATGTGACACTGAACAGGGCAGGTGGCTCCCTGGTGGGGCCTCTCTATGCCGCCCCCTTGGCTCCATGACTTTGAGCACCTTTCATTTTGCTGAATTTCACCAGCACAGCTTCCCTGTCCTGTGCCCATGAGCTATGTATCTGTATCTCTGTACGCACATTGTGAGTGCTTGTTTCACTCTCCCCAAGTTACATTAGAAGGGCTTTCTGTGAGCCGCAGTGTGTGAGGTATTGAGTTTGCAGACCTTACGCCTCTGTCACATAAATTCTGAAAAGTATGATTCCTACATGAACAGTCATGCTCATTTGAGAATGTGACATTTTTCTCCAGTGGAATGTCATTCGGTTACATAAAAGAAGATGGGCTTTCCTTGGCAACACGCAACGCACAGAGACAGGGTCTGACCGGGCCTGTGGGGCAGTGTGCACAGGTCTGTAGCACTAACACGTAAGGACAACAACGGACAGAGGACCAATTTCCAGGCCTGGGTCCAGCAGGACCATCGCAGCGCAAGGCTGTATGGAGGACATGCTCACGGTGTGGCAGCCAGGAAGCAGGGCGGTGAGAGAATCAGAGCAATGAAGCAACAGGAACCAGGGATCTCCTTAGGGGGTACATCTCAGGGCCCTCGTCCTCAGCTGGGCTCCTTCCCTTTGTCTCTTCAGTGGTCCGTCATGAGGTCAGGGCCTTGTGACCCAGCCACCAGCCCCTGCTCACTGCATGGCTGCAGAGGGGTCACACCCTGAATACCAAGCCCTGCAGGATGCTGATATTTAATCCACAACAGAGGAAGGTGTGGAAACTTTCAGTTCCAGCAGGAACAAGTTCTGGGGTCTGGGACATATGGGAGGAGACGTGAGTGCTAATTAACCCAATGCTAGGCCAGCAAACAATGGAAATGTCTACCAAGTCAGCCCATTCTACACCGTGAAAAGTTATGCTCATTTTAAATCACCAAACTGACTGAAGACATGTTTAATATATAAACACTAAACACAAGAGAGCTCATTTTTCCAGGCCTTTGCTGACATTAGCTATTGTGAGTCTTTGACAATCAGATAGGCAAACTACGGAATCTTATTTCAGTGCATATCAACAATTGGTGTGAAAATGGATGTCGTTCTGAACACCGCGACTGCATGTGCTTCCTCTTCTCTCTCTTCCTCTCCCTTCCCATCCCTTCCCTTCCCCTATCCTCACCTTTCCCTTCCCCTTTCTTCTTTTCTTTTGGTGCTGGGGATCAAAACCCAGAGCATTCACACTAAGCTACATTCTCAGCCTTCCCTTATTTCTATTTTTTATCTTAGGGTCTCACTAAGTCATTAAGTAACTCAAGCTGGGTTAATTGTGATCTTGCCTCAGCCTCCAGAGTGTTGGGATGATAGGTGTGTGCCACCTTGCCTGCCCACGTGCTTCCTTTCTGTGGATGCTGGTGACTCACCTGTTCTTGCCATGTCATCCACTTTACACAGGGTCGGTAAAGCTCCGGAACAGGATAGAGGATTAACTCTTTCCCAGTGTGTGCGAGAGGATTCTCTATTGGTAATTTCCCCTGTAAGTTTAATTTTGATCACAAAGGATTTCATCAGGATAATTCTACTAGGTCAGATAGAATAGTCTCTTTCCCTGTCTTTGGAATTCCGCTTGAGGTGATATGATGAGCTCCAACTTGATGCAAATGGGAACAGCATCACACAGGACCCCCAAGGCTATATTTCCTTAACTTTATAAACTTTTAGTCCCTCTGCAAATTAACTTCCAATGCTGGGTAGAAATCCAACTGCAGATTTCCCTAACAGCTACTCTTTGTCACATGAGTAGCCAATGCTTAGTGCTTTGGAAGAGGGTAAGGAAGGACTTGTGTAGGGAAAATGGTGCCCCACACAAACCCAAGGCCACCTTTAATTCTACCTTGGGATCCTTCACAGAGCTTTCTGTTAAGGGGAAATGCCAAAGGTCCAGATGCTGTCTGGAGGAAGCCTCACTTGTAACAGGCCTTTTATACAGATGATCTCTTACACTGACAGAGCGAGTTTATGCAACGAGTTGTGCTTTTCCAAAGGCAACAGCTCAGTTCAGCTCAGTTGTGGCAACTGAAGTGTTTCTGCTGTAACTTGCAATTTCATTTCATCATTAACCAGGTGCAGCTAATTTGCAATGAATAATCAACAGAGTCAAGCTCTAGCCTTGCCAGAAGTTGAGCATTTGCATGACAAAGATGCATGCTGCCCGTCTGCAGGACACCCTGTGGTCTGTGGTGCCAGCAGACACCTTTCATGCTTCTGAGCTCTCACTACAAATATCTGTGTGTGTTCACTGAAAGTATCTGAAAGCAGAGCTCTGCAGTGCAGGAACAGGAAGAAGACAGGACTACGAGGAGGTAGGTCCTGCTCATGATGGGGCAGGATGAGGCGTCCAGGACAGGCCCAGAGCAGGGACAGTGCCCGGATATCTGCCTCCCTTCCTGATGGTGGTTATAGGAGCAGAGCTCCAACTCTCAGCTCAAAATCTGGGGACCTAGTGGCCCAGGACTTTCCCCAAACCCCTACATTAGTCTCAAAGTCATCCAACTCATGCAAACACAGAAACCTTCTTCTATTGCTATTCTTCTATTTCTAGCCAAACTCTGTAGAGGAAAGTGGAGCTTAGCTGCAGAGACACCCAGTGAGAGGTGCCAGGACAGCCACTGTGCCCCTGTGGTGTCTGGGCCACCAAGTGGCCTTCCTGTCTCACTCCTATGTTCATGTTGCCTGGTATTTATGCCCTGAGGCTGAGGCCATACCTGGCCCTCTGAATGGTCGAATTGAAGACCAGGGAAGAGCCAAGTTGCTGTCCACTGCTGTCCCTGCTGCAGAGCCCTGGGTCTGGACAGGAAGCAGAGGAAAGCATGCATCCCCCATCTCCCTCATGGCCTTCCTGAGTACTAGGAAGACAGAAGCACACAGGGAACATGGTGAAATCCAAGTCAGCTGTCCTTGCAGTGACAGTGACTGCAGTGATGCGAGTTGAAACAGAAGCAGCTGATATAGACAGCTCTTGATGTCGCCAGTAAGGAAGGCCTGGCTCTCGGCTCCCAAACGCAATTGAATCTATCAGTCAAAGGAAGGCTGAATTGTTGCTCCTACATAGGTCCCATTTTCCATCTCAGGCTTTTCAAAGTGCAAAAAGTGCCATGAAAATGGAGGAGGTCCTTTAGGCTCAGGCAGCAGTAGGGAGACTGAGGAGGTGTGATCTGGGAGAGAGAGAGAGACAGAGACAGAGAGAGTGAGAGAGACAGAGAGAGACAGAGACAGAGAGAGAGACAGAGACAGAGAGGGAAACAAAGAGACAGAGTGAGAGACAGAGACAGACAGAGAGAGTGGGAGCGATTGAGACAGAGAGACACACAGAGAGTCCACAGAGACAGAGAGAGACAGAGACAGAGAGAGACAGAGAAACAGAGAGACACAGAGAGAGTGTGAGAGAGATACAGAAAGAGGCAAAGACAGACAGCAAGAAAGAGAGAACGAGAGAGAAATAGAGACAGAGAGAGACAGAGACAGGGAGGGATCAAGAGGGTCAGAGGTGGCAGAAGTGTTTGGTTGGATGAACCACTCCAGGGACCTGCAGGCCTGCCCATTGGTGCCAATCTATGAGGAACCACGAGGAACCAGCCACACCTGGGCATGGCTAAACGTCTGTTCCAGTGTTATGGAAGCAGTGGAACACATGTGGACTTTCCAGCCATCATAATGTCTGGAGAGAAGCCCTGAGGGCCATGACTATCACACCTAGAAAAGCCCAGCATGGGCCAGACCAGGACTGGGCCAGGATGCTATGGGAGGACAACGCAGGGTACACGGACAACCTGAGTGCAGCAGACAAAAGCTGTGTGACACCTCAGTCCCTAACTCAGAACCCTATGCCATGTCTGCCCATCCTGCACCTGGCACCATGTCTGCTGCTCACCGTGCACCTGGCACCTCCTTTTCTTCTACGCAGGCTTGGGAAGAACAGACAGATCCTTTGCAGGCCCCAACTCCTGTGCAGGAAGCCTGATGTGTGACCCTCATGCTTGGCCCATGGTAGCAGTGTGTCTTCCTGCAAGTGTCCACTTGGATGTGTTCCCATGTGTGCTCCCACCCCATGGCACTGCCACAGAAATCTCAGTCACTCTCTTGTCCCTGGCATAATACACTCAACATATGCAACCTGAAGGAAGAGAGGTTTACTTTGGCTTGTGGTTTTCAGAGGTTTCAGTCCATGGTCAGCTGGCTCCAAGGCAGAAAGGGCACAGTGGATGAGTGTGTTGTGGAAGGGCTGCTCAGGTTGTGGTGGTTAGGTAGCAGGGAGGGAAGAGGGGAACTGAGGTGGGAGATGTGACCTTGCCTGGTCACAGCCCAGTGACTGCCTGTTCCAGCCAGGCCCTGCCCTGCAACACACTCAGCAGCTGAACTCACCACAGCACAGTCCACCAAGGAGTGCAGTGCCCCCTGGTCCAGGCAAGGGAGTCTGGCAGATATTTTAGCTCTAAATAAAAACAATGTAAGTGTTGGAGGCAGGACTTAGGGGACCAAGTAAGCAAACACTATGTCAGCAAAGATCTGATCTGGGCTCTGGGTATGGGGATCCATCCAGTGTGGGTGCAAAGATCCCCACCTATGCTTCAGAACACACCAGGATGAGGGGCTCATGAATGTCCAGCACTCCTGGAGTGAAAACTGGATCTGTCATTAATAAAGAAATAGAAGATGCAGAGATGGAAAAAAAGATGCAGTAGCATGTTTTGGGGTACAGAAGCAAAGGCAACTCAAATGGATACACTGATGGCCTGGTCCTCAGAGACAGAGAGGGTCAGAGGTGGCAGAAGTGTTTGGCTGGATGAACCACTCCAGGGACCTGCAGGCCTGCCATTGGTGCCAATCTATGAGGAACCACGAGGAATCAGCCACACCTGGGCATGGCTAAACATCTGTTCCGGTGTTATGGAAGCAGTGGAACACATGTGGACTTTCCAGCCATCATAATGTCTGGAGAGAAGCCCTGAGGGCCATGACTATCACACCTAGAAAAGCCCAGCATGGGCCAGACCAGGACTGGGCCAGGATGCTATGGGAGGACAACCCAGGGTACACGGACAACCTGAGTGCAGACAAAAGCTGTGTGACACCTCAGTCCCTAACTCAGAACCCTATGCCATGTCTGCCCATCCTGCACCTGGCACCTCCTTTTATCTACTCAGGCTTGGGAAGAATAGACAGATCCTTTGCAGGCCCCAGCTCCTGTGCAGGAAGCCCGATGTGTGGCTGGCTATCTTAGGGGAACACAGTCTTTGTGGAGGCCAGGAGGTAAGATTCTAACCTGAAGGTAAACTCAAGTCCAGGGTGACAAGCATAAGCCCTCACAAGAAGCAGGGGTAGCACACAGATGCACGAGGATGGCTGCATGAGGACACAGGGCAGGGCCTCAGAGACATCTGCCCTGTCCACTCTTGCATCTCACACTCCACCTCCAGGAGTGAGAGGCGAGCTATACAGGCTGGTCTTTGTTAAAGCAGCTGGAACTGACTGATAAAGCAACCTTGAAAACTTCGGCTAAGTGCCATCTGGACTGCAGCTCAATCAGCTCTGGAATTCTAAAACTGTGACCAGAGGCCTTGAAGTCCTTTCAGTGATGGAGCGCAGTGCCCGGGGAAATGCTTCGCATAGCAGGCTCTAGGATATAGGCAGTCACTTGGCACCAAGAAGAAGAAGGCCTTGTCTAACCAGAGAAATCCAGCAATAGCCGAGACCAGAGAAAGCAGCTCCAAGCGCTGAGAACCTGGCTGTGGGTGTGAGGGACACACTGCCGGGCCAGCAGAGTTGCTGTGATGATTTGAGTTATTGGAATCACCGGATAATGAGGTAATTCTGCAGTTGTCCCATACTTTATGCCAAAGATAGAAACTGAAGGAACCGACGTATGGCACGAGAAAGATGAACAGGCTCATAAACATCTTAGTCATCCTGAAAGATTTTCATTGCTTGTTTTCAACCAACAACCCTCCCGAAATGGACACTTCATAAACGGGGGCCTGAGCCCACGATGTGCTCCATAAATATCTTCTGGGTGGTTCTCTTTGTATTTTGTATTCTCACAGGGGCACTGTAGGTGAGAGCACGTGGTTTATGTAGGGGCTCAGGAGGCTGCTGGGGACCCTATCACATCCTGAGGACTCTGGGAGGTGTCATGTTTAAGTAAATAAAGGGTCCAATCCATGCTCCTCACAAATGACAGTGGCAAGAAGTAGAGGCAGCCCAAGCCCACTGGAGGGCAGGACTTCAATAAATCAGCACCCTGTCCTGGGTGCAGGGGACACAGCCCAGCCAGAGTCCTGGGACCCTCGAGATCCTGGTGCCTCCTCCCACCAGTGTGTATGTGATTCACATCTGGACACAGGCTGATTATAATGTGATGTTTAATCCAAATGCACCATCAGTCTTCATACAACCAAACTTCTCTGAATCACAGTCAGGAATGTACACATCAGAGCGAGCAGTTTTGGAGTATGTTAAATGAGACACACACTGAATTCCCTTGATACAGACTGAAACAGAACACAGCTGCATGCACAGTGACCAAAATTACCTTTCCAGAGCCTTTCCCTTGGCCTTGTGTATGTCTTGCCTTTGAGGACCATTAAGAGTGAGGATGGCTCTGGGGTAGGGAGACAGTGACACACTGTCCTGTGTGACCCCACGGGGTGGCCATTGGGTCTTCGTTCCTGGAGGTGAGGCAGGTGAGCAGGGTGTGGCAGAGCTGACCAGGGAGTGGGCTTGACCTGGTTATTGCAGTGCCTGTATCCACATACAGCACAGTTCCCAGAGCCCTGCTCCGGACTTTGTGGGAGAACTCAGGCAGGTTTCTAGTTGGACATCCAAGGCCTGCTGCCCCAGACCCAGCTTCCCTTTGCGGGTATGGGGCTACTGCAGACTCAGAGCACAGCAGTGCTAGTGTGGAGTGGGTGGGAAGGAGCTGGGTGAATGCTGGCAGCTATATCAGAATTCTGGTCTCTCCACACTGCCCTTGCCTTCCCCTTATCATATTGTTGTATTCTGAATAAACATGCTTCAGAGCAGAGACCCATGGGTGAGCCCTTCTTCCAGCCCACGGGCCCTGAGTGCTCCTGCTGGGAGCTCCCCATCCCTCCATTATCTGCTGCATCTCACAGCCACGCCCACCTCCCAGGCAACACGGGGAATACACTCCCCTCTGCACCAGCACCCGAGACTCTCATCCTGTCTTCTACCACTGCCCTTGCCAAGAGTCAGCACAACCTCCTCCCACTCCTGCCCTTGTGGTGGGTCCTCCTCATCCTCCCTGGAGCCTCCCCCTACAGGCTCCTGGTGGCCCAGCTCATCCTGGGTGCCTGTGTCTCACTCCAGAGCTGGGGGGTCCATAGTGACTGGCCCTGCGCAGTCATGGCTCTGCATTTGGCATTAGCTAACCTAATGGGGGATTCCTTGGGGACAGGAAGTAGTGCTCATTCATCTGCAAGCCCAGCTCTGCCTGGATGTGGGACAACAAGAGGTAGGTGAGTTCCGTTTACAGCACAATAAACATGTGAATATCGACAGTTCAGCAAACAGCACAGTGGAATTCGTTCTTCATGCAGTATTTTTTTTTTTTTTTTTGTCTTTTTCTTTTTTATCGGTACCGGGGATCGAACTCACGACTGCCTGCTTGCAAGGCAGGCGCTTATGCCGCTGAGCTAAATACCCAGCCCTGGAATTCGTTCTTAAAGCAGGAGAAGGGAGGAGGTACGGAAACCTCACGCAAGCCTTGTGCTTGCTGGGTGAGCACTGACTGGGGGCACATGATTCAGGCTGGCCTGGGTGGTATGGATCTGCAGGGCCAGCATGCTGCCAGAGCCTAGCAACACTAGGCAGAGGACACTGAAGAGGCCACAGCTGATGCACCACAGTGGATCCACAGCAGGCAACTGTCCCAGGCACTGTGTGTCCCGGGCACATCGCAGGACACAGGTCCATTTACCAGTGAGCTCTTGGCCCACTCTGGCCCAGCTGCATGTGAATTCACATGTCCTACGCTGTGTTCATGGGCTTCTCTGCACACCTCGGGATCTTGCAGAAAACAGAGCCCTGGCTGCCTGGCTGAGTCTGCTGGGATCCAAGAGTGATTTCCCAGGCTGCACTTGGTTGTGCAGCTCTGAACAGGTCAGTGCTCTTCACAGCTGCAGAATGTCTAGGTAGCAGCTTTGACTTGAGCAAGAATTATTCCACCTGGGTGAGGAACGTCCTGAACTGAGCATCTGCACTCAGGCGCCCTGTTGGACCCTGCAGAACCACAGGGAGGGGCAGTGGCTCAGAGGGCTCTGGGGACACAGCCAGTGGTGACAAAGTGGCTGCAGCAATGCCAGAATCAGTGCCTGTCTCCAAGCTCCCCAGGGCTGCCCTGTGCAGGCTGTTTCCCAGGTTCTGCACCCCAGGCTGCACAGCCTCACTCTCCTCTGTGTACCACCATGCAGCCTCAGGGACCCCTCACTTGCAGAGCTCCTCTGAGGCTGTCTGCTGAGGGTGGGTGTGTAGCCAGCGGGCAGGTGGGGCCAGTGTCCCCTCCTGGGTGTTGCTGATCTTCCTGCAACGGGACACAGACCCCACAACCTTGTCTGCCTGGCCACTGCCCCCAGGTGCTTTCAGATGGGGTCTCTCAGCTCCTGGGGATGCTGTCTGGGAAAGTCCCCGCTGGAATGGCTCTGGATGTGCAGGGCCTGAGGTCAGACATGCTCTCAGTGAAGGTTGCCCCTTCGAGGGCTCTGCCCACTTGTGCTCACTTTGCTCCCTGCCCCACTTGACTCCTTGAGCTGCAAGGGCCGGACCCGTCCCACCCTCCCACATGTTAGAAGGAGCCTTGTTGGTCCAGCCGCCTCCCCAGTGGCCTTCTCAGGATGATAGAGGCTACAGTGCCACTGGAGGCCATGTGAGGGGCTGCCCTCCGGCAATCTGCAAACTATGCCAGTGCCAGTGCCAGGCCTGTCCCCTTCCCCAGGCCCCAGCACCTGGGGCCCAGGACACCTTTCCCAGGGAGCCAAACCAAGGCATGGTGCTGAGCTTACAGTTGGGTCCAGCCCTGGGACCCAGAGAACTCCAGACGGACCTAAGAGGAGAAGGGAATAAGAGGGGAAAGGACCATGGGGCTCTGAGCTTGCAGGACAACCTAGGACATGGCCTGGCCTGGCGGGGCTCACAGGGTCCCAATGAGGCCACAGGAGGTTAATCTCAAGCCTCCCTTAGGGAGCTCCTCCTTCCTCCTCTCCCTCCTCCTGTCCCTCCTTCTTACCTCCTCCTCCTTCCCTTCTCCCCCAAGTCCTGCAGGTGTCCTTCTAAGAACCTCTCCTCCATCCACCCCAACTCCAGCCCTGCATCCTCAGCACATTCCAGGCAGGACTTCATCCTTCCCCAACCCTGGCTCCATATCCATGCTGCAGGCAGACATTGCTTAGTTCTGGGGATGGCCCTGCAGCATGGAGCTTCCCTGGTCTCTCAGGAGACTTGAGAACCTCAGGCCACTGGCGTTCAACTTGGATTTGGTCTTCGCTTTCACCACGAAGTGGGTCAGATGGCAGAACCTGTGCTGTGCCATACACCTGAATGGATTCTGATCAGTGGAAGTAGAATGTTCAAACAGCTCGAAGCACCAGGTGGCTGTCCATAGGGCCAGGTGATAAGATTAATTCTGATAACAACAAGGGGGAGGAGAGATGCAACTCATTTGATAGGCAATGCACAGACTTCCATCTGTATTCACTTTGTGCATTTCTAAGGAGGATGAACCTTATAAACGTAATGCACAGGAGCGATGCTCAGTGGCCCGCTGGACTGAGTTTGAGCCTCCACACCCTAGTGTCCTTCAGGAGGCACCGGTCTGTGAAACGCTGGTCATAAGGACAGGGCTGCCATTGTCCTGCAATTACATCCATGCCTGGCACCTGCAGACATGTCATGGTCCCAGCAGAGTCTGAGTGCTCACCTGCACCCCGGGCCCCAATGTTCTTGTCTCAGCTGCCATGGAGCCCAGCCTGCCTATGAGTGCTCCACCCACAGCGCCACATACCATCCCCCACTCCTGTTCGTGCTCTCAGCCAGCTGCAGACCCCACTGCAGCAGGGCGGATGTGTTAGGTTCCTATGGATGGGGAAACTGCGGCACAGAGAGGTTCCCAGGTCACTGAAGCCCCTGGTGGAGGCTGTGAGGCTGAGTGTAGGTGGAGGCCTTTCAGCTGCATGAGACCAGAACAGACTGGGATGCTCTGAGGCCCTTGGGCCCCATGCCCTGCCTTTGTCACAGGAGAGAGGCTGGGTATGGGGCCTGTCTGGAAGCCTGCAGCATGTTGGCCTGCATGTCCTCCAGTGAGCATGAGAGGCTGCTGTGCAGAGGCCAGGAGCCCACTCTGTGAAAAGAGCACCCCACATCCCACAGCAGTCTTGAGCAGTGGGGCCAGTGCAGGCCCATCTCGTTTCTCAGTGAGGAATGGAAACGCACCTCATTCCACACTGTTGTAAACTATCTGCTGGCACAGGAAAGGGATGAACTCACACACACCCATGCTTTCCTGGTCTCACCTCTTGGCTGCAGGAAGGGAGGTCTGGTCACTCCCTCTCTGGCCTAGGGGAGCTTGGGATCCAGAGGGGTCACGAGGAAAAGGTTCCTGTGGGCCACAACGTGTCAGCCTGGACTCCCTGTTGGTCTTCCAGTGTGAAGCCTTGCAGTGTGTGGCTTGGGAAGAAGCAGTTCACCCAGGTTGGGAGGGAAGAGCCTGGGTGAGCAAGGCGTGTACCCCTGGCATCTGGGGAATGGACCACGGAGACAGAGAGCTGAGCCAGGACCCTCAGGACTCTCAGGGCTGTGTGTGCAGGCCAAGTGCAACCCCTTTCATATCCCTTCCAGTCATTCACACCTCAGCACCCCTGTGCCCTTGAGTTAGAGTCCCATGTCAGTGTGTCCCTGTGAGTGCCATGGGAGTCCTTTGTGGGCTGAGAAGGAGCCATTTCCTAGGGACACATTCTGAGACACTTAGAGACAATTCAACCATGACCCCTGTGCCCTCTGTCCACAGGGGCCTATAATCTCACACAGCAGGGGGGTGTGCGGCAAAGGCCCTGCCTTTGGGTCACAGTGGATGAGGATATAGTATGCGGTGCCCCATGGCAGGACCAGCAATTGCTCTGGGAATAGGGCAGAAACCACCAGGGCTTCTCAAGGAAAAGCAAGTTCAGCAGGCCAAGTTACCTGAGGTTCGGACCCTGCCTGTCAAAAGGGGCCTGGTCTGGGGCCCTCGGGGAAATCTCAGATCTTGGGAACCCTGCCTGAGAGCTTTGCTGTGAAGCTGGGCTAGAGACTTAGGCTCAGTTCCATGGGCAGGTTGCCAGGCCTGCAGGTGTCAGCCTTAAAAGCCCCGAAGGAGCTGGTCATGGGCTCATACCTCTCATCTTAGGCCACTAGGAAGCTGAAGCAGGAGTATTTTCAGGTGGAATCCACTCTGGGCAACTTAGCATCTTATAGAGATCCCATCTCAAAATAAAAAGGGGGGTTGAGGACATAGCTCAGTGCTAAGGCCATGGGTTTAGTCCCCAGAAGCTCAGAACAAATGATCCTGTGCAACAGGACATCATGAATTCCCAGGCTATGTCTTTCCCACGTCACCACCAGCCTTCGAGCTCTGTGGCTCTGAGGACAGGCTTTTTCTGCTGGCCCTTGCCTTGTTTACCTGTGATGTTTCACTTCCTCTGGGATGAATGTACCCTGCACAGTCTCTGTCCCTCTGTGGGGTCCTGAGTGTGGGGTGGCTGGGGGGCCTGATCATGGGATGGGAACTGACTTGGAAACAGCCCTCGCTTCCACCCTGGCAGCCATGCCAGAACCTTGCCGGGCAGCAGAGAAGACTACTGGGCAGCTGCCTCATCACCATGGTCTCAGCTGACCCTGCGAGCAGCAAGGAAGGTGCAGCATGTGGTGTTTAAACGGGTGGTCAGTCCAGGGGAGGATACGCTGCCTGAGCACAGGACTCTCGGGGCCCCCTGACAAATAGGCTGTGTTTAGCACTTCTTTAGGTCCCAGGTTGAAGTCATGTGGTCACTGAACGAGATAAAGGCAGAGGCTAGGATCACACTGAAAGCCTAGCACTCATTAATGGTGAAGCTTGCGTTGAGATCTCAGCCTTTTCTTTTACGTGATCACATCAGGATGCAAACCCTGTGCTGACGCCCAAACAGTCCATGCAGACTAAGGACAAAACTGAGCTGGTGCAGGTCCTGGCAAATCTTCACTGTTCCCCTGTGGTGGCTGAAAGGCCATGTGGCAGCTGTGCCACACCTGGAGCAGAGCACAAGAGTCTCTCTTTGTCAGCAATAGTCAAGAACTGTGTGGCCAGCACTGGATGACCTGTGTAAGGGGTGCCATACATCCCCATCCTGGGACCAGGCCAAAAGTCCCATCCAGTGCAGACTTGTTTTAATCTTTTTTTTTTTTTTTTTTTTTTTTGTACCGGGAAGCGAACTTAGGACCTTGTGACTTCCAGGCAGGTGTTGTGCCACTGAGCTGTACTCTTCAGACTCATTTTATTCTGATCCGTTGGCCACTCACATATTTATGGGAAGAACTGTCTCTAGCAGTGCCAAGGGCACTGACCCTGATCAAAACATTAAGTCAGTCTTCAGACAGTGCCTGGTTGTGCTTGACCTGAGATGAGAACAACAAAGGGCTGTGACCTGATGACCACATCCTGAGGTGACACTTCCAGACCCCTCCTCCTGTCAGGGTGAAATACAATTCCTGTTCCCTACTCCTTGGCTCCTGGTGAATCCCTCTCCCACAGCGGCACTGGCTCCATGGGCTGTTCTTCATGTTCCTGCCGGTACTGCTCCAGAGCTCCTCGCTGATCCTTGGGAGATGGGCCTGGCCCCCCATCAGGTAGAATCAGGGCATCACAGAGGCCTCCCAGCTGCCTGCTTGTGTCTGACCCCACTGCAGATACTGAGCAGTCACTCTCAAGGCACCTGCTGTGCCTTGCAGGCCACATGGTGCAGGAGGCTGCCCTCCATGTCTGTGTCCATTCCACCCTTCCAGCTGTCCCTCTTCCTTAGTGTTCCAGCCTCGGGGTGGTCCTGTCTGACCCTCGCCAGGCCACCTGTTCTGTGACACCTCCTGGGTAGACACAGAAAGCACCTGATGAGGTTTGAGTCCAGAAGGTCCTTGCTCCACACAATGCCGACAGGTAGCCCATTGCATGGAAAGAACTTACACACTAACACACACTAACCCCCCTAAAGTGACTGCAAAACACTGCAGGGGCAGAAATGCACCCTGGATTTCAGCATCTGAGAGGACACTGGCAGATGAGGTATGTGAAAGGGCACATGGACCCCAATGGCTTCTGAGAACAGAGCAGAGATGCAGGTCCTGTTCCAGCTTCCATTCGAGAGCAGACAGAGTTCTGTGCATCCTCAGGGCTCACCAGTGCATGTGTAGAATCAACAGAGGGTGAGCGGTCACCATGTCCAGTCCCAGGAGGACACAGGGGTATATGGCAGACACTGGAGGCGGCTTGTCCTTGGTCCAAACAGGGACCACCATCCACTGACAGATGCCACAAGCAGTTACTGTGGGGTAGGGGCTAGCCCAGTCTGCAGATAGGGAGGGCTGACTGGCTGGGTTCCCAGGAGGGGGAGCCAGAAGGGCAGGAGTTGGCCTTTGACATTGGCACAGTGGTGCGGGTACCATTGGGGCCATCTCTTGGTTGCGTTGATGTCCACTTTGACAGCCTAACCTGGACAGCGTGCTCCCCAATGGATTCTGTTTCCCTCATCTCCATTCCAGGATTCCCATTACCATAACTCCTCACTGGCTCTGACTCTTGAGGCATCCCTATTTGCTTTTTGGCTAAATGGGTTAAAAAATAGCAAGCACTTCTAACACTCTGAACCACAGGGTAAAGATAGTTAATTTAAAAAATAATTTTGCAGAGCCCTATCTAAATACAAATTGCTAAGAAAAGTCCCACAAATGGAGAGACTGCTCTGGTGACCAGGAGTGACAGACATTCAGCCTGTGCTCCCCAGGGGTGGGCACAGTGCCCAGCAAGCCACCCTCTGTGGACGGAGCCTCAGGATGGAGGAGAGCCAGCAGAGTCTGCAGAGCTCTTCCTGCCCCTCTTTAACTGATCCTTCTTGGCCCATTAATGGCGATGCTATTTAAAGTACAAACATTCTCTCTCTGGCATTCTTTCTCACTGGATGTTATTTAAATCTATCTGTCTATCTATCTATCTATCTATCTATCTATCTATCTATCTATCTTCTATCTGCCTTTCCTTCTTTCTATCCACCCATCCATCCACTCACCCATCCATCCATTATAATCCAACCATTCATCTCTGTTCACCTGTTATGTAACCTATGACCCATATAACTATATGCCTACCTCTATCTGCATCTATACATCTGTATCCATAGCTCTGCATCTCCATAACCATAACCATAATCAGTAATGTGTGAAATACAGTTTCAGGGTCAATCTGGTTTGGAGAAAATGCTAAAAGCCATATAGTTCAAGATCATGGTGCCATAGTCTCCAGTCCTCATCCTGCAGTTCTCTGAATGTGCTGATCCTGAGGGTTGATATGGTGAAAGTGGCCTCTTGCAGCAGGTGGAGTCCAGGCATCCTGGCTGGCCCCTTGCAAGTGGACTCTGGTGCTCATGATCTCCATTAGTCCAGAGCCAGTCCTAATCCTCCTGACCACGAGCCACCTTGCCCTACCGCACTGCCTCTGAGAGTCTGCCTCACAAGACATACACTTGTAGCCCTATCTTCTTCACAGTGACCCTCAGTGTACACAGCCACACACTTGTCCTGTCTATCAGGAAGCCATGAGCAGGGCTGACCCCTACACAGGTCACTGGCAGAGCCCTGCTGGACAGGTAGAGGTGTCCAGTGGATGTTTCAGGTAGAACACTGGTATTCCACACCTGCTGGCACAGGTGGCCTGTGGAGCCTGTGAGCTCAGGGCAAATGTCCTCTGTGACTTCTCCAACTAACTGCAAACATTTTCCTTCCATTTTGTTGAAACACTTTGGGCTACTGTGCAACATGTCATAATAGCGTCACAGTGTTACGATAAAGAATAACTGTACCATTAGCACCTGGATCAAGAGTGTGGAAACCATGGCATTTGGTGGGACAAATGTGACCCACTGCTTGTTTCTCTAAATAAAATTTTATTGGCATATGGCCATGCTCATTTACATATAACCCAGGGTTCTCCACTTTAATGGCAGAGTTGAATGTGTGTGACAGAGACCACATGGCTACAAAACCAAAATACCTGCTTGAGCCTTTACAGAGAAAGTTCCCTACACTGCTCTGTGCTACTGCAGAAGACAGTCTGCTTATCATATATGATATTCAATTTTTAAAAAAAAAACTTGAAATCAAGTGACCCCTTGTGTATTTCATATTAAAGGCACCATTCTTGGTGTACAGTCATTCACTGAACTGGTGCTCAAGGTCAGAACGTTTTCAGTCCAGTCTTAGAATTGCCAACAGCAGGTCATTTAACCCTCTGTGGCCTCCATAGCCCCACCTCTCATGGAGGATCTTATAGCGAGGCCCCTGAGTCTGGCTTTGCCCCAAACAGTGCAGCACCCACAGATGCTGCGCCCTGTGACGTCTGTAGCAGGTGGGATGACCCTGGGGGATGAACTTGTGCTGCCACTGCTGCTACGTGCTCCCTGCCAGCACCTTTTGGTGTGCCTGGGAGGTGGCAGGAAAGTTGCATTGATCCTGGGAGCCCCTCATGCCTGTGAGACACCTACTAGCACAGGGTCACCCACAAGGACTCAGAAGAAGCACGCGGAGCCAGATGTACCAGCTCAGCACACCCTACTCCCTTCCACCCTAGGTTTTCCAAGACAAGTCTTCAGCTAGCACACCCAGCCTCCTTGTGTGTAAGCTGCTGACCAAGCGCTTTGTCTCAATGCCCGGTGCTCTGGGAGAGTGATTTATGAAGACTGTGCAGTAATCAGCTGGCTGGGAAGCATTCTGGGCAACAACACTAACAAAATTAAATATCTCATAAGAGAAAGTGTGCCAAAGAAATGAACATGATTTCCTGCTGGAAATCACTGGGTATAAAGGACCCCCCAAACACAGGAGGATGTATGTGCTTCCTCCCGGGTGCAGCTCCAGGTGTTGTGGAATAAGCCCATGAGGCATATGGCTGCTTTCACCCATGCTATGAACAAGGGGATGCATGACAGCCTCCATGTTGCTTCCCAGACACACGTTTCTCTCGGAACTATGGACCGCAGGGATACATAGACGCATTCAATTTCGCCTACCATCAGGACTGCTATAGACTCGTTTGCAACTGCCCTGGGAGCTGGCTGTCCACAACACCAGAGCCACCCTCCTGAAAGCCACTGAGGCAGAGAAGCAGAAGGTCAAAGAAGGTCCCTAGGAAAACCAATGAGATAACCAGCTGCAAGGAAATTCAAAGTGGGGTGCTGCTATCTCCAGGGCCTCCACACCTGGTCCTGATGCAGGAGCTGGCCCCACCGGGGCTCTGGGCTGAGAGGGCATCGGTTAGAGTGTTTGGCCAAAAAGGCCCAAAGTGGGGTCACCTGATAGGTGGAGCTATGCTTTGTTTTTCTGAGTTCAGAAAACTGAAATGGCATCACCAGGTCAATTGCCTCTGAGTTGAATCCTACTTTCCTAAATTAGGTTTTGATCTCTTAGAAATAACCAGGCCTGTCAGTCTGGAAGGGGCTGACGCATCCTCTCCTTGCAGCTGGGGCCTGCTGTGTCCCTCCCTCGGCCCCACATGACCTGCCTCTCTGAAATGTAAGGTCTGCACTCTATGACCTAAAGGTCAGGGGCCTCAGAAGGTCCAGTGTGACAGTCATTTGCAGTGTCTGTCACTGCTTCTAAAGAGCTGGCGTGTGGTGGACTCTGAGGATTATGTACCTTCTAAGGATGCCTGGTCCCAAGTGGTCCTCGTGGCCAAGTTGCTGCAGGAGGACTGGTGGCCCACGGTGTCCTGCCAGCCTGTCCTCTGTCCTGGGCTGTCTGCTTGTCTGCTGAGCCCTCTCAGTGAAGCTCCTCCACAGTTGCTCTGGATCTCTGCTTCTGCAGGGTCTGCGTGTGAAGTTGTGACAGTTCCCACCCCTGGCTGTGAGGTCTAGCTGCACACAAATTTAGTCTTTTGGATTTGTTCCTAGATTTCTAAAATTGAGATATGAGATAAAGCCATTCTTCCACATGGTTTTAGTATATTCACAAAGTTGTACAATAATCACCACTACATCATTCTGGAGAATTTACATCATTCCAAAGAAATCCCGTGTCCCTCGGCAGTCACCTGTCACTCCTCCCTGTCCCAGCCTGACCAGTTCCTTTCTGCATAGATTTGCCTATCCCGGATGTTCACGTGAATCGAACCACATGACGTGTGGCCTTCTGAGTCAGTGCCTCTCATGAGGAATGTAACACGTGTTCCACCATGATCCACCCACTGACAGGCACACGCACTGCTTCCACTGTGCAGCTGTTCGTAGCACGACTGGTATGGCTCTTTGTGTTGGAGGGACTTGTTTTCATTTCTTCTGGGTATAGAACTGGAAGTGGAATCCCTAGTCACATCATCACTCTGGGTTTGGCTTTGCGAGCAGCTGCTAAATGATTCAAAGCAGCAGCACCATTTCACATTCCTGCCAGCAGTGCAGCAGGGTCCCAGATCTCCGCTCCTCACCACCGCTTGTCACTGCCCATCCTTTTGAATGCAGCTGCTACAGCTGTGGGTGTGAGCTCGTATTCCCAAGGACTGACTTGGAGCATGTTCCTGTGCTCCCCGGTCATCCGAGTGTCCTCTATGGAGAATGCTCTGCAAGTTCTTCCCCAGGTTTGACTGGGGTCTTTATTGGGCTGGAGGAGTTCTTCACATGTCAGCGACACTGGGCTCTCACCCAAGGCAAGACTTGCAAATATTTTCTCCCATCCCATGAGCTGTCTTTTCGTGGTGTATGTGGCATCCTCTGAAGCACAGAAATGTGCATTATAGGGAGGGCCAATTTATCATTTTTTTTCTTGTGTTGCTGTCCTCTTGATGTCATATCTAAGAAGCCACTGCCTCCCAGGTCACAAAGCTCTCCACCTGTGCTGTCTCCTTAGAGACTCACTCCCTTATATCTAGGTTCAGGATCCACTGTCAGTGCATTTCTGTTGCTTCTGAAGTGAATCCATTGTGTTCTCATGCTGCTTTCATAGTGCCTGGTACACTGTAGCTCCTGATTCTTATTTGCTGAATAAATATACACAGACATAAAAAGCACAGAGTCTCTGTGTATTAAATCTTTGTTATGTTTAAGTAGTTTAAATAATTTAAGTTCTTGAATGTTTAGAACAGGAAATGCATGACTGCATTTTCTGCCTGTGACTTTATCCACCCAGACAGCTGCTGGCAGGTGTTTCTCAATGTACCTGGCATTTGGGGCCCCTATGACAGGACAGTATCTTCCCTTCCTCTAGGATGGGTGTGCTGAGCACTTGAATCACCTCTATATTCCTACAAAGGCAGACAAGAGGCCCTGCAGCTTAGATACTAGCAGCAGTGGGTCTCTCAATCCCTCTACCCCGCCAGAGGACGATCCCAGGTGACTTGTACTGTTCTGGGAGACTGCACTAGGGCAAAGAGAGGTGATGGTGATGAAAGCTCTTTTTCCATGCACCATTCAGCACAGGCTGAAAACAACCTCCACCCAAACCCCAGCAATGTAGGGGTAGGGCTTTGGTCCCTTAGGGTATAGTTGCAATGATTCCAGAGTCACTAGTGTGCTGGCCCTAGGCTCAGGGACAGGTACATAGGACACAGCTTCCTTCCTGCATGGCCCTTGCTTGTGCAGGATGGCTTGGTGGTGGACAGGCACATGACATGGGAGGAAGGGGCTGTAAGTCAGGCTACAGAGGGTCCTCACTCCCTATCCTGCTGGCTGCAGGCATCTACAGGGTGATCTGTGGAGAACTTAGGAGACTCTCTGTGACTGCATGTTTATGCCCTAGGGTCTCTACATTGTATCCTCAACAAGTCCTGGTCTGCTGTGTCCTTTCCTCCATGGAACAGGCAAGGGTGTCTTCTGCTCAGTCTGGGAATGCAGGATCACACCTGGACCACTCCAACGTGATTCTTCCTCCTATGGGGTGGTGGAAGATACATGCCTGCAGCTTCCTGAGGCAGCAACTGTGATGGGGAATAAGTTGTAGGGAGGCCGTGGGTGAGCACAGCACATCCTTTCTTCCCATGTCCTGGACAGTAGCCAGGGACCTAGGAGCTAGCATCCTCCTCTTCCCTCCTCATATGCAAGCAGCCCTGTGCCTCCTATGTGTCCTTCATGCTGGCATCTGGAGAAACGGGTCTGTAGTGCAGGCAGAGTCATCAGGCAGCCCTGACTCTGATGCCATGTGGGCTCTCCCTATGTGGCCTGGTGTTCCTCTCTGAGACCTCCTTGACAGATGCCCCAGCATCTAGTAGGTTACATTTGGGTACAGGAATGACTGAGCAGAGGGAGACTGCACCATCACACCAACCCATGACAGAGACTCAGCTGCCCTCTAGATGTTCTAGCATTTAGACACAAGTAATTTTCTTTTAACATAGAGAGAAAGAAGGAGTTTTTATTAAATGCCTCTCCAGGAAAGGTTTTTTCATTTCCCCATTTCTAACCAAGCAAATGCAAGGAGTGTAGTTTTACATGGAAAAGCAAAAGTGATGGAACGCACTGCTGTGCTCCTGGGTCCTCAGGATAGGGAGTCTCTGGCTCCCAGTGATTCTGCTGCCACAGAGTCTCACAGGCGCCATCCTGGTGCTCCCATGCAGGCTCTGCTGCATGCCCTTCTCTGCTGTCCAGGTACTGTGGCTATCTGGGTTGTCACTTTGGTGCTTGCCAGAAAACCCGGCAGCACAATGTACTCTACGGAGCTGGGAGACGCTGACCACCAAGTAACATCCCATGTGTTCAGCCACCCAGGTGTCCACCCTAGAGAGCTGAGTGGAAGAACCATTGGGTTCAGGGCTCTTGGAGCTCATGGCATCAGCCCTGGAGCCCTGCCCAGAAGACTCAGGGATGTGAGTGCTGGTGCTGTGACCACCTCCACTGCCACCATCATCATCATCACATCACTGTCATAGTCACCATCACCATCTCCACCACCATAATCCTCATCACTACAGTTATTATTATGCCATCATCACCACCACCACCATCATCATGACAGCTGCCATCATCATCATCCTTGTCATCACCCTTGTCATCACCACTGTCATCACTACGACCACCACCACCACCATCACTGTCATGACATCTTTCCTGTCCACCCATAGTTCTCTTGTTTCTGCATCTCCCCTTTTCCTCTCCCTCCTCTGCCTCCTATCATGCAGTAGTTCTGGTCACTTTGTGCTGACCACAGTGACCACTGCGGTGCTCTCTGGTCAGGAAAATCTCCATTTTAGGATGAAATAATTTGGATCTGGAAAGTGCGTGAGCTGAGAAGTGCACGCTTGCTTGTCTGACTCCACAAATGCCCTGTGAGATGATGAGGAAAGTGTGATTTTCTGTAGCCAACGAGCACTGTTGCTGAGTGATTTACATAGATTTGCCCATGCGTCACTGGGTGTGTCTCCTCATATGGAAGCAAGGGACATGTGGCTCAGAGGATGCCAGGCCCAGCTGGAGCAGCCACAATCCTGGGCCTCTGGCATGCAGACTGAAGGGTGGAGAAGCTGTAGGGACAGCCAGCATGCAGGTCTTTGGGGTGGGCACCTCTGGCTGGACACAGTGAGCCAAATGTTGCCACTTAGTTCCATGCTACAGAGCCAGACATGAAGTGCCTCACACTATGTGTCCTTGTGGACAAGGAGAAGGAAGAGCCCTCAGAACTTCCCACACATCCTTCTCCATCCCCTTCCTCCTTCCATGTCTCTTCATTCCTCCTTCATTTTCTCCCTTCCTTCTGGGGTCAAAGATCCCTATAATCTCAGTAGATTCACTGTGTAGCCAATAAAAACAGCTACACTATGACTAAAAATATTTGCTGCATTCACAGATTGATAATGATGGGATCAAATCAATAAGGAGGCATGGCTATCAGATCTACTGAACCTGGGTACACTGAGGCAGGAGACAGTGGCCAAAGAGGAGGCACTGCTCCGTTCAGCTCACTATAGGTTGACTACATTATGTGATGTTTTCTCCCATCGAACTACAAGTCTGGTGCCCTAACCTGAGCAGCTTGTGTGCATCATAGCTATGAGCAAGTATTCATGCATGTGATGTCACTAGGCCTTCAGCTTGGGGACAGCTTTGCAGATGTGGCAATCCTGGTCTACTGCTCTGGACACACAGCATGACTCTCAGCTCCCTGATTTCCAGGAACCCCACCTGGGGAACCCAGTTCTGTGCACTGATTGGATGATTAGAAACATTTGGTATGGTGGTGAGGATGGAGTGTCAATCTGACTAGTTTGGTGTCTGTCTGGGGTTGGGGGGAACACACTCTGGGTGTTTCAGGTTAAAGGGGTTAAGGAGACATGCCTTAAGGTCTGCATCTGTTCCCTCTCCACTTCCTTTCTGACACCATTCTCCTGCTCTATTTCCCAGCCACTGTGAATTCAGGTCTGTCCTACCATGCTCTTATGCCATGATGCTCCTTCCTTGGAGCCAGCTGATGATTGACCAAACCCCCTCAAACTGTGAAGCAAATTAACACTCTCCTTTACACTGTGGGTGTTGTGATCGGCAGCAGTAAAGCTGATTAATAACACTTGTATCACTTTTTCAATTTTCCAATTTGCGTTTTCTGTGCACTTCTGTCTTTATACCACCAAAGGACTCTTGTGTGTTTGGGCTTGGGCAACTGCACAGCCTGCACCAGCCTGTGAGCTGGTTTCCTGGCATTAGCCTGGCTGGGAAGCCTCTGCGTTCCAGTGTTTCAGGTTAGGACAAAAAGAGGAGCCATGTTGCACCTGCAGCTCCTCACCTAAGGTATCCAGGAGTTTGGCAGTCAAGCCTGGATGGGGTTCATTCTGCCTGTATATATTTTTTACATTGCTGTAGGTATTCCTGAGGGGCCCAGGGGGAAGCAAGGAAATTGTAAGAGTCAATGTTTCATTCAGCCACATGCACGCCAGCTCTGTTTTACTGTCCCCCCTACTTTGCTTTGATCTGATTTTCCTTGTTATTTGAAACTTATTTATTTATACCATAAATAAATTGATTTTCCTTGCTATTTGAAACTTATTTATTTATACCACAATAAACTGTTCTAGAGCAAGGTGGATAAATAAGCATAAGCGACTCTCAGGGTACCATGTATGTCCTACTGGTTGCTCACAGCCCTTTTTAGGACTATAAAGCTCTTACGGATCTATCAAGACAACCAGTCTTCCCCTGACCTCTGCCCTCCTGCACCGGCCACTCACCACCCTGGGTACACCTCTTTCCTCCATGTCATAGCTCACACTGAAATATCATTACTAACTCTCTTGTTGCTTCCTGCAGACGAAAGTGGTATCCTGCTCATTCTTGGATCAGAACACAGCCAGTGATGCCCAGAAATGCCCGTACATGCATGGGGCACAGCGGGGGCTGAGACTGCAGATGTGCCTTCCAGTAGTGTCTTCATCTGGCAGCCCTGAGGAGCTGGTTTCCTGGCATTAGCCTGGCTGGGAAGCCTCTGCATTCCAGTGTTTCAGGTTAGGACAAGAAGAGGAGCCATGTTGCACCTGCAGCTTCTCACCTAAGTCATCCAGGAGTTTGGCAGTCAAGCCTGGATGGGGGTTCACTCTGCAATGACACCCAGGGGTTTTGGAATCCATTGCTCTCATGAATTTGTCTGGCTATGTAGACCACTCAGAACCAGCCCAGATTAACCTAGATACTTGTAAGACATCAGCATCATCACAGACTAATTGAAGCCCAAGAGCTCAGCCCAGAATCTAGTTGGTAATGTGGATGGCATGAGGGTGGGGAGTGCAATGGTGTGGTGGCTCATGGTGCAACATGGTGGCCCTTTCTTTACATGCCATGTCACTGCTCCTGGGTAGGAAGGGGTAGAAAGCTTGGCTGAACAAGCCAGGCAGCAGGGCTGCTGTGGAAACCCATTCCAGAGAGCCAGCATTTCACGTCAAGTTGTTCTACCCACCTCACCATGTGGTGCCCAGCCTGCTCTTCCTCATCCTGGGGACAGGCAGGACAGCAAATGCCTGTTCCTGCATGTCCTGTCTGCATTACTTCTTCCTTGGGAGCTGCCTTATGAATTGTACTGGTGGCTTTTAAAGAAGATTTAGTGGAACAGCAAAGGGAAAATGAGAAATTCACAGCATGCTTCTGTAGTGTGCATTTGGATAAAATCTTTTTAACCATTGAGGAATCTGCTGTGCGGATATGGAGTTTCGCTAGTGCCGTCCTTCAGCAGGGCTGGGCAGGTGAAGGTCAGTGCAAAAAACCAGGTGGGAATGCCAGAGCCATGTGGCAGTCAGGGCTGATGTGGGGGCAGTTCCTGACAGTGGCCTGCCCTTGCACCCAGCCTGACACCCAAGTCTCCATTGGCCTGACATCAGGCATGCAGCCTGCATAGGGTAAGGTGGACAGTTATCTCAGGCAAACATGGGCATCTTTCATGCAGGCACCCCAGGCCCCAACCCTTACACCCTCTGGCTGACACAGCAGGTCAGCTCCCCAGGGACCCAGGCCTGCCAATGGTGGGTAGGGGAAGACATGAGTGTCTGTCTCACCCATGTCCTGGTTTGGTTGTCACCTCAGCTCCACTGACTGGACAGGAACTCCCCACTCAGAGTTGTTGCTAATGGAGGAAATCCCATGGGATTGGTTTAAAGCCAAACTGCATGTGTGGCTCAGTCCCACTGGAGTCCCTGAGGGTATGAAAGCTTAAGCGAACATCCTCATCCCTCTCTGCCCCTGTGGAGGCAGTCATGGACGCAGAGACCTGCACACAGACTATGAGGGTGCCAGCGTTGAAGGCCTTGGGAAGCTGAGTCTCCCAGGACCCTACAGGGTGGGCAGCCAGGATGGTCACTCAATATCATGACTGAATTTCCCCAAAGGTTCAAGTGAGAGTCCACTAACTCTTTAAACACACACACACACCTACACATGTGCGTGCATACACACACATGCTGAGCATGCACACACATTATGACAATTAAGAAGAAAGGATAGAAATGTAAAGTTTCAGAAATCATCACCCTGCAGTATGGCTTGGTCTCACTAGTTAGCAGGACACTGGGAAGGCATACAGATTTTGGGCTGACCTCCACAGACCATGGTGTTTCCAGACACTCCTGGGCCCTGTCCAGAGGAAACTCTCCACTCAGAGATAGCTAGAAATTACAGAGACCCCTGCAGAAGGACTAACAGACTTCTTTTAACCCACAGAGGTTTATCTGACTCCTGACCACCAAGCCTGATTGGGCGACTGTCCACATGTTAGAATCCAGCTCCTGTCCTTTCCAACTGCATCCTGCCACCCTGCCCTGGGCTTATATCTGCCCCCCCCACCCCATGTCCTCTCCAGCTGCACAGCAAGCAGCAGCACATGCTCCATGGCTGGGAACCTGCTGGTGCCTGGGCTGTTCCTTTCCCCACACTGCTGGGAAGCCAACCTGGACGTGAAGCTGCAGGCCCATCCTGAGTGAGTGCTCCGAGTGCTGGCAGCCTCTGTCTTGAGGTCACAGAGGTCGAAAGGAAGGGGATGTGGCTGGGGGGCAGGAATCCCATCCTGATCAAGTGGAATTTTTCATGAAATCATGTGTTTTATTCTCATATCAGGAATTTGAAAACGATTTTGGAAACTGGATATTATACTGTGCATGAATAATTTTGTATGCTGCATAGTAAGTTAATCCTTAAAATTATACCACAAGTGGCTAGTACCTACCTTAGAATATGCTACAGGGATGTTATGGAATAAATTTGGATGACAGTGAGGCATGAAGTCAGCTTTAAAAGGGCTACTGTGACACTGGTCTGGTTTGCAGTTTTGTACAGGGGAAACTTGGGATGGGTTAGTTGGGGCAAGATGGGGAGAGAGTATGTGACTGATCCATATAAGGTCACACTCGAGGGTGTGTCCCAATTTAGAAAGGTTCAGTGGTGCTTGAGAGTGCAAAGCGCAAACTATGTTCCTACTCAGGGGCAGAGCAGGGGTGGCTTCCTGCCTCCCTTCCCCTGGGCATCTTCCTCCATGGGGCTGGAACCCTTGGGAGTAGACAAAGCTCCAGCTGTCCTGTGGTGGGTCACAGCCAGTGTTCAGCTAATGGCCAAAGGACCTGGACCAGGTAGGTTGAAGGCAGCAATGTCCCACTCTCCTGGCTCAACGTAGTAACGCTGGGTTTTTTACGAAGACTGGTGAAAGATGATGAAGAAGGACCAAGGGGCACCCTCCTGCAGGAACAGCACTGCTAGCCCTCTGTTGGCACAGGTCAGGGCCCAGATAAATGTCACTTGACACCTCCCTTGGTGCTTCTGAGCAGCTGTGTCTGGCCCCGGACAGGCCCTGCCCAGACAACCTATGGCTTGGTGTGCCCCTGGGACAGAGCTCTGGGGACAACTGCTACCAGCAACGTCATGGAGCCCTCACCCCATCTTCTTCGTCAGCCAATAGGAAGGGCCCTGGGAGGAGGTCCCCTCATGACCCAGGAAGGGACTGGGACCACCCAGACCCCAAAGCCAGTGTGAGAAGCTGGCTCTGGAGCAGGTGAAGTGGCTTCACAGCTGCTTCCAAAGGTTCTAGCTCAGTTTACCACAAGCAGCACTCAGGAACCTGCTGTGTGGAAGGACAGAGACAGAGCTTCAGCCCCCTCAGCGGGGCAGCACATGGGACAGAGCAAGGCCCTGAGGACCAACGTACGCTGCTCGAGAGAGGCATATGCACCTGTCGGTGTGAGACACAGGCGCAGGAGGGTCCAAGGTCCCATGCAGGAGGGACCCACTCTTTCCTCACTGCTGCAGGTGTGGGGACCCTGCCGGTTCAAGCAGGGTGGTGCTGAGTTTCAGTTTCAAAGTTTTTCAATAAGCTTGACTTGTAACCAAGATAATATTTTGGAAAATTGAAATACTCTAAAATTCTGCTCATTTATGCCCACTTGAACTACTGGGTATGGCTGATCACCCAATGTTACATCAGCCTTACTATCATCAGTTCAGTGTGACCCGGGTTTCTGGCTGATTCACAAGATGAACCCTCCTGAAATTACAAATGTGAAGTTACAGTTACAAGATATTCTGCCATGTTTTAAAAATGCTTATATGTTTCATACCAGTTTGCGCAACTATTCCAGAAACTAAAGAATGGGTCTGAGGGAATGAATCCATTCATTGAAAATAAAGGAATCTTATGTATCCAGAGGCCAAGTAACCACCTGGCACAACCACCTACACTTTCCTGGACTCTCCAGTGCTGAAGATGGGAAACTAAGTCCCTGAGAACCTGCATCAGGTCTGTCCTTACCATGTTTAATCATCCTGAAGAGTTCACAACTCCTGCTTAGACCCTCAGGTGATTCAGAGCCCTGCAGGGGAACAGGGGAGCAGGAACCCAGCTTCCAGACCCTGAGCTGTGCCCCCACCATGTTTCTGTGCAGAGGCTTGAACCGCCACTCACAGGCCCAGAAGAGCAAGTACTTTACTATTAACCTGCCACTGCTTCTGTCTCTCATCCATGTGGTCACAAGATTAAACAAGGTGAAATTCCAGGATGCATTCACAGGAATATTTGACTACTGCCTAGCAGTGAGGAATTGCCACCCTGCCCCATGATGCAAGAGGCCACTTTCTGGACCCAGGAAGAGTCAGCTGGAGGGACAGAGGCTCTGCCTGCCCGTTAGTCACAAAGGACCTTGTATGAAGCCCAGGGGCATTCGCAGGGGGCAAGGTTGCAGGTGAGTCAGTATGTGTGGAGCCGCATGTCAGGAAGAAAACATCACATCTGAGAACAACCCCGAGAGATTAAACGGAAATGACAGCCTCGTATTAGCCAACAACCTTGACACCAAACTTGACACATCTTTCATGCTCCTGCTTTGATTTTGAGAAGTTAAAGACTGAAACAGGTTGCTCCAGAGATAAATCTAAAACAGGCATCTCCACACTCCTGCAGGAGGGTCCCACACATGTGTGATTCCACATCACAGGGCACTAACTTCCCCAGGGCCACGGGTCAGCCTGGTCCCTTCATGACTTTTGGAAGATGGGGACCAACAGCCCAACCCTGCAGGGTTCTCTTCCCAAAAGACTATGTTGAAAAAGCTCTGCTTACAGACCATCGCAATGAAACAACGTTCTAGAAGCTGAATTAATGATGCAGAAAACTCAAGAGCTACTTGCCACTCCCAGTTTAATTTAATCTTTCTGCCAATGCCTGGCACCTTACTAGGAATGTGCATGGGAGGCAAAAGAACATTCCTGAAAAATGCTCAGATTGTCCTGGGGGTATTGGGTGGAACAGCCAGAAGCTGGTGACCAGTTCTATCAGAGTGCCCCTCCCAGGGAATGGGCCACGCCCACAGGAGTGCTGCTGGGGTGGTGTTGGGCTGCAAGCAGAGCCACTCTGACCTCAGATGGGGCCAGGGCAACCACTGAGCTGGGACAAGTCCTCCCGCCATGAACCGTGCCCACCCCTCGAGTAACTCCTGTGTTTCTTGGGTGCTGGAGAGAATGGGCTTCGAGGTAATGGAGAATTACCAAAGTGCCCATTGAACAACAAACAGACCCATAGTGCAGGCCCTGAGGAGATCTGTGTGCATCCCATGTCACTGTGGCTGGGACACAGCATTTGAGGCCCTTCCAAGTGGAAGCACGAGGGTAGCTGTGAGATGGGCAGGGCCGTGCTTTTGGAGGGACACTTGCTGGAAATACATCATGTGTTTGACCTGTGGCACTGTTAGGGCATCAACAGCTGGAGGTTTGCATCCTTGTAAGTTCAAAAGCAAATTATAAGGCTATTTATCACCACAGGCTCGTGGGGTACAAAACTTTAAAATCTAAAAACCAGCAGTTGGATTTTAGAACCCTATGGCGTAAGCAACTTTTTGGCAGCTTTTGGAAGCAAGACAACTTGTGAACCTTTATTCTCTAGAGTTATTCTAACCAAGTGGCCAAGACATAGTTTTTTCTCTGGCAGGATCTGAGACCAGTGTCCTCCCTCCTCACCCCACTGCACAGGCTCTACCTGATTCTTTCTCTTTCAAAACTCTGCCCCTTTCCTCTGCTGAACTGTTCCTCTACCCCTGCATGGCTAGCCTGTGGGGCAGCGCTACCAGGATGTAGCACAGATATGGAACAGATGAGCATCTGTCACCCTCCCCGCCTCCCGCCACTGTGCTTCCCAGCTGGGCACAGGGCTGTAACCAGCCTGAGGTGGACTGTGGGAAACAAACATGCCTGTGAGGCATCTGTCTGCACTACTGTTCACTCCTGACTCTTCCCAAAATTTTACCATAATCAAGGGCAAGATAGGCAGATGGGCTGGGCCACAGATGCCCAGAGCATGGTGATGCTGCATTTACTGATGACTCATGGAGCAGATCAAGCCTGCTCCACTCTAAGGTGGTGGCTGTGGGTTTGCGCCTGTCAAGTCACCCCAGCTCCTGGGAGTGGGGTCTGCTGTCCCTCTTCTAAGACTGCGTGGCTGCCAGTTTTCAGAGACATTCTGTGTCCACTTTTTTTTTGGTCTTTTTCCTTTTTATCGGTACCGGGATTCAACTCACGACTGCCTGCTTGCAGGGCAGGCGCTTATGCTGCTGAGCTAAATCTCCAGCCCCTGTGTCCACTTTTTACCTCTAAGTCTGACCACTCTAGTCCTTCCTGTGAGGGGATCAATTTATTTGTAAATGTTTTCTCCCACTTTGTGACTTCTCACTCTCTTGGCAATGTTTTTTCATGAAAGCTTTACGTTTGAATTTCAACTTGCATGTTTTGTTGTTGGGCATGGCTTTGATATTGTACCCAGATCCAGCATCAGGAAGCCGTCTCCCATGCTTCCTTGTGGGAGTTTTAGATGGAGCTCTGCTTAGGTCTCTTGATTACCTTTGAGTTGTTTTGCTATGGTGTGGAGTAGTTCATCTTGGCTGTGTCTAATGTGGATGTAGTTTTCCCTGCATGATTCAGCGGGAGCTGGTCCTTCCTTCACGGGGAAATCAGCTGACCTGTGCTGCTGGTGACCAGATGTGCAGGGTTCACTGGGGTCTCATCCCTGCTCACCCCACTGGCCTGTGATGGTTCTCCTGCTAGCACCACACTGTTCTGTTTACCCCAGCTCTGTGGTAGGTTCTGAAATCTGAAAATGTGGAACTCTAAATTTATTGTTATTTGTCAAGGTTGTTTTTTCCTTTGAGCTGTCACATGAATTTTAGGACCAATTTTTCCACTTCTTCAAGAAAACATCAGTGGGATTTCACAAGGCCCCTCTGCATCTGCAGCTTGCTCTGGGGAAGGGGACATGGTGAAAATGCTGTCCCTCATACCGTAAATACAGAGTGCCTCCCTGTTCACCAACATCTCCTTGTACCTCCTGCAGCAATAGCTTTTAGTTTTCAGTGCAAACTTTTCTCTTCTTAGTTAAGCTTTTCCTAACTATTCCTTGGGATGCTATTATAAATGTACTATTAATTGCTTGCTTGGATTGTTTATGCTAAGTCTATGGAAACTCTACTTATTTTTGGTTGTTAACTGTGTCCTGCACCTTGGCTGAATTTAGTATTTTTAAGAGGCTTATGTGCTGGGGAATCTTTGGAGAGTCACATATGAGATTGTATCATCTACAAGTAGGAATCATCTTTTTTGTTTTTCCTTTTTGCATTTGGGTGTTTCTCACTTCCCTCCCTGGTCTAACTGCTCTGATGAGGACTTCAGCACTGTGATGTGCAGTGGTGATGTAGCGCGGCATCCCTGGTCCTTGCTGAGGTCCTGGGCTCATGAGAAGAGCCCTGTCTTCCAGTGCCCAGGGTGATGGCTGCTGTGGGTGCACAGATGCATTCAAGCACCCGGTTTCCTCAACTCCCCAGCCTCGGAGGCAGAGTCTGTGGTCCCAGAACCTGCAAGTGGCTGCCAGAAGCATTTTCAGCCGAGTCTCTGGCCTGAGCTGGGCCTTGGGTGAAGGGAGCCCATCTCCACGCCCCGGCTGGCCGCAGCAGGGTTGGGACAGAGCCTGCCTCCTCCTCTCTTGCTGGAAACATGGCTGCTCCCTGCTCGGCTGCCACTGAGCTGCTGTCAGGGTGTAAGAAAACGTCACACGCATTTCTTCCATTTTAAAGTTGCTTTTTACTTGGTTAAGGATTTACTTGGTGACTGCAAACTTCTAGCTACTTTCCAAAGAACTGATGCCACTGTTCCTTGTCTTCCTGCTTGTTTTCCAATGTTTTCTCGGGAGGATGGGGCAGGAGATGTTAGCTCCATCCGGAGGGCAAGGCAGTCCTGAGAGAGTGCAGAGGCCTGACGCTGGCACAGAAAATGAAGAAATATTTTGATGTCTGCCAGCTTTACTTTTAAACACCCTGTAATTTTTCTTCTTTTGCCACTAAAGAGGTTGCCCATCTTCTCCTATGTCTAGAAATTGCTGTTATGTACTTACACAGAGAACTGGCTGATAATGATCCAGTCAATGAGCACACAGCCTCCTGAAGTAAACACGTAGGAATATGTCATGGCCACATGGCTCTGAGTGGTGCAGGTGCAGGCCCTCAGGATGAAAGCTGAGACAGGAAGAATGTGCTAGGTGGAGGAGGTGGATACATGGCAGCATGAAGAGGTTTGCATGCCAAGCAGCTATCCTGGGCCCAAGGCATTAAAGCTGGCTTTCAGGAAGCCCTGGTTTGGGCACTTGAGGAGTGGTGCTCTTAGGGGCACCACTATCCTGAAGGTCATTCTGCTGTCTTGGTCTCACCCCACATCTGCTACCTCCTTTTACTGGAGCATTTAGAAGATGTGCCCCATCCTGCGGGCGGTAGGGTCTCTCCTCCCCTAGTCTGGGGCAGACCTCGGTGGGACACTGGGAGGGAAGACTCTCAGTTCAGGTCCGTACATACACCCCCAACCTCATCAGGAGTGGGCAGTTCTGTTTCCTGAGGTAGCAGGGAGCCTGCCTGGAAGGCTGGGTGAGATCAGTGGAGACCTGAACTTCTGCCCTTGGACCATGGATATGATTGATTTCTTCAGGCTTGATTTCTTCAGGAGTGTCTGCAGGCTGCCTCTGTCACCAGGGCTCTGGGGACATTAAAGAAGAGCTTAAAGCTGCAATTATCTTTGGGAAGTAAACAAGGAGCCTGGAATGAAATGGTTCCCTCTGGGAGGCCCCAACCTGTCCTCAGTGAGGGACACTATCAGTCAAGTCATGCAAACAAACGAATGCCACACACAATGATCTGAGCCTGAGAAGGAGACTGACTCCAGATGTGGTGTGCTAACCGGGTGCTGATAATCCTGTACATGGCTTTGGAATTTAAAATAAATGAATGAACTAGCGTTAAGCACCAATTCCACGTGTATTCTCCTATTAGACACAGTGACACATACTGATACAACAGAGCACATTCTTAAAGGAGTAATAACACCCTTAACGAAAGGCAGGTGACATGGCAGTTCTTGTGGCTATGCTGGGCAGGAGATATCATGAAGTACTCTTCCCACATATCCCTATGACCCCCCATCATCCGAAGAGGAAACTGAGGTTTGGAGAGGTCAGGCACCATGAAAACATCTTGAAAGCAGAGCCAAAGTTTGATTAGTCCTTTTAAAGACCAAAACCAATGTTTTGAATAAAGTATACAGCTGAGTAAAAAATTTATGTCTCAAAAAACTGTGTGGATTAATTTCTGGTATGCAAAATGAAAAATCCATGCAAGATATAGCTGGAGAAACCCAGAAAGAATTCAGGAGCCTCAAGCTTAAGCCAGTTGGTCTTGTGAGAGGCTGGACAGTGTCACCACATAGACCATATCCTGAGCTCAGAGGTTCTGCCTCCCCGTGAGGGCCACGGGGTTTTGTGGGTGGTAGACACCACCCAAAGAACTCAAGGAAAGCACTGGCCTTTCCCCAGGACAGAGGGAAAATAAGGAGACTACCTCCAGTCACCTGCAGCAGGATAGCTGGAGCCTCACAGAGCCTAACTGGGTGTGGAGCGCAAGGGGGGACCCTGGAGACCCAGGCTGGCTCACCCAGAAAGCTTGTCACCTCACTGCTGAAAAGATGATCTCACAATAAAGATGAAAGCCCAGATGCTAAATGGAGAAAATCCCACTCTGTCTCACACACCAGAGCTGTCAGGGCCAGCAGCAGCTGTTCATTTCCTGTCTCCCTGATCTAAGGGATGGACTCATGTGCAGCCCCAGAACCAGACACTGAAGACACTGGATAAAACTGCCTTAAGTCTGAGTGGCACACACACCACGCTCCTAAGCAATGTTGGCTGTTACCACACAGCAGCATTGGGTGTCAGACCAAGGCTCTCATAGCTGGACTGCGCACTGCTTCCCTGCAGAAAGTTGTTCCTATGCCAGCTCTGATTTCTGTGGTATGCTGACCATGTGCTAGACCGGACCTGCCACGTCCTGCCACTGAACACAGAAGGGGGCAAGCTTTCCATCTGGACCAGAGGCTCCATCGCAGCTAAAGGTATGTCACCTATGTATGTGACAGAGATTTCTTAGCGTGGAAGCCTGATCCCAACTGATTTCCTCACCTTGTGTTCTAGTACTCTGAACAGGTCCTGGGGCCAGCACATACGTGTGTGACAGTGGCATTGGTTTTTGAAGTCACTGTGGGCTGATCTGTGTCTCCTCCTTGTCTGCTGAGATGGGGCAGCTGCATATGGAGTGTAAAGTGGTTAAGGTTAAACAGGTCATTCAGATCCTGGGGCACAGGATTAGGATTTTCTGGAGAAAGGACTCAGCTTGGTCTGTCCGCCCAAGGCCTCAGGGCCAGCTGAGAGCTGGGCCTGGCCAGGAACCTGGGATGCTTGAGCTGGGACTTCTGGCTGAGGCAGCCTCTGCTTGGCTGTTTGGTTACAAGTGTCTCCGTGGGGGAAGGTAGGAGTCCAATTCTTGACCTATTGTGGACTCCATGTGATGACAGGTGCTCACGCTGCAAGGTCATGGTGGTGTTATAGCCCTTTTCCTCAAAGTTGCTCACAACACTTTTTAAGAAACCACTTGGAAACATCAGGCAGGGAAGAGCATTTTTCATCTCTCTTCTGAGTCAGTGTCAGGTGCAGGGCTCTAATGCAGACACCGGCATGGACTGACCAGTCTGCTATAAAGCCCCAGGTGGCACCCATATCCTGATGTAGTCCCTCTCATTAGGCAACACTGCCCACTGCTTCACATCTACCTCATGTCTCTGCTTCCTGTTCCTGACACTGTTACATGAGGAGCTGTCTCACCTCATGCCTCCTCATGCCCATAGCATTGACAATCTAGAGACCCAAGGAGGCCAGAACCAGGTCCCTCGGCCACCCAGAACTCCTGTCCCAGGGGCTGAGAGGGCAAAAGCTAGAGCAGGGCTGTCCCCATTGGTGGTGTGGTCACTCTGAGTGCCTCAGAGGTTGCTGTCCATGCTGAAGTGAATGCTGCCTGTGTCTTTGTCCTATGCCCAGATGCGGTCACTGGAGGATGGAGGGCAACTTGGCTTTATGTCTTCTTCCTTGCCAGCAGTGTGATAGCTCCATCACCATGGCATAGGGGGTGCAATCCTGCTCAGGCTGGGGAGCCCTCGGGGGCATGCTGTAGTCTCCTACTAGGTACTGAAGAGCTGCGTCCTCTCTATGAGCCATGATGGTGGGAATCACTGTCTCAAGATTATCTGAGATGACAGAAAAGGCTGTGAAAATCCCCCTAGGAACTTTGGGTTGCCTTGTGTCGGCAAGCGAATCCCACTCTAAAATGAGACACAACTGCTGCCATCATGTGTGGCTGCAGTGGCAATGGTGGCCACAGCTCTGGGAGAACACACAGTTCTTTCTCAGAGTCAAGCCATGGGCACAGGGCCACACTGCACTTGGCTCCCTCTTCTGTGTCCCCACCACTTTATTCATACATTGTTCACAGAATAACACACTGAGGTCCAGTTTCTTGAGTGCCCACTGCCTCGAGGCTGTGGCTTTGGGCAGTGGTTTGGAGAATTCAGCTCATGTTCCTGCAGTCTAATCCTCTGTAGACACTGGAGTGAAGGTACTCCATGACCTCTCTGGTGTCACTTTCTGGGGATGCCACGTTCTCACCCAGGGACTTGAGACCTGATGTCTGAGAGAAGCTCAGTTTTGGAGAGGCCAATGGCCTGAAGCTCAAGGGGAGGCCTTGCTTCCTTACCTGTTCATATCGAGGGACCACACGGCAGCAGCTAGAGGTGCTCCACTCATTGACACTTGGGTGAGTAGTTTCTTATCCTTGCTGGACCTCCACCTCTCAGCTCCTCTCACTGTGGCCAAGTGTCCCCATGAGCACGTGTGTCCTTCTCAAGCTCCTGTCATATGGCACCAGCTTGAGTGTGCCAAGCATTGCTGGAGGCAGACACAGGGCTCGATAGGGGTCTTGCTCTCTTTCCTGGCTGAACTAGATTCCAATTTAAAGCAGAGTAGGAATCTGAATTCTTTATTCACAGGATTTGTCAAGATTCAACATTCAGCAGGTCTTTGCAGAAGAAACCAGCTTTTGTGTGTCTCCAGGCAATTGTGCACACATGCAGTCTCAAAGGAACTTGGACCAGAGAAAGACAGCCAGGGCAGAAAGCAATGTGTGGTCTGAAGCCTCCTCTGGGGATACTGGACCAAGGCTGAGAAGCACTGGGGGGCAGCACCACACTTGACTTTGACCCTCCATAAATTCTTAGTTCTAGAAGGCACAAAGTGTGAGCAACGAGTCTAGGACATTAAATGATCCAAAAATCTCTGAAGCTGCATTTATGTAGAGTTGTAACTAAGGTCCACACTACAGTGAAAACACCCCATAACAGGGTTGGATTTATGCACCTTTATCCCTCAGCTCCTCTAACTGCCCCAGGTCACTTGCACTCTACTCCACTCCTCCATGACAGTGGAAACCATCATTACCCACCAAACCTTGCCCTGATGCAGCCCTTGGAAACCAACACTCAAGAAGGATTAAAACCACCAGGCTCAAGCAGGTAAGGATGAAGTAAGTTACTGGAAATGAAATCCCAGGGATTGGCCTGCATGCCCTGGCCTTCTCCATCTGCCTGCCTATTGGAAGCTGGACTGCGGCTTCTTACCTGCTCCAGCCACACCCCACTGCCTCCCTGACCAGGCACCTTTCCCAGTGAGTGTACAAAGGACATGTGCAAGTAGTGAGCTTTTCCATGAGCAAAATGGCATCCCACCACTGAGTGTCACCTGAACAGCCTACCTGATGAGTGTCACCTGCTAGTAGGTCCATACCGAGGCAGAGTAAGACTGGGCATGGGGAGGCTTTGCCTCGATCCTTTTCCAAGGATCACAGTCAGCATTTACAAGCACTGTCGAGCTCCTTTAGGACACAGACACACATATCCACATCCTAAGTGCACACATACAGATAAATGTGTGCATGTGTGTGACCTCTGAAGACAGTAGAACAAACCAAGCAGGACACACAGGACTGCTACATATCCTGCAAAGAAACATGAGAGCCCTATTCCAGGTGACTGGTGCAATAAACTCACTGCTCAGGAGTTTAGTTCAATGCACATCAACATTTCCTGTGATTTGTAATGGAAAAATGCATGCATGCGTCAGAGCACACCCACAAGCAGGACACAGTGCTCACACTGAAGTGTCTTCTGCAAAACCAATGAAACCAGCGGGTGCGTCAGGGTACAAAAGTTGGGAAGAGGTTTGCACAGGGCTCGCAGCTCCAGGGCTGGGAGTGGGCATGTATGTCTCCGTGTGTGCCCACATATGTGCCATTGATGTGGCCTTTTGGGTCAATAAACCCATGAGGGACCTGGAAGATAAGGGCTCCCTCACTTCGAGGGGCCTGGTCACAGCTGACTTCCCAGGTACTGTCTGCCTTCTTTATTATTACCTTTACTTGTGTTCAATGATTTATCTCGTTAACTTTAATTATTTGGTTCCTTTCTTCCTGGTTAACTATTTCATGATAGAACCTTAATTGGTATAATGGTTAGAGTATAACTTGTATTGCTAAATAACAAATTATTCCAAAACTCCATGAGATAAAACAAGAATAAGCTTTTTAATAAACTTCCTATACACATACACACCATTGCTCAGTGGGATGGCTTCTACGAACTTGGTAGTGGATAATAACACCTTGTTTACTCTCTAATTTTGGTTATTATTTCTCTTTATCTGTTTCCACGGTGCCGGCTGGATCCTGGGGTCACTCACAGGCGAGGACAGCACTCAAGAGCCCCAGTCAGGTCCCATTGGCTTTGTAGCTGCAGCCCTGGGAGCATAGCCCAGGAGCTGGGGGTGGACCTAGGACACTGTTAGTGTCCTGACCAGAGGCATGGGGGCACAGTCTGCCTTTCAGAGGACAAAGGGGATGGGATGGCAATCTGGCACCTATGACATGAAATTCACCACAGACAGTGCGGACCAGCCCATGGGATGCGATCCCAAAGCTCAAGTCTTGAGAAACACTGAAGCTGAGGTCCCTGACTGTCGTTGGCACTGAAATCTGATGTCCAGAGATCACGGCAGCTTTTTCCTTGCCACACTCTGTGGCCTGACCAGACCATTCTGCCTGAGGGCAGGGTACCCAGGCTCCAAGGGTAGCCAAGCTCCCTGGGTCTCATGTCCTGGACTCAGGTAGGCACCATAATGGGGCTGGAGGCCCCTCCAAACCAGCAGGCACTTGGTGCAAGAGCAGATCTGGGCCATGCTGCACCAGAGTTGTCCCAGGCATACAGAATATGACACACAAAGACCCTGACACCCATGTGTGAATGTTCACAGCCATTACACATGCACACTCATACACCCACTAATGCACAGGGGACTGGCAGGACACAGGATGGCTTTGCCACAAGGACAGGCGCAATCACAGAACTCATGTGGCAACTTGATCTCCATGCAAAGCCATTGCCCCAGAGGTATGATGGCTCACAGTGACCTCTAAACCATTTTCATCCTTCCCATCTGAGCAGGCAGCCGTTGCCTCCCCAGAGCCTGTCACAGTCTTGCTGCACAGCTCACCAGGCCTGCCAAGGGTGAACACACACATTCACATGCACACATCACACATGACATACACATGCACACACATGTGCACACATAGGACACACATACACATAGTCCACATACAGGACACACACATGCATATATACATGTGTCCCCATATTGTGCCAAGACCAGGCAGGGTGGGCTATGCCTCAGTAGGGACCTTGCTGGTCCCTGGTTGGCAACGGCTCCATATTCCAATGTCCACAGGGACTTTGTGTCCTTTGAGGGTGCCCAGAACTCAGCAATTCTAGTGCAATACTGGGGGACTGGAATTAACTACAGTTGCAGATTCATGTGAAGAATGTTACACAATTTTCTACCAGGGAAGCCAACAAGACAACAAATTAATCTGAAGCCTAAGGAACAGGGACTATCTCACAGAATTTCCCCTTCCTGACTACAGAACCAAAGCAACCAAACAACTAAAGCAACTGGCTCACATTTCAAAAATGACTCTTCTTTCTAAAAGAAATGTTCTAGGGCAATAACTGTGTCCAACAACTTGCCATTGGTGAATCCAAACTGAAGCCCCATGATGTGTCATTTCACATTCTCAATATTGATGTCCAGACTTGCTTCCTCCTGGATGCAGTCAGAGGCCTGGGCAGCCTCACCACAGCACTCGGTGACAGATGAGTGTGGATTGAGACCCCGCAGTCCCCTGCTGATCCCCAACACGTGTGACCCTTGCAAGGAGGCCTGGGTCGTCACCAGGCAGGGAGGGCAAAAGCAGGATTCATGCTTGCTACAACCTCCAGGTTTCCAGCCACACTGCGTCTGCTGCACCTTTTTTTCCAAACACAAAGACTTGGGCTGTGAGGCCAGAACCACATAGCTGACAACCTCAGCCCATGTCGAACCTCTGTCCTAACCCGCTTTCACTTTGTTTTCCATACATGTGTTTGTTGATATGTTATAAAAGAAAAATGTGAGTGGACAAGTCAACACTGAAAGCATTTAAGGCACATTTATGGTGTGACACTCCATTACAAAAGTTTCAAGTCATCTTTCTGTTTAAAGGAAAATTCATGTGGCCCTGCTGTCCCCTCCTCTGTCAGCCAGTTCTCTGTGATCATACCCAGCTCAGCAGCTTTCACAGCTCCAGCCTTGTGACCCTGACCCTGCATGTTGTAGGGGCCTCCAGGACACTCCAGTCACAGGCATCTCCTTCCCAACAGCCTCAGCCCCTCAAACTCACCACACTGCCTTCACATGTTAGCATCCGTTCTTAAGAGGCTGAGCTGTTTGAGCAAATGAATCATAAGGTATTTTTAAAAAGAAATGTTCTGGTCGCATCTCAACAGGGAATTGGGCAGAGCATTCATGGCTGGACTTCATTCTGTCATCTGTATTCACTCTTACGTCATCACAGAAACCGAGAATGGGATCTACAGAGCCAGGCTCTGAGAAAAATGGGGCACAGAGCTCGGCTCCAATCTAGCTTGCATGTGGAACTACATCTCTCATCAGCAGGGCTCACGTGCATATGCCTGTCACAGCCCCGAGGCTTGGCTAGGCCCATGGCCAGTGAAATGGCACATGGTGAGGAGCAGCTGATGGCTGGAAGTTTTGGGATGCTAAGCCCTCACAACCTGGTCAGGCAGAGAGAGGAACAGGTAGGGCATTATCATGATTTATGTCTGTGTTCCCCAGGCCTCATTAGTTTGCACTGTGCATTTGTGATTGGTTCATTGTCTAGTGCTTGGATTGATTATGTCAGTACTATACCCACATAGGGGTGGAGCCAGGATGTGATGTAATGGCAGGAGGAAAGTGTGTCTTGCTCTTTGCTGGTTCCTGCTTGCTGTTTGTAGCCACCATGAACTGTGGCCCAGCCATGCCCACCTGCATTGGAGCCAACTAAGTGTGGACTGAAACCTCCAAAAACTTAAGAAATAAACCTTTGCTTTCCCAACTTTGGGCTTCAGGTATTTTGTCTCAGCAATGAGTAAAAAGTAACTAAGACAGAATTTGATACTGAGGAGTGGGTTTGTTTTCTGTGACTATACACGACCATGTTTCTCGAGAGGCAATGGCTTGTGGGCAGAGCTTGGAAAGGTTCGGACATGTCGCCTGTATACATAGAGCTGGAGCAGCTTAGGTTGTTCTGTAGAGGAGATTTTGGTCAGAGCTCAGGAGACCAGAAGGCTGATAGAAAGCCTCATGGTAAAGACCAGGGTTGGGAGGTTTCTGCTGGGAAGAAGGACTGCATTGGTTGTTGGACTCCACATGATGTGTGGCTTGGCAGAAAGTTTGTCTGCATTTTGTTCCTGCCCAGAGACTTTGCCTGAGACTGAGACAAAGGGCAATGGACTGATTAATCTTGAAAAGGAAATTAAAAAGCAATCAAATGTTCAGGCTGTGGCATGGCTATTGTTGGGGGCTTTTAGCCAGCTTTACATTGCAAATCAAGAGCAAAGAGCCCAGCAAGATAGTTTGCAATACTGTGAGTTTGACCAGAAGGAAAGTTCCAGGAAGGCTGTGGATTGTAAAGACAGAGTTTAGATTTTGATTGCTGAAGGGAAACAGAGAGATAAGAAAGATGGCCCTGGGGCATCCCAGGAAGCTGATCCCCACCCTTTGCAGCCTCACTGCAAAGGTGAAAGAATTTGCTCAGAGGTAAAAGCTGCAGAGTGCCTTGCTCCAGAATGGCAAAAGAGGCCACATGAGATTCTAGAATGGCGGCAACATAGAGAAGCTTTTCCTCATAATCAGGTAAACAGAGCCCTGCAATCCAGGCAACTGACCCCTACAGTCAAGAAAGGGAAAAGCCTGGCTACTGCTCCAGCTAGCAGCACCACAAGGTGCTGATTTTAGGTGCAAGGAAAATGCACAAATTCTCAGGGTAAGACAGCTTCTACCTCGATTGCAAAGGGCCTGGCAGGCCAAACAGTGTGCCCCTGAGAGGGCAATTTGTGAAGATGTAAAGGTGAAGCCAAAGGTGCAATGGAGACCCCAGAAGTTTGGAAAAGCCAGGAATGTGGATGATCCAAGGGAAGCTGCAAAAAAGCGAGCAAAGAGGATTTAAGAGAAAAGCTGAGGGAGTTGAAATCACCAGAAGTGCTGTGGGGGTGGAATCACCCAAGCCTTTGGAGCTTGCAACCAGATTGCTTCAGATGCTGAGCATGGAACTCTAGGACTTAATGTTTGTCCTGCTAGATGTTGGACTTGCTTTGTTTCCGACACTTTATATTTCCCTGGTTGTAACTTTTGGAATGATAATGTTTATCTTGTGCCTTTGCATTTCAGAAATGTTTAACCTTGTTTCATTTATACAGGGGTTACAGTTAAGAGTTTGCCGTAGATCTTGGAGGAGACTTGGGACTTGGACTGCTCAGCAATGCTGAAATTGTTAGGACTTTGGCAACTCTTGGAGGTGGACTAAATGTCTTTTGTATAAAGGATGTACATGAGTCCTGGGGACCAGGGGTGGAATATCATGGTTTATGGCTGTGTCCCCCAGGTCTCATGAGTTTGCATTGTGCATTTTTGATTGGTTCATTGTCTAGTGTTTGGATTGATGATGTCAGTGCTACACCCATAAGGGTGGAGCCAGGATGTGATGTAATGGCAGGAAGAAAGTGTGTCTTGCTCTTTGCTGGTTCCTGCTTGCTGTCTGCAGCCACCAGAACTGTGGCCCAGCCATGCCCACCTGCGTTGGAGCCAACTAAGTGTGTACTGAAACCTCCAAAAACTGTAAGAAATAAACCTTTCCTTTCCCAACTTTGGGCTTTAGGTATTTTGTCTCAGCAACGAGTAAAAAGTAACTAAGACAGGCATGGAGAAGGTAGCACAGATCTCAATGAACAAAAGGGCAGACGGAAGCCAGTAGACACTGGTGCAGGGTGATCGCGCCATGGAGCCCTGGAGCAAATCCCTGCTCTCTAGTGCTGACCTGGATGCAAGCCGAGGGTCTGGCGAATCATGCCACATGTTCCCAGCTCTTCTTTTCTTGGTGAGCCTCGCCCTACAGCCAGAATGGCTCTGATGGGCTCCTCTGAAGCAATCGGGAACTCTATGCTGGAAGCATGGGGGAGGGCAGTGACCATGTTAGGCTCCATCCTAGAGTCCAGCTCTCAGGCACAGAGCTGGGCACATGCAGGAAGCACCCACTGGATCACTGTCTGGTCGCCCAGAACTCAAAAGCCACATCTTCTTAAAGAGAATTTAAGGTCTAGAAAAGAAGGACGAAGAATGCAAAGGCAGCAGGGTTTTGTAGAGAAGACTGGTGCTTTTCCCATTGTTACTTTGTGGAGGCATTGGGACTCTGCTCACACACATGTGAGGCTGCAGCCTGCTCTATTCAGCAGTGCTGCACACTCACATTCACGGGCATGTGTGCGACACTGGCATGTGTGTGAGCAGGTACATGTGGTGATCAAGGTTCAGCTGCCACCTTAGGTCCGTGAGATGCAGACATGGTTCCCATCCTGCATGGAAGATACTGGTGTGGGCAGCCTCCTCCGAATGTTCTCCTGTGCTCTGAACAGTGTCCCAGGTGTGTGTGCATTTTCAAAGCTCATGTCAGGTGACAAAGGATATTCACAAAGCAATGCTGATGTCCAAGTGACGCACACCTGTTCTGCACCCTTGTGCTGTTTAAGAAGTGTGAAACCAAGGTCTGGAAATCAGAGCAGGGACCAGTGCTGGCTGCAAGATACCACCTTGTGTGGTGGCTAAAGCAACTCATCTTCCTCGTGAACAAAAGATACATTACCATTTGTTTTGAAATAACTTGAATTCTGTGAATTAAAACAGTTATGTTCACTCAGTGAAGCAGCTTCTTCTCTCAAAGACAGGTGTGCATGGGATGCAGCTGGGGACAGGTGTCGAGGGCCAGCAGGGGCAGATGGCAACTGACCTGTGCCAGTTTCCTATGCTTGCTTGTTAACAGAGGAGATCTGCACCACTGCCTGCTATCCTCATACCTACCGTCCCTCAGGGGCTGATCAAAGGCTGGGGTACAGGACGCAGGCCCCTAGGATGGCTTCCAAGGACAGTGAGGCTCTGCCCCCTGGCTGGCCCTTCCTTAGTGTAGGCAATCAGGCTGGCCCTGGCAGGGTTCTCTTTTCTCCACTTTTATTTCTTTTCCTGTCCTAGGGATGAATCCCAGGCTTTTGCCCTGAGCCACAACCCCACCACAATTTATTTTGAGACAGCGTCTCACGAAGTTGCCCAGGCTGGACTTGACCTTGTGGTCTTCCTGCTTTAGCCTGCTAGAGGGCTGGAGTCACAAGGGTGTGCCACCTTGCCCAGCTCCCATAGGTTCTAATAAACAGCTATTAAAATGCCAATGGCAGGACTTGCCAGCCTCAGGTGCTCTTCCTGCTTTGACGCTGGCTCCACCGGAAGCTGATCTAAGCTGATCTTGGGAGCCAGGGCTGGGCTAGAGCCCAGGAAGGAGGAAGACACAGACCACTGACTTTAGCCGATAGCACGAGAAACCTCATTAAGGTCACAATGGTGAGGACAGCCACACACTAGTGCCTTCACCTGAGACTAGAGGGCGCTGACACCTCCATGGTTCTCAGAACTAACACAGGAGCCACCTGACTCAAGACACCTGTGATCTTCCGCAGGCAGGGACTCCGGAGGATACCGGGCCAGTACTGTAGAACACTGGCCAATTCAAAACCCAAGGCAACACGTGTGTTTTCAGTCAAACGATTGTCACACATCAGCGCCACAAGGACCTGACACATAGAATCTCATTTAAGCCCAGAATGCCCCCTGTTCCAGGGTCCCAAGCTGGTGTCATCCCAGCTTGGCAAGGGTGGTCCTTGCCCAAGGTCACAGAGCTGTGCCTGGATTCCAGCTCCAAGCTCCTCTCAGCTTCTGACACACACAAGCACAGAGCAAGCTCCAAGGGTAGTGCAAAGGCACCCTATGCCCCACCAGAGGATCTCTGTCACTATAGGTAATGTGTTTGACTACACAAAGTTTATATCCCAAGCACCCAGCATCTGCCCTGGGATGTCCCAGCTCCCACTCTCAACATCATGACTCAGGCCACATAAACCCACCCTGTCCCTCACTCAGACACCAAATGTCACTACTGCTCCGAGCCACAGAGAAATCCCTCCTCCTTACATACCACTCATTCCATATGCCTGCTCTTCAGCCTGTCCTATGTAAATAAAACAGTATCCTGATGCTTTTCCAATCAGAGGGAACAATACGCTCATGAATCAAGGGGGCCAAGAAGCAGGACACAAGTGTGTCTCTTGGTTTTCCTGAGTCACTGGGTTGAGGTCAAGGAGTATGGACAGGACTTGTGACTTGCCTCTAACCAGCCCAGGGAGGCTGAGGTAGGGTTGTCCCCTGTGACCAGGTCACATTTCAGGACAACGCTCCTGTCTGGGCTCCCTCTGGCCCCTGCAGTTCTGGTCGGCTCTGAAGACCCATGGGCTAAGAACCCTTCATCCCCCATGCCCAGTGAAGGAGGAGGCTCTGGCCAGACAGGCACAGCGTCCCCACAGACTGGGAGCCAGGCCAGGTCCTGATGTAGAGAGCTGCAGCAGGAGGAACACATGCTGTATCGAGTCGATACGTGGCTGGCGACTCATTTCTCTTACAATATCACCCAGAGAGAAGAGCCTCTGCAGGTGGGAAGGAGGCCAAGAGCTGGAGGGAAGGAAGGAGGGGTTAAGATGTGTCAGGGTCAAGTCCCTTGATGGATGCCACCATCAGGCATAGCAAACATTGATCAGGACAAGTGTGACCCCGGGTGTCCACAGCAGCAATCAGAATACTTGGTGGAAGTAAAGTTGAGTAGAAGAACACCTGAGTTGGAATCAGAGCATTCACTATGCCCAGCCTCGGGGTGCTAGAGGGGCTTCAGATCCTCTGCTGCCTCCACCCAATTTGAATTTCCTGAACTATGGCTGTGAAGTCACATTGCAAACATCTGTAATTTTGCCTATTTAAAAAAATACCATTTTGTTCTTATTTTGCAATTAAATGGACTTGGTAGAGTGATCATGGTTCAAGCCCCTGGACACTATTTCTGCTTTCCTCTTGGTGCAGTTGTGTGGGTTTGTCAGTGGGAAGGACTTCCATAAAACCCTCCTCAGAACCAGGCTGTCCAGACACCCAGCTGCCCCAGACAGATGTCAGACCAGCTGGCTATACTGTGTCTGTGTCCCCTGATGCAGGTCAAACTGGTCTGCTCCAAGTGGCACCCAGAGGACTATGAGGGGCCCTGAGCACCTCATCTTCACAATTCCCTCAGTGTTACAACCTGATGTGCATGAGTCAGATACAGACAGGAACCTCACTGCAGCGACCATGCCAAGTATGGGAGGCCTTTGCCCCAGGTATGATTAAACACAAGGGGTCTCTTTGCTTCGGTAAATCCTACTTTGGCTAAAAAACAGGTTGTTCTCACTAGAACCCAAACGTCATTAAGCACAGATTGTAAAGATTCACCAAGGCACTGACACTGCCAGGCAGGCTGTAAAATGGCATGGAGGGTGCTCAAGTTAGTACGAGGACCTGCAGTGCTGGAATCCACCTGTTCCTCCTGGCTGGTGCCAAGGAAAGCCCATGTGCTGACCTTGCTCCAGGTGTGCAATGACAGGGCTGAGCTGCAAGACCAGGTCCCTCTGTGCTGTGGGTTCTGGTGTAACTGTCCCTGACCACTGGAAGGAACCTCAAGCAGCACACATCAGCTGCTCATTCAAGTCCCCAGAACCCAACCCTCCTGACTTCCTGGCCACTACTGTTCCCCAGCCACTCAGTTGCATACAGCTCAGTGTTTATTTGAGTGACTGGAGGGTGGGAAAGTCATGGCGTCTGGATGCAAGAATTGGAAGGGACCACTGAAAAGGGTGATTGACTGAGGATGAATAAAAGAATAATTTGTTCTTTAGGAAACTGATGAGCACCTGCCCATGCTGGCCTCCTCCTTACTTCCACCCTAGAACATGTGTAATTAACTGGCTCCAAGAGGGCTTTCTGAGCCACAGGACCTGCTGACTCCACCTTGTTTATACAATATTTGCCCCAGACCCTTGGGGAGGTGCCCTGTCACACTGACTTGTGGACAAGGCTCAAATCTGCAGTGTGCTGGGGTCCTGATCAACCAACTGGGCCATTCCTGTGCTGAGTTTCAGCCCTAGCATGGCTCATTGGTCAGTATGGGGACACTAAGACACAGCTCCAAGCTGCCTGTCTCCTGGTAAAGTCCATTCCCTTTTGACCAAAGACTACATTGCTGCTCATACTCTTGCTTCATGGACTTCCTGATACATGTATTTTTTTTCCTACTTCCTTAATTTCTGTATTCTTAGTGCTTCATTTTGGTTATGCTAACAGAGAGGCTAATGAAAGCAAACTTCCCAGATGCTTTTGAAATAATATAAGATGATAACAGAGCTCCTAAACACAAGAGTGTTCACCCACTGAGCGGGCGTCCTCCTCTGGAAGTCAGGCATGTAGTGTATGCCATAGAGGATTGATAGACACCAAGTGCTCACGAGGAAAAGGACCACAATGGAAATAATCAGCTGTATTTCTAAGATCCACAGAATTTAGCCAACAGGAACAATCATTAATGAGCATGCAGATAAAACTAGGTGTATATTCATAAAGCTAAAATTTGTATTAGCAAAAAGATTAGAAATAGCTTCTATTTCCATTAAAAGGGGATTAATTCAATAAATCACAGTACACAAACACAATGGAATAATACCCATCCACTAAAAATGATTTTAGAAGCATATTTAACGCTGTGGAATAGAGCTTAAAATTCACAGTTAGTAAACACTGCAGATAATAAGGGAAGCTATATAGCATGATTCAATAAAACATGTATCTATTCCCTGCTTAGGATATTTCCAAAACTCTGCCCTGATGGGAAAAGTCATGAAATGAAAACTTAATTTTACTTGTTTTACAAGAAAATTATGCCTCCTTCCAATTCAAGGTACATAACTAATTTTCACCAATAGAAAACTACATCAATTAAACAATAAAAATAAGTTTGTTTGTAATAAGCCAATGCAATTGGTCTAGGAACACATGTGAGAATGGCCTGCTGTACTCACCAATATGGAGCTGGTGGGCATAGAGGGCTGTGGCTGGTGATGGTGTCAAAATGAAGTGGAGTGGTATACACAGCTTTTGGGGTCTGGATTGCTATGCTTAAGATTAGAGCAAGAAAAAGTCCTTTAGGGCCAGGGAATGGTAAACATGAAAATACCCTTGCCAAAGGAAAGGTCAGGGAAGAAGCATAGCCCACAAATTTCCCCCCAGATAAGGGCTTTATAAACTGGGCAGATCTACACTATCCCCTCTGATGGAGTCTGAGCAGAATTGCAGTCCCAAGTGAATCAGCGTGTAGGCCTGAAACTTCTATCTTGAAGTTTCTTGTATTGTGGTTTTTTTTTTTTTTTTTTTGAGACAGGGTCTTTCTATGCAAATCAGACTGGTCTTGGGCTCACTTTATAGCCCTGGCTGGTCTCGAACTTGCAAACAATTTTCCTGCCTCAGCCTCCCAAGTGCCAGGATTACAGAGCAGCTATGTTTTTTTTTAAAAGAGATGTAACATTCTAAGACTCTCTGTAGTGCTGGCTTTCTCGGGAAGGGGCAGTGTAACTGTCAACCTGACAGATCCAGGTGGTTGCACTGTGAGGTGTTATACTCTGTGGACTGGTCCCTGGAGTTCACAGCTGTGTGTTTTGGGAGCCAGCTGGAGGTGTTGGAGCTGTCACTAGTGCTGCTCTCCTGCTCTGATTCTAGCCTCTGTGATATGAACAGTTTGGCTGCACTACATCACCCTCCACCTCGGAGTTGGCAACCATGAACTATATCCTCTGAAACTGTGAGCCATTTAAAGCTCTCCTCCTTTAAACTGTAGGTGTCTGGTGTCAAGTCCCAGCAATGGCAAAACAGACTGATACAGTGCAACCCTAGCCCCTGGACTCCACAGTGTGGGTAGGATTCCTATTTTCAGTTTCTATAGTTAGCTTTTGTGGTTGTGCACTTTTATTAGTAAAGCCAAAATAAGTGATTAGAAAGACTAAAATCCAGCATTTACATATCAAATATAAATTAGTTTCCAGAAAAAGTAGTATTGATTTTTACAAGAAGCACACTTGGTGTTTGCTGATCTCTCCAAAAATACTCATTTTATATGAAATTCTATGCAATTTTTTTCTTTTTGAGTTGGAAAAAAAGTTCCAGAAGCTCTAGAATAACTATTATTTACTTCATCCCTGTTCCTATAAATGTCCCACAAGTAGAGCTTTTGCTTTATTTTTTGTCTGTTTTGCACAGATGAGAGGAAAAACAGTTAGTTCTCTAGAAATAGTTCCTTGTGAGGCCCAGGGCACGTGGGGCATCACCCTGTACCAAAAGACAATGGACAGCCTGGGCTGTCCACACAGGTCACACGTGCCAGGCCATCTTTCCTTCCAAGCACACATATCTGCCACATGGCACTGGCTTCATCCCAGGGCACAGGTCTCACCTGCCACAGGACCAGTGTGACACCCAGTGTGCAGTGCCCCCTTTGCCAGCTGCACTGACTTCACTGCAGACTCAGAGACTTGAACCATGAGAGTCTGAAGGGATATTTTCCTCTTCTAAAGTAAGAAAACTCATCAAACCCATGCACGTACATACATACCTCCCCAGACACACAGACACACACACAAGAACATGTATACACACACACACACACACACACACACACACACACACACACACACACACATATACACATACACGAGAAGCCAGGGCTGCCCTGTAGGACCCAGGCACACTCTAGACCGAAGTGCCAGCCAACTGGCCCCGGTGAAGCCTTGGGCTGTGCTCACAGTGGTAGACTCTGCCATCTTCTCTATGCTACAAGTGCAATCTACTGGCAAGGTGGGCAGTGTGCTAAGTGTGGCTGGATAAACACAGGGTTCAGACTTTACACTGCCCTGGGAACACATGGCTCCTGTCTCCGTGGCTTCTGTGGTTACATCAGGGCCTATGACTTGCCAGGGACATGCTAATGAGGGGCTGAAGAGAAAAAAGAGCATCTGGCCAGGAAATGAAGAGTAAGAGGGCTCTTCTAGCTGTTCACCACCAGCTGGAATGCATAGTCTTCAATTTTAGCTTCAGCTGGGCTTGACCACTATCCTACCACTCCCATGCACAGGGGTAAATAAGACTGATTACCTCGGAAAGTGGGTCCAGAGATGTTTGCTTCATGGTCTGCACCGCTGTGCACCCTGGCCTCCTGTAGCATTCACACTGTGCACTGTGAACATGCATGTGTACATGTGTGTGAGCCCAGCGCAGGACACGCTGATGTGAGGAGACAGGAATTCACTATTTTAAAAAATTTTATCTCCCAGGTAACATTTAGGATTTACTTAAGATATAAAATTATGTGTAGTGTTAATTAAAATTAACATGCAGTTGAAAATATAAGGCTATATTCTACTGAGGTGTAAGTGTTCTGACTGGTGTGAAGACCTGAGAGACAGCTGTTCCCCCGAGAGGCCTGGCATCGTGCACAGCTTTTGCTTCAGTTGACAAGGCTTTCACATATGAAAAATGGATTGCCAAGTGACTCAAGTTTTCAGCTGATCTCAGAGTCAGCAGGCAGATTCTTGCTGTACACAAAGGTATTAGAATCTGGAGATTTCATTTAATGCTCCCTGCCTGGAAGTCTACATCAGTGTCACATAGCCTTCCTCTTTGAACTAGTTACATTCACCTCACCGGGATTTCTACAACCAGTTTATCTTCGCTTAACATGCAGTGTGTGTCCTGCTCCCTTAAAACTAGCTTTTGAGCTGGGTACGGTGGCTCACGCCTGTAATCTCAACACTCGGGAGGCTAAGGCAGGAGGATTGTTGCAAGACCAGCCTGGGCTACAAAGTGAGCTCAAGGCCAGCCTGAACTGCATAGCGAGATCCTGTCTCAAAAAGAAAAAACAAAACAAAAATCCAGCTTCTGAGGGGGAGCATCCACACTGACTGAGAAAATGGATTAGATTCAAATTCAAACCAACACATGTCTGCAGTAAGCTCCCAGGGCCATGGAGAGCCAGGAGGACTTCTGGGAAAGACCACATCAAAAGTACAACAGCCTAGTATCCCAGCACTCTGGGAAGCTGAGGTAGGAAGGTTTCAAGTTTGAGCCTGGTACGTACAACTTAATGACTTAGTGAGACACTGTCTTAAAATAAAATATAAAAGAAGGGCTTGGTACAAAGGCCTTGACAAGTGTGATAGAACACCTGCCCCGTCCGCACTGGCATGCGAGGCTTGCCGTAGCCGGATATTCCTGATCGCCCCTTCATAGTGAATTCAGCCCTGTGACACCCACTATCATAAGGAAAGACTGTGAAGCGAGCAGGAACCATCTCTGTGCCCCTGGGCCATGTGCTTCAATACAGAGCTGCCTTTGGGATGAGGGCAATGCTGGTGTGACCCACACTGGGTTCCCGGAGTCAGCACTGAAGCTGATGGCGAGGATGCTGTCGCCCACGTTCCTGAAGCTCCCAGGGTGGGGGCTGCACATTTGCAGAGGGGAGGCAAAGCCTGGAGAGCTTCTCCCCCAGGCAGCCTCAGGCAGGAGCAGAGAGGGGCCAAGGCAAGTTTTCATGCTGGGGCCATCTGCTCAGGTGGGCTGGACGGCAGAACCCCAACAGGCTTTTGAGCTCCTGCCACATCCCAGAGCTTACTGCAGGGCAGCTGGCTTGCTTGTCTACTGTTTTGTAGTTTTGCAGACCTCCCTGAGGCTCTGAGAAACTGTGCCTACTCTCATGCCAAGTCACAGAGGCCTGGCAGAGGTTTTCAGGTGGCCTTAGGATCCACAGGTTTCTGCTGCCTGCAGAGAAGCTCATTAAATGCATCTCAGGTTTGATCTAAAATGAGGATATTGCTGTTGCTTCTTAATGTTATCACATTATCTTCCTTATTTTTGCTTCATAATATCTCAGCATCTATGTGGAATTAGAAAAAATGATGAATCAGGAAATCACTCTAATTTTTCAAAGAGCATGACATGAATGACCATTTCAAAGAGTGATACCAGGTCATTGTTTTATACACAATCTGATTGCTAGGATGAGACTTGTGTTAGAACTGTAACTCCTACCTCTGTTGGCTGGTTTATTCCTCTAAGCTTAGTCTTCATTGTATGGCAGGGTCCTCCAGTATTCCCTGAAAGCCCCAAACCCAGGCCACATTTCACCAGGAGCCCAGGCACTAGTATGAGAACCCTGGTCCTTGTCTAAGTGCCAACAGTGCCAAGGTGAGGGCCAGTGCATGACCTTTTGGGGTACATTAAACCAAAACTTAACATTTAAATTATCCAGCAACCATAAAAATAAAATATTTATTCTTGAGCAAATCACTGAGGTAGGATTGTTTTGAGGCCAGCTGGATGCCTGAATCTCAGATATTGGATATTATTCTTTAAAAAGACAGAAATGTGCAAATCAGGACTCGTCAGTGCATTTTATATCATTCTGCATACTCCATAATTGTCCCAAGTCTCAGACACCAGATGGCACGTGTAATCCACTCTCTCTCACTTCAGCCTCTATATTCAATCTCTGCTGCTTCGCCTCAGATACTAAATGCAGTATTTACAAAACGGCCCTGGTGGGTAGCAAGACTGGGATCCTCATGGACAGCTTTGGTTCACAAGTATGCAGCTGTGAGCAGAAGCTTCCACCAAGCTGGGCACCAGGGAAGTGGACAGTTGGACAAAGACAGTATTCCTGTGCTGCAGGTTCAGGCAAAACCTGTGCTTGGTTCTGAGGATGACACATGCTCTCCAGCTGGAACCTGTAGATGAGGGGACCCAGGAAGCCACTCACAGAGGCACCCGTGGGCTGTGGATGCACCACAGGTGGGCAGCACCTCTGACAGAGAGCATACAACACAGAAGCCCTGTCTGGGAGGAGGTGTCTGCTCTGAGTCAATACAAACAAGGACCATCGCCTGGCACTACTGCATGTGAGCATGGTGTCCTGCTGAAGGTAGTGAAAGCCACTTCTGTGCATCACTGATACCTACACCTTGCTCACAACACACATGCATGTATGCACATACGTGCATGTACACAGCTTCTGCCAAAACATCCTTGTGCTTTCCTGTATCTTTAATCTGCACACACATGTGCAGACAGTTTCCCCATCCTCCACTCTCCCAGTTTCCTCTTATTCCTAATCCTCAGAAGCGCAGATCTCCAGGACCCTGTATGAGCCCATTGGGTGCCAGCAGGGTGCATGCTTTACACTCAGCTAAGTGGGTTGATAAGGCACACGGAGCCTAACATAGTGACTCTGAAAGTGGGATTCACCTTGTAGAGAGGTGGAGCCTTGAGAAATGTGTGGAAGGAAATGACTTGATCTGGCCTGTGCTTCAGCAGTAGTGGCTGGCGCTGGCCAGCGAGCTCAATGTAACTGGGGGTTCTGTCTGAGAGTTCTGGGGACCTGGGAAGAGGGAGCAGAGATTCCCAGCTGAGTCTTTTTCACCTGGACACCCAGAGAGGCCTGAAGTTCTCCAAATATCTCCAGGAAAATCACAAATGTCTGAGTGATGCTGAAATTCCACATCAACAGTGGGTATGAAAGGGCCAAGGCTAAGCATAACTGAACCTCCAGGATGTGACAAGCCCCCTGAGCAAAGCACAGACAGTGATCACTGCGAGGCTGGCCAGGAACCCTGAGAGATCCCCCGTTCTGTTTCAGGGTGACCAGTGCCCCTCAGCAGGAATCTGTGCCCACAGACAAGGAAGTCTCGGTAAGAATTTGGGATCTGTCATCTCCTGTAATCCTTTTTCCAGTGCATACATTGAGTCTATGCTGAAGTATACAATCAGCATGGCTTTCTGGAACACTATCAACAGAGAAAGCCTTTATCTATAGACACATTGGGGTAATTTCTGCCATGCGTTCTATGTTGTTGCCTTTCTGCCCTGCACTCCCTTTTACTTCACACCAACTATGTGGTATTTCTTGACCCTCTGATCATCTTGTGTCAGTGCTGACTCTTAGGACGGGAAGTCTCTGCACCCCATCTGCTGTGCCTGCTCTGCTGAGTTTATCTGCTTGTCTCTCTCTCTGCACCTCCGCTTTAGGAGGGAAGGAAGTGGCATTTATTTGGCCTCAGTCCCAGGGGCATTTAGATCAAAGAGGGAACACATTTCTTCAGTCCTCAGCAGGCTCAGCCTTGACTTTTCTGACTCCTCCAGTTCCCGCCTCTGCATTCTCCTTAACTCATTTGGGGTTCTGCAGCCTTTTCTGTGTATTTGACTCTTCTTCCACTTTTGCTTTATATTTTTGTGTAAATTTCTAGGCAGGTTCTCACACTGTTTTCTCTTTTGCTAACTCTCTTTTCAGCTCTGTCTGACCCACTTTCTAGCAGTCAAATACTGGTCAGTTCTCATGACCAACTGAGTTCCTAGCTACTGTTTCACTGCAGGCTGTGCTTCTCATCTGTCTGGGTTCCCCTGACTTCAGGAAGTGCATGTACTAATTCTGCACAGCCTGATGCCATGCAGGTCTGGGGTTCCCAGTGCTGTCTCCTTCTTCAGGGTCTCTGTCTTTTCTCACCCTGGGGGGTTTTCTCATCTCTATTTATCTAGGTGGGGAGGGGGAACTCCTCATCCTGTGTGGTCTGGGTCCTCTGGGACCTCGAGTTCCACTCACAACACGTTTCACATGCATTTGGCCCATGACCTCAGGGTGAGATGAGCCTCTCCGCACCTTCCAGGACAGTTTCTTTGGGCTCTTTACTCATAGGCAGGGAAGCATGCTGGCAGAGGGTTGACGGCTCTCAGAGCCTCTGCCTGTCCCCAGGCCCCTCCCACCTCGAGGACATCAACTCTAGTGCAGCCTGTCCTTCCTGGATTCCCTCCTCAGCCCTGGCTAGTGCTAATCCTCAGATTTAAGATTCTGCCACATTTCTTGGGTCTTGGGACCCCTCATGTTTTTTCTTTCAATCTCAGTTGCACATTGAAATGGATTCCACTGTATGTTATGCTGTACTTCTGCTTTAGGGGACAGGTGAGTTTCTGTCACAGCTTGGTCTGCCCACTTTCTGGTTGCCTCGTAACAGCCTTTATCCTCTGTTTTACCCACACCAAGACTCAGACCACACAAAAGTCCTGGAGGTAGTCTCTGGGCAGAGAACTCTGTTCCCAGGGACCCTGGTTTCCTGGAGCCATACTGAGAAGGCAGCAAAGCTGCTGTGTTCCCCTCCTGGTGCCTGGAAGACCCAGGGAAGACTCAGATGCCCCATCTGGGAGGACATGGTGTTGGAGTTCAGGGCTCGGAGCCCTGAGGGAGTGGGGGCAGCTGCATCCTCCTCCTAGAGAGCCAGCGAGGCAGAGGACAGGCTGAGTGGGGACAGGAACACAGCCTTATTACCCTCTGTGGTTTAGAGGTCTTGAAAGCTCAGGATGACACAATCCATCAGGTACACAAGCAGCCATGTTGCCTTTGTTCAAAGTCACTTGGAGGGAAATCTTGAATTTCTCTCATTTAAAAAATCAAGAATGCAAAGTTACTAAGTACAAGAAAAACTTCCCACTATTTCTTAATGATGTATTATAGAGAAGATGTACTTTCTATTTGTAGTAAAATGTAAGATTATGTATATCCAAAATTCCCAGTGCAGTTTGAATGTTTTTGAATGATCAAAATAAACAAACAACAACAACAAAAACTCACAAAGAAAAACATATTAGGGAAGAAAACACTACCTTAAGCCTTTAGGGATATTTTTTAAATCTGAAATTTGCTTTTGTATGGGAATTTCTACCACTGACATTTTCCAAAAACCCAGCATTCCACCACCCAGAGCCGCAGCTTCCTGAGGCTAAGCATTCAACCTATGTCCTAGAGAATGTGCCCTGGCATTTGTGTAGCAAAGTCCTACATGCCAACTCACATCCTAATAACTTACTACTTCTTGGCTTTAATTGGGCAAAACAGTGCATATCTAAGACACTGTGGATATACAATACTGAATTTCTAGTAAATTCTCCTAACTCAGACATCCTTATCCATGTTCCCGCATCACAAAAGTCTATTTAGTAGGAAAGGAAACTGCATTAAATCCAGGAAGTCCAGGAAGCAGCACTGTAGCACTGCCTGAGATTCATGTTGTTTTCCTGTGGCCTCCTTTAAAAGCAAATGCCCCCCTGTGCCTGCCAGTAAAGTTTGAAAAAGACCATGTACTCTTAAATTATGTACCTACACTAAATTGGCAGGGTCTGTCATGTGGGACAAGTCCTTGCTGTGTCAAACTAACGGAAAACTCTGCTACTGGGCTCTGTCCAGTGTCTGGGCTATCAGGGGCTACTAGGAAGACGACAGAAACTGAGGTGGACTCAGTGCTGCCCTGCGTATCTCTGTAAGGATGAGAAGTGTTCTAGTAACCCTGCTACTTCTATTCAGGGGCTGGTGCACGGCATACTGCTGCAGAAGCCACCCCATGGAAACTGTGGGACCTGCTAAGGCCCACACCAGTGCTGCAGGTGCTACCATTCCTGAGCCCTAGCTGGGCCATTTCTACTCTGGCCAGGAAGCAGTGACTGTGCATCTACAGACACCTTCACCTCCTCAGCCTCCAGACGTCACAGTGCAGATTGTGCAAGCTTCCAGCTCGCTGAATTGGTATTCACATTCTGTATACTCACTAAAATTCCCGTTCTCTGAGAAAGTCCTTACCAACAGGGGCCCACAGCTGTGGAATCTGAGGTCTCCAGGACCCCGTGAACTTTACTCCCAGTCTCATTTGCTTGACAGATATTATCCCCTGAAACGATGCTAATTATTCACTCTGTATCCAAAGAACTAGTTCTCTCCGAAAGAGCTGATCATTAAAATGCAAATAGGTGTTTCCACTTGGCTGGTTCAGCCTGAGAGCTGCTGAGGCTGCAGGGAGAAGAGGGGCTCCCCACCTGCTCTGCCGCCTGCCTGAGCAGCCCAGCTTCCTCACTCCTGGCAGGGGCGATTGTGAGTTAACTGGTGGATGCTGCCAGAGAAATTACTGAACAAAAAAGCTGATTTCAGATTCCATGCGCTGTATCCAGCCAGTTCACACTTAGGCTAATTACTTAAATGATTTAAAACACATGAATATTTATCAAGTGGTGCTTCCAGGGAGTAAGGCACAGCTGAGATCCCATGACCACTGCCCTGCCGCCCCTGATTGGAGTAATTCTACCAGCAGTACACCTGGAGCACTAGGTGGATGGGGAGCAGGGCTGCCCACACTGACTGCCACCCCAGCCAGTGCCCTGGGGATCCTCCTGTGTGTAGTCTGTTTCAGTAAGGAGCAGGCCTGTCCAGTCTCTTCAGCTCTTCCTACTTCTGCATGTGGTATGGGACTAACACCCAACACCCCTGTATTGTGGAAGCCAAACCAGCAGGCATTGGGTGTTGTAAGGAGGGCCCCGCTGACCCCAACTGTTGGGGTTGCAATGGTCACTCAGGTGAGTACCTGCACCTCACCAGACAGACCCTGCCAGGCACTTTCAGGCCAGCCTGGCAGATCTGGGCCCATCAGACTCCATTCGGCACCCAGGATGGTCACAGACACAGCAGCCCATGCTCCAGGAACATGGGTGGTGTCCACAGCCCACCTCCAGCCAGTCCTCATGGGAGCTAGCTCCCCACTCTGGGCAGCAGCAAGGAGCACACAGCAGTGATAGCAGACAGGCAGTGCACAGCCTGTCTAGAGGATGGAGCTGGGCCACTAGAACCACACAGATGAAAGCACAGGCTTGAGCTCTGTGCCCTGTAAGACTCCACACACAGCACCCTGAGAACTTCCAACAAGGCTGCACAGTCACGTACCAAGCCATAGCACAGTAGGCAAGTTCAACAACACAAGGTCACAGTACAACAACAAAAACCACAGCAACAGGAAATAATGGACTCCCAATTTCCCAGAGGGAACTAGACAGATCAAAAGCATCATAAACCCCAGAGGAGGACTGTCCTACATATCCAGAGTGAGCCTTTCACACCCCGTTTCCATGAGATACCTCTCTATGGTCTTGGGAACTCCAGGTCTAGAGTCTGATGCTTTAGAAGGTAAGCTACAGGTGCATTATGGCTATGTCTGTGCCTTCTCATGGATTCAACAGAACAGTAAGAATCCAGAAAACCTCCTTGAATACCCGGCTATCACCAAACTGAAGAGACTGAGTGCAGAATTTCCAAGTGAGCCCTTATTCACTCATGTTTCTGGCTTGTGGGTTTGGGTCTTCGCAGAGGCACTGGGCTTCAGCCCTGAGCACACTCAGTCCTCCACCCATGGCTCTTGGGGCTGAGTCCTTGGGCTCCCCAACACTGGGCTGGCTGAGCCTTACCCTGTGGCTCCCCAATCTGAGGCTTGCTGGTTTTCTAGCCAATCTGCTTTCTGCTGAAGGCAGACTACAAAATCCAAACTCGATGGAATTTCCACCACAAGGTGTCAGATATTTTGCAGTTTTTGCCTTATTCTTCCTCAGCGTAGTGAGGAAAAAGCTGCGCTGATTTATTTTCACTGTTTTGGAGCAGTGTCAACAAACGCCCGGCTTGGAAGCCGCACGTTTAAATGCATCTTAGGCAGTTGCAGCTCTGCCCAAAACTGAACATGACACATGGGAGGCCAGGGGTTCATTCTCCCTAAGGCCGTCGAGGTCCCTGCTACGTGCCTCAGGTCCAGTCACGCATTGTGGTCAGGACCCATTTCGCAGGTCTCTTGGCACGTGAGGTCATGGCAACTCGCTAAAATGGAACTAAAGCCCATAAACATGTCAACATTTACTATTTGGAGAAAACTGGCCAAAATCTATAAATCCAAAACAACACAAGAAAACCCTGCAATATAATGCTGTATTTTCTTTAGAGATGAACTTCTTTTGCCTGACTCTGTGTGCTATGGATTATCCACTTTCCCACAGACACCAAGGAGAGCATGCCTTCGGCATCAAGGCTCTCAAACACTTTCCAGCTGTCCCTCACCATCAGTTTCACCAAGAGCCACAGCCACCTGCATGCCCTCCCCCCCCCGCCCCGCAGCATGGTGCAGAATCTGGGTACTCACCTTCCGGCTCCCCGCAGAGGGTACACTGTGACTCTGCAACAGAAAAAAGGAAGAAGCGTTAGTGCAGGAGCACAGGGACAGGGACTCAGCCAGGCCACCCCAGCACATCTGAAAAGAGTCTCATCTCTATACTTTCTTACAGCGAAGGGCTGTCCGCCTCATGTAAGGCACTCATGGAACACACCTTCACCACTGTACTCAGCTCCCACATGCAAGGACAAAGCATTCCACCCTCAGTTTCATACTTAACCTTTCTTTCAATGACAGCTCTGCTATATCTCCTCTCTAGGATAAAAACTATGAAAAAAGTATACTATATTTCAGTAAAAATCCTAAAATCTACAAATATTGAGTTCCCATGAATGGTCCCAGACTGTATTTGGCTGTATGGAATGACAAAACCCCTGAGGTCATGATCTGTAGAGCTCATCACAGACAAACCTTGGCACACAGTGACATGGGGTGGCATCCAGCCCTCAGGGCAGGAGGGAGCAGCTGTTCTGTGGATGCTACTCTGGGTAGCAGGGACCAGGCAGGGCTGTGCCAGCACCTCAGAGGAAACCACACTTCCACTGAGGGGATGGTGAGGTTGACAGGGACTGCTACTGCTACGTGCAATGGGATTTTATTGAACAGAATGTTGGATGGAAACTGTGTCCATGGGACAAACAGTGTGGGAGACTCGTGGGGGGTTATGGGGCCAGGAAGGCTGGGGAGGATGACAGGGACACCAGGAGAAGGCCAGGAAGGACCCAGACATGGGGGAGGGGTCCATGTTGCAAGGGCCTAGAAGGGGAAGAGCATGTGAGGTCCTACAGCCCATGGGTGGGGACCCCAGGTGTGAGGCCCCAGGGTCTGAGCATGGGAACTCCTGGTGTGAAGTCCTGGGGTCTGTGAGGGGGAATCCCAGGTATAAGGTCCCAAGGTCTATGAGGGGACCCCTGGTGTGAGATCCCAGGGTCTGTGAAGGGAACCTTGTCTGTGAGGTCCTGGCATCTGAGAAAGCATATCCCCTCTCTTGAGGTCCTGGGGTGAATTTTTGTGGGAGGGACTCAGGCACAAGCACCATGTCCTGTCACCAACATCACTGGAGCAACCCCGTTCTGATGCTACTGAAATACACAGGACTTCCTCTTCCCATAGCTACAGACTAGGAAGCTGGGGCCATCCCAGAGGACCAGATGGTACCCATTGGCAGCATGGAACTACCTAGGCTGACATGGGCACTGGCTGGGCGGCCTCAGTGTGGCCCCAGACACATACTACAGAGCATGTGTCAGAGGGGAAGGCTATCTCTGCAGTGGCATCAGGAGCGGTGCCAAGGGCCACAGCTATCCATGCCCACCAGACTCAGAAACAGGAAGGGCAGCAGGAGCCCCTTGGAAGCCATGTATCAGACACATGGCTTCAGATGGGAACATGAGGCCTGCAGGAGCATGGAATTGGTGCCAGGAGATGAGCAGGGCTGTGGGTCCAGCCAGACCCACACACTGCTCTGGGCTACTGCAGGGCCTCACTACCTCATCCAGAGGGGCAGCAGGAGCTGCAGGGGCACCATGACTCAAGTACTTCTAGAAGTTATACTCCTGGCCCTGAACCAGTGCAGGAAGACAGTGCCACCTACACTTATGTGACAGTTGTGGCTGGGCCTGGACTTCCAAGGAGCAGAAGACAGCCTGGTGCAGGGCTGAAAATGCAACCGAGCCCCAGCTTGACCAAGACTGGGCAGTCCCTACCCCTGCTGTCTGGAAGTCAGCACCATCTCCCAGCTGCTCTCTGGGAGATGCGAACTCCTCATGATGTTCTGCACCCCTCATGTGCAATGCCATTTCCAGCAGAATCATTAACACAACTGGGCCTCATCCTTTAGAAAAGATTTCTGGGAAGTATAGGGAACTCTCAACTTGTATGCTATGAGCTGAGGACCCAGTAATGAAAGTCATCACTGCAGACATGTGACAGTGCTGTTCCCTACAAGCCATGGCAGCTATTGGCCACAGCTAGGGAATTGGTAAGGGACATGGCCAGGTTCTGTGAAAGCACCCTCGGGGTGAAGAATTACAGAAAGCAAACAACTTCCAGGGGTACCTGAAGCTCCCCATGCTGTCTTCCACAGAGAAGCACATGGGCAGCGTGGGAGGGCATGCAGAGCACATCTGCCTCCTCCATCTGCCCAGGTCACATCCTCCTAAGCAGCAATATCCTCACTAGCACACTTACACTCTAAAATCTGCAACCAGGGATGCAGCCCTGTGCATAAGGACTTCCCTCCCCACAGGTGATGATTAGCCCGAAGGTGATCGTGCCCAGGTCCTGGCTCCCTCTGCATATACTGTCCATGCCAAGGGAAGGGAACCTTGTCTGTGAGGTCCTGGCCAAGATCCTGCCAAGATCCTGGGCAGTGAGTAAGGCAGCTGGAAGACGAGGGTCCATACAGGGGAAGGCATGAACAGCAACTGGCTCTCGGGAGGTGCTAATGCAGCCCACAGACCTGGAGGTCCCTAAAGAGGGGGCTGGGGCAACAGGAAGTATGGGCACAAGGAGGAGCCCTGGGGCTGGGTCCTGACACTCTGTCTACGTGATGCACTCATTCATGAATCACAGACGTTCAACATGGGAGCTCTGTGCTAATGTATCACTGAAACTCTCTTTGATGGGGTCTTTGAGCCCCAGTTGTCTCCTTGGAATTGTGGAGTGCCCTGGGAACTATGAAAGGAAGTGCGTGAAACACACTGTTCCTTGGCATGAGAAAATCATGGCAGGGGGCATGGCATTGGCAGGCAGACGTAGGGCCATGGCAAGAGACCAGGACCAAGGCTAAGGAGTGCAGGAGCAGACAGAGGAAGAAAAGCTGAAACTGGCTAACATGGAACATCTACAGCAAGCATGACTAGAATGAGGTTGACAGAAGACTTCATGAGTTGTCCTGACATGGGTGGGGCACATCCTGTGGTTCAGAGATGGGTGTAGAAAGCTCAAATGCCACTGTTGGGACTTGGGAGTGTCCCCAGAAGCCTGTGTGGGTGGCCTGGCCCCAGTCTGTGGTGGTGGCGGAAGCTTCGGGCGGAAATGAAGTCACTGGGGGCATAGTCCTGGGGATTTTGGGACTCTACTCCTTCCTGTCTCTTCCAGAACCAAGTTAAACCTTTCCTCATTCTAAACAGACAAGAAGCTGATAAACTCACCAAGTCAGAATGTACTTGGGCACTGGGAGGTGGGTTGTGGAGGAGGAACAGAAAGGAAGTGGCCATCAGCCCCGCTCAAATCACACTGCCAGTGAGCCACGTCTGCACTGCTCTGCCCCCTTGGTCCTGACTCACAAAGGGAGCAGCCTGCAGGTACCAGTCCCCCAGACAGTGGACCAGAGGGGAGGAGGGAAAGAGCCCAGGGCTGTGAGGAGGGAGGCCTGGTCCTAGGAGTGACAGCAGGTAACAACGGTGATGCTGGGGAGCACACACCCCATGTCCAGCCCTGTTCCCAGTGAGCTGTTTGTGAGTCTTAACTGCTCTGTGATTTTGAGACTCCAGGATTACTGGGGGCTCAGTGGTGTATTTCAGTTGTGGCTCACAATAGAAATGACTTCACACATAGCATGCAACTTACTGCCCTACAAAGCTGCAACAGGCAGTGGATGGCGCCTGGGTTGGTGCAACACATGGAAGCCCAGAGCTGGGTTTTGCTCTGACCTCTTCTGGGAAGCTGAGTCAGTCTGGAGACAAACAAAACATGATGTGCCCAGCCAGGGCAAGGCGGCCCACACTGCTCTGCGGCTTAGTAAATGGCTATCTGCCCTGCCAGCCCGGTGTCCCCAAGGTGGGAACACACCATTCCAAGGAACAGACACTGTCCCTGTCCAAAGGATCCCAGTGCAAAGTACACTGTACTCCCCTGCGTCTAGCACAGCTGTCGGGTCTGTAATCACCTTTGCAGACACAGAAGAGAGCTGATCTGGTATATGGTGAATTTGTCTGTTTAAATTAGGAGCCAATGGTGCTAATTTATGCTCATTGATGCAGAGAAACCTGCCTGATGACTTCACAGATGTGCAATCTATATGCACACCGACATAGTCCCGTGGGAACCAGCCTGTTCTCAAGTCCAAAATGAGGCCTGCGAGCATCTAACTGCTCTCTTCAGGCAACTGTGTCACCTGCTTTCTGCCCCCAACAAAGGAGTCATGTCTCTGGGTCTGTGGCGGGAACCTCCCTCCATGCTCGTGCTCTCACAGAGGCAGCATCTGCTCCACCTGAAGCAACATCCTTGCTGTCTCCCTGAAACCCAAGGGCATCCCGGCCCTCACTTTGCACAGCAGCAAGCTAGGGTCGGGGGCAGAACACTGCCCTCCGGGGCCCTAGCAGGGATCGCTTCCAGGTGTGGGTGGCCAGGACACGCCACTGTCCAAGACCTTGAGGAGGCCCTCATGAGACTACTGAGAGAAGTCCTGTACGAGGCTTCTCCAGACCCAGAGACCCACGGCAGGAAGTAGACGAAGCCTCTTGCTGCCAAGGGGCTGCCGGAGCAATGGAGCTGTGACATTAGCCCCGAGGGGCCTACACTAAGCTGCTGTGACCATTTATGCCTCCTACGCCTCCCTGCAGCTGGGGCAGTGACAGAAGATAAGGCTCAGCACAGCTCCCTCCAAATCCCACGGACCTGTGGAGGGTGGGGGCTCAGCTGTATCCTTTCCAGGGTTCCATAGGAATGCCACCACATAACATCAGGCCTCCTCTGAAGAGGAGCTGGAGGATCTGAGGCCACGACTCTGTGGCCTTCCCAAGCGGCAGAGCTGGCCACGATCTCACAGACACATGCATTCCGCCAGGCACTCAACATGACACTCAGCTGGGCCCAGCACACCATGACAGCATGCCTCCAATAGTGGGGCTGACTGTGTGACTGCATAAACACGGGATCACACAATGTGTGACCACATGACACGATGACTGGATGAACACATGAATCCTGGCACAACTGACAAGGTGATGGTGCCATGTCATGTGTGCATGACAGGACTACCTGACTGTGACCTGTGAGAACTCAAACTGGAGGAATAGGCCCATTTGATGTCATCAACTGAGGAATACACAGCTGCAGTCATGTGTTCAGATGAAAAATGCCAAACATTTAAATATAAAGAGAAGGAGAGAAGGGCAGTGGGTTGCATCTGATTCTCATTTCCAATGTGACTTTTCAGTGGCAATTTGACACGTATTTACTGAGGAGCTAGGAGGTTTTGAGTGTGACACCAGAGGACATTACCTATGACATGCTGGCTATGTGAATCTACAGACACGTATGAGATGCTTGGAACAGTCCACAGCAGGTCCACAGAAGCTGTTCGTAGGAGGAACTGTAATAGTACTGGGAGTTCCGGGGTTTAGACAAGAGGGGAAGAGTGGAAGTGAAACTTTCAGGGAACATATGTTAAGTTTTACTATAAAAAGCAATCTGTACACTGAAAACAGTTTATGCACAAAGGAAAATTATTTCTGGCACAAAGTAAGCCCCTTGGTGTTTACTATCTGCTAAAATTGCTACCACATCCATTTTTCCTTGTTCGGATTTCAAAATAAGAAGGAAAATCTTATTATCTTTTGGCTGGGACTAGAATCTATTCATTGAGCTTCTCCAAACAGGTGAGATAATCAGGTGAAAGTCTTATTCCCAAACCCAGCATCCCCGAATCAGTACACAAATCAACGATTTAAAAGCAGTTTTCATTGATAATAAGCAGGAAAGCTAAGAAGCCCGAGCACATGCCAATGCTGCTGTACAGGACTACTTACAACGTGGTAAAAGCAGGACTAAGAGAACACATGTTCCAAATGCCACCAATTGCTGGGCAGACCTGGGCATGGCTGGTCCACAAGGGTGGCTGGGGAGCAGTCATGCTGGTTCAGCTAAGGAGCAGGAGCAGGGTGTGACCCCTCCCAGAAAGGAAGGAAGCTGTGCCCAGGGATGTGTTGGAAATGGGCAACAGAGACAGAGCCAAAGGGATCTCTGTGTGAGTCTCCTAGGCAGATGGAACGCACACAGGAGACCAGCGGCCACGCATGCCTTGGTTAGCAAATGGGCAATTTATTCTGTTTTCAAGTCACATTTTCTGCTACAAGTATCTTCTCAGAGTCCTCATAACATACACTATGATGCGTTCACAGCCACAGCCAGCACGAGGAGGCCCAGATACCCTCAGAGAAAGCTTCATTCATTCACTCAGCAAACAGCAGCACAACACCTGCCCCGTCCCTGTTCCCTTCTATAGGCTGGGGACACAACTGTAGTCCAGACAGCATGACCTCTCTTTTCTCCGCTCTTCCACCAGAAAGAGGTGGCATTCACACAGCAACCAGCCTGCAGCCACCAGCCAGGCTGCCAGGCCCATGTCCCAGCCCTCTGCTTCCCTGTAGCAGATCTTCAGGGCCACATTTGACTTTGGGACACTTCTGGGGCAGATGCACCTCCCAGCGAGCCTGACTGAAGAAGGCTGGAATCCCGAGAAAGCCGCCTCCCACAGCATCTCGGCCCAGCATGTGTTCCACTGGGTGGGAAGTTAATGGAGAAGTGACAGCCTCCTTTGCATCATCCTTGCCAACCTTACCCACCACAGCTGCTCTGAGTCTCCAGTGTCCCCACCTCTGCCCTCTGGTCACAGAAGGGGACAGCCTAGGAGGACAGGCTGGCCAGAGCCCCTCACAAAGTCACAGGAAAACTCCAAAGTTTAATATCTTTCAAAATAGTTCATCAAGCAGGTAGTTCTCTGTGTCTCTCCTGGCCTTTCAAGGATGTGTCAGAAATAAGTTGGAGCCACAGTAAGAGATCTATTTCAGCCTCTTCAGGGTTCAGAGACATGCCAAGACACTGAACCTGGAGACACACAGTCAATGCCTCTGTACCAATAGCAGCAAGGACATGGTGACCAGATTCAGCAAGTCCGACAGTCATGACCAGCAAGCTACCTGCCAGGGCCCACTACCCCAGTGTATATCTTGATCCCAGTTCTGAACACTGAGGTTTGGCCCTTCTCTCTCCCCTGACACCCAAAGTGTGAGGGCATGCACTGTCCCAGTCAACCAACCTGGCACATAGAATGGTGAGAAGGAAGTACGTGCTGACCTCTCAGTCCCTGTCCCACTCCAGTCCCTTTGACATCACCAGCCTGCACACGGGGCCTCCCTGCTGCAACCCTGACACCCCAGTCCCAGCCTCTGCCATTGCTCATATCTCTCTCCTCCTGGCCCCAGGCCAGACTGTTTGGAATGCATGGGGGCCCTGAGGCTCTGGGTGCTGGTGCTTGGCAGGTGCACTTAGGTCCACCAGGCCTTGAAGCACCCGACCCACTGCCTTGGGCAGCATGGCTCCTGCACTCTTGCTCCCATGGGTACCACACCCTCCCGGTTTCCTGTCCGGCTTCCTCTTCTCTGCATCCACCACCACGTCCTGGCCCTCATGTCTTGTCCTCACACAGGCAGTGCTGTGGTGGATCTGTGTCTCCACCACTCCTTATTGCTAACAGTGGGATTCAGCACAGGTATGAGGACACATGCTGAACCCTACCCCCACCCAGTCGGCCAAGCCCAAGCCTAGACCTGTGCAGTCCTACATGTGTGGGCTCTCCATCCTCCAGCCTTTGCCTTCCACAATGATTAGTGTCTTCTTCTGAAAGCCATAGTCTCCTGGCTGCCATGCCCCCAGCATCTATTGGGTGAGCTGGGAGCATGTGTGACCCTCACAAGCCAGAAACAGGTCTCTGTCCCCTCCAGAACCCCCTTGGCTGGAGCTCAGAATCCATCCCCAGCAGTGAGCATGTGCACCTCTGCCCTCTTTGAGCACCATTCTGCATGAAGCCTGTCAGCCCTGCTCAGTCAGCCTGCTGCTGGTTAGCAGTCTATCATGCACTGGCCTCATGTCAGCCATTCACCTCCACCTGTCCCCTCTGCCTGCCTTTCTGGAACATTTCCCATATCAGCAGCCTGAGGCTCCACGTGCTCGTATAGAGCACTCAGAATGCGACTCTCATCACAAACACCCGTAGACTGCACGGTCATAAACACAGGCGTCCTTCAGCCAGCCGTGAAGATGCTTTGTTCCCAGTATCTCAGTCTGTGGCATCCCCTAGGGAGGAACATGGGACCTTGGAACCAGGTGGCCCTGCGGTGCAGAGACATGCAGGCAGACTGCATGGGGTGGGGGTGGGGTTGTGAGGCGATGGCTAGGAGCAGGACAGAGTGGGCAGTACTCATTAGAGATGGCTCAGTGGCCCTGATGGCCAAGGCCTCACCTGTATCCCCCTGCCATGTGACCTTGGAAGCCCTCCTGAGGATGACCTCTGCATCACACCAGCAGACCACAGCCCCTCCTTTCTGAGGCTCTGAGCTGGGGCCAGGGGCTGGGTGGCCTCTGCCACCTCAGGCTAGCATCCCGTCACCAGGCACCCGGAGTGGTGTCTGCATGTGACAAGTAAGTCTCCCCAGACTCCCTGTCATTGTAGCTCACTGTTCTCACTAATCTAATGCAGGAAAGGTGGGGTTCCACTTGTATCTTGAAGCATATCAACTGCAAGCCTATGACATTTCTCATGAGCCCATTGTACCCTGCCATAGGCACCTGAGTGCAGACACACAAGCACATGTGCACCATCCCTGCATGTACACGTAGATACAAGTGTGAATATGTCTGAGTCCATGCATTCATAAGAACAAGAACAAATACAGAATGGAATACAGAATGGGTACAAGTATGCAGCATGCACAGATGCAGACAACTGGACCCAGAGGAGGTCATGACTTACTAAGCAGACTGGCACACAGAGTCAGACACACACAGATATGTATACATGTGTGTGTACACACATGTGTATGTGTGCTGGGAAGACACTTCTGAAGTGAAAGGCCATCCACTGGGTACAGAGAGGTGTTTATTAACACTTTTTAAGTAGGTGATCAATTATATTCCACATCTATTGCTCATTATTGCATGTAGGAAATAAACACAAGCCTCAAGAGACCTGACCTAATTTGCCGATTAGTGTGAAAATGAACATGTGTATGAATACCAAAGCTTCTGAACAGCGTGTGGCACTGTGACAATTCAGGACACTCCCAACTGGCCAATGTGGGCACAAAGCAGCCCCAGACAGCTCTAGGGTCATCTTCAGCTCTGCCAGACCCGGGCACCTCCATATCAAGCACCCTTCCCCGACATCAGCATGTCCGGAGACTGTCCCAAAAATGTCAGGGACACATCATTCATTTTAAAGTCTCTTTTTGCTCATGGAAAGACACTCATTTACTATAGTGGACCCAGGAGACTTGACCATACGTTACTTAGCACCTGTCCATTGCCGCTATTTATCTGTCAGGTCTGCATCTGTCATCAAGTCCTGAGGAGAAGAGCTCCTGTGAAAGTCAGAACTCAGCTTGGCAGTGGCTGGCAGTGAAACTTCACTTGAATCTGTACTTTCTATTTTTTGGCCTATAACAACCTGTCCCTGTAAGTGCCTACAGCTGAAAGGCAGTTAAGCCAGCTTGAAAAAGTACAAAGTTTTCAGGGACTATGTTGAATCTATCCTGAATTTATTTTGCAAGGAGACTAATCTTTGCAGTGCTTTGTACAAAATATTCTATATTTGAGCCAGAAACGTAGCTACATGGAGGATTTGCCTCAAATTCAGAGAAGCTGGAAGTAATTTTAAATGTGATCTCTTAAAACCACATTGCATTCCATCACCACACAGAATGGAAGAGTGTGGCTGACACCACATCTTGGTGCCACACTCTTTTTCTGGGGTGGAGGGTGAGATGATCCTAGGGCTGGACCTGAGCAGCCGGGCCCTGAGCCAAGCCAGCAGCAAGTGTGGACAGCACAAGGGCAGTGACTGGAGGCCCTTGCTCCTTACAGTCACATCCTGAGTGTGACGAGGCCAGTGCAAAACTGTGTCTGTATTTCCAGATCCCCTGAAGGTGTCTCGAAGTCCATGATCACAGGGCCTGGGCATCTTGGAACTTAATGGCTTTACATGGCCAGGTACCCACACTCAAACATGAACAGAAGGGGAGGTTATGTGGGGGTCACAAAGCACACGGGAAATGTAGCAGGATCCTGCCATGACACATTTAACACACGCATGGGACAGGAGAAGTCACAATCTATAGAGAGCGAGAGAGGATTTCAGCAGAAACTTTGAATTGAAAAGTAGGAAGCATCAGTGTGCTTGTTTCAGTGCTGCCAGAAAACTCACTTCCTGATGCCAACACGTCCCCTTCTCCCATGGGACAGAGATGCTGACCTTCCTCCCTGAGGTGACCTTGATGTCACCCATGGCCATGCCAGGCTGCCTCATGCCACGGGGTGTACAACTGTGAGCTGCCCACACACTGACACCCCTGCCCGCGCTGGCTGGACCATGGCTGCCTATTCACGACTATGTGTGATTTTTAACAGTGACAGCTTTGCTCAGATACAATTCACGCATCATCTAAGTGGCCCATTTAAAATACAGAACCCTAAAATATCATGTGGTACATTTATATTCCATACAACATATTCAGGGTATACATATAATAGTACAATAATATACTAGATATGTAAATACTGTAATATACTCACTGATATGCTCACAGAATTGTGTGACCACCACTACAATCAACTTTTGAGCACTTCCACCACTCCAGAAACAAACCCTTACTCCTCAGCATTCCCCTAGCCCTAACTTTCCAGAGAGGTCTGCAGGTTCTGAACACCCGTGTTACTGGAACTGTACAAGTGCTTTTTGTGCCTGGCTTCTCTTGCTTAGCAAAACACCATCGAAGCTATCTGTGTTGCAGCCCATGTGAGGGCCCCACTCTCCCACTGCTAGCTAGGGAGAGTCCTTAGCTCTCAGGTGTGAGGTTGTTTCTATTTTCTGCCAGCTGTGACCACCATGACACTATGACCACCACATCCACTGTGACCACTGTGAGCACTGAAACACTGTGACTACAGTGACTTGTGTGACACACATGTACAAGATTTTGAGCATATGCATATTTCTTCCTTTGGGGTGCGCACTGAGAGATGGACTTCTGGTTACAAGTGACTCCACGTAGCCTCCAAGGAAATGCCCCACAGAGGCTTCTCAGTTCTGCAGGTCCCAGGCTTCTCCAAGTCCCTCACCCACCATGCTCTGCCTTCTGCTCGATGCCATCTGGATGGCTGCACAGTGGCATCCTGGGGTTCAGCAACCTCTTGTGCATGATATCTAGTGCCACGTCTGTGGAAAGCACCTATTCAGTCCTTTGTTCTGTCCTCAGCTGCACTGTTGCCTTGTAACAGGAGCACTTTGTAATTTCTCAACAAGGCATTTTATGTGGAACTGGAAAACTTCTCCATTCTATGGGTTTCCATTTCACTTTATTGATAGTGAACTCAAACACAAAAGTTTTTTACTTTGATGGAGTTTAGTTCATGTATCTTTCTTTGATTGTTTAGATTCTAACATTGCATCTAGGAAAGCATTAATGAATCTAAGATCATGAAAACTTCTGCATAAGTTGTTTTAGAGTTTAGGTCTCACTTTTTTAGGGGCTGAGAGTCACTTTTTGCATGCAAATACTGAATAAGCCTGGCACCTTTTGTTGAAATCCTGTTCATTTTTGGGGATTTATTTCAAATGTTGATATCTCTGGGAAGCCAGCTCTCCTCTTCCACAATGAGTTTATTGATGCCTCCTCTGTTTCCATGTATGGTAACACTAGTTTAGTCTCATTATGTCATCCTATTTTGTTACCCTTCCTCCAGAGACTACACCTTTGCATCTAGCAGACTGTAAGTCACCTGCTCTGTCAGGCAATCTGGCTTGGGTGAAGATGGCCCACAGTGCATTGTTCTCCCAACCAGGCTCCGACAGGGCCTGTGCTGAGGTACACAGGGCTGAGGTGTGGATATCAGCTGTCTGGAGACAAATGACAGCACAAGCAGTGTGCTGTGCTCCACCTCGCCCAGGAGACTCAACTCATCTGAGCTCCAGGGCTTGATGGAGGAGGAGGATAGAGTGTGGCCAGGTCACACTGCAGCTGGCTGACCAATTTGCTTCAAAAAAAGAGTAAGTGTCCAGCAGTTTGGCTTCATCATGCAGGACAGTGAAGCTTCCAGGAATTATATAAATATACCCAGGCTTCAAGGCAGTTTCTCTGGTGGCAGAGCAGGTGAGACATCTGGGAGAGAAAAGAGCAGAGGTGGGTGATTTGTGGTTTGGTAACCCTGGAGGATCTGTCATGGCAGGGCGATGGCTGTGGAAAGGACGGCTCTGCGCACATGGACTGAGAGAAATGGGGACCACACGGCACTGATTTCAAGCTCTATTTGGGAAAACAGAGGAGGCCACATAGGGAAAATGCAAAGAGCTATTCAATTAGTTTGCTTTGTGAAACAATGGGAAGAAAAGAGAAAATAAACAATTTCACAATTTATTACGAGAGAGAAGCAAATAAACAGAAATGAGTAATATTAGATAACAACAGGACAATTCTTACAGAAAAGATTACAACTGTGGATAAAATACATAAATAAGATGACAGCTACATCCAGCAGGACAGTAAAGCAAGGGAAGGCACAAATAAAGAGCCCTGCCTTGTGTGGTCTCCCCTCAAGGAGCCAGGATGGAGCCCTCACGCTCCTCACCACAGGAGAAAAAGCAGGTGCACATGCTTGAGGCCATGTGGCTAGCAAATGTCCAGGCCGCCTGGATGCTGTGCACCTTACATGCCTGCATCTGCAATAGTGTGCATTGTTATCTTCTTGCACAGCCCTGCACCTCCCAATGGCTAAGATCTGAGCAGCTGAGGTGAGGAAAGGTGCGGAGGCATTGCCCAGATAGACACAGTGGTCACACAGCCTGACCTGTTCCCTGCAAGTGTCTCTGTCTCTTCCTATTCTCTGCCTACCTCATGGCACCTGGCTCTGCAGTCCCACAGCCCTGCAAATTGGATAAACTAATTAGCACTTCCGTGTTAATTAATTTTTCTGTTGCTTACATAAGCTCTGAGATTTCTGTTTGTGGGATGGTCCCTGTAGGTACGTTTATCTGAAAACAAATTAAATTCCATTACACCAGATCACACGGGCACCAGGCATAAGAGCAGGGCCAAGTGCTGCCCATGCGCCTTGTCATATTAAGATTGAACAAAAATGCATTACAGACATCGTCACTCAACAGTGTGACAAATTTATTAACTCCTTGCAGTTCAGAGGAGTTGTGAGTGTTTTCCAGTACCAAAGGAGGCCATGCCAAGTGCTTCCAGGGACAAATCCTTTGCCACTACTCACAGAGGCTGCTGGGTCAAACCCAGGTCTCAGTCTTGCTCTGAAAATTAACAGTTCTGTATTAACCTGCAAGTCAAGGGTTCGTGTGGCTCAGGACAAGGACTGTACAGAAGGAGAAGCCCTCTCAGCTGATGGGGCCCTTTGGGCTCAGGCCCACTGATTCCCAGCAGCATGTGGGCACCGAGATCCTGGCATGATCCCAGGACCTCTGGCTAAGTGGAGAAATTCTAAATACAACACCATGCAGCTCGGATCCAAAGGGTTCATGCTGCATGACGTGTGCCATGTGCATCAACTTGAGACCAGCCACAGATTGCAGCAAACATGGCAGTGGCAGCTGAGTTCCATTGTCTAGGACTTTTCACAAAAGATGCACCAAGGAATAAATTGACTATCTGGCCGCAAGTCAAATGCAGATCACTAAGTTAAGTTTCAAGCCTGGTTTTCAAACTATTTTCTGACAGTAGAGCTGCTCTGGAACAGAAACAGCTGCTGCCCTTGAAAGTCACACAGTAAGACCAAACTGGCCTTGACTCTCAGCTGCTCTGAAGCTGGGGTCACTGCAGGGCATCGGCGAAGCTGAGGTCTCACTTCTTGCAGAGGGGGCCCTAGGCACAGACCTGCCTGGGGGACGCTTTGGAGGACCAGACCTGCTAGAAGCCAGGGCAAGAGTGGGGAACACACGTGGCCTCCAGACCAGAGGTGCTGAGAAAGGAGGATCTGCAGACATGAGCTGCTCTTTGGGGTGTCATCCAGACTCAGGAACCCTTCACTGGTTGCCCTGGGCAGTGCAACCACACTTGTCCTGCTGGGTGTCATCCTCCCCCTGCCACCAGGGACACTGTCTCATTACAGGATGGCAATTTGGCCTTCAGAATGCAGTACCACTTTTGGGCCTTCTAGATGTGGGCATCTAGGCCTTGAGAGGTCCTCAGGCTGCACATTCATGTTTCCTTGTACTGCCCGGGAAGTCCACTGGCAGGGGCTTGGGAAACAATTGGCCAAGGTCTTCCATCAGCAGTGTCAAGAAGGCTGGGTCGTTGGGCATTGCACATGACCCCTTGCTAGCTTCTGGCTCTTCTAAACAGGCAGCTGGGGCCCAGCACTCCGTGCCTTTGCTGCCTAACCCGTGCCCTGTATTCTGCTCATCCCCCACCACTCAAGGTCATGCTGGCTGTGACCCTCACAACCCCTGGTAAACGGATACTGTCCAGGCCTCAGCGGCAGCAGCTCTGAGCACAGGCAAGACCTGACCATCCATAACATGCCACATGGCACACACAGAAACACATGTGTGATCGTAGAGCATGGGCCATTGTGGCCAAAAGATGGAAAGGACTCCAGTGTTTGTCACTGCTATAGGACATGGGCGGCCACACAGAGCACAGCAACGGGAACATGAAGTACTACCCTGCTATGCCACACTGTGACCTAGAAACACCTTGGCCATGATAAGGGCAGTGCCAGCCAGAAGGCAGGGATCAGTGAGGTTCAGGCGGGGTGGGGGTCAAGCCTAGCACTGGAGTGACAGTGAAAGGCTGCTAGGTTTCTTCCGAGGGACAAAATGTCTTAGAGTTGGATTGTGGTGATTGCTGTGCAGCTCTGGGAACATATTGAAACCATTAACTTGAATACTTCCAAAGGGCAAATTATATGGCATGTTAATGATATCTCCATAATGCTATGCAAAGAAGTGGCTAAGTGAGTGACTCAGACAAGTTGCCAGATGTGTGCACTGCATGAATGACTCTCGTGAAATGCCTCCGACTTCCTGGATCAAGATACAGCCACTGCAGTCTGTGTGCTGAAGCCCGAGTTTACCTAGAAAACAATTGCTGTGCTGCCAGCCACTGACCAGCTCGCAGCCAGCTCCCACTGGCCACTCTCTTGGGAAAATGGCTATGGAGCTTCTTTAATTGGCTTATCAGAGGTCCATGTGTATTCCAAAGGCAAATCTCTTATTAGAGATGTGATATCTTCCCTGGCTTGTCTTTCTACTTTCTTAATAGTGTCTATTGAAGCATATCTTTGAAAATGATTTTGATGAATTCCAGTTCATCTCCATTTTCTGTTGTGAACCATGCTTTTGGTACTGAGTAAGCATAGCTTCATCAAAAGTCCTGCAATTCACCTGTTTTAGAGTTTGGTGGTTTTAGTAGTTGGATTTAAGATTTTTGACCCCCTTGGTAAAACGTCAGCCTCGCTGTTTTGCATGTGGCTGTGGAGGCCCTGCCCTGCACTCTGACACATGGACCACATGTGAAGGTGTCCCATGGGCCTTGGGTTCTGTTCTGTCATCCTGTCATCAGGACACTCATCCTGACCCCAGCAGCACGCCACATCCAGTACTAAGCTCTGAACTCCAGAAATGTGAGCCCTTCTGCTTTCTTCAGGATGGCCAGACCGTGCCCAGTTCTGGGGGCTGCGGGTCTGAGGCTCAGTCTGCTGACTCTGACCAGGCGGCTGGAGCCTGATGCACCACACTGCCCCAAGGGAGTGCTGTCCACCCCTGAGGACACTTAGCTTCATCTTCTTTCATTTCTTTTAACAATATTTTACAGTTTGAAGAGTACACATTTTGTGCTTTCAGTTATATTTTGTTCATTTTTAGATCGCACGTTGGCAATATGTATAAATGCAACTGAGTTTTTAGATATTGCTTTTTTATCCTCCAGTCTTGCTGAACTCAGTTATTATTTCTAAAAAAAAACATTTAGTAGATTCCTTACGATTTTCTACACAACTTGATGTTGTCTGTAAAAAGACATAGTTTTACTTCTTTCTTCATAATGTGAATGCATTTAATGTGTGTTTCCTGCCTGACTATCCTGGCTGGAACCATAATATTAATGCTGAATAAAGGCAGACTCCTTCTTTCTTAAAGATTCACAATACTACACTGCAAATCTGTCTCTATCTCCATCTCCAAGCCCCCACTTCTGTCTTTGCCTCTAGCTCCTCTTTCGCTGCCCTTCCTCTCTCATCCTCTCTTTTGGCAGTGGAAGGCGGGTGACAGTGTGAGTGGCACCTGCAGCATTGTCTGAACACACCTCCCTCCATCCACTTCAGAGAAGCACAGCAAATCCTCTCACTACCTCATGCCTACCCTGCCATGGGCTGTTTCTCCTCAGTTCTAGGAGCTACTCCCAGATCCCTCTGTCTCTGCAGAGGTTGTGTGTTGTGGGCTGTACCAATTTTGGGTATTTCATTAAGTGACACCACACATCATGTGATCTTTGTGTCCACTTTCTTTCACTCACTATAATGATTTTGAGACTCCCAACTGTAGCATATGTCAGGACTTCATTCCTCTTGATGGGTGAGTAACAATCCACTGCATGTGCACGTAACACCATACTGCTTACTCATTCATCACTTCATAGCCTTTGGGATATTTCCACATTTTGGCCATTGTGAACAGTGTTAATATCAACATGTGTGTTCAGTACTTATTTAGGTGCCTATTATGGCTTACAGCTAGATGTCCCCCCAAGGCCTCATGCTCAAAGGTGGAGCTGTTGGGCGTGACTGGATCATGGCTGTGTAATACTGGATCATGGCTGTGTGGTGCTGAATTAGTCCATTGATAGGGTTTATGTCACGGTGTGATGTTGGGAGATGAAGTCTGGAAGGAAGAGGGTGTAGGTGTAGCCTGAGGTTACATGTCCCTCCTGTTCCTTGATATTCTCACAGCCTCATGCATACCTTGCCATGGACTGTTCTCCTCTGCAGTGCTCCTCTGTCATGCCACTCTGCCTTGGAGTCAGCCAACTATGTACTACAAACTGTGAACTAAAATAAAGCTTCCCTCCTTTAAGTTGTGTGTGTCAGGTATTTTGTGCCAGACATCAGAAAGTAACTAAAACAATACCTGTTTTCAATTTTTGTATTAATATACCTGGAAGTGGGATTGTTGGGTAATAGAATAATTCCGTGTTTAAATTTCTATTAGCCCTAATTTAAATGTTTCCACAGCAGCTGAACCATTTTACATTCCCACCAGCATGGTACAAGTGTTTCAGTTTCTTCACATATTCACCGCTCCTCCTTATCCGTTTCTTTAACTGCTATCTCCCTCCCAACATGCAGTGGGCTTCCACTGTGGTCTGATGAGATTTCTCCAATAGTTGATGACTTTGATCATCTAGCCATGCGCTCGGCCTTTTGGAAGTCTTCTTTGGAGAAATGTCTATTCGAGCCTGTGCTCCACTGCCCGTGACGTGGGATTTTTGAAGCTGAATTTTTGAGTTCTTCAAATATTATGGATATGACTCTATTCATAATATTTTTATTTCTGTAAGGTTAGTGATAATATCTTTTCTTTCATTCTGGATTTTAGTGATTTGACTTACATCTTTTCTTCTCTAGTCAATTAAATTTTAGCCATTTGGTTATCTTTTCAAAGAGCCAAGTTTTCCTTGCATGACTTTCTCTGTAGCTTTTGTATTCTGCATGTCATTAATTCTGCTCTGGTCTCACACAAGGTGGTTGTGAGGATGAGCAGTACCTTTTCAGATGCCCTTGTGTGTGAACAGCTATGAGATCTCATCATGGTAGAGATGTGCCTGGCCCCTGAGCTTCTTCTGTGGGAGAGTGGCAGCTTGCTCACCTTGTATTCCATTTTCCTTCCCAAGAGTAAATGTGCCTAAGTATCTGTGAATGCTAAAGTAAGACCAAGATGTTTTTATTTCTTGTTGTCTCCCTTGTGAGGTCCCTTTGACAGGAAGCTCTCTGAGAGTAGAGATGCTTCCGTAACTGTCCTTGTGCCTCAGATGTCCTGTATGGGCATCACTATCACCGGATTGACTGCCCAACTTAAGTCTGCCTCCACGTCAAATGAAATGAAAGAGAGAAGTCAAAAGCAGTCAAGTGATTATGAGATGATACTCAGCATTTTAGTGGCAAAGGCTATCCTTCTGTCCTGGCTTCTTTGTGATGTCTGCAGCTGTCTGGAGAGCACAGCACATGGATATGGACAGACATGGAATTTGTGTGGAGTACACTAATGCCCAGTAACTCTGCCACTGTTTAGTCGATGTCATCCTGGGGGCCCCTTGCATCATGGTCCCACCCCTGGCACGGCCTCTACAACCGCAGATGATTTAGCCTTGAGAACACAGGTGCAAAGAAATTTTGCTCATCATCTTAAAAATTACTGGGAGACCCAGGTAAACAGGTTCCCCTCTCTCTGTGCATCCATCTGTAGTGTTTAGTCCACATGAGACTTTTAATACTCACATTTTCAAAAAGAACAAGGAAGCAAAGATCACCAGGACCTTTTGTTTTTCAAGCAGCCCTTGTTATATAACGAGTTTTCTTTAATATTTTAAGCTTTCTGTTCTCTTGTAGAGGAGAGAGAAATGTCATCCACCCACTAATTGGTTCAAAAGCAGTTCTCTCTTGCTACCCTGGACTGCATCCCCAGTGAGAGGTGCAGAGCCCACACCGGGACACATCCCCCTGCTGAGCGCCAGGCCCAGGCCTATCCACCTTCACTTTTGCCACCCACTGAGACAACAACATCCAGTCTCTGATCAGGACAGCCACCCTCTCCAGTTCACCTCAGGCTCACCGGGACACCATGTCCACTCCCCAAGGAGTAGAAGGAGGGGCTAACTTGGCTCATTGATTGGGGATTCAGTCCACAGGAGCTCTTGACTCCAGGGTAGAAGTGGCATAGTGGGATGCTGAGATGCCCCGTGTGGAGTGAGGGCTATGCTCTGTGTGCTACAATGTGAGGACCTGGCTGCTGAGGAGGGCTGACTTACAGATACCCGAGACACCTCAGACTGCACCATGGTGGCAGAGTGCCAGGATACTGGAGGGGGTATGGCCAGATGGGCTGTGGGAAATGCTCCAGGGTGGTTTCCACCACCCTCATGGGCTATGGGCCCAAGATAGAAGGCCTGGTAACCTCAACCCTGAAAAGAGGCCAAGGCTGGTCTCCAAACAGTCCCTGAACCAAGGCAGGTCAGGCAGAGTCTGGCAGGGGAGAAGCAGGGATAGCCAGGTGAGGGCAGAAAGGGCAGAAAGTGAAGGGAGGAGCAGGGAGACGCCTGTCGTGCCAGCAAACAGTGCCACCAACAGCCATGAGGGACCGGCTACAGTGCCATGGGAAGAACTGTCTACAGGCCCAGGAGATGTGAGGACTGGCCTGCTTGGAGCTCTGCATGGACCAGAGAAGGCTCACTTTATCCACACCAGGACTTATAAGCCTGGTACCAAAATCTGAAATACCACAAAAACCCACTCTAAAGCTTACTTACTGCAAAGACATTAGTATTATACCTTCAGCTCTATGTAACATAAATGAAACAGGTACAATGCAGATTTAATCTGACAAATTAAGGATGCTATAATATTAGATAAATAACGCTTATTTCCATGACTATGTCATAAAATATACACAATCCCTTCCTGCTGAACCTGCACCTCACACACAGGGCTCCTTGAGGTCCTACCCGGTGGTGAGAAGTAGGAGTCACCAGGTGTCTAATGGAATCCAAGTGGAAAACTAAAAGTCAGGAAGGCAGCAAAGTTAGCCTGCACTACACTGGATGAAATTCACAGAGAAACAGAAGACACACATGGAATGCTGGGCACAAGCCTCGATGACAAGCACAAGACACACAGCAGGATGACAAGGATAACTCCCAGACAGGGACTGGAGAGCACTACGGTGTCATGCATATCATAGGGTCCACCCAGGGAGATGCGGTTGCTGTATTGCTTGTGTTTCTCTCTTTAACTTAGAATTACAGATTACTGTTAAAATACTGTCTCGGTGATTTTAAAGTGCAATATACATATTTGCTACTTTTATGATTTCTACACAGCTCCTGGCTAGCACACATAGCATAAATGACACTGTTTTAGGGATTATTTTTGTTCTAGATTAAAAATAACAGTACGCAATTAGATGGCTTCCTAAACCACCCTCCATATTTCCTCCAAGACCTTTCCTTCCAAGGAGTCTGAGGCCTCAGGGCCAGAGCATGGTGGTGCGGAGTCTAACTTGGGTCCCCGCCTGATGCAACCCCACCGTGACCTGGGACCAAGTCCTGCAGCCTGAGACACAAGTGCTCTGTGCAGAGCAAGGATATTGCAGTGTCAGGGGCACTGCAGCTCTGCCCAAATGATACAAATCACACTAGGCTCCTGCTCTGTGAGTCCCCAGTGTGACCTGAGTGTGCACACTAAGTTTTAGGAACCAACAACTCTTGTGAAGAGGCACAGCCTCAGTGACATTGGAGCTCAGAGCAAGATGTCTGGTCACAGTGACATTTAGTGCCCTAGGGAGCAGCCCCAACTCAGACAGCCTTGTTAGAAGGAAACACTGCTCCACCACGCTTACCTCACAAGCAAACTTCTACACCAAGCAGTTCAGGTCTCTGACTTATTCTGCAGAAATGACTGGCAATTCTGCCACTTCTCCTCTACTACTCATGCATAGCCAAGGGGTACAGGCACCTCTACAATGCGGCTAGGAAAATTCCGTGCATACCGTGCACCCCATGTCGGGACCTGCTGTCCTGGAAGGGGAAGCCTGTGTGTCCTTGGGTGAAGTGATCGGGTGTGAAGGGAAAGAGGAAAACAGCATAAACATCCAGGAATTAAGTATCCAATGCTCACATATATTAATTTTCCACACTCACTGTTGAAAAACTGTAACATGTGAAGGTTCTAACACAAAGAAAGATAACGTGGTTTTGGTGTCAGATAAGAATTATTTTTTTAAAACCAGATGTTATATAGTATTCTTAGATTTTTTTCTTTTTTCTGGGGTGCTGGGGATTGAACCCACATTGGATTCAGTCATTAATTAATTAGTATTAGTTACTGTGTCTCACTAAGTTGCATGGGTTGAGATGATGGGTGAGCTGCCATGCCTAGCTACTCTTAGCATGTGTTAAATGAAACTCACATGATTGGCAAAAGTCAGGAAGAACACTCGCAGCACCTTCCTGGCATGCTGCTGTGGACCCTGTTCTCATGGCTTGGTGATCCGAATGCAGGAGGGCCAGGCTGGGTCTGCTCCTCCTGATGCTCAGGAGAGGTGAGTGGGTTCGCTAGCTCTGTACCTTCAAGCTGGAGAGTGAGTGCTTCCTGGATAAAGCTTCCTGGGATGCTCCTGAACTGTGAAGTGGTAAGGGGCTGCATAAACTGTTGCACTTGGCATCCAATAATTCAGTACAGTGGAATCTTAAATCCCACTGTACTAAGATGTCACATGATGTAGGCCTAGCACAGGGGCAGGTTTGTTAAACTCTTCAACCATGGGAGAGTTACTGAGAGCACTTACTGCTATTCTCTAAGCCATGGCCTGGCCAGAAGGCCAGTTATACTGGTGGGACAAAAGTGAAGAGTCACAGAAATCTGCTTTCGAATTCTCCTTTAAGTTTGCTCCAGAGCACATCATGTGGCAGTTGCAGACTGGTCCCTCACAGCCTAGCCAGGACCCAACCAGGGCCCCACAAGCACACAGGTTTTACTCTCTTGGTTCAAAGAACACCAAAACTGAGCTCTGAGGACAGGAGAACCTAATGGGAGGGTGGGATAGAGGATCCCAGAACTTTCAGGCTGTGCAAGAATCTACAAGAGGAAGAACCCTAACTCAGGATCATAGAATTCCCTAGACTAACATAGTCTGAAGCCATTAGAAATTACAAAGTAGATAACGAAATGATCTGAAGGAAAAGTTGGTGGAATCTGAAAACAACTGGTTTAGGACTTCAATGACCTGAGCTTTATTGGGGACAAGGAATAAAATGTTTAAGGTAACAAAACATGGACCCAAGGGTGCTTAAGGATATATCAATCCCAATATAACCAGAAATATTTGGAAAAGAAATGAGTTTATTCATGAACTGTAAGTACTGAAATTTAAAACTTCAGTAGAGCACGTGGACATCAGATTAGATATAGCTGAACAAAGACTCAGAGAATTGGAAGACACATTTTCCTAAAACTATATGAAAAGTAGCCTGCAACCCCTGGCGAATAAGAGACAGAGTAAAAAGGCTGCTATTCATCTCATGGAGGTTCCAGAAAGACAACTTAATGCCAGAGAGTTAATATTCAAGAAAATAATTTCAGAGTTTTCCAGAATCTTTGAAACACAGGAATCTCAAATATGAAGAAACACAGCTTGTACCAAACAGGACAAGAGAAGATCATTCTACATCCTGACTAATAACAAAGGACATTTCTGAGTGAAAGGTGGATCCTCTGGAAGGAACAACAACCTCCTGCCTTCCAGGAAACCCAACACAGCACATTAACCTCTTCAGTATGTTGAGAGAAGATGTGTGTCAGCTCAGAACTCTGTACCACTGAAGAAAGTCTGAAAAATGATAATGATGTGGAATTATTTTTAAATAAACAAAATGGAGCATTTATCACCAAGAGACTTTTGCTGAAGAGGTGATCAAGAACAGACTTCAAGGAGGAATGATCCCAAAGGTAGATGGACAGCATGGGGGGGGAGAGACAGAGAAATCAAAAGCCAGGGAGGTGAAAGATTAGAGGTTAGTATAAAATAACAATGCTTTTGGGTTGGTGGGCAGGCTATAAAAATGGAACTGAATTCCCTGTGGCCAGGCTCTGCTCCACCACTCACCTCCTGGGCCTTTCCTCTACTCACCTGGATGCCCACCTCCCACAGGACCCCGTCATTCCTCCAGCAGCTCTGCTCTCACAGGGGACCTGGCCGCACCCTGTCACTGTTTTTGTTCTCTTTGCCCAACACTGCAGGACACAGAGCCACTCTATGGGCTCCCTGTGATGACACTTACAACCACTGTCTAGCCCTGCTCTGTGGACCACGGTTCTGCCACTGGCTGGGCTCTCAGGCCTCAGAACCTTAGGCCATCAGAACCCACTCTCCCTAGACCTGCAGATCTGGTCTGCATGCATGAAATCTTCAGGAGCAAATTCAAAGCCAAGTGGGGCAGATGTCTCCCACGGCTTCACCCCGCCCCCTGGTCTGTTTCCTCTGGGAGGGTGCACCTCGGCTCTCAGAACTATGGCAGTCACTCCAGGTGATGCAGGCAGGTCCGGAGGGGCTGAGACAGGAGAACAAGGAGTACCTGGCTCTGCTGGGTGCTGGCCAAAGGGAGAGGGATTCCGACCCAGTGCTCATACAAGCTCTGCTCCCTACTCCCTCTGGACAACTCTCAGAAGCACAATGCTCTCTGTGAGAGAACGAAAGTAAAATCAGAGCAAAGCCACTCCATGAAAGAGCCCTTAGATTCTGCTTTAAGGGCTGGTTAGGAGCTGCACTTCCCAGCGGGAGGAATGCACTGGGAGGGCTCTTCAGAGGCTCTCTCCTGAGGGCTGAGCTCTCAGATCAGGACCAGGGACTCTGAGCACAGCAGCTGCAGTGCAGATGGCTGCATCGCCACAGGTCAGTCACATGTATTTCACCTCAAAATAGCAGTATCAGGCAGGTATGGGTCCTCTGGGGCAGCAGCCTATTACGCGCGGCCCCTCAGCCCCATCACCCTGTGTTGTGATTTGGACCAACAATGGGCCTCAAATCTCATGTATTTGGAAGGTGAGTAGATCTTGGAAGCTACAGCTACATGCACGCTTATGCGCCAGGCCTGGTGGGAGAAGGTGTAGCGTGGCCTGGAAGGATGCACTTCCCTCTCAGGCTCCTCTCTTTTTCTGTTTTCTGGCTGCCATGCTGTGAGCAGCTTTTCACTGCCTGGCTCTCCTAGGAAGCCCTCCTGCCTTGGAGCCAGTGACCTTGGACTGAATCCTCTACAGACTGGGAGCTGCGATAAACCTCTACTCTTTAAGTTGTGGGTGATGGGTATTATGTCTCAGTGTTAGAAAGGTGACTAAGCCAGCCTGACAACCAGTGGGTTCACTGGCCCAATGGGTGCAACTGGCAGGAGGGAGCCCTGGAATGGCCCTGTGCTGTGCACCCCATGTCACAGGTGGCTGAGCATGTCCTGGCACCTAAGCCACCAGGACAGTGGGCAGAGGGCCCTGTGGGAGTGTGCATCTCCACCACAGCCTGGGGCCATGGGGCCCTGGGGCTCTGAGGATTCCAGGCTTCCCTCCAGAGTGGTGGCAAATTCTAAATCTGGGAATTCACCATTCTCTCACTTACTTGCCATAGTAAACCCACACTCATATCGTGCTGACAGTTGCATGGGGGCCTGGACAGAGTAGTCCTGAGGCACCCACAGGATATTCTGGCTACTCTATCTTGCTCCATGGGCTCCTGTCTTGTTTTTTCTTCACAATGCCTCTGTTAGAATGGCCCTGTGTAGTCCTGGAGCACATGGAGGCTATGTGTGCCCCCGTATTGGGGACCCTTTCTTCTGCATGAGCTGTGCTGATGGTGAGCTCAGTGCCAGGAAATCCATGGGTGTTAAACTCAGTCCCTGAAATGGAAGCCCACTCAGAACAGGACAAGAGCAGCTGAAGAGGACAAGGGGCCCTGAGCTCAGTGCCCCAGGAGCAAGGTCCTTGATGGGGCCCATTATGACCTTCCAGCTTGCCACTGCTCCCATCTGCATGGCAGTTCACACACTGGGTCCCCCAACCCCGACACTTCTGCAACCCTGCATCCCTGGGTCTCCAGGTGGTGCAGCAGATGGGACAAGCTTGGGGGGGGGCACCTGTTGATGTACAAGGCCACATAGGTCCCTGCCTGGTCACAACTCTGCAGGGTAATTACGTGAAGTGTCAAGTGGCAGACTCTGCTCTGGTATCTGTGAGGGTGTTTGAGGCCAGTCATATTTAGATCAGTGAACAGGGGAAATGAGACCTTGAGTCACCATGGTCAGTGGGCCTTGCCCAATCAGGTGCAGCAGAGATAAGACAAAGGGCTAAGCAGAAAGGCATGTCCTCTGCCTGGGCCTGTGATCTGGGACACTGGCTGCTCTGGTCCTGCTCCTTCCTTAACATACCCACACACATGTGCGCACACACATGTGCATGCACAGGGTTTATTCTCAGGACACCTTCCTCAGGTCCTCTCCGTAGAGTTGCTTTTGGGTTCCAGCCACCTGCCTGCTGCCTTGACACTGTGCCCTTGCCTGCTGGTGCCTCGCAAGCCCAGCTCTGTGTCCCCCAGGACCTGAGCTATGGGGGCAAACCATGCCTCCTGAGTGGCCTGGATGGAACCTAGGTCAGGGCAGAGCCACACCTGTGATGTGAAGCCTCCCTCTGCAGAAGTGTGCATGATGGAGTTGTGAGGCCACAGCACACAGTATCATCCCGGGGGAGTCTGTGATTGTCTCCTGTCTCCTCTGGTCTGGAGACAGAAGTTCCTGAGATCCTGTGTTTGCTCCTGCTGTCCCAGGGAGTAACCCCAGGCTAAGGCGGTTGCCTCAGAAGTCAAAGAGGTTGTCACAGAGATGACAGTCAAGCCTGGCCAGGGAGGGGAGCCCAGCCAGGGCTAAGGGTAGATACAAGTCATAGCACTGTGGGGTGCGGGGGACTATCCTCAAGGAGGGACAGGAGGGGTGGACGCAGTGCCTTGAGGCAGGCAGCTGGAGGCTGAGGCCCTCAGGGAAGGCACTGGAACACAGGAGGCCAAGCTGCTCTGTGGGGAACATATCGAGGGAGGAAGGAGGGATCCCTAAACAAGGCTCAGCTGGCCACTCCTCCCCACCACATCTCACTCAGCTCATTCAATACCTTTATTATCTCAGAGTCACTGGTGAAATCCCCATACTGCTTCCATAGAGTACACGGGGGACACTCCACAGTGGCAGAACTGACATTTGGGTGGACAGAAGGCTGACAGGCTGTGATGTCCCCTGACCAAGTGATCTCACATCACGAAGGGCAAAGACAAGGGGAGGTGTCTGTTGGGAGCCGCAGCCCCGAGCCCGGTCGCCTCACTTGGCGGACGTGAGGCCTGTAGTAAAGAGTAAAGCCTGAGGTAGATTACCCCTCCCATCGAGCACGTTAGTTTCCTGCTTACCGCGTAAGCAACCCGCTCAACAATATAGTCTGCCTGGCAACTGATGATGTTAGCCAATCAGCTTGCCTTGCTTACTTTAACATGATTGGACACTGTATCCGTATATATACTGGTGCCACCCCTGGGGGGGAAGAAGAAGCCCGGAAGTAGAAGCCCAAAAGGAGCCGCGGGGAGCGGACCAAAGGAGGCTTCGGCTGGGAGCGATCCCAGGGCAGGCTGTACGGAGAAGGAAAATAAAAGAAAAGGTTGTCCACTGCCAGACTTTGTCGTGTGTCCTTCCTGCCGGCCAGGAGCGACATCGACATTTGGAGGCCCGCACGGAGACTGATCACCCCCGAGACGTGACAGCGGACAACGCTCCAGTACAGAGCTGCGAGACAGGTGAGTTGGGGATAAGCCTGGGCTCTGGGTGGCGCGCACCTACAGGGCTTTTAGACTCCCCTCAGGCTCACGCGTAAGTGGCGGATTCCTTGGGCCTCACGCGGTGAGTAACATATTAAAAGATGGGAAACATGCTAGGTAGCAACACTAAGAGCGAGGGTGGTTGTGGAGAAAGCTCTCAAGAGCTTACAAAAGTACGCAGGGTATTTGAGCAGGCCCAGTCGGGGAGCTCCCGAGAGGGGCCCGTCAAGGGGAACAAAGATGCTAAGGAGAAGGACAGGGCTCTAGCCTCAGAGTCGTCTGACTCCGAGGACGAGGGAAAGTTGAATGGCAAGGAGGCCAAAGAGACCAGCTGTCAGGAGCCTAAGTCGCTCGATAAGGAGTCGCAGGGTTCTTTCCCAGCGTTGCGCCGTGAATTGCGCTCCGCTCAACTTGGTCTGCGGAGGAGTAGAGAGCTCCTGAGCGCTCCCCGGCGCGAGAGGGAGACGAAGCCTTCCGCCCCACCTTGGGGGCTGTTCCCGGAGGCGATCCCTCGCCGCGAGGCGGCCGCCCGGGAGCTCCCTTCCCCTTCGCCAGAACAGGAAGTGATGCACGGACCCCCATTTTCCGCCCAATCATGGCCGCCGTCTTATGCTCCGCCGCCGGCGGGTCGGTATTTTTACAGGCGGCTTTGGCAGGGGGGACGTTTGTCTCATGAGGTACATCCACCACCTGGGATAGATAGTGGCCCCTACGGGATATTTCCTGTACAAGTAGCTATGGGCCAGGGACGTAATGCATGGGAGCCTTTTGAGATAAAGCAGATTAGAGAACTTAAAAATGCAGTTACAACCTTTGGGCCGACTGCGCCTTACACCATTGCCATGCTGGAGAACCTGTCTTCTGGGCCCCTCACCCCCGCGGACTGGATTCAGCTGGCAAAGGCGTGTCTGCCCTCGGGTAGTTACCTGGATTGGCGAGCCTGGTACGCAGAGTTCTCTGCAGAGCAGGCTGAGAAAAACGCCAGTCGGGGAAACCGGGGGTGGAACAAGGAAATGCTTATGGGAGAAGGTCGGCACGCTGATGATCAGACTCAGTTCCCCGGCGCTGTCTATGAACAAATCAACGCCATAGGGCTCCGCGCCTGAAAGCAGGTAAGTGGTGCCGGAACAGCCTCCTTGTGTCTTTCAAAAATAATTCAGGGTACCACAGAGCCATTTGTTGACTTTGTGGCCCGAATGCAAGATGCTGCCGATAAGATATTTTCTGATCCGGGAGTGGCTCGACCGCTGGTAAGGCAGCTGATTTTTGAGCAATGTACAAAGGAGTGCAAGGCAGCGATAGCTCCTCATAAGAACAAGGACCTCAACGCCTGGATTAGGATATGTAGAGAGATAGGGGGGCCGCTCTCCAACTCGGGAGTGGCTGCTCTCCTGGCCGCGGCTGTACAGCAGAGGGGACCTCGCGGGTTAGAAGGGGAATGTAAGGCTAAAGGGTGTTTTGCCTGCGGGGAGCCAGGACACATTAAACGTCATTGCCCAAACAATGCAGATGCTAGGCCTCGCCCTAGGAATGAAGAACCATATGTTTGTGGGCGATGCAAGAGGGGATCACACAAAGCTGAGGAGTGTAGGTCGGTCTTTGATGCTCAGGGCAACCGTATTTGTGGACGAGATGCTAGAGGGCCAAAAAACGGCCAGAGGGGGCCCCCTTCACAGGCGGGCCCCCGCCCCAGAGACAAGACAGCTCAGGATGGCAGCCTTCAACAAGGGCCACCCCTGGGTCAGCAGGTGTGGACCTCAGTGTCGCCTCCAGACTTATATTAGTGCCTGATATGGGTGTTCGAGTGGTTGAAACCACCTTTAAGGGACCGTTACCCGAAAATTCCGTGGGTCTGGTGATCGGGAGATCCTCCACGGCCCTTCGGGGTCTCATAGTAGTCCCGGGGGTCATAGACTCAGACTACACAGGACACATTAAAATTATGGTTCAATCTCTTGTGGGTACTATGGTAATCAATAAAGGAGACAAGATAGCGCAGCTCTTGCTGCTCCCCAGTCTCCACAAGAGATTCCCCTCAAAGCAGAAAATTAGAGAAAGTCAAGGTTTCGGTTCCTCAGGGGAAGTCTTCGAGGGACTCCATATAATACTTGATAAAAGGCCCATGCTCTCACTTAAGGTCAATGGCAAGAATATAACAGGGCTCCTAGACACAGGAGCTGACCGTTCCATTATCTCTAGAAAGGATTGGCCCTCCAACTGGCCCACCAACACTGCAGATAACACGCTGCAGGGCCTGGGGATGGTGTCAGCTCCTCAGGTTAGTGCTTCAACCCTGTTCTGGTGCGATGAGGAGGGTCATCAGGGCCATTTCCAACCATTTGTGTTGCAGTTGCCAGTGTCTCTATGGGGAAGGGACATCCTCACTCAGATGGATGTCACGCTTACGTCAAACTGCTCCCCCCAGGCTAAGGATATACTCAGGAACCAGGGATATACCCCCGGCAAAGGCTTGGGCAATGCCCTACAGGGTCGGACATCCCCAATACCAGTAGAAAACAAAAAAGGTAGGCAAGGGCTGGGTTTTTCTTAGGGGCCGCTGAGGAAGCTCTCCTACCCACTTCGATCAAAATCACCTGGAGGTCAAATGATCCGGTTTGGGTACCTCAGTGGCCCCTGCCTAAGGAGAAGCTATTAGCCTTGTCAGAAATAGTCAGTACACAACTTAGATTAGGACACATTAAGCCGTCAACCTCCCCATGGAACACCCCCATTTTTATAATTAAAAAAAAGTCTGGCAAATGGAGGCTGCTCCATGATCTAAGGGCGGTCAACGTGCAGATGCAGTCCCTGGGGGCGGTCCAGAGGGGGCTGCCAGCTCTCTCAGCCATCCCTCAATCCTGGCCAGTTTATGTTATAGATCTTAGAGACTGTTTCTTCTCAATCCCCCTGCATCCAGAGGACACTCATAGGTTCGCCTTTACTTTACTCACCATTAACCAAGAAAGCCCTGATCTCAGATACGAGTGGATAACGCTGCCCCAAGGTATGGCCAACAGTCCCACTATGTGTCAGATTTACCTTGATTCCCTACTGGCCCCCCTATGGAAATCCTTTCCCAAGATAAGATGTGTGCATTACATGGACGACCTTTTGCTCAGCGGCAGGGACCCAAACATGCTAAATAATATGCTCGGCCAGTTGGTTGGGGCCCTGAGACAAGCTAATCTGCATGTTGCCCCCGACAAGATTCAGGGAGGAAAAATGGTGACCTACTTAGGCGCGAAAATCTCCCCTATGCTAGTCTCTCCACAGAAGGTCACCATTAGGACGGATGGCGTTAGGACCCTAAATGACATGCAAAAGCTATTGGGAGACATTAATTGGATTAGGCCATATTTACATATACCAAATTCAGATCTCAAACCCCTGTTCGACCTTCTAAAGGGAGACCCAGATATAGCCTCCCACAGGAGGCTCACTCCTGAGGCAAGAGCTGCCTTACAGAGAGTGGAAAAAGCCTTAGGTGGGGCTACCTTACACAGAATTAAACCAGGGCGACCCTTTGATGTCTGTTTGCTACAGACTAGTCTACAGCCCACAGCGGTGATTTGGCAGAAAGAACCATTACTGTGGATACACCCTAAGGTCTCACCTACAAAAGTCATAGAGCATTACCCGGAGGCAGTCGCTTCATTGGCCCTTAAAGCGCATGATAGAGCTGTCCAACATTTTGGCTCAGGACCACAAGCCATCCGAGTACCCTATACCACCAGCCAGATCAAGACCCTGGCTGCCTGCATAGATACATGGGCCATTCTGAGATGTGTTTTCCATGGGGATATAAACAATCAATACCCTAAAGACCCTATCTTGTCATTTGTCACTCAGCACCCTATAATTTTTCCAAAGGTTACTGCCTCTGAGCCATTAGTCCCAACAACTACAATATACACAGATGGCTCCAAGACGGGGATAGGCGCCTATGTGATCCTAGGCAAGTCCCCGGTTACCATACAATTTAAACCTGATCAGCCTCAGGTGGTAAAACTACAGATCGTTAAAATGATTCTTAAACGGTTCTCAGAAGCCATTAATATTGTCTCCGATTCTAGGTATGTGGTCAATGCTATGCAAGTGCTTGAGACTGCCGGTTTAATTAGATCCACTTCCACAGTGGCTGGGCTGTTCCTGTCTATCCAGACATTGCTTCAAAACAGACACCATAAGGTCTTCACCACCCACATAAGAGCACATACATCCCTGCCGGGGCCCATGGCACAGGGAAATGCGGCTGCTGATACTGCCACTCGCCCGTTATGGATTTTTACCTTACTAACACCAATCGAGCGAGCCCGTGCCTTCCATGATAAGTTTCATGTCAATGCCAAGACACTAACAAACCATTTCCATGTTTCCAGAGCAGATGCACGAGATATCGTGCGACTATGTGACTCCTGTGCCACATACAAACCTGCCATACCGATGGGAGTAAACCCTCGAGGTTTGATCCCTGGTGATGTTTGACAGATGGACATCACACATATACAAGAGTTTGGGACTCTTAAATATGTTCATGTTTCCACAGACACCTGTTCTCACGTCATATTCACAACAGCAGAAACAGGTGAAAAAGTGTCTAATGTGATCAATCATTGCCTGGCGGCTTGGGCCGCATGGGGCAAACCAAAAATATTAAAAACTGATAATGGACCAGCCTATATAGGCAAAGCCTTCAATGAGTTCTGCAAAATGATGGAGGTTCAATTAAAACATGGTATCCCATACAATCCCCAAGGTCAAGGAATCATTGAGAGGGCTCATAGAAGCCTCAAAGAAATTTTACAAAAACAAAAAGGGGGAGTAGGCCAAGGCCTGGCCCCAAAGGCACGATTATCCATGGCACTATTCACACACAATTTTTTAAATTTAAATAATGATAATTGCTCCCCAGCCGTGGAGCACTGCAACCCTTCCCCCAACCATAAAGGGTGGGTGAAGTGGAAAGATGTCCTGACAGGACAATGGATGGGCCCGGATCCAGTGGTCAGCTGGAACCGAGGCGCGGTTTGTGTTTTCCCACAGGAATCGGGACGAGAACCACTGTGGGTACCGGAGAGACTGACACGGGCGACAAAGCCCTCGACTGAAGATCAGACCTGCCCTACCGGAGATCCATCACAGACCAACCAACAAGATGAATAGAAATAGCGGTAGCCCAAAATGGACAAGAAGATCCTCAGGCATATGCATGGCTCGCTCGCCTAGCCTACGACCGAGTCTAGGGGCGGTGAGCTTCCCACACTCCTCCTCTAAAAAATTATGACATAGCTGGGTAGGAGAGTCAATGACGGGTAAGAGCGTACTCCCCCGGTGCGACTCAACCTAAGCCAGGCCCTACCCCATCCTACACGTAAGCCGCTGGACTGTTAGATGCTGCCCAGGTCTAAATTTCTCTCCGAGGGGATTTCTTTACGGAGAGGAAATGAGTGCAAGCTTGTGTGCATCCAGGTTCCGTCCAGTTTGTGCCTGGCCCTAGAAAAAGGACGAGGGCCTCAGGGCCTTGGCAGACCATGGGACGGCCGACCAGGGTCTAAGCCAAGGACCTACGGTGGGCCTACGCATAGGGCATAAGCCTCTGCACCCAGTCCAGGAAGGGCTACGATGCGCACATTTATAAAAAAAATAAAAAAGGGGGAGATGTTGGGAGCCGCAGCCCCGAGCCCGGTCGCCTCACTTGGCGGACGTGAGGCCTGTAGTAAAGAGTAAAGCCTGAGGTAGATTACCCCTCCCATCGAGCACGTTAGTTTCCTGCTTACCGCGTAAGCAACCCGCTCAACAATACAGTCTGCCTGGCAACTGATGATGTTAGCCAATCAGCTTGCCTTGCTTACTTTAACATGATTGGACACTGTATCCGTATATATACTGGTGCCACCCCTGGGGGGGAAGAAGAAGCCCGGAAGTAGAAGCCCAAAAGGAGCCGCGGGGAGCGGACCAAAGGAGGCTTCGGCTGGGAGCGATCCCAGGGCAGGCTGTACGGAGAAGGAAAATAAAAGAAAAGGTTGTCCACTGCCAGACTTTGTCGTGTGTCCTTCCTGCCGGCCAGGAGCGACATCGACAGGTGTCAAGGCCCGGTGACACTGAATGGACGCCCACTTCCTCCCAGAGTTGGCCCTTCTCTGCAGCCTGCAGGCAGTGGTCCACATGCACTCACTCAGCTGGGGCAGAGCCAAGAGACCAATGAGTACAGGGAGCTGTGAGGAGTACACACAAGCCTCATCACAGAGAGAGAGGCAGTAAGTCACATTCAGGTCAAGGGAAAGAGACACTAACCCAAGGTCTCCACCAGCTCTGACCCAGCCGAGTCCCCCAGGGCAGGCCGGTGACCTTGTCTGCTGGTGTTACCCATTCCATCCTGTACCTGGCCTGCCTTCTTCCCCACGGGGTTACGATCTCTTACCCTGTTCCTTATCAGAAATGTCTGCTAATTTTTAATTTTTAATGTCTGCTAATTTTTAATGTGTGCTCTCGCCCACAATGATAGAATACAATTTTCTACCAGCTATGAAAAAGAAAATTGCTACACAAATTGAAAGCAAAATACATAACAAGGGGAAGGCTTAATGCTCAAATATTGATACATCCTTATTTATTCATTAAAGTGAGTTTCTGCACGCTATCTATTCAGCAGTGCTCTCAATTACTCCCACTTACAGCAAAGAGAATGAAGCTTCCCTGGCTGGATCTTCTCAGCACTGTGTGTGTGTGTGTGTGTGTGTGTGTGTGTGTATACTGTGCACTAATTTCTCTCAACCGGTTCTGGGGAAAGATGCACTGCTTCACATGGCTTTTACCAGTGATGGTGACCCTGTAGCATGCATGCCACCACAGGCTGTTTATATCATTAAAATCCCTGAAGAGTTCATCATCACTGGCTTATGCTTTCTCTAGATGGAACTGTCCCAAAGTCCTGAGCTGAGACTTGTTGGCAGAAGCTTTCAAGAGCAAACCTAAAACCCAAGTTGAGGTCTGGTGGGTGTGGGGACACACTGCCCCACGACGGGGCCACCAGCGACTGCTGGTTCTGGAGGACACTGGGCCTCGCTGCGCAGCACCTGGCACCCATGAGGTGTTTCCCTCAGGGCACAGTGCTGTCTGGGAGCCTGCTCTCCCTGTTCCAGAATGGTGGAGTCCTGCTGCCTGTCCCCATCCAGGGAGAGGGAGAACCCAGGCCCCTGCAGATGACTGAGCTTGTGCTACGTTTGCACTGTGAGGCTGAAAAAGCCTCAGGAGAGCCATCTTGGCTTCTACATTCAGTAGAGAGCAGGTAGGGTGGACAGACTCGCAGCCTCTACGTACTCTCCTCAGTGTGTATAGGAGGCTGACGAGGCAGTGACCCCAGGCACAGATCCTGCCAGCTCCTGCAGGCTCTGAGGTGGACATGGGCATCATGCTTGGGGAGCAAAGTCCCACAGTGAGAAAAGTCCTCACCAGCAGGAAGCTGCACAGCTCTGTCCTGGCCATGTTCATACCTCCATGGATTCCACCTGCCACAAAAGCTCAAGGGGCATAGGTCCCAGACCCAAGAGTGTTCCTATCAGTGACAGGGAATGTGCCAGGAAATCTACGGCTGTACCAACGTGGTTTTATTAAAAGCATGATAAGAGATAGCCACCCATCAGCGCCACCTGCAAACAGTCCACACCTTGGGACATGAACACACTTTTCCACACTGTTGCTGCAGTATCCTTAGGTGGGCAGTGCATGCATAAAGCTGGAGCCCTCGCCTGACCCAGTGCAGTAACCACCCCACCCTGCATAGGTTCCTACACACCACTCAAAGCACCTTCTGACAACCAGCTGTAACCAGACCCACTGTGGGGCCCCACAGCACCACCAGAGCAATTTCAATTTTGTCACAAACTTTACAGGGTGTGTTGATATTAATTGACTGGCTTGCCCAGATGGAAATAGCTGGCTGCTAATTGAAATTACTTTTGCAAAATTTAACAGTCAGCAGGCTGAGCTTCAAATGTGTGGAACTGTTTCTATCAGACTTGGCTTGAAAGATGTCTCTCCTCACTACGGGGTTGAGTGCAAGACTCTGCATGTGACACAGTGTGGCTACGCTGCTTGGTGTGAGGACCAGTGCTTGGTACACCAGGTGCTGGTGGACACAGATGACAGGACTCCCCACCTCTCTAGGTGCTGCGCCTTGTCCTTGGAAGGCAACCATCTTGGGATCCGAGTACATGCATGTCCCCGACTCCTCTGTGGCTGGCCCAGTGCAGCCTGTGATTCTGGAGAGAGAGCAGTCACCCTTCCTTAGCGTCTTCCCTCCTCATGCAACTCCCTGAATCTTCCCAGTGTCTTGGAGTTTCTGCGCCTTGCCTGGCTTTCCCTCTGCCTGTCTGAAACCCTCCTCAGCCCCTCCACCAGTTACACAGCCCCCTTTTGTCCCTGGGGGGGGTGGTTCTCCAATCAAGGCTGTGTCCCATCCCCTCTCAGTTGAGATGGGTGACTACATCAAGCTCTGGGTGGGGTGTGGTCACCTCACAACAGTCCTTCCCCATTCTCCTGCCAAACAGGTCTCAGAGGTGGCCAGCTGCCTGCCCACACTGACTGTGCCACACTTCTACACACAGATAGCCTCCTCTCTGTCTCCGTGGGGCCTGCCCTGGGCAGCACCAGCACTCATCTGTGCACCCAGCCATGGCCTCTGCGTGAGGGGTCTCCTGGAGTCCTCTGCATTGGCTTTAAGGTTTAGCTGTGATTCTAAAACCAGGAAATGGTGCTCCTGGAAATTCATAGACTTCTCTCCTCCCCAAAGCTGCGTAAGCACAGCTCACAAACCAGCTGCCAGAGGGTACCTGGCACCCCCACGTGCACACACACACACACACACATGCGTGCATATTCACAAATGCATGTTACCATGAATACTGGGCCCTTTCCACTGCCAGCAAGCTACGTAGACTCCTCTTCTTCCTGTGCTTTCTGTGGCCCAGGTCTGGCTGCCATGACACCCTGTAGGCAGAGCAGCATACGTACAGAGGCAGGAGGACCTGGGGCTCTTTGGACAGGACATGCTCTTGCCTGCCTCTCCTATGCTTGCGCTCCCAGGATCAGGAGAGGTAGACTGGCTCCCTGTACTGGCCTGGACCATGGGAGGTAGGCAGGGCCACAGCCAAGCAACTCTCTCTTCTTCAGCATTTCCCACATAGAGCCTTGGTCCCTGCTTGGGTTCTCTTGAGGGAAGGCACCAAGCTCGATGCCACGCAGAGAGGAAGGACGCCAGGGGCCCGTGTGCCAGGCTTCAGGTGTGGGGACAACTGCAGGGCCATGTCCCTGAAAAATAACAGCCCAAGCCCAGCAGAACTTAGGAGAACTCAAGCCAGAGTCTGATCCTATGGCCTCTTGATTCCACATCAGCCCTGGCCATGCGACCTCTGAGCCCAGAATCTCTGAATCACACTCCAGTCACCAGCCATTGTCCATCTCCGCAGCACCAACTGAGCACTGGCTATGCAGAGGGAATATCAGACTGGAGAAAGATGAGACAGATTCCAAGTGCAGACAGAGCTGATCAGTGTGCCTGTCCCCAGTGGCTGAGTGAGGTGGTGTGGGTGCCTACATCTCCCACCAAAACCCACCAAAATGCTCCACCACTTGTGAAAAATGGAACAATGGCACTACATGTTTCAAACCATGTTTTATGAAAGATACTTTTGTCTCAAAGGTATCCCTCTGGACCTGTCATGATTTATGTCTGTGTCCCCCAGGCCTCATGAGTTTGCATTGTGTATTTGTGATGGTTCATTGTCTAGTGCTTGGATTGATGGTGTCAGTGTGCCACCCACATAGGGGTGGAGCCAGGATGTGATGTAATGGCAGGAAGAAGGTGTGTCTTGCTCTTTGCTAGTTCCGGCTTGCTGTTTGCAGCCACCATAAAAGGCAGCCCAGCCATGCCCGCCTGCCTTGGAGCCAACTGAGCGTGGACTAAAACCTCCAAAAACTGTAAGAAATAAACCTTTCCTTTCCCAACTTGGGCATCAGGTATTTTGTCTCAGCGATGAGCATAAAGTGACTAAGATAGGGACCCCAAACAGTTCTGCCCAGGAGCTGCTGGTTATTGGTGGTCTGCCCCTTCGATGATTCACTGGTGGATGGAGAAGGATTTCCACCCCAAACATGCCCAGCCTGTAGAGTGACCCCCTCCAGTTTCTGCACAGAAAAAGCAGCGAATGGGCTGCCAGCTGCCAAGGAATCTGCATGGCACTGACCCAGGGTTGACTGAAGCTGGAGACTGCTGTGCCCGGAGGGCAAAGAGCTTTGGGTTCCTGAGGTACTTCAGGGAGACCACTGCACAGAGCAGGACACTGGGCTGGGCAGTGAGGAGCAAGGAGGAAGCCACAGAGCTGTGGGCACTGCGCACACTCGGCCTCTCCTGCCTTCCAGCAAGGAGCCTTGGAAAGCTGCAGCACAAACACAAGTGGGTCCCAGCTGCACAAGTTTTCAAATGTCAGCAAGCCTCACTAGCGAGAGTATACCTGTGGCTCTAGCCCTGTCCTCGGCCCAGGCTAGGTTAGATCAGCTGAGGCCCACGTGCTGCTGGGCTCTGAGAGACCCATGTGCCAGGGCTCAGGACAGGGAGTTGTGTCCACCATAATGCTTAAAACCAGCTCTGGCAGGTCTGCAACCCCAACACGCTGGGAGGCTGAGGCAGGAGAATCACAAGTTTAAACCCAGCCTGAGCAACTTAATGAGACCATGTCTTAAAAAAAATTAGGGGATATAACTCAGTGTTGGGCCCTGGGTTCAAGCCCCACTACTGAAGACAAACAAACAAGAAAACTGAAGAGCTAAGGGTAATCTAGGAGGATTTTCTTTCCATTTTATCTTTCTGTTTTATCCTTCTCCACAGCAGAACAGGGAAAGAGAGAGAGTCTCGTCTTTCAGATTCGAGAGAACCCCAGGCCCCAGGCCAAAGGCCCCAGGACTGGGAAGGCCCCATACTCTCTGCCAGGAGCCAAGAGACTGGGAGCATCCCTCCCTGACACTTCATGCTTCATGTTGTGTGTACTGTTACTGAATTCCCTTGTCCAACGAGCACCTCGTAGATGCCACTGTTTGTAGCAAATGCAACTGCTGTCTGAGGATGAGCAGGGTGCAGGTGCTGGCTGTGGATGTGGGGGCTGGCATAGGCAGTCCCACATGGGTGGGCACGTAAACATTCAAGTCCCCAGAAGGGGTGTCCTCCATGTGCCACCAAACCCAGAGGGACATGTATCCTGCACGGGCTCCATAAGGCCGAGGCCAGTGACCAAAGAATGAGGAGAGCACTGGCCTTTTCAAACTCTGCTTTGCTATTAAATGAATGCAGCCCTAGGACCCAAATCCACTTGCCCCACAGAGGAGCCCGAAGTCTAAGATCTGAGATCTGAGGTCATGGGTGAGAAGAGGGGACTGACTTCAGGGCGAAATTCACGGTATATGCGTGTGTGTGTGTGTGTGTGTGTGTGTGTACTTGTGCGTGCATGTAGGTATACAGGTGTGCACATAATGTGTGCATGTCTACAAAAGGATCTGTGCAGGTGGGCACAATAAAGAATTTCTACTTGCAAAAGAACCAGAAGTAAAATACACAACACAGGCACATCATGTGCAGTGGTACAGAGTGAGTTCTGGAGGGTGAGGCTGGGCTCCTGCGGGCTTCCTGAGGGCTCACAGGCTGCAGCCGCAGCGCCAGTCCTCGCCTCCATGCTGGCTTCCTTTGAGGACACTGTCTTGGGAGCAGCATCCCTGTCTGCACTTTCCTGACTTTGGAACTGCCCTGTGGACAGGGTACGTGGTACTCCATGTTCAAGTCACCCGTGCACCTGTTGTAGTGACAGCAACGTGGTCTTTGGGACATTTGTACTCTAAAAGGAGCCTGCTGATGCCCACTGGCTCCCGCTCTGGTCCCTCAGCCCTACATGACTGGCCTCATGTCCCGTTCCAGTGCCCTTGCTGGGAGACCCAGATGTGCATGAATGTTCTTCCACCTCACACGCACTGCTGAAGCGGGGCAGGGTCTATGTCACAATCTCCAGGGATGCCTCCAGCCTGGTCGTTAGCCCTCTGCATGCAGGGCTCTCTGTGGGCCTCCTTGCTGGTCAATGCCTCCCCCTGAGATTCTGCACAGCCTTCTGCTTGCAGCCAAGCAAGCTTCTGGTCACTGATTTGTCCCTGCCACTCATCTCCCAGGGCTCTCAGAGATGGATTCGTGGTGCACTTTGTCCCTGTACTTGCTGTTCTCTTCTCCTTCCCTTGGGTCTCTGACATGGAGCCGGGCTCCAGTGCAGACCCTAGGTGGCCCCTGGGTGTTACTAAGTAACAAAGCACTTTTCCCTCTAACACAGCTGCTAACAGAGCTAGGTAATATATACAGTCATCCCTTTTTCACAAGTATGAATCAAAGTCTCAGTTCCCAAGTGGACAAACAAAAGCCATGTATATTTATTACACTGCTGATGTGCCCGGCTCCCCAATCCTCTTCTGTGTGAGCACACTTGACTCTGCACTCCAGTGCCCACGACGAACACAGCACACTGCTGTCACCTACTGTCATCATGCTGCAGTGCTCTCCAAAATCCATGCGTTCCATGAACAACACCCCCATGCCAGCCCCCCTGCATCCTGGCCACAGCGCTCTGCTCTCCTCTGAGCTGACTGCTGGACTCCACTCAGGAGGGAGTTTAGAGTGTTTATCTGATATCTCCCAGCTCGAAACTGCTCAGTCCACACTACTACAGATGTCAGGTTTCCCTCGCTAAAGTGAGGAGCAAGACTCAACTGTTGAGACAAACTGCACAGTCCTTGCCTATTAATACCTGTGGAGCCATGGACCCCAGACTCATTGCTTTCATAGGGGACTTGCTGATCTCCATGCTCGCAGCTGACCTGGCTCTGGAGCCAGAGGTGACATCACTAGGGTGCCATGGCATGTTCCCCACGTGCCAGGAGCCACAGACAGGAGCCTGCAGGGCAGGGCTTCTGTATCTCAGTAGCAGTCATGGGGCCTGGTGGCCCAATGAAGGAACCTGGTCTCCCAGCCTTTGGTGGACTGCACAAGTGACATCACAGGGATAAAGCACACAGGCCATGTGACACTCAAGGAATGTAACAGATGTGACTGAGGTCCTACCGTGTGCCAGGGACAGCATTCACAGCTACTTGAGATGAAATACAGGGGTGTCAAGACAGTGCAGACCAGGGGCGGGGGCGCAGAGAGCTGTTTCTCACAGCAAGGTCAGGCCGGCTCGGAGGCCAAGGAGGTTCAGTGTCTCTCTCAGCAGCGTGATGGGTGGGCCAAGGCCAGGAGGAGGCAAAGGTCGGGTGGCGAGGGTGCCCTGAGGCAAGGCGGCCTCAGCCTCTTTCACTATCCACAACTTGCCCTGCCCTGAGGGGAAGGCTGAATCTCATGGCCCCACCTCCCCAGAACCCTGGCCTCAAGCAGGGACCCATGGCTTGTGGGTGAATTCCTAAGGGTTTAGGCCATACAGGCTCAGTCCACACAGCTGGAGATGTTTCCACAGAGGAATTTGCAGCAGTGACTCAGAGGGTAAGTGCCATCATCTTTATTTGGAGTTGTATTTTTAACCTGCAGGAATGACAAGCTAGTGGTTCCTAAGACAGTCACATCCTGTAGGTAAGGTGGGTGCACACCCCAGAGTGTCTCTGCTATGCAAAACGGGCTGCATCTGCAGATGTCAGCATCTCAGGCGCTGCACTGACGATTAAGCTCAACTGGTTGCCACATTGGGAAGCAGCATATACTTAATCCCCTGGAGATGTGTGCTGGTGAGTCACCATGCCCACCAGGAGCTGCTTTGGAACTTCTGGAGGAAAAGCACCCGCTCGTCCACAGTGCTGTTATTAACATGCCATGTGCTTATTTTTACAGCAGGCTTATTCTTTTTTTTTTTTTTTTTTTAATTTAAGAGGAAAAAGAGAAAAACACAAAACAAACCAAAGCGGCGTAAGGGTACACGCAATACAGAACTACAAAACAAAACAAAACAAAACAAAACAAAAAACCATAACAGTAAGAAATTACCTGCTAGTAGATTACACACTATTTTCTTGAAAATAGTTCCTCAAATCACAGTATCAAAGAACACAAGGTGGACATTCAAACAGGGAGACTGCAAACAGCTGTGTTCAATGTTCCAAAAACATTGATAAAGTCAGCTATTTAACACCCCCAAACACACTTGCTTTATATCCGTTAGAGCTCCTTTTCTTTTTTTTTTTTTTTTTCCCCTCTCTTTTTTACAACAAAAGGGCTTATTCTGGTAGCACAGGGTTAGCTCTGGAGTGGGACAGCAGGTGCTCAGGATGTATCCCACATACAGATGACAGGGCCTGGGGCTATCTCCACTCACCATGGATCCAGGACCTGGGGACAGGTGTGGTCAAGAATGAGGCCCTGGCCAACTCTCTGCCCTCATTCCCTCAAATGCTATGAAGGGTTCGGGGCAAACATTCAAATGTCTCCAGGTTTCTAGGGGCAGAGAATGAGGATTGGCTGCAGAGCTCTAGAAAGGTCAGCCCTCCAAGGACCAGTGCAGGTGGCAACTCCAACACATCTGAGTCTCACAAACTCCTAGCCTGTAGGTCAGTAAACACTGCCAATCCACAGCAAAACTCCACCTGAGGGGTCAGAACTGCTGTCCTGATGCCCACGTATGGTGAGGTGTGACGGTGCCCAGTGTGGAAGGAGTCCCATGGCACTGGAGTGGCTCTGGAAACCCTGGTAATAGTGGTGTCAAGAGAGACCTGAGAGCTGTGCTCCCCAATCCCTGCCTACCCTGATTTGTTACATGGACTGCAGAACTTCAGCTACCTAGAACAGAAAGAGATGCACTTCCTGCAGCCAGGAGGCTCTGCCCATCAGGTGGTGCTGGTGACATGTCACCCTGTCTGGCCTCTCCCAAAATGTCCTCATAGGACCTGAATTTCCCACTTCCTGGCCTGGGACATGCTCGGGCACTGTGAGTTAGAACACTGGGTGCCCTGACATCAGGATCTGCCCTGAATCCTGCCAGCCCTAGGAAAGCTGGTCCTCACCAGGCTCTGTGCCCTTTGTCCAGACCCAGCTCACACAAGGAGAACTTTGTAATGATGAGAGCAGACTTTTGGGCAACACTTACTGTCCACTCTTTCACACATTTCTCATGAATCCTGTCTGTTCACATTCCCACTGTACCCCCACTGTACTGTGCATCTCCACACACGTAACAAGCACCAGTGCTTCCTACCTTGAGGTGCTGGGCACCATAAGGGCTGAAACAGACAGCGGGTCGGGTACACACCACTGAGCCACAAGCAGGACAGCATGACCGAAGCAGAGCACAGGGGTGATGACACAATGCTGCTGCCTGGGTTTGTTATGCCTAGAATGTCCTTCCTACCCAAGATGGAACTAACAGGAACCTTTCCCTCTGTTGAACATCATCCTCCATGTATCCAAGGTGTGACTAAAAATTGTGTTTAAAATCAATTTAAAAATTATAACCATAAAATACACAGTGCCTGGCCCTAGTCCCTCACCCCTTATACCCTTACCCCACTTCAGACACACTTGTCTCACTGTCCTGGTCACTTTCCGCAGCAGCTACCAAGGCCCATTTCCTAAGGGTCTTTAGTGGTGCCATGCTGGCTGCCTCCAACTCTCGAGTGGATTCAAAATATTTCCCCTTCACAGTTGCTTTGACTTTGGGAACAACCAGATCTGGTAACTAAGGTGAGGAGGAAGAGCTGTATGCTTTTATGAACCATCTTTCCATCGGTGGTGCTGGGCAGCAGCAGCATTTACTGGATTTTTGACCACATCTCATAAAGACACTCATGAAAGTCAGTCTGTGCAGAGCTCAGAGCACACAGATAACACAGCTCATCATGCCACACAGAGACACAGGCCTTGACCCCAGACTACTCAGACAGCATGGTCCTCATGGGAGGACCCCACAGTGCTACCTCAGAAGATGTGTCATGGAGCTATCCTCATCAGTGTGGCCCCTAGCAGCCAGCCTTGGACTCCATAGTACCCACGCAGCCCTGAAATGCCAGGCTCCCCTTGGGCCACATGTGGGAGGAGGAGACACTGTGGGGCTCTGCATGGAGAGTCCATACCACTTTCAGGGAGGTACGCTGCGTCATCTCTGTCCTCCCTGGTGGCTCTGTCTCCTGTGCCACCTCTCAGACACCCTGGGCCTCCCTCCACTGGTGGCCACCTGGGGAGCGGAAGTCTTTTGAGTTCAGTACTGAGTCTACACACCTGCCACTGCCCTGGGCCGGTTTCATACTCATCTCCCTAAAGACAACAACAGGTAGTGCAGGAGTTGAGCCTGGCTCCTCTTGTATGACACATGGGTGCTCTGTGGCTGGGCATATTGCTTAAGGTCACGAGGTCTGGGCCAGGTGGGTCACGGGTGACATCGAAGTGCATTCCAGTGCCCAGTCAGTTCAAACATAAATCCCACTCCATGAGAAAATCATAATTGAGGTCACCATTATTTGGAGAAAAGGAAGAAGCTCCTATCACTGCAAAGCATTATCTGTTTTGATTTATTTAACTTCATGGCATTGAGAAGAGCATAATGTGACACTCAATAACCCTTGGTGAGCATTTCTCTGTTCAAATAAAAACAAATTAGACTACATTCTCACTTTAACGAGCTGGTATAAAACATCAGATATTTTAATTTCATTTACTCAAACAAGAGTACATTTTATATCTAGGGCAATGTTTTAATTTTTCACCCACTAGTCATTTTGGTTTTCATTATTTATGTGCTCCAGCTATTGCATATATCAAAAATGTTTTAATCTATTCTTGGAGATTATTGACCATAAGTTTAGGGATATGCTGTGAGCTCTAAAATATTTTTGCTGTTTAGTTATAAAAAATCCCATACTAACATACAATGGTGGGTATATTTAGTACCTGACATTCCAATATTATTTAATATATGTTAGTAAACACACATTTTACTTTAATATAAGTGACAGTTTTTGCAGGCAAAATATTCTAATTTGAACTTCCTAACAGTGAGTGACAGAAATCTTTCATATATACTTGGTTCATTTGGTGATGTCTCCTTCAGTAACTTCTATGTTTTAATTTTATCTCACAAAACAAAATTGTACAAAGTGAACATAACTTTTGAATTACATTAGAGATGACCACATGCACATTTTAGAAAACTGCTCCGTCATTTACTTCATGTTTTTTTAAAGTTGAAAATATCGTGACTGTATTGGCAGTGAATGTGAAAATCAAATTCAGAGCCATGTATATGATCAAATCATTACTTGGAATAAAATCTGATTTCAACCTTCATCGTGATTTTCTTTCTGACACAGTACTCAAAGGATAGCGCTTCCTCCTTAGTCATGTGAATGTCTTCTGCTCTCTGTATCTCAGTGGTGGAAACATTGCAACCTCAGGAGCGCACTTCCTGCCTGGAGCCCTGCTCTGCCCTGACGCCATCTCCTCACTCCGAGACGGCACCATCACCAAGAGTATGGCTGCTGGCTCTGCTTCAGGAGGGAGGCCCGCGCCTGACCCAAACTGCGGCTCGCTGCTGGGACAGACACTGGCTCTTCTGCCCGACCAGGCAGCTGGCCGTGTGCCGGCTTCCTGCGGCTTGCTGCATCTTCTGCTGATGACCAAGTGAACAATTCTGCTTTATGATAATTTTATTTTGCCTGTTCTTAGTTTACTTTTTTAAAGAATGTTTTTATTAGCACATTTTTAGTACCTGACGTGCACGTTTATCTGGTTAGCTACCTGCACTGAGCACATCTTGGTCCTTTCTATTCCCCTTCCCTTCCCACGTTCTTCCCTCCAACTCTAGACTCCTTCTCCCATTTTCATTACCATTGCTAAATTTTTAGTTTTTGTTTGCAACATATAATGGTTATGCTTGAGTGAGTAGCCGATATATGTACATGACTCATCCTGAATCTTTTTAGCTCCTCACCCTTGGTTACAATACCTAAATCTTGGAAGCAGCCTGTATGTCCATCAATAGATGAATGGGTAAGAAAATGCAGTGTCTATACATAATGGAGTACTACTCAGCTCTAAAGGAGGATAAATGAGTCATTTGTAGGAAAATGGATGTACTTTGAAAACATAATGAAATAAATAGGACGTACAATCTTAAATGCCATATAGCTTCTCATGTGAGAAACCCAAAGTACAAATAAAGAGTAAAATAAAATATTGATAAAAGGAAGTAGGGGTTAGATCTATCGAACACGGTATTTTCAAAGGCAATTTCAGATTGTAGTACTCATAGATAAATAGGTATTCACATTTACACTGCTGGCAGCCTGGAGGGTTTCCAGCACAGCCCTGGAAGCCTCGGGAGGGCACACTGAAGTCAGCATCCCCTGAGCAGCTCATGGTCCCCGTCCTCACGCTGCAGGGGCAGCTACTGCTAAGAGTGCCTGGCAGAGGGGCAGGGAGCTGAGTCTGTCCCAGTGTTGCCCCTGTGCCAGCTCGGGTGGGACCCAGCCCCCAGCCCCCAGCCCCCAGCCCCCAGACGCCCCTGTGCAGTGGGCTGGAGCTGAGTTCTCAGAGATGCTGTCCACTGCACATGAGGGTCTGCAAAATGGGCCCACAGCACCAGGCATTGCTGCACTGGGCAGCTCTGCCCAGGGAACTGCTCCTTTCTACTGAGGAAGGATCTCCAAATTCACAATCACAGTGTTAATGGGGAGTTTCTTGGCTGGAAGCACCCTCTGAGGGTCCCTAGGGGTCTCCATGGAGACCACAGAACCCAGCCGCACAGGCCTCTGTGACTGCCACTGGGGGCACTGCTGGGTCGGGCACAGCCTTCTTGGCATGGAATCACTGGCAAGGGACCAGGTCTGTGCACAAGTCTCACACCCTTGTGCCTAGACAGCAGATGCCCCAGCCTGTTCCCTGAGGGGGCACCACCTGAGACAGTGTCCTGTGGTTGGGGACCTCCCCCAGTCCCCACCCCAGTGACAACAGTTTTCACACTGGCTGCCCTGAGAAGGCTGCTGTCACCACCACACGGCTAAGACCAGGGCACACTGTGGCCCTCGAGTGCAGGGCCACTCACCATGGTCTGATCACTGGGAGCTGGGTCACCAAGGCCTTGCAGCTTGCCTCACATGGCACTCGGGCTCCAACTCACAGACTCAGCTCCTCCAGTGCCCGCTATGCGTGCCTACCTGGGCTGGCTGGGGCAGGACAGTTTTGTAAATGTCTATTTCTTTTTCCTCACAAGACTCACGAGCTACTTAAATACCACAGTCATGATTTACAGGAAACTATGGAACCAACTTATCTTCACTGGTAATTATTTTTTATTATATGTGATTTTTTTTATTTAAAAAACTTATACTTTTGACTGACAAATATTTGCAGGTATCAAGAGGCCCAGCTGGATGCTCTGGTAAACACATGTTGTGTGGAGTGACTAAACCCAGCAGTTTTTAACCTCAGGGACTAAAAGGCTACTTGGCATTTATGAGAGACTGGGAGTCTTCAGAGAGGACAGAGCACCCAGAAAACAAGCCTGACAGCCACAGGGACAGGGCTCAGCAACGCCCTTCCTCAGGAGGTTGGCATAGAAGGGAGGGAAAAGGGAGCTTGAGTCCTCACCCAGCGCCAGGTCTCACTGACCCCAGGATGACAGAGACAAGGACTGGAGAACACAGACACAATGCACCTCCAGGCTGCCTGCCCCCGTTCAGGTAGGGAACAGGCTACAGTAGGGTGAACCCTCAGACTGACCCTGGGAACCATGCCCAGGCGACCAGGGACAGGGCATCCCCTCTGTACCTACTGCACCGCTCTGGTGACTGCACACTGCAAGGACCAGGAACAAGGTGTTCTTAGGACATAAACCCTGGGGACAGCACCATGCAGGGACTTGGACATAGCAAAAGGGGCTGCGCATTGTTCAAAGGGAAAAGAGAAAAGCCCAAGACTAAAGACACGAGAGAGAGACCAGGGAGTGGCAGATCCTGACTGGCACAGAGGCAGTCAAAGATGTTCTCCCAGGACTCCAGGCCAGAGCAGACCTGCGATGACCCAAGGTTTTCTTGTGGATGAGCCCAGTTGCTCCTAAAGAACTGCAAGAAAAACCAACTCACAACAACATCATAATTAAAACGGTACATGATAAAATGTTATTACTTTAGAAGTGTTGGAAATTTAAAACTTTTCTGAAAAAAAGAAGTTTTTCTAAAATTTATGTGAGAAAATCAGGCTTCTGAGAAATGATGGCCACAAAAGGAAACTCAAGTACTGGCAACCACAAGCCATGAAACTTTAGTTCCTAAAGAATCTGAAGAACAAGCCTTTGCAATAAGGTTTATAAAATGTGCAAAAGAAATCACTGAGCCAGAATCTTACTTTTGACCCATAAAATGCAAAAGGAAGAGAAGATGAACGTCGCTTGCCAGCCAGGCCCAGTACCTGATCAGTGCTCCACACCAGGGGCCACACCTGTGCCCCTGGACTGATTCCCATGTTGAGGAGGTGCTCAAATATCTGAGGGGGGAACGAAGGACTCAGTGGATTCAGTTGTTTTCACCAAGTGAATGAGCATGCTTGGTGGACACAGCTCTGACCTCAGCCTGTTGCCCTGGGGCTGAGGTTAGGGTTAGGATTAAGGTTAGTTTGGAGTGTCCCACATCTCCCAGGCTGGGACATGTTCTCACCTCAGGAGAAGATGGCAGCAGGACCGCTCCTGAGATGGAGGTGCTGCCAGTGCAACCCCTCCCCAGCTGCCAGCCCTTCTACAGGGAGTTTGACCCTGGCCGGCTGAGCCCCTCTCTTTCTCCTGTCCACAATTCACTGTATTTTCAGGGGCTGCAGCTAAGACCCACAGCACAGATTCACAGGTCACACCTTGCGACCCACCGTGGCCAGAAAGGTGGGTATGAACCCAGATGGGAAGTGAGCATAAAGATTCACATGGCCTCCATGTGCAGGGGCCAGTCTCAAAACAGAGTCCCTGCAAGTTCAGGAGCCACACACACTGAGGTGGTAGATGATCAGCATGGGGTGGGTGGGTCTCTCTGTGGGCCTGGCCAGAGTGCCTGGCTCTCATGTGTCCCTCACACAGGGTCACTCCAGACCACTGTGCATGACAGGTCACCAATCTCCTGGCCTTGCCACTGACAGAAGCCTCCACAAGCAAACCAAGAGCCCAGGAAAGGCTGGCTCTTCTACAGAGCACTCGAGCTCACCCTTTGCCACAACTCCCCTCCATACTGAACCAGGGCTGGGACCTAACCTGGGCAGAGATGTCAGCTCATGTTCTTACATGTCAGAACAACACTGTCCACAAGTACTCTGCGCGTAGGAGACACAGAGGAATTTGCAAGTTGCTGTGATATAAACTGTCCACAAATGTACAATCTTTTTCATTTATTACTATGGATAACAGCAATGATGCCATAAAGCTAAGTTCACTGTAGTAGACCAAGAATAACATCCTATCCCTTCTTTAAATACCTTCAGGGATAAACTGCATATAAATAAATGCATTAAAATACCACACAATTACAGAATACATTCACCAAGGGGCTTGGCTGACTATTTTTACTGTGGCTCTGGAAAAAAAAAATAGTAATTCCTTAAGTGAAAAACTAGTGCCCCATGGGTCACTGGGTAACAGGTGACAGGGTTGGATTTACAAAATGTACAGAACCAAATCAGACACAGAGCCTTAGGAATTCTGAGCCCTGATGCCTGCACTACGCTGACCTTCCTGTTTTCCTCAGTGCATCTCCCTGAGTGGGCACAGCAGTGTCACATAAAGACTGCTTCTCTCAGAGGACTGATCTGTCACACAACAGGACACAAGCAAAACTAAACACTGTCCTAAAGAGAATCACACTCTGCACAGCTGGGAAAGGTCATGGAAGATTTGCTTTCTTGAACAAGAGATAGCCACAGCTACAGAAAATCCCCCCAAGCAGAAAATCAGATGGTAGAGCCTGCTCCATCCTGCCCCAATGCAGGAGCAGCAGTCTAGATTGACCCAGAGAACAAGAAAGAGCAGGTCTGTGGGGGGGGGGGGAGCTTGGTTGTGTGCAAGGGTGAGCGTGGCTTGGTGGTGTGTACAGGGGTGGGCGTGGCTTGGTGGTGTGTACAGGGGTGGGCGTGGCTTGGTGGTGTGTACAGGGGTGGGCGGTGATATGTGCAAAGCGAGTGTGTAGGAAGCTCCACCAAAGTGTAGACCTGCAGTAGCCTCTTGCGAGATGTTGGTGTCTCAGCCGAGGCCTGGGTATGGTGTCCCAAGCTGTGCAGGGAGACAAGCATGGGAATATGGGACTGGTCATATCATTGGCCATGAGACAGAGCAGGCCCTGCTGTCATGTCCCTGAAGTGACTGAGGGCTGTTGCCACCTCCTATGGCTATGGATAATGGATAATGGCTATGGATATGGTAGCAGTGGCCTCACAGGCCCCTGCAGGCAAGGCCTTTGCTGGGTGGCTGGACCTGGCTCACAACAGTCAATCAAAAGCACAAAGCCCATTTTCACTACTTCTGGAGATGAGGAAGCATCACAAGAATTTCTCATACTGCAGTTGAACTCTTGTAACCACACCTCCATGGCTGTCGACCCGTGCAGGATGACACGGGTCTGACACAGCCCGAATCTCCAGCACTGTATTGTGAGGGCTTGTTGAAAGGTAAGGCCTTCATTTCTTTCACACAAATCCAGATACAAAAATTTAGTGCGCCACATATATGCAGCTGTACGAGCTATCTGGTTATCACGTGTCTCACTGAAAATCATATCAACTGAAGTGCATGTGTGGTGTGAGCCCGATGATGATGGCAGACGAGTCTGTGGTCAGAGTCTTTGGGAGCAGCAGAGCTGTGCTTTGGATCCCACATACCAGTTCCAAAGCAAACAACTTCCTAGAAGTACCTCGTCATTCCTGGCACTTTCCCCACACTGCTTAATTATACCTGGTTCCTCACAGGAAGAGGACAGGAGCTGTCTGAGACACATATAGTAGTAAACTGATTATATCATGGGGCAAGGACCAAAATAAACCCAAATCCTGGAATTTATAGTAGATTCAATGGAACTTAGGGTCCTCAAGCTTTCCACGTTCTCCACTAGATGCCTTCTAGTCAGATGGTTCCTTTCTTTAAGGGGTCAAGTGGCAGTGGCATCTCCTCGTGCAGGGGCAGGTGGCCTTGCCTCTCAGGAAGACCTTGTGTGCACTCAGCTTCCCACAAACACAGACAAGGACACAACATTCAGAGACGGTTCCGTACCTTTGAACAGGGTCAGTCCATGCAAGCTCCCTTTGATTTTGGTCAGCTTCAGTTCCATGGGGCTGGCCCGACCTTCTTTCTACACATGTCCTTTGGGGGATGGGAAGGAAGGATCCCACTAAAGTGATCCCTAAAGTGATCAACACACAAGAAAATAAATGGTACAGTAGCTGATTGGACAATCAGGAGCAGAAGCCCTAAGGGGTTTGTGTGACCCTGACCCCAGGTGTCTGCGTGGCTCTGAATCAGCAGGCTCCATGGCCGGCAGGAGAAGAAAGTACAACCAAGGGCCTTGGATCCAAGCAGGGCACTGGGAAGGGGGCACTGTGTAGAGCCAAAGTGCCACTATCACTGCTCAAGTCACCAGAAGGAAGCAATTTCTACAGTCACTTGTGCACACCCCAGAAATGTACATGTATGACTGAATAATTCGAAATTGCTCAAGGTACTGAGTGAGACCAATATTAAGTCTGGTACAGATAAGTTTAGAGTTCTCAAACATCAGAAAATGATACACTTCAGGGCTTACTGCACCTTGAGGAAGACAATGGATTACACAGATGTCTACCTGCATGTACACAAAGGTACAGATGCACACACATACAAACAAACAGGTGTATCACACATGCAAACCGATGTACAGATACACACATCCATACACACAAATGCACACAAAGTTGTAAACATGCACAGATTAACATATGCATACACAAGTATAAGGATATATGAATGTTCACATATAGATACACATATGTACACACATACATACAGATGCATATGAGATGTGCATACATACAGATATGCACACATATGGATATATACAGATGTACAGGTATACACGTGTATACACAGATGTATGTGTAAACACCAATGTATACATGCATATACACATGCATACAGGTACACAGATGTGCACGCACACAGATGCAGTCACACACCTGCACACACGTGCATACACACAGAAGTGTATCTGCAGAGCAAGGGGTCTGCTTCTTATCTCAGTGTAATGCCGCATGATGGTGTCAATTTTTTACATTGCTTCATTTTTTAAAAAGTTCTAGAACTCAGGCTCTGGCCACAGAGGAACTGTGTATTTTAGCCGACAGTTGTAACCTAGCATTGTCCAAGTTAACCCCCTGGGAAGGAGGGCAAACACCATTTTGGCACGACTCTGCACAGCAAGCATGGACAGTGCCCCCATCTCAGGTGCCTGGTGACCCCTCTGTGAAGCTGGCGTCCTTGCTTGCAGAATCCAGATGTTCTTGGGAAAGAAGAGTGTTCTGGGTCAGGGAGTGCCCAGAAGGAAACCTGGCAGGAAGATACCATGCTGGGACTCTGCTGCTGACAAGCGCCCTGATCCCCACCAGAACAGAGTGATCTAAAGAGCCCTGTGACCCCACCTGTCACTGAGTGCTGAGTGCAGTCGGCTGCTGACCCTGTTGTATTGCCTTTGCTGTTCCTTAAAAATCTATTATTACTTTTAGACCTTCATAAAAACTATTCTTCTTGCAAAGGAGGAAGCACAACTGAGAAGAGCTCAAGACAGACACCATGTGTTTCCCAGCTAGTTGGAAACCTGGCCCAAGCAGCTTGGGTCCCCAAAAGCCCGGCCAAGCCAGGACAGCCCAGAGCTGTAGGAGCTCAGACCTCACAGGGCTAGACAGAGAGGGATAGCTGTGCCTCCCGACGATGGCTGAGCCCTGGAACATTCTTCTCAACCTTTCCAGAGGAAGGTATGATTCAGCCACAGAGTGGGCACAGCCCCATCCATGTCACAGACTGGGATTTGCAGGGTGGCCTGAGGCTCTGAACCCATCCTCTCCTCTGCAAGAGGACGTCTGCCAGTGTCCTGCTTACCTATGGCCACTGTGAACACCCAGCAAGTACCCTCCACGCTGGCACTTGCAGCACCTTCGTGGCCATGTGCTTCACACAGGAAAGCTTCATTCTGCAAACCTAAAGTCCCAGGAAGAAGTGGAGATGTCCCAAGCCTACCAATGCACATAACACTCGGGGGACAGGATGGATGCACCACAGGGACGCAGTGCCCTGGGTCATGTGCAGAGGGTATGAGTGAGGAGATGGAGAGGTCAAAGCTGAGTAGAGATCACAAACTATGGGAGTAGTCACCTGGGAGCTTGGCGCAGAGTGCCTGGCCACCCAGGGCCATTCTCTCATAATCACACCAGACTGACGGGGACTCTGCCCTTGCTCACAGCACTCAAGACAGGATGTCAGGCACTAACCCAGACCACAGATCCAGCCTCTGGGGGCTAGGCAGAGTTGGCTTCTGGGTGCTGACTTGGTGCAGTGTTTAAAGAATGTGTTGGGACCCAGTTGCCTAACTTCCTGCTGGCTCAGGGTCCTGCAGTATACTGGTCTGCCCTATGACCTCATGCCAGAGACACTCAGTACTTGACTCCCATCAATGAAATAGAGACAAGATCACCAGTAAATTTCCAAGGGCTAACATGTGGTCCAGGGCTTAGTATGGTGTGGGGATGGAAGGCAAGGACCAGGACAGCAGCAGCTGGCTGCTCATCCTGGATTGGTCCTGCATACCAGCTATGGTCCCGTCCAACTTAATATGCAGCCAAGCAAGCTGTTCCCATCTAGAGCCCTCTGTCTGCTCTGTGGCTGAAAAGGACCTGGCATGGGGAGATGATACACTGGGACTGGGCACTGTGCTGGATCTGTTGCTCCTGGCAGGGACCCTGGAAGCCCTGTGGGCCTGGGCCAGCACAGAGAGTCTGGAGGGCCAGGGGTCTGCACTAAGGTAGCAGAGAGTGAAGTCTCATGTGCTTGCTCAGTAGGGAAATTGGAAGAAGAGGAGGAGGAGGAGGAGGAAGGGGGAAGAGAGCATGGGAGGGAAGGGAGGAGAAAGGAGGAGGAGCTGGGAGATAGGAGGAGGTTTTCAGCTCCCACCACATGCTATCTGTCCTGTAAGGAATGCAGACTGTGGTCCCATGGGTGGGGTTAGTGCCTCCCAAGGCCTGGACCTTGGGTCCAGCACAGAAGCTTTACCAACTCCTCCATCAAGATGCAGCCAGCAGAGGGTGAGGCTCAGAGGTGAGGTAATGTGGACTGAGAGCACAGCCAGGTGCATTTTGGTGTCAAGAGAGCATAAGACTGGGAGCTCAGAGCCTGGGGACAGGAGTTTTCTCCAGGAAGCACCCTCCAGGAGGTCATGTGGGAGGAGCACAGTGTCAGGACCCCCACCCAAGCTACTGCAGAGAACCAGCCATAGGTGAGGCCATGGGGAGGGAACAGAGAAATAGGAGCTGAGCACAAGACCTCCTTCATCCAGGGGACAGAGAGACACGCAGAAGGAAACAAACCACACAGCAGCTTGTTTTTCTTTCCATTTGAGGAACTGAACCCAGGGGCATGTTAGTACTGAGCTATACCCTTAGTCCCTCCCCATTTTTAAAATTTGGAGGCAGGGTTTCTCTAAACTGCCAAGTTACCCAGGCAGGGCTCAAACTTAATCACTCTGCCTCAGTCTCCCAGTGTACTGAAAGCACAGGTGTGCACCACCACACCTGGCTCATGGGAAAGATTCTGAAATGGAAGAGATGGTGCAGAGGGCTCCAGGGACAGAATCCTGGAATTTCTGGGCCAGGTATCATAGGTGACAGAAAGAAGACTGTTCCAGACACAGAAGGTAGAGGCCTTGCACCCATTCCAGGGAGCCGAGCAGATGGAGGCAGAGGGAAGGGGACCAGGAGCCAGGGTGCCTCTCACTGTCTGCAGCCTCTGTACCCTCAGCCATGGGTCACAGTGTGGGTTCCATGATCCCTTTCTCTGGGCGCTGTCTTTACTGCTCACGCCTACAGAGCTGGGCTTGCATTTCACACAGATCAATTATTGCCAGGGAGGCAGAGACACTCAAGATCCCAGGGTCCACAACACCAGCCACTAAGTCCCTTTGTCCTGGGGTCGGGCTGTGCATACTGCCCCAGAGAGTGGACTGTTGAGTTCTCTAGGGTTAAACTAGCTCAGCCCAGCGCTATAACCAGGGCAGAAAATGAATTCTTCTGAACCCACAATGAGGTGAACTCTATTAAAAGTTATAATAAAATCAAAATTGGTGGAAAGCAAGTGTGTCACTCCCCAGTCACCTCCACGCTGGGGTCACTTGCCCTGTGTCCATATTCACATGCCCCCCTCATCTCCTCCCCTGGGATGTGGGCCAGGATGCAGGTAGCTGGCAGCGTTCATTCTGGGGACAGCAGCAACCCTGCAAGTCCAGCTCCTGCTTCAGAGCCAGGCTTTCCTGGCGCCTCCTGTCACCAAAGGTCCAGAGGTCTCTGAATGACAGGAACTCGCAGGAAGCCATAGAGATTTAGGACTGAAAACAGCTCACAGTGCCAGTCCCCATGACCTGAGCTGACACCCCAGGGATTCCACAATCCACTCAGAGACCCTCACCCATGTCAGGTCCTTAGTAGGGTTCGCTCACTCTAGGGCATTACAGTAGGCCGTCCCTGCCCCTTGCTCACTGCTGCCTGGCAACTGAGGCCAGAACCAGAGGATGGGGTGGTTGCCTAGCAACATGCCTACACTGCCTCACACATCCCTATCTTAAATATCCTGCTGCAGCGGAAGCATTTTTGGAAAGTTCTGCTGAATGTTTTTAGAATGCTTTCTTGAGGTTTCCAGATGGTGGTACGGGTGTTGGGGGCTGGTCCCAGCAACAGCTGCCTCAGAGCAGCTCTCAAGGGGTGAAGCGCAACCTGCAATATTCCAGGGAGCAAAGGGACTTCTCAAAGCTGTGCCCACACCTCGGAGGGGTGACAGTGTGGTGTGGAGATAGAGCCCTTCTGGGCTGCAGGCACATTTTCCTGTGCACATGTGCTCACCATGCTGGGCAAGGCTGCCAAGGAAAGGAGACGCAGATGGAGACAGGCTCATCTGGGCCAGGGCCAGGCTCTCAGACTCCATGACTGACCACCCTGCCCAGCCTCCTGGATGGACTCCACTCAGACAGTGTCCCCTACAGCCGAGGCTTGGGCAGTTCCTGGGGTTTTCCTTCCCTCTTCCCCCCATATGCGGCCTTGGTCTCTGCACACCTAGACAGGGTCATCAGGAAACGCTTCCACTGCCCCTTAGGATAGGGCCACATTTGGGCCTCAGAAGATGCCTATGCCCAGGGAGGCTTGGAATTGGCTCTTGCCAGTTTCCCTGGCCCACAAGAGATGGAAACCAGAGCCTAGCAGGCCCAGGCTGGTACTCCATCTCGGCTGATTCTTGGCCATCTTGAAAGCTTGTGCTTCTGCGTCCCTGGCTTCTCTGCTTGGGGGTGGAGGGATGGTAATTACACCATCAAGAGAGTCCCAAGGGCTCTCAGTGGACTTTCATAGTTTTCTGCAGAGTAGCCTTCTTATTTTGTCCTCTGCCCTGGACCTGCAGCTTCCCGCTCTGGACCATACCTCTGCTCTAGGTAACCTCATCCCCCTGGATCTACCCCTTCCTGGGCCAGGATGCATGACCCAGGATGTCTAGTGACTGTGTCTGTGGTCAGAGCTGGGGTGGGCGCCTGGTCACCATGTGTATGTTTTAGGCCCCATGTCTGCAGGTCTCTGACTGCTAGCCTTGCCCAGCATTGTGAGCACACGTGCCCAGGAGGATATGCCTGCAGTCCAGAGGGGCTCTCTCTCCACGCCACACTGCAACACCTCCAAGGTCAGGGCATAGCTTCGAGAAGTCCTTTTAATCCCTGGAATATCAAAGGCTGTGTTCCACCCTTTGTGAGTCTTTGAGAATGGAAGCTGGAGTGGGCCACAGGCCCCACCCTAGGTCCCATGGCATCAGACACTAGAGGAGAAACCAACACTCAGAAGCAAAAGACCGTGGAGGTCACCAGTAGGAGACGGAGCAGGCGTGGGCCTGGCACCTGGGTAGAGACTCTGAAGCCAATGTTGGCAGAGCTGATGAGTCACTGGTGGCTGGGGAGAAGGTGGCACTGGAGATGACTTCTACTCTGCCTCTTTCCAAGTGGGAAGGGGACCACTGGTCCACAGGAGCCCAGGAAAGAGAGGACCAGGCGCAGGAGAAAAGGTGCTAGGACACCAGGGGCAGGAGGAAAAGCATAGAGGTGCTGGGCTGGACTGCACAGGGACACCGATGAGGGTCTCAGCAGCACGAGAAAGGCCTAGAGCTCAGAGAAGAGCTCTTGGCCAGTGTGCAAGCCCCGGGAGCCAGTAAGGAAGCACAGGTTAAAGAAAGCAGCTAGAAAAGAGACCTCCTGGAGTACTGGACATGCCCATCATGGAGCCAGATGCCTACAGCACCCTTGCTTCTTGGTGGGGTGACCTGAGCTCAGGTCCTTTGAGGGGCTGAGTTTCACCCTGCAGGGCCCAGCGCTGCCTGGCCCAGCCCTGCCCTGGAGGGGAAGAGGAGCTGGTGATGCCCTGGGGCCATGCCTGTGGTGAAGGCATCACACTGCCCTATCCAGGATGCCCCTGTACTGGTTTTCTTAGAAAAACAACTCTGAGCTCCAAAGACAAAGAATAAAGATGAAGTAGTAGCATGGAAGGAATAGTGTCCCTCTGAAGGAGACATTTCTAAAGGGCAATAACAAAGCAGAGTGGGGCATGGGCTGGTTCCTGGGCTTCAAGAAGCAGTGTGTGGTGCAACTTAAAGACAATCGTGACAGCTCCCAGCTACCCTCAAGTGTTAGATATAAACACAGCTGCTGGCCTGTTGTGGCTGGGGTTCCAATTCCAGCTTCACCTGTGCTGGCCATACAAACAAAGAAGAAACAAGCAAGCAGATGAAGGCACAACAAAACTGAAATGTGCTTAGTTGAGTATTTGGCATTCAGATCAATTTTCTCTGCCTTGTCTTTGGATAAGGGAAACACTTGATGTGCACATGGTTGCCACTAGAACAGAGCGATACCTACTGCTACGATCGGCGGGGATGAAAAAGCGTGCATACAAATCAACCTCTGGAGAGCCTTGCCAAAGAACCCAGCCCATCCCTCCTGCTGTCAAAGGGGAGTTCATACAGTCAGGCTCCAGGGTAATTAGCTCTTTGAACCCAACACAGCATCATTTACTTTGCTGTGCACTTCCTGTTTCACTTGAATGACTTTCAGAGTTATTTAAAATACCCCTTCCTTTACTCCAATGCATTTAATCTTTAAAATATCCCAAAGAAGCCATCTGATTTCATACTGGTATTAATCCATGGTATACAAATTTTACTTATTTCTCTTTTCTGTGTTTCCTCCCTCTTCTAATACTTTCTTTAATAGAATTATTTTAAAACATAAAACACAAATAAAGAAAAAACAGGAGAGAACAAGAAATACACAGTTGGAACCACAGTGGTAGAGGGACTGGACAGTCAGAATCGCCCACCATCACCACAGTTTCCAGTCACCAACTTTTCTGCCAAAAAGTATCCTGCATGCCCATGCCAGAACCTCAGCAGGGGAAATTTTCTCACTGAACTGAGATCTGCAAAACGTCCCACCAGGTTTAATAATGATGACTGTAGGTGTCTGCCTCAGGCAGAGCTAATGATGCTAAAATCATGTGTGTGGCCCCAGGAGTTCTCCCAGTATTTGCATCCCAAGGTCTTTATGAAAAGTTAAAATGAGATGCTGGCTTCTGGCTGTCACGTAATGTTGGTTACTTAAATCTAAAGAGAAAACAGAAAAGATCAAATTGTGTTAACCAACTCAGGTCCACACAGATACCAGCTAAGTCATTCCGGATTCACTAGGGGCTGGCAGCTCACACCCCTACACTTGGCAACACCAAGGGGTGTGTGGTATGGTCGTCTGGCACCTATCACAGGACACCTTAAAAGCCAGGGCTGCTTTCCTAGAAACCAGGGCCTGACACTGCAGCCTGACACCAGGGGAGAGAAGGGATGCACTGCTGTGCACAGCACTCCCAAGACCCAGTCACTGTTCTTGGGAAGCTCTGGAAGGAGAAGGGCTTTCTAGTTGAAGTTTCTCTTGAAGGGCTGGAATTTCATTCCCTAGAAAGCATTTAGAGCAGGCATCCATACTACTGTAAATCCCAGACTAGAGTCCTTGAGCTCTGATTTCCAAGCAGACAGCACAGGATAAAGATGGCTCTATAGAAAGGGCCACTAGGGCCACGATGGGCATCTTGGGCCTGTCTGTCCATCTGCTCCCACATCAGTGAAGTGATGACAAGCAGCATATTGAAGACAGCAAGGATGGGCTCAACCCTGACAGCCCTTCAGGTCCACCCCAGAGCCTTTGTTCCCACCCCAGCCTGTGTTTACTCATTAAACAAATAATGTTCACAGTGAAAATGAATATACAGCATATTTTTCTGTTTCACTAGAACCACATAAGAGAATGGAGTAAAAACTCCCTCAGAGCTCTGAGACTCTTACTTTATTTCACCTGAATATGCAATGTCATTTCACTGAGGTATGTGCACTGTTCCACTCTGAGAAAGTATTTAGTGAATGGAACGTTTTGGAGGGAAAGTTAAAATGCATCACCATCTCTATATGTCAAAATCAGCATTCATATCATGGAAAGGTGAAAGTTCAGCTGCAAACTCATTTCTAAAATGTATCAGTGTACAAAGAATTCTTGGAAAACAGCAAGAAAATCATCAGTTCTTTCAATGCAAAGTGAATAAATGCCTACAAGTAAAATTCACCAAAAAATGTAGATAGCTATATATATTCAGCCTTTCTAGAAAACAAACAATGAGACTGCCTGTTGCCCTATAGTTTGGAAAACATTAAAATGGACAATAATTCAATATTTGTGAAGTCAGGGTGATAAAATTTCTCAAATTACTCATGGGAATATGAATTTATTCAAACAATTAGAAAATAATTTATATAGAAAGAACCTAAAAAGTATACCTACTTCTAATAGATTATTCTCATCAAGTAGCCAAAGATGAAGTCAAAGATTTGTATAAGAGAAGTTTATAGCAATAGTGCTAATAGCAATTCTCTAAAACTGAATCATCTGAATGCTTGATCCCAGATGAAGGCTGTTGGGTGCACTACCCATCCCCACCCCAGCTGGCCTGAAGGGATGTGGCCTGAGAGGATGCTATCCTTGGAAACAGCAGACAGGAAGATCTCAGTCCTACTCTGTGCACTCCCTGTGTGAGGTCTCACCACACCACTTCAGGCAGAGGCATGGGACATGGCTCTAACCCTAACCCTAACTCTAACCTCTGCAGGTGGGCCTTACTCTCATTCAATTCCCCACACATTCTGCTTCCCAAATCTACACCCTGGAAGACCAAATCCTTTTCCTTGGTCCTGCCCGTTCTGCCACGAGGCATACCTTGTTTGAATGGAACATGACCCCGGGGGGATCCCCTCCTCCCTACGCATGCAAAAGTACTAATATCCAGTAATATCCTGTGACTTTCTTCTGGCTAATCCATCTTTTTGTCAGTTTAATTTGTAGGCCTCAGGTATGAAATGTAAGGGAGTAGTAGAAAAGTACCCCCTCACTGAGACAAAGATAAGTATATGAATTCACAATGGGACATGAACCAGTCATTACCTAGGATGATCTGAAAAAAAAAAAATTCAATGCAATTTAAAAACATAAACATCCTTGATTGATATGTTTTGAAATTTTGTTGTAGTTTTTTTGCATTCTTTTTTCTTTCTTTTTATCCTTGAAATAAAATGGATTTGGAAAAAGAAAAAAATATAAACATGATATTGAATAAAGTAAATGAAATCCCACATCAAATACATGGCTCAGTGTCCACTGTATACATGTGTGTGCATTCTACACGTGGCAAATGCATCAGACAGAAGACTAGAGAGCAGAAGAATGAAGGTGATCTCAGGGAGGGGTGTTACATGTGTTTCTCATGTCTGTATTTTTAAATTGAAAAGCTTATCTGACAGAGGAAGTCAGCGACCTATAAAGGTACTATTTCCCAGATCCTCTTGTTTTTTTCCACTTTTCAAGTTTCATTTAGGTTTTCGCTTGCACTTTCCCTGTCAGTCCATGTTACCTCCTTTTCCGACACCGGTATCCCGCTGAGCAAGGCATTAGAATGTCTCAAGGTGATCTGGGTTTCTAGGAAAGGCACAGTTGGGGCTGGAGTGTCCAAGGTTGGAGGCCTGACTCCAGCCTGTGGAACTACTGAGGGATGGCAGAATCTTCAGGAAGCAGAGCCCAGTGAGAGGAAGTGAGGTCACTGGGGCATGGCCTCGGGGACACTGGGATCCTGTCCCTTTCCTGTCTCTCCCTGGCTCCCCACTGTCATGAAGTGAGCAGCCTCTGCCAAATACTCCCACCAGGATGTGTGACTTGTACAGAGTCAGAGTGACAGGGCCAGGCTACTGGGGATCAAAACCTTCAAAATCTGAGCTAAAATGGATCTTTCCTTCTCCTAAGCTGCTTATATCAGGTATTCTGTCACAATGACAGAAAACTAACATCTTTCAAAAGACGTCTTTCAAAACTTAAAAGAAAATAAATGCCCATCTCTAATTCTGCATCTTGGAAAAACACCTTTCAAATGAAGGCCAAATGAGGGGCATTTAGTCAAACAAAAAGTAAGGTAATTCATTACCAGGAGATCCACACTTACTCAGGACTATGGAGCTCTGCTGGAGAAGGAATCTGATCCAGATTCCAACCAGGTGATGGACAGATGACAACAATAAAACATGCAGTTGAGTAAATGAATTTAAATTAGCATCAACTAAGCAAACCAGTAATCCTGATGTCCTGTTGCTCTTAAAGTGCAGGATTAATGACTGAGGCGAAGCCCTTGGTAAAGAGTCAGAACTTAAGGTCCTGGTGCTGCGTGGAAGTAACAATAACAGGGTCCTTACTCATGGAGGTTTCTAGTCACCCACAGTGGCTGCAGTGACCCTGGGGCAGCCATTCAGGCTTGTGTGAACAAGCCAAGAGATGACAAGATGAAGTAAAGCAAACCTGGGCTATCACACTACAGTGCAAAACAAGAGAGATAGAATAAAAATAGGGGAAAGACATTATCAATAGTAATATGGCAGATTTAAATACCAAAATTCCAAGATATATAGTTTAACTATATTAAAACAAAAACAACCATGCACATAAGAAAAACAGTTTAAATGCTAAAACAGAGATATTTGAGTACATAAATCACTATGTACTAAATATCAGAGAATGCAGATTTTAAGGCAAACATGAAGGGAAGTAGTAAGGAAGGTGTTTCATGATTCTAAGAGAGGAACAGGAATAAAGTCATACAATCTGAAAGTCGGTGTCCTACATTATAAGCAAATAAGTAAAATTTGACAGTTAAGCAGACAGATTAATCAGACATTCTCAGTAAGGGTTTAAAAGATCTGAATAAGAAAATTCATAATATTCAACTATAGATACTTAGAGAAGACAGGAATAGAATTTCATTCTTAAATACATAACAGAACATTCACCAGAATTGATTTATGCTGAATCCAAGCAAGTCCCACAAACTGTGAAGTGAATGAGATCATTCAGAACACAGTCTACTATCTCTAACTATAGTAGAATTGAATTTCAGCTCAATAGTAAAAATAGCTAACTAGTGAATGACTAATTATTCCAAAATTAAATAACATGTTTTGAAAAATTCAAGAGAAACCAACGCAAAATTAAAAACAGTTTGAACCAAAGGCCAAGAATTACATAATGAGACTCATGAGATAGCCACAACTTGATATGAACATGTTGAAGAGGTAAGTCACCACACCAATCAGAAGTGAGAATAACAGAAAACCAGTCCAAGTTGAAGACCATAATAAAGATAAACAGATAATAACAAAGCTAAAAGCAGAAACTAAGTAGAAAAAAAGTGTGGAAACAAATCAAAGCCAAATTAATAAAACACAAAAAAAAGACTAAAGGAAATGATACAAAAAAACATAAGGGGAAAATTATCTCAGATCTGATAATTTTTTAGAATCAACATTTAAAGATTTTAAAGACAACAGTGTGAACAGCTTTACATCACAAATTTACAACTCCAACTGAAATGGGAAAATTTCTTGGAAATAACTTACAAAAACCAACAGAAGAAACATAAACTCCAACAGTTTGACACCCAGGAAAGAAATCTGTTAATTATGAAACTTCATAAGGAAGAATCATGAGAAGACATAGACTCCCAGAAATATCATACGGTTTTAAGAATAAGCAAGGTCATTATACAAAATATCCAAAGTACAGAGGAAAAGAACACTTCCCAAACTTGCTTACAGGTCAGATGAACCTTTCTCATGAACCAGACAAAGGAATTTTTAAAAAAGAAATTAGGCAATTTGTGATAAACATGTGAAAAAATCACAAAATAAAATATCAGCAAACACTGTGTGACACAGTAAAATCATGAACAAAGAGACTGTACATCTGTTCAGGAATGCAAATTTGGTTCACCATTCAAAGATCAATCAACCTGACATTACAAAATAAAAACTAAATAATCATGTTGATAAGAAAAAGCAAACTTCAATGCAGGATACAAAAGAGTAGAGAGAAAGTAGAGCAGAGAGGATTTTATAACCTGATAAAAGGACACGGCAAATGCTCTTTGGAAGGCAAAAATGCTGGGCGTTTCCCTGCCGAATTCAGGACAAATGGGTACTACCACCCCACCACTTCCAGGCACAGTGGGACCAGGCTTCCAGAGAAACCAATAGAACAACTCAGAAGACGAGAAAAAAACTTGTGCTCAGCTGACAATGTGCATAGAAAGTCCAAGAAATCTACAGAAAATTCACCATTTCTCTAGAAACAAAGAAAATTCACCAGATATCTAGAAACAAAGTTAGTAACTTTACACATCATCAATAAACAACTCTTTCTACACGTCATCAATAAACACCCACTGAATTCTTTTATAATTTCATTTTATTTTCTTAAAAATATCTAATTTTGATTTACAAGAAGTTTACAGCAGCACAGGGAAACACCAAACACTGATGATGCATCACTGAAGATGTAGGAATGACACCAAGAGTGTGGACACAGGGTGCTCAGGGACTGTGGAGGGTGCAGAGAGCTGATGGACTGGAGGAGGATGCAGGAGAGAAGCCAAAGCCCATGCCAGTCTGGACCCATCAGCTGCCCAACCATCTTAGATGAGAGGAAAAGCATCATCTGAGAAGTGTCTGGGGCCGTGGGAGCTACAGCCCAGACCCTCAGACCTGAGGGCTGCTGACTACTTCTTTGGACACCAGGGAGTCATTCCGCTGGGACTAGCTGAGATCAGTTAGACCTCTACAGGCAATGCTGCATCTGAAACAGGAGGGGACACTACTGTGTTGACCCCATCACACCAGGGAACCTGGGCAACCACTGCCAGCCAGACACGCCCTCAGCTTTCACCCAGTTTTTGCCTTTCTCCAGGTTCCCTGACCCTCTGCAGCTCCTTTTCTCTAATTTCTTTCTGCACATCTCCCCATCACTCTGGATTCAGTGACTCCAACCACAGACATTGTGCTCCTGACTCTCACTGCCCCAGTGTAGGTTTCTGCAACACTTAAATGCAACTCTTCCCCACAAGCCTTTCACACAGGGAAGCAGAAAAGCATGGCATTGCCCTTTTCAGATCCAACAGACAGAAATGCCATGTCTTATCTTTTAATAGCACTTCTACAAAAGATGCTCCACACCGCCTCAAATCATTCATTACAGCTGTCTGTCACAGCTCTGAAGAACACCAGCTGTCCTCTTCATCGCTCTGCCTCTTATTCAGTCTTGTCACGTTCTGTCAGGGTGCACCTATGTCCAACGGACCTGCTGACTAAGCTGCAGACACATCTGTTACTAGATTTAAGATGATGAATTGTGTACAGCTTTTTTATTGTACAGCTTTCTTCCAAAGACAAAGAAAACTTTGTGTAACCCTGAATTTAGTGGTGAATCACCACAGAACATTTCCTCTTATTATCCAGCTGCTATACACACAGTCCATATACCAACTTCTAATAACACTGGAGATCTTAAGACCCATACATTAAAAAAGCAAAGTTACTATTCAAAGTCTTTCTAGAGGTTCTTTGCAGGAGACTATTGTTTACATTGTAACATCATGTGAAGAGTATTTGTAGATGTGATAAGGACACAGAAAATTACTTCAGATAGGTTTTTTCAAATAATTTTAAGTTTTTCTATATGTAGTTTTAATTGTATGTTTACCCATTTTAAACTTAATATGAATTCATTTTGGAAATTTTTGAGAATATTTTAAAAAGTGAAAAGCAACAAAAATTCATCTCAAATCCAAGTGCAAGCATTAGTTTCCTGTATCATTTATCACTGCTGTGACTGATATTAGGCCTTGGATCACGTAATTTTCAATGATCTTTACACCCTCAGCATTTTACTCATCTGGTGAAAAATCCTACAAGAATGTGCTTCAGGTGTCCTGAAGGCTCTGGTCCTGTTCGCCTTATCATTTCTCCAGCTGAGCATTTCAAGGCTTTTTTTCAACATTTTGCAAACATAAATAAATCTGCTCGTGTCTTTGACTGGGTCACGGGAGAATGTTTTAGAAGCAGTGTTTGGGCCCCTGCTTCCCTCTCTGCCCATGCTGGACCAGGTTCCAGCCTGGACCTGGCAGCTCTGCCTGAACTTAGAACTCAGGTCTATTCATCTCCTCAGATCACATTTCATTTTGTGGGGGAAATTTGACTGTGAGTTTTCAGAAAGGAGTCAACTCATAATGCATGCAGCTGCGGGGGCTCCATGAGATCACCTTTCCTATCCGCGCCATCTCCAAAGTCTTCCTTGGTTCCACACATGAGTCCTCAGGGAGCCTCAGCCCAGAATCATTCTCAGGAAGGCAGCTGCCATGATGCCTTCATTTATGCCCTCAGCCACAGCACAGACTGGATCCCCACAAAGACCGCTGAGAGGACCCAGTGACATTCCTGCTACAGCCTAAGTCATGAAGAGGGAGACTCACAAAGGAAGAGTCCAACCTCATATCATGATGACATCTTGCCGTACAAGACACCTGGGACAGGGACTGATCTTTGAATGGGATACTGGGGGAACTCAGAAGTTATCTTCCTCCCTGTGGTCTTAGGCCCAGCTTAGCATGGAGAGGTGATCAGGGCCCATGGCTGAGTGCTGAGGAGGAGGAGGAACCCAAGAGCGGTGGGCCAGGACTGCTGGAACTCCACACCTGAGCCTGGCACTGCGACACTGGGGGTCCTCACACTCCATTCTAATTTCCTTCCTGTGTTATGGGGCCAGTGGCCAGACCTATGATGTGAGGACCCCACTGGATGTGAGACCACACAGGCTCCTGACCTAAGAGTTCAGATGAGATTGGGGCTGCTCCTGTTACGTCCAGAGTCTCCCCCACCCCAGTGTCCCTTGACCCTCTCTCTAGTGGCATGATGAGGTCTCCCTTGACCTTCAGTTTCTCAGGATTTGCACCTCAAGGTGCTGTTCCCCTCAGTGGAACAGAACATGCAGTCTTATTTGCCATGGATCAAATGTCTGTAACCCCTAAATTTTGCCAGCAGAGATCCTGAGTTGAGGAGCTGAGAAGATGGAGTTCTAGGGGTGGTAAGGTCATGATGATGCCTCCTGATCCTACCAGTGATCCTGATCCTACCTCCTGATCAGACCCAGCGGGAAGGGCCATTCACAGAGCTGGACACTGTATCTGCCAGTGCCCATGTGGCCTTCCATTACAGGCCTTCCCTGGAACTGTGGGCATTATGTGCACTGAGGACAACTCCTGGGTAAGGGTGACATTCGCCTCTCATGGCTAATGGCTGCAGGAATGGAAGATCCTGGAAGCACAAGGAACATGGATACACAGCAGGCTCTGGGAAATGAATGGTGAGTGAGAAACCTAGTTAATGCCCATAACTCTGGCCAGTGATTCTAAAAGTCCACTCGAAAAGAACAACATATAATCCACAAGGTGGCCCAGGCAGGATGAACTTCCCACATTGCTAAATCAGGGATAAAACACAAACAGGCAACGCAGAACAAGCTCGGCTCCACAGGAGCCTAAAACATTGTCAGAAGAAAAGATTCCTGCCTAGACAGTGATGATGAACTCAGAACTTCTGCCCAGAATGGAGTTTCTCAGAGTGATACTTCGTTCTCCATCCAAAGCTAAACATTGGACATCCCTTCATGGGTATCAGTGTGTATTACAGCACCGTCTGGGCCATGGGGACCTTTGCAGGCTGGGCAGTGACAGGCAGTGCACTCTCAGCCTGGATCGCTATGTGGTGAGGTGAGTGGGACCCAGCTGCAGGATAAGGCCCTGGGCTGTAATCGTAGAGTGGCAGGAGGTACCCATGATAGCTGAAACCCTCTCTCTGCCCGGTCCACCTGCACCACCTCTGCTCACCAGTATCCCCTGGGGACCTGCAACTGGAGTTCTTAGGACTCAGTGAGACTAGTTCCTTGTGTCCTCTCTGCAAGGTGGAGCCAATGGCAGGGCTGGAGGTCAGGCTCACAGGGACCGAGCAGGTGGATCATCCATGGCCAGGCTAGCACCTCTGGCACCCACTGTGGTATAGGGGGGACATTTGGAACCTGGAGCAGTAGGACAGGGATTCTGTGCTTCGGCCTGGCTGATGAGCAGGAAGCCATGCATTCAAAACCCAGAGCAACAGGAACAGAAAGGACACAGACAGCAAGGAGGAGCCACAGCAGAAAATGCCTCCAGGACACAGTGTATACTTGGTGTCCTTGTTTAGGCCATTAGACTATTCATAAATTAAGATGACCGCACTGCAGAAGAACACCGTGGAGCACAGCCAGCCTCCTGCCTTGACCACACAGCGCCTGCCCTGGGGACCTGATGAGCTGCTCCTCCTTTGGTTCTCATGTGTCCAGTGCTATAGGAGATGATGTCACAGGTCCTGCGGAATGATGAGAAAGGAGTCCTCCTCCTCCTCCTCCACCCATGTTGCTCCCAGATACGGGCCTCTGTGTGCCAGGTGCCATCCACACCATTCTTGCTGAGGGTTGGCTTGGCAGCCTGGCCACCAGGGAGGTTGTCATTAACTTCCTGCTCTCTAGCGCCTGCTCTGCAGAGTCCCAGGACTCCTGATTTAGAAACCATAGTTGCTAACAGGGACATTTAAGAGCCTGAACTCCTGGAAGGGTAACTGGAGGCCCAGGAGCACAGCCCAACGCCCACACATGCCAAGGGGCAGCAAGCCCCCAGGGCAGCTCCTGCTGGGCACGGCACCCACAGCTGTCCTGAAGCCTTTGCAGCCCAGAAGATGGCAAGGTGAGCACCTGCCCTGCAGGGGACACTGGTCATGGGGCTAAAGAGGCCTTGTGAGCACAGGCAGCGGGTGGCTCATGAAAGACACATCACTGATGCTACCCATCTGTGGCCACAGCTCCCTGCAGCTCTGACCCTTTTCATCAGCTGGGAAGTGAATGCTCATGATTAAACCACTGAAGATCCTTCCAGTTATGACTCTCACAGCTCCAGGGTTCCTTCCAGGGTTTTCCTGCCAGGGTTTTCTCTTCTGACCATCCACACAAGGGAAATGATGAAGCAGACATGGCCTCTCAGGTGCAAACAAGACTACACCGTGGGAGATGTAGTTTCTTCCAGCCACAGCCTAGTGCCCAACATGTCGCTACAGGGATGACCTCCCCAGGCACTACCACAACTACTAGCGTGGTGGGAAAGAAATGACCATAAGAAACCTCTAAAAGGTTCACCACCACTGGCCCAGGGCATCACAGGAAACAGCCACATCCCCAGGACCCAAGGTTATTATTCCACAGCTCTAGGAGCCATTCCAGCTCTGCCAGCCCCAACGACACCCGGGAGCCACAGGACGCTGAGGACCCCAAGTCACCAGCCATCTACTTCCCTCCAGGAACTGTTCTCCATCTGTGTTTTGTTTTTAGTGCTGAAACTGGTTTTGGGGGGCAAAAGTTTTGCTTAGGTACTCTGGAAAGTACTAACTGACATCCATTCCCTAAAAACAAAATACACTGTGTTAGCTAAAAATGCTTGTGCTTTTAATTTCATGCAACCAAACTGGCAATAAAACTATAAAGCACAACCCAGAATGCCACAGAGGTGACGGTGCCAAAGTTGTGAGACAGAAAGCTCCTATGACAGCCATGTTTCCCTTAAAGCATGGTGAGGAGGAGCAGAACCACTTATCAGTTCTCTGCTCCTGAAATCACATGTAAGGGTCAACTGGACAATGATTTTCTTTGACTTTAAAATCCTGTTTTTAGGTAGCACTACATCACCTGCTTATATTACTATGGTTAATGTTTTTTAAGATTTTATTTTAAAAAGAAGAAAAATAGAAATAAAACAGTCTCACACCAGGCTAATAGGAGAGTAACAATAATAATACATTGTTATCTTCATAGTAGTTACTCAGAGTACCAAATAAAGGCATGAAATAGTGTCTGAACAATATTAGAACCACTCTTTCTTGTTAGTGAACTAAGAGAAACTAGCTGTATAACTTTCTTAACTAGCTTGTGTATATCTACCTATATATATTAATATTAACACAAATTTCTAACACTTGTGATGCTTTCTGAACTAGAAGTCAATACTCGGATGAAATTTAATTTCAAATCACATAGCTCATATGTAAGACTTGTTGGTCAAAGTGTTTGGGTCCAGCCTCTTCTAATCCCAAATAAATCATGTAATTTATACAAAATAGCCACAGTGCCAGAAATATATTCCTGACAAAGTTTGACTTAATTTTTTTCAGAAAATAAGTATTAGGTATCACAGAAAGTGTCTTCTAATATAGATAAATAAATGAATATGATATTTAGGGTTAGCTGCAAATACATGGTTCTCATAGTTCTTTCTCCTGTTAGTAATCAACAGAATTTTACAATCGCATATCGCAGGCCCCTGATTTTACTGAAGGATGAATTTATTCTTTGTAAGTTCCTAATCATAGTCTTCTTCCAAGAATTATATATATACACATTACAGGAAATAAATTTGTTGTCAAGAAGAAGCAGCAGATCAGTCCTGAGTGCCAGCCCTCCACCCTGTCCCCCTCCTTCCCTGCATGGGCGACTCATGTGCAACAGGCTATCCTGCCGGCCATGATCAATGCCGTGGGAGTCTGTCGTAAACTACAAAGAAGGTGATTTACACAAAATATTTTATAGAAAAACCATCAAAAATAAAGTTTGAAAAAGCAAAACAAAAAATAACACAACAAAAAACAGGTTTGCATGGAACTTTAAAGTTAATTGCCACACTCCTAATTGTTTGTGCTTCATTGTTTGATCTTTTTTAATACCTAAATCTCGTAATCTAAACAACTACTTTGAAGATAACAATATGCAATAAATTAGTGTTAATTTCCTATTATTTTGTTTTGAAACTCTATCATTTTTATTCTTTTTTGCTGTTGTCTTTTGAAGTTAATTGTCAAAAGCACTGCTTTCTAGTTCTGTCATTTTCCTCTCTGCATGCCCCCAATGTGAATGGCACTTCCTTGTGGATTTGTCATCACCATAGGGAACAACTGCTGCCACTGAGGCCCACAGCACCACCCCATGGCACTGCCGTGACACTGGCCTTACTTGCCCACAAACAGAACCTAAGTCAAGTTTGACTATGGGGAAAGGTTCAACTCACAGCAACATGGAAACTGTGGGTGCACCATGTGCCAATCAAACCCCAGGGCACAAGAGCCCCCCAAAGCAGGCAGAGGGTAGGTGACCAGGAGCATCACGGTCACCTAAGGCTGAATGAAGAGGGGGCCGATCCTTATAACAGATGCCTCCAAAAGCATACAACATGTTCTACATAAAACACTAGAAAGTGAAGACAATGCCTGTGACACAAGGGACTCCCACCGTGAGCCCACAACGAACATGGATGTTACACTTAACCTGGACATCGGGCATGCTCACTCTCCTGCAGGTCTCACATTGTGTCCCTGCAGTCTCCACCTCAGCAAGGGGACTGGGTCAGGTGAGAAGGGGGATGGGCACCCATGGAGAGATTGGGGCCCATGGGAAAGAGAAGCAGCCCAGTGAACACTCCCCATGCAAAGACACAGGACAGCCACGCCTGACCTGGGACTTCAGCCTCCAGAGTTGCGATTGTCCTGTGCCCTGTTGGTCCCTGGACACCTTGCTGTCACAGCTAAGTGACTAGCTGCCTCAAACCCTGCATCATCACAGTGATGCCCATGGGGCTTCTCAGGCCTGGGGTTACAGCTGATACACTCTGATTCTCTATATGAAATCTGCATTTCTGCTTCTATTCTTTCATAATATGAATATACTTTATATCTTTAATGTAACTAATATATATAAAGTAATACTTATATATTTTCCTCAAAATTAAGGAAATAATGCACATCCTTGTAAGAAAACTGAATGGCCCAGGAAACACGTGTGGAGGGGGACAGAATTCATAGCAGCCACTGCCGGTGCCCTCCAGCCTCATCTAACCACTGCAGGCTGGGGTGCGTGCTAGATCCCTCTGCTCCCTGAGAGAGATGACTCAGACTGAGGTACACCTGTTTGGACATGCAGAGCTGGTTGCCGTGGTTACATGATACTACTGTGGAGTGTGGTCTCTGCAGTGCCTCATGGCACTGCTTGGTGTGCAAGGTGCCTTGGAGACTGCAGGCCTTGCTTCTGCCCACTGGACACCAGGGTCACAGAGGCTCGTCTGCCCCTCTGACTCAAGGCTTGGACTCCTGGGCAGCACAGCCAGGCCATCATCACTTTTGGTGCAGACTGATGCTTCTGAATGTGCCCATCACATATCTATAAGGTTCTGCTTGTATTTTTTGTATCAGGACAGAAAAATAAATAAATACAGTGGCAAAAGCAAAGTATAACATGAAAACTCCCACCTTCTGCAGACTCACTTTTCCAGATAACGCTAAGTCAAGGAGGCGTGGGTGCATCTGTCAACTACCAGTCATTGCAGTTGGCTGGCTGAAGGTTTATTCTTTGCCAAATGCTGCTCTTTGTATCATCTCATTTAACAGATGCCAAGGGTTCCCCTCACAGAAGCACACTGGGCCCCTCAGTTGATTAGGTCAACGGGCCTGTACACAGTAAGGATGCTGTGATCTTGTTAGTGGTGTGGTCTGCTGGCCGAAGGGTTCCACACTCTGGTCATAAATCAGGACTGGTCTGACAGCATCGTGTCTCTCTGCACAAGGAAGGTTTCCCTCCATCACAGGAGGCAGGACCACTGTCAGCACCTGAAAAACCATGTGTGCACACACCTTGGGAACCCAAACATGCCCACATCCAACCCAGCATCCTTGAGGCTACAAACAGGATGGTTTACTTGGTTAGAAAACAAAAGTACAACTGGACCAGATGCAGCAGCTGTTGAGGGTGCAGAGGCTTCAGGGAGACCTTGAGCTGCAAGGTGTGGCTGGCTTGGAGAGGTCTTTCAGGCGATGGTTTAACCTCTTCCTCAGTGTCTTCATGTATAGCCTTAGAACTGAAGCTGTCAGTGTGAAAAATGGCACTTCCTGAGTTTCACAGAAGAATAACAGGGTTTTCAATTTTAACCAGTTTTTACTTTTTAAGTAAAACTAAAGACAGGAGTCCAACTTCTGTGTCAGCACATGACAGTCGGCCCCCAGTGGCGAGGCTCTGAGTTCACATGGCCTGTTACCGTGGACACTGCTCAGAGGATGCCGGGCATATCGGTTCTGCCGGTGTCCCCGGTACACACTAGGGCTGTGTGGTCATGGCAATTCAGATCTTCTGACCCAAGCTTACACACACTCTGCGTTCACAGTCCATGTACAACTGTAGTGACCAAAACCAGTAAAGAGTAGCTCTTGGCCCTCTGAAGATAACCAACTCTGGATACTCTCATTAGAGAACCTTTTGGGCAAATGGCTAAGTATCCAGGCTTCTGGCTGCTCCTCTTTAAAAGGGCAAAGCTAGAGAAGTAAGGGTACTGTTTCATCTTGAGGTTAAAAAGATGATGGTCTATTTCCAGACCTTCTGTCCTCACAGTTTGTGTAAAACTCAGAACAGGAAGCTCACCCTTAGGCTCTTAGGTGGGTTTGTCACAAGCCCAAAGCTTGGTGCTCTCAGCCAGCTGAGGTGGGAGGGCCAGGATGTCCGCCCCACACAGCCAGGGGGCCTTCACATTCTGACCCTGAAGCTGCTGAGGCTCATCTTGAGGTTTCCCCTCAAGATCTCTTGAGTTCACCTCAGCTCCTTGGAGAGCTGTGAAGAGCCCCTCCTTGTCTGTCCTCTACCTCTTTACTGGATAAGTGCATTTTCACACCAGCGACACTTCCAGAGGCCCATCTATCCTCACTTCAGCCACCCCTTAGAATGACGGGAACGCAGTGCTCCCACAGCCCTGGTGTGTGTACTGGTCCTGCGTAAATGCAGGGGCAAAGGACTATGTTTTCATGAGATGCTACAGCCTTCCTCCAAAGCCATCAAAACAGGCAGGGAAATATCAGTGCCCTGCTCTGGAAAGCAATCCGGGAGTGCATCTCCTCCAGTGTATGCTCTTTGTTCCAGGGAAGGTTTCTTCTGAAAAGTAGTAATTGCTAGGCAAATAGGAAAGAAGAAAGCCAGAACATGACAAGGTGGAGTCAAGGACTTCACCAAGTCACAAAGCATCCAGGACAAATGTCCCTGCTGTTTTGTTCTGAAGGCAGGAGGGGAAAGGATGCAAGGAGAGGGGAGGAGGAGGGGAGGGGAAAAGAAAGCCAGGGCTCTGCTGTTTCTGTGATTTAGTTTCTTTACAGACTAAGAGAAAGATAATTCCAAACTACTGGAAAACTTAGCTCATTTTCCCAGGTTTCTGTCCCAGTATATGACACTTCTATTCTTCCTTTCAGACAGGCAGCGTCTCCTTTGAGGTGTATCCTGGGGCACAGTGAGTCTCAGCCTGGAGAGGCCCTGACATAAGCTTCCTGCCTTGGGAGAACCACAAGTGGAACACACAGAGGCTGTGTGAATGAAAGCAGCTGTTCCTCACTCTTTTCCACATTTGGGAATACAAAAGCCATGTTTAATTGAAACTGTTGTAAAAGTAGATTAATAGAGATGCACTTTGATTCTTATTTCACAGCAGAGTCACAAGGCATCAGTTCACACATCCAAGCCAATGCCTTTTCTGAACCAAGAGTTTAGACAGGGAAGTTTGCATCACATTTAAATCCCTTTGCTGGCCCCACCCCATTGCCTATAAAGATTTAAAGCCACCCATCCAGCTAACCACATCTGCTGTTCACCATCTGTCTGCGACCTTCTCGAAACTTCCCGATGAGCCATGTTCTTGTAGCTGTGCCATGTGGGTCCTTGGGTCCAATTCAATTTAGAGCCTGACAAATCTCTACCATCAAATATGAGAGGAACTACTGGTCAGGGGAAATGAGGGAAGTGCTATTTCCAAGACTGAATGAGACCTAAAAAGAGCATCACAAAAAAGGAGGAATGCTCTATTGTAGAGATAACCACATTTTCTCTCTCCATTGAGAGCAGGGAACCAGACACAGAAATTTACATGCTGCCTGATTTCTCTTATACAAGAAACTAGATGGATGGATGAATGAATACATGAATGAAAGATGACAGGAAACTAGAAGGTGACTCTTGGAGACAGGGATGGAGGGAGAAAGGGGTGGGGGTAACAGAATGGAAAATGATTAAGATATTTTAAATTCAGGTACCAACTTGACAAAATGAACCCCAGCATTCTGTGATATTACAAGATCTAAGAGGAAGAGGAAGAAGAGGAGAGGGAGGGAGGGAATGACAGGAACAGAAACTCTAAGAGGAAGAAGAGCAGGTGCCACCATATTCTACCTAGTAAAAATTCCTCAAAGAACAGGATCAGTTCAACTTGATGTGGAAAAGTGAGAAGGAAGTGAGGTATATATGTATCAAGTAAGGAACCAACACATAAACATATTCACCACAGTGAAATGTCTCTATGAGGTTAGAACTGCTTAGGGAGATAGGCAAACAGATGTCTCTCCACTGACACATGTCGGGCCTGGGCCACAGCAGGGAAATCCTGCCACTCCTGCTCTGCTACCATTTCTCTGAACAGTCAACTGGGGAAGCACCACTGCCCACTCAGGGAAACTCTTAGGAGCACTGCGTGTCACCAGGACCCCAGGGTGTGTGCAGCTGGAAACTCAGTGTCCTTGAGGGCAGAAATGGTTTGTACAATCCTGTCCTTTCTCCTTCTTCTCCACAATCCATTGCCCTTTCACACAAACCTGGACACAATGGCAGCAGGGGTGGGAGGACCACTACCCCTGAGGCTCCAAGCTAGCATGGCCCTGAATAAATGGGCTGGCGACCCTGAGTTGCAGTGCTCTGCTCTGCTGCTGACCTGCTCCTGAGAAGCTGCTGACCCAGATGGGCACAGGTGGGTTTGAGAAGTGCTAGCAAAAGTTCATAATCTAGACTCAAAGAAGGGACTCTGGTTCTGAGGGATGCTCCAAGACTTTGCCCTCACCCCCAAAGGAAAGGGTTGAGTCCCCAGCCTCACTCGCAGGAGAGTTTGCACATAGCCAACTGCTGTGGAATTCTGTGAAGTCTTTCTGCACTACAGGCCTCACCAGACAGTGCAGCGGTGTTCTAGCACTGTTAGAAGAGAGGCACTTGACATAGGGTCAGCATTCAGTCACTCACAGCCACATGGGTTCCCACAACAGCAACAGTCACCCTCGTCTTCGACATTTCCTGCAGGAAATACCCCTAAAGGTACTCCAGATCTTGGAGGCCTTGGGCAGAGCTGGACCCTAAAGCTCAATAAACCAGGTACTAGGCAAAAGGCCACACCAAACCAGGGCTCTCCTATCCTGGAGTTATTATTTCCATTACATTTTAAGTAAAACCACAGTGTCAACACCTTGAAGAGAGGCCCAACCTCAGCTGCCACAAGACATACCCACTATATACTATCTTCAACCTGCTTGCTGATCTTGCTGGGATCTTTGCCAAGATGGAAACAATTTGCTGTTGTTTGGGGAGACTTTAAGCCATGTGGGTCAGTAAGCCTTCCTTGTCTGATCTCACAAAAGCTTCAGGTGGTCTCAGAGGACATGGTTGTTGGCAGTGACAGCAGCCAATCTACATGCTGGCAGACCCATAGGTCTGTCCCAGGAATCCTAAACCTATTTGTATTTCCATGTCACCACTGAATCACTCTAGAGTGCTCAAGGACAGGACCTGATTCTGGGAGCAAGCAGTTCCTGTTAGCTTACAAGCTGCAGAATCAGATGGGCTCCTGATGCCATGGGGTAAGTCTAGCCCTGACTCTACAGCTTGGCCAGGCAAGGGGTGGAGATTCTTCTGATGAACACGCTTGATCCCAAAATACTGCAGGTAAAATAACCAGTTCTACAGTTATGACTTGAAATAAACTCTTCCACAAAAACTGAAGCCTAAAGTCCCTGTCAGATTCTGTGAACTGAATGACATGAATATTGGAAAAATGTGGAGTTTATGATGTCTCAGAACCAAACAATGCAGATCAAAAGCTGATTCCTCATTTGCAAATCTGGACCTCAATTAAAACTCATATTTTAAAAATGTGGTAACATGTTTATGATTTTATAAAATGTCAGGAAATAAACTAACAGTAAATTTGTGCATTATGCATGAATATTAAGTAGTTATATATGATCTGGTTCTCTTTACACATAAACAAAACCACTATCGAACATTACCCAACCAATTATTCCATGTATTCATAAATGTCTCTTCCTTGCAAAGTGAAATTCACTTACTCTCATCATCTGAACATGCTGCAGATGTTGCCCTTCTTTCAAGGAAATGAAGAGCTTTGGAAGATCTGGTCATTTTAGAAGGCATGGCCACAACGAACCCACACAGCATCAGTCTCCTAGCACTTAATTTAGTTGAGATTCAAAGTGGGTCTTGCTAGAGAGCACATGTATATTTATCTCCAATTCTTCCAGTTCCCAGTGCACAGTGTGATTATATTGAAGGCTGCTTTAAACAGTGACAAGTGGCATTCTGCAGTGGCCTTCCACAGCTGCCTACAGGCTTCCAAGTGGGACTCAGCATTCCAACTCTAGATCAGGAGGCCACAAGAAGTATCAGGGATCCTTCTCCAAGTACATGGTTCATTTCCTCTCCCACACCAGTCCTGGGTGGTGATGAAGCTGTTTCCTCCCCAGGCAGGACTTCTGGAAGAGCTGTTTCTGCTGGGAGTCCCAGAGGAACCAGGTACAGTAGTGTCCACTCACATTCGCGGGTTATAGCCAAGGGTGTCCGCTCAGGTGGGTCAGGTCTTCCCAGAGCCTCCTGGGGATCTACTTGCAGAGTGAGCCCACCTTTTAGAAAATTCCTCTTCCTGAGAAACTCTAAGTACAGATACATTAAAAAGCAAAATAAAAGACAGACAATAGGAAAGAGAGAGACAGATCTCCTGCAAAGGAAAGGGACCAAGAGATGGAGGAGGAGGGAAGAGGCTGAAAAGGGAACTAAGATATGTCAGGTATACATACCAACTCCCAAGGGAAGATACCAATAGAAGAGGACAAAACAGAAGAAGGTACTCCTCCCCTTCAAGAGAAATGGGGCTCTCTCCTGCTCAGAGGCTGAGTGCTTTGGAGAGCTGGGGTCCAGCACTCAGGGAAAACCACAGAACAGATGAACCCACAGATGTTGAAGGTGCATTGGGTTGAGGGAACTGGTTTCACAGTTTCATTGGGTGGGTTCCACCTGGAAAAGGCTATGTGTTCTTTTAAAATGCTTTTCTGATTGCATTATTGATAATTATTCCTGCTTTTCTAAAACAAAGCAATAAAAATAAAGCTTCTGAAAGACTCCCCAGAACACAGGCTGCCCCAGGGAGTGGGAAGCCAGGAGCTAATGAGCGCTCACCTGCAGGATGTGGATGCTCATGCCTGAGGGGCAAGGGGGTTCTAGCAACAAGCTCGTGTTCTGTTTTAGCCATGTATATAATCTTACTTCACAAAGCAGGTCAGCCCAGGTGTGGTGGTGCATGCCTGTAATGCTAGCACTCTCGAAGCTGAAGCAGGAAGATCACAAATTTGAGCCCAGATTGGGCAACTTGGTAACTTAGCAAAACCCTGTCTCCAAATAAAAAATACAAAGGCCTAGGGACCCTAGGTTCAATCCCCAGTGCAAGAAAATAAAGGGGAGCAGAGGAGAGGGAGGGGAGGAAAATAGAAAAGCAAAGCAAAACAAAACAGTGATTCCATCTTGCTGTGTACACCAGGGTCCTTGGTGCACTCCTGGGTTTCTTCAGTGTGGTGAAGGCTTCCTGCTCCGTTGCTCCTCCACAAAGGTCCACAGAGCTTCGCTCCTCCCCAGGCACATCTGGGTCTGGACTTGGGAGCACCCTGTTGGCAGCTAAAGGTGTTGTCTCAGGACACTGTATTGAAAGGACCACAGCTGCCACTTTAAGGCACTTGTTGTGGGCCAGTCCTGGATTAATCACTTAGGAAAAGGGTTCTGAGGTCATTTCACCAACAAATCGCCACTCGCCAATCTCAAGAGGTATCTGCCTGCACACTCGTGCATGGTGCCCACCACACCCTGCACTCTGCCAGAAGGAGCAGAGTCACTGTGGGGGAGCCCCGAAGACAGGGACACACAGACTTCCCAAAAGGGATAAGGCTGACCAAGGCAATTGATCCAGTGTAGCACTGTGGTCCTGAGACTTCCTTGATGACACCCCTTAGACAGCAGAGGCCACACAGGATGAGGGGGCAGTGTCACTGGGACATGGCTCTCTGAGCAGCCCACAGTGCTGGGACCCAGGTGCCACTGACTTCTCTGAGTGACCATTTCCTCATTTGTAGAGCAGCTCTATACAGTAGTCTCTTGGGCATCCTGATGGTCAAATGGACAGTGTCTCTGCTGTCATGAACAGAACTGCAATGATCATGGGATTCCTTGGACATGAACCTAGCAGTGAGCCTTCAGGGAAGTTCTACCTCTGCCCGATTTCCACAGTGGCTGTCTCCACTCCCACTCTGGCAGAGAGCAGGGGCCCTGTTCCCCACACCCTGGCCAGCATCTGTTACCTTCTTCGTTGTGATCATAGCTATTCTTCCTGTCATGTGATGAACCCTCCTGTGGTTTTGATTTATAGCTCCATGAAGATTAGGGACCTCCTTTGTAGGTGTCCAGTGGCCATATGTGTCTCTTTTTGAGAAATGTCTCAAGTCTAAAGTCCATTTGTAATCAGGTGGTTTCCTGTTGTTGAGTTTTTAAATTTCCTTACATATAATACATGAGTACTTTTTTCTTCTAGTTTGTTTGAACATTTCTCTTCTGGTAAACACAGATGAAACTTGCTATTTCAGCTATTTCGGGGCACAGTTTGGGCCACGGACTCTCTTTTCCCTGATGTATAGCTGTCATGGCTGTCTGCACCCAGCTCTTCATCTCTCACATAGGCTCCTGCCCAGCCCACTGTCCTCCTGCCTCTGTGGCCATCTGGCTGTAGGGCTCTTGTGAGTGACCACACAATGCGTCTTATGCTCGGCCGCCTGGCCTTGATTCCTCATCCTGACAGAGCTTCATGGCACAGCACAAGCAACATGTTCTTGTGGAAATAAGGTGCAATGACGCAGGACTGTGCTTGCTAAGGAGGCGTCATCTATGTGCAAGTGAATTATCTGCAGAATCTCAAAAATTGGGTAAATACAAAGATCAGTGCTTTTTAAAAACACCACACACTAATTATCAACATTTACATGCCAGGCTGCTATCACCAAGCAAACCAGTTGATTTCCAACTGCTATCTGCTTACTTCACACAGTATGCCCAGGTAGGGCAGCAAGAAAGCTCTGCATCCCAGAGGGCACTTCAGGTCCCATACAGCACCTGCACACCTGCTGCTGCTTTTCCTGCAGCCCTTCTTTTATGAGGACAAGGGCTCTGAGGGAACGAGAGGCCTTGGTGTGACTGAGAGTATGCCAGTTCGTTTGCAAGTGTGGACAGCATCTCCCACAGCCGTCACGGGTAAGCCAGCCAGGTCTGCACGAGGGTGGAGCCTGTACCTCTCAGAGCACATTGTAGCACTCACAGATGTGGATAAGTGATTAAATGCTCCACTCTGCACCTTGCGACCTCTATGTCACACAGAAATCACTTTTTATTTTCTTTTCACTGTTGTTAAGTTTTTCAATATGTGAGTAGAACACGGGTTCCCAGCAGTGCTCTGCAGGAATCCACAGCAGTGAGCTGGTCCAGGGGCCTCACACACAACTGCAGGGTGCAGAAAAAGGGGAGCTGGAAAAGTCCACTGTGAAGAGCCTGGGATTTCTCAGGGATATGCCTTCAGAGGGGCTCTCGGAACACAGAATAACAGGATTTTCTAACATCAGCCCTAGGAAAGCAAGTCCACAAGCAAATCGGGCTGTGAACCTGTCTTACCTGAGTGCACCAGCCAGATTTTTGAGTCCCACTGAGCAGCACACTAAGATCCATTTGTGATGTGTTTAAAGTCCAAACTAAGAGAGTAGGGGAAAGCACCGCTGAGCAGATGAGAACAGCAGGTGGCTATTAGACCTGGTTCTGCTGCAGGAGAGGTCCATGTGGGGCAGGGGTCTCTCCAAGTAGGGGCTGTATCTGAACGGAGACTTGCTGCCTTTTTCTGTGTCTAGGAGCAAATTCCCCATCAAGATGCACATACAGGACCTTACCCCAGATGCAGGAAGTCAGAGGGCCTTGCCCACAGTGCCAGTCACACTCTAAGGATTAACTGCCGCATGCTGCTGTCTGATGCCAAGCTGAGGCATCCTGGTGATGCGGTTCACAGGAGGGCACCAGGCTACACCACAGTCTATGCCTCCTGGATGCTCCACCAGCACCAAGAGAGCACATCCTCAGGCTGCAGGCGAACCCAGGGCCAGCGCCACTGAGGAACTAAGGAATGCACTCTCAGGATTTTGTGTAACCATGAAAACCAGACACGCTGGAAGGTATGACACTTTGTTGAGGCACCACAGAATGTAAACCTTAGCAGAAAGCAGAGAAAGGCACTTGAGTGTGTGTTGAGCATGTGTTTTTTCCTTTTACCCTTAAAAATTTACTCACTGACTTTATTCTCCTCCAAAAAAAAAAAAAAAAAAAAAGGGAATAAGAACTAAGGAGTAATAAAACCCAAAATGTGTAAATTTTGTTGTAAAAAAGAGAGGGAAAAAAAGTGCTCTGCAAGTGTGTTTAGGGGTGTTAAATAGCTGACCATATTAATGTTTTTGGTTGGATCATTGAACACCACTGTTTGCAGTCTCTCTGTTTGAATGTCCATTTTGTATGCTTTGATACTGTGACTTGAGCAACTATCTCTAAGATGATAATGTGTAATCTATTAACTGGTGATTTCTTACTGTTTTTTTTTTTTTTGTAGTTCTGTATTACTTGTACCCTTAAATCACTTTGTTTTGTTTTTTCTCTTTTTCCTTTTAAATAAAATTTTTTAAAAAGTTAAAAGATTCATTGCCATTAAAAAAATTTACTCACTCTCTAAAGCTTCCAGTTGCACTGTAAGTTCTCAATTCTGCATGCCTGCAGTTAATAAAGACCAACTCTGCAACCTTCCAACTCCTCTGGCAGACTGGAAAAGTCATCTTCAGAGAAAGAAGGTAAAATTTGGCAATTATTCAGCCTTCAGTGCAGAAAGTTAGATCATGTTGAAATGCTCAACCTCTGCCTGGGAGTCTGCTGCCCTACAGCTGTTCCTGTCCATGGGCATGGCTTCCCTGTCCATGAGCCACTTTACCTCGACACTGGGCCTCCTCACCCTAGATGCCCACAGGGACATCACTGACTCTACAGCTCTCAGGTTCGTGATCCGTTTATCCATTTGTGTCTGAGAGTAGAGGTGGGAGTGCCTGTCTGGGACAGTGGGGGATGTTGGTCCTCATGACTGGGTCACTGAGCTCACATCCCGGTCCAACGGTTGTGTAGGTGCTTCCAAGAAGGTATTCTTCTCATGAGATCCACACTCAGGCAGTGAAGTGCATGAAGCAGAGAGGCAGCCCAGCCCCCATGTACCAGTCAGCTGAAGGACTTCAAGGAAAAGCCTTGAGGTGTCCAGAGGAGAAAAGAATTCACTTCCTAACTATGCTCACATTGGAGCCAAACTCAGCTCAGTCTCAGGGCTCGTGCGGGCCCACACTGCAGGTTCTATACTCACTGGGCTCAAAGTCCGTGTGCAGTTCTTAAAACTGATCTCTGCCTCCACCTACATACACACACACACACACACACACACACACACACACACACACACAGATGCACATGTCCTGGCTCTGGGCCTATACCAGTGCCACACACACACTGGGCTACTGAGAAGCTCTCGGCCCCAGGCCCCTCAGGATCCCTCTCCTGTTCTCTGCACTTCACAGTGTCAGAGTGAGCAGGGCCACCCTAACCAGTGATCTCATCTCAGCTCCACAGACCTAGCTTCTCAAACATGGTCCTTGCAGAAGCATCAGGCTCCTCCCAAGTCAGCTTCCACCTATGGATGCAGACTAGACTGAACTGTCCACAGTGTCTACCATCCTTGACAGCTATCGGGAGCCACAGCCACAGGACCACATCCTCAACCTGCCATTTGCATACCTGGCAAGAAAGAGAAGCCCTGGCATCTGTACCAGGCCACAGACTATAATAAGGCTGCTGGTGCCTGGCCACCTCCCCCACAGGTGGCCTACAGGGTATGCAAGCATGTAGTCACTCTGACCCCAGGGCCTTGGGACACACAGCCCTGGTCTGAGGTCAGCTGACCAGGAACTAGAGACAAGGGACAGAGCCAGCTGTGCTCAGAGAGCCACCTGTGGTCATGCTGAATGGTGGGACACAGGAGTACAATGGGCTAGTGGGCCTGGCTTGGACACACCATCCTCTAACACTGATCAATGTCACTATGCCCACTGAGTGATCAGGAGGAGAAACATGGGACGATGAGGACAGAGTGGACACTTTGGGCTGAGCAGTGGCCATGGCCCCAGCATTAAACAGGTGGCTCAGAGGGCAGGGTGACAAAGGCAGTGAGGGTGGGGGAGGCTGGGTGTACAGTGCTCAGCCCAACCATGACTATTCCACGAAGACGCAGCTCCATCACAAGAGCTGGCCAACAAATCATGATTCTCATCACAGAGGCAATGCCTCAGATGTGGACAAGAGACAACAGGCTGGGGAACTAAATCTTTCCAAACAGCAGAGCACCATTCAAAATTTGGGTTAAAAAATAAGTGCATGTGTACATCTGCACCCAAGCTTCTGTGGGCCATGAAGGCTCCATACCTGGAAGCTGACTGCCTGGGTGTGGAGTGGCAGATGACTGCCATCTGTGAATCTCCTGATAGGTTGTATTTTCACACCATTAGCTTGTTACTCTACCAAGAGCAGGATAAGTGACAGATGATGGAGTACATACTGGCCCCTTCCCCAGAAAGTACGAGCCAGCACCCTGCTAGGGTTCTTGCTCACTCGTCCAGTCTCATAGGCCCCAGAGGGACAGAACTGACTTCCTGCATTTCAGAAAGGGACACTTCACACAAATGCCCATTCACAGGGGCCTTTGGTGAGGACAAAATTACAACCCTTATGTTCTGCATCTTTATAGAAACACAAGCCAACATCAGGGCAAACACCAGAAAAAGCACAGGACAGCTTCTGCACTGCCCTGAAGCTGGGGTCACATGGCCCTTACCCTGCCCAGAGGTGCAGGAGCTCCAGCTGCTCACATTCTGTTATGAAGGCCACAGCTGCCTGCTGCTCCCTACATGATCTGATTTGCCCAGGCCTCACTCTAGCTCCCTGGCCAGCCAAAAGGGGCCTCGAGGGCAAGGGAAGGTGCCCCCAGTTGCTGTTGGGTTGCCAAGCACATCCCAAGCTCCCCTTCCATACCACAGCTGTGGGCAGGTCAGGCTGAGCTGGTTCCAGGATGGGACTGCCCTTACCTCCACTCTGAGTCATCTAGAGTCAGGGACCTGAAGAGGTAGGAGGGTCCTGTGCTGAGCAAGATCTGTGACCGCAGAGTGTGGCAACACTACCCAAGCCCACCAGATGTTTGAAAACCCTTTCTGTTTTAATAATTCATTCACTCATTAATTTACTATGGTGACTGAACCCAGGACCTTCACATAGAGCCCTTTATTTTTTATAGCTAAGTGGCCCAGAAGGGACCCCATGAACTTGTGACTTCCTGCTTCAGCCCCCCAGTGCTGGGATCACAGACATATGCCACCACACCCAGAAAACCCTGTGTTCTGCTACTTCTGCATCCTCTCTCCTCTTCCTCATTAGTTCACTAACTCACAGTAAGAATAACACTACTTGGCCTGAAAATTAGTAAAAACTTGTAATTTTATAGCACATTTGCAAAATATAGTACCTGCTTCCAACCCTAACCCTGAACCAAAATCCCAGTGCACATGCTGTAGAGAGAGAGAGGTCAGCAGGGACACTGGAGGCATCAAGCAGGCCCGGGCACGGGACGAGATGGCATTCTCTGGCTGGCTGGCTGGCAGCTGTGGGAGACAGCGTGGCTCACGCGTGGAAAAGGGGCAGTTGTATTCACATTGAGCTGGGCATGGCTGGTGGTCTGTGTGGACTGGGACACACAGGCAGGCAGGTGTAGCAAAGGCTCTGCTTTTGCATTCCCCCTGGCTGGCTACAAGTGTGGCGGGGATGGGAGAAGTTGCCCACATACTCTCCTTGTTTGTCCCCAAGACCTGCAAAGGCTCTGGCTCAAGGCCTCTCTGCCTGCCTAGAAAATCACCCGGTCTCATTTCAAAGGCAGGGAAACTGAGACAGTTGACTCCAGTAGGCAAAGGCCAACTAGGGACAGAAGCCACTGTGGTGGGAGGGTGAGTAGACTTGGGGGCACTCACTGTAAAAGACCAGGGCCTCTTAGGGCAGCGGGAAGTGGGAGCAGGAGAGAGAGGATGATGCCCTGGGGCTGGAGTAATGGACAGGGAATCTTCACTCCATTCCAGCGATGGTCAAGTTGACCGGAAACACCAGAGATAGCAGAGAGAAGAGGAAGGAGGGGGCGAGCCTCTGCAGGCCCAGGTGGACAAAGAGGTGGGCAGGTGGGGAGGTAACCTATGCTGCCTGCAGGCAGAGCAGGAACTAAAGAAAGAGTCAGATCTTTGCCACCCACCTGACCCAAGAAAGGAGCCGAGCTCAACCCGCGCGCGCGCGCGCGCACGTGCGCGCGCACACACACACACACACACACACACACACACACACACAGGGCAGCATGAAAAAGACTGAGGCCAGCACCAAGGACAGCAGATCGGGGGAAGGACTGGACACTGCATGGACTGCAGAGCAGAAGGCCTGAACACATCTGTCATGGCAGGTAGGGCTGGAGACTGGAAGACAGCACAGCCTAAGAGACCACAGATGCACCCTGAGGCCAGATGGAGGTGCTATGGGGAGCACACTCAGCTCCACCTGGCTTTCACTAAGGGCAAAACAGGACCGGGAAGTACCACGTACAGGGCACTGCAAACACCGATTTCTGAGAGACATGTAAGTTCTTCCTGAGGTCTCATGAAGCAAAGACTCTTTCTTCACATCCTAAGAAGAGATCCTCACAACATCCTGAAATCATGCTTGGAGTATGGGGAGGTGAGGCCACAAAGGCTATGGTTTTACATTTTGCCAGGGAAATGAACACAGTCCTTCATCAACCCATTAGATACACGAGTTACCTTCTATATTAAGAAAAAAAATCACTGTGGTGCAAAACAAGACTCTTTTCTCTTGAAGGTACACTCATAGTTTGATATCTAACTTTTTGAACTCGTATAATTGCTGAATTGTATAACGGTCTTGCACACAAAGTAAGGTCCTTTGGTCACTCATTAGCAATCTATTTGAGAACAGTGTGCCATTACCTGTCCTCACTTGGCCAACCACTGACATCTGATTCTTAACAATTCATGTTGTCAGTATAGTTAGGAAGGAAAGGTCGTTGCTACACTCATACCTAAAACACTCATACTCCTATGCATATACTTTAGGGGTATAGCTGCTCCATTCAAAATTCTCAAAGTACAAATCTAGTTCAGAAAGTCAACACTGCATAAAAATTATAATCCTAGTACTCTGGAAGGCTGAAGCTGGAGGATTCCTAGTTTGAACTCAGCTTGAGAAACTTGGTGACTTAGAGAGACTCTGTCTCAAAATACAAAAAAAGGAATGTAGCTCAGTAAGAAAACTCTGGATTCAATCCACAGTATTGCAGAGAAACAAATGTAAATGAGTAAGTACAAGGACTAGAGTGTCTCATGGCATCTGGTATTCCCTAAAACCAAGCAAAGAATTAAAACATGGTGACTGCTTTCTCTACATTCCCAGGGGCTGGGCTCAGTATTGACAAAGGATCATCACTGAACAGAGACAGTGCGCCTCTGACTTCAGTCAGTAAGGCCCGGCTACGGGAAGATTGTCCTCTGTGCCAGGAGGCCATCACTGTCACACACTGTCCTTGTGAGAGATTCTATGTGAAAATGTCTTTCAGAGTTAATATAGTCTTTTCCAGAAATGACTTTAAGAAAAGATGCTTTCCTCTCTCTCTTGGAGAGCTACCTGACTGGCCATGTCTTCTAAAGGCCTGGGTGATTTAAACTCAATTCAGCCTCAGCAGAGTAATGAGCATGGTCAGTGTGGACCTTCTTGCTTCTTAATAAATGCTGACCTAGGTAGTAACATTTCAGCCCAACTTATTACAATCCCATCAAAAATTCTGTTTAATAAAAAGTTCTATAAAATGTTTTCTATCAATGAGTAAGACCAGTAATTAATACTATAGTCTACCCCCACATCATGTTAATTGGTTTCAGAACCTGCCCATCTTAAATTCCACTTTCCCATATCAAATCAATCACCGCTGAGAACCTGCATCAAGCCTTCTGCTTCTGCTGAGCTCCAGCACAGCTGACACCTTTCCAAGAAGGAATGTGGCCTTGGTGAGATACCACCGCTGTGCCCTGGCCAGCCTGCCACATGCGGACTCATGGACTTCTCTCCATGGGTGTCTCTGACCTGCTGCCTCTCTCTGCCCGATCCAGACTCCATTAACACTCCCCTAAAAGCAATTCTTAGGAATAAAGTATAGAAATGTGGAAGCAGGCCAGTGAGAAAAGTTTTCAAACAATTTTTGCCAAAGACCTAAAAAAATTATTTTGGATTATGAGTACAACACACCTTGTGTATGGTTTTCAACCCACACCTTGAGCTTGGCCCCAAAGGCTGTGCTTTGGATGCAAGCCGATGTTCATGTGACCTGCCCAGTGTCAGCAATACTAGACTCTGTGGCTTCAAGACAGGATGGAACTTCCATTACCTTCCTGTCTTTGGTTTCCTCTGTGATTAGCTCCTCCTGCCATCGTGATTAGGATTAAGTGACATCATAGTACCTTTGTTACCCACTCACTGCACAGAGACCAGAGAGCGCTTCTCCGATGCTTGCTCTCTTTGGCACTGTGAATGGTGTCATGTTAAGAACATGCAGTGTTTTTCAGTTTTACAAAGTTCCAGGTATAGTAGGTGCCATGATAGGAAATGCAAAAAAACCATTCACAGAATGGCCCCATAAGAGAGGAAGCACACTGAAAGTTTTCTCTTAAAATACTTAACTCATTATGAATCAGAAATTCGCCTACATGAAGAACAATGGCTGAGAACAAGTGTCTGTCAGGTCCACCCAAGCAGGTCTTGCAAAGCCTCAGGAGAGCACACAGCATTGCCCTTGGCCCCACAGCGGTGAGCTCTTTCCGGGCTATACAGTGCTGGTGACCACAGGCTCCAGCAGGCATTAGGAGGGTAGCGCATTCACACCCATTGTCTCAATTACAGACAACAGTAGAACAACACATTGAAATAAATTTAATTAAAGTGCTTAAAATTGTCACTTGAATAAATCCTCACTCTAAGTTCTAATGCACAAACCTAATTCCTGTGTATGCTGATGAAGTAACATACATGTAACTTCAAAATGTTACATTATCAAGTGATTGATAGCCTCCTCATTTTCAAAAATAGTGAAGTTCTAGGTATTTATCATTTCAGAGAAGATAGTATTCTTTCAGAGCACTACTCAGTGAAATAAATTTCCATTAAAAAAAACTGGACAACTCCTCAGGTTGCCACATAAATGGACTTGACCTAGTATAAATTTGCCACATAGAGACATTTTTTAATTGAAATATGTTACTGCTCATAATTCATACCTGGAACTGGGGAAGACATTAGATCTGGGTGCATCACGAGCTAAGAAACACAACCAAAGTCTTTTCTGAGTAGCTACTACCTAGTTAGCACTTATAAGTTCAGAGAACAGCCCTTCCTCTGGTCCATACAGTCAGCACCCAGACAGTTCAGCAGACAGCCCTTCCCCTGGCCCACATGGTCAGCACCTGGCAGAGCTCAGTGGTCAGCCTTTCCCCTGGCCCACATGGTCAGCACCTGGCAGAGCTCAGCGGACAGCCCTTCCCCTGGCCCACACAGTCAGCACCCATACAGCTCAGTGGACAAGCCCTTTCTCTGGCCCAGGACAGCTCAGTGGACAGCTCTTCCCCTGCCCTATGTGGTCAGCATGTAAGATGGCTCTGCAAAGAGGCCCTTGCTCTGCCTGATTCATTTAATGTATAAGACCACACAAGAACTCTGGTTCTCCAATATCTACTGTTCTCTAAGCCCACTAGTGCACCTTCAAGTGCCACTAGTGCACCTTCGTGAAACCTGTCTTTTATGAGAGTCTTACAGGGAAAGTAGGTACTCAGCATGTGAAGGCAGAAAGAAGCCAGAGGAGAAGGTGGAGACAGCAGCACTGAGGACAGAGGCCCAGGTGCTCTGTGCCTGTCACACACTGGGCCTACCACGGAAGACAGCTCTGTAGGGATCCACACCTCCAAAGGAACACACCTCAGCCACACAGCAACAGCCCACAGGCACCCTGGCCAGCAGCTCCTCCCAGCTCCCTGCACCCTACACCACTCTGCTCTCCCTTCATCTGTAGAATCACAGCCACCACCAGGCCTCTGGTCCACAAAAGAGTTGATGTCAAAGCATTTGTCAGACTGCCACAATGCCATGTGGCAGTGGGTGCCCTATGCCATTACCGCCTTCTACCATGAAATGCCTTCTCCTGATGCAGAGTCTAATTGGACCTCAAGTTCACTCTAAAGTCCTCCTTTGAGAAGTCCTCTCTCATGCCTAGACCAGCATCAAACTGGCTTGTCCTGTTCACTCTGTTGTGTCTCCTCTTTCTTATGTATTTGCCTTTTGCTGCTACTGATTATATTCCTGACTTTCCCCACCTAAGTGCGACCTCATTCAATTCCCAAGTCCCACTGTCATTCTCTGCACCTGCTGTTCCCTTGGCAGCTCCTAAGCATGGTTCCATACTCTGTAAATGACCCAGAGACAAACACATGGCCCATGCAACTTCTCTACTGTTGGGCGTCCATCCATGAGGACAATCAGGAGCAGCAGCATAGGGCAGTGCCCGAAGCTGCGCCAGCACTCAGCAAACCATCTGTTTCTCGGAGAGTGATTGATAGACGCTGCTCATTTGATTGTAATTTTTGAAAAAAATTTCAACAAAACAAGAAATTAGGGCATCACTGCTTTAAAAGACATGCTGCACACGTGCATGTACACACACACAAACCATACACATACATGAAAAAAACTGCTAACAGAATTAAAAGTGAAGTCACAAAGATGTTATTTGCAAAACACAAACTTGGTAAATAACTGGTATCAAAAATACACAAAAACCTCTTCAAACTCAATAGAAAGAGAAAATTCAATTTTAAAATATGCCAAAGTTCTGAACCTCAGGGAAGAACTCAGGTAGCACGTAAGCATAGGAAAGAACACTCTGCAATTTGAGTCACCAACAAAATGGAACAAGAAGAAACTGTTGCATAGCTGTGAGATCAGTCGCAGCCAGATGGGGGCCAGTGAGGACACTGGGCAACAGGGGTCACTCAGTGACTCTGAAGGGCGCAGCCACCTTGCAGGGCATCTGAAGATTCCTGCAGGACAAAACACACTCTTATCAGACTGTCCCAGGGCCATGCACTGGAGAGCAAGAGGTCAGAAACCAGGTAGGTGGACTCACATCCCCCAGATTCACATCTCCAGGCTTTGCTGGGACCTCAGTCTGTGTTGTGTTTCAAAATTGGTTCCTGCAAGGCCACACATAATTTCTTAGGTCCCTGGTGGGAAAGAGGGTCCAACCCAGCATACCAGTGCATCCTCACTGGAATGGGTCAGGAGCAGGTTCTACCAGAGCAGGCACATGAAGGTGCAGGCTGAGCTTGCGGGGAGCCAACCAAGTAGCCAAGACCCATTGGTGTCCCTGGGCCCCAAGGGAACTGGCCACTGCCTGTGGTCTTGGCCTTATAGCCTGCACCACTGTGAGAATACAGACAAGTGTGAGAGGCCCGAAAGCTGTGGTGGTGAACCTATGGCTTGTGCTGCGGTGGGCTGGTGGGCTGCTTGTTATCACTGAAAAGGTTTGCCACCACTGCTTTCGAGGGTGTACATCTGGTCATCCAGCACCACTGCCTCAGGCAGATCAGGAGGAAGGACTCCTAGTCCTGCCCCAGATCCACAGTGCGCTGCAAGGACAGAGGCAGTCTCACCCCTCCCAGGAAAGGCTAGAGAACAATCCAGCCGGGCCAGTCTGTGCCCAGCTACGGCAGTGCCTTACAGTCTCCAGGGCCACTTTGGGCCCAGCAGGCAGACATCACATCCCCAACTCTGCCCACATTCACAGCTATACTGTTCTTTCTCTGCTTTAGAGTCTATTGCCTGCTGAGCCCCACTCCCAGCTGCTGCATGTTGTCACCTGCTCACACACAAGGAGGCTGACCACACAAGGAGAGGGAGCAGGCAGGGAGATGGTGCTCAGCATGGCAAGGCAGCCCAGTCTGGCTTCTGCAGTATACACTGCTGCTTTCATCCACCTTTCCTCAAAGTCCACCCTCAACTCCATTTGTAGGAAGTCACCCACTAGCCAAAGGCACATAGCAACAAGGTTGTCTCTGAGAAACGCTACTCCAGGCAAATGCACCCCAGGCACACAGAAGTCAGAAGCTGCTGCTGCACAGCATCATCGTTGCACAGAGTGTGGAAAGTTTGCTCACATCAGCATCACTATTCACATGGGTGACACCTCTGCTATGACATCACCATGCCCACAGTGTCACTAGGAATTCTCATTACCTCTTGTGGGACACTGTCAGACATATTGTCCATTGCTGGCTCCCAGCTCCCCAGTGACAATACCTCAGAAGCAGTCTGGCTGACTCCAGTGGAGAGGGGATGACCAGAAGCCAGGCAGCTGTGGTAGCTGGGGGCCCTCTGCACCCCAGGACAGGCTCTGTCCCCACTCCCTATGGAAAAGGGCCCCTTTACTCCTATGATTCAGACAGGTGGTCTACAGGCAACTACAACATGACCTGAACAGCTGAACAGGATGTGATGCCACACAGCCTGTCTGTCATTGTAAGCCCTCAGGACAGTACCACGCAGTCCAGTCTATCCAAAGACAGAACACATGCAAGAGTTAGAACTCACTCCCACTTTGCTGGCCTCAGCCAGTGCCCAGCGGAGAACACCTATATCCGCGGGAGAGAAGATGCAGAGGGTAGCAGCTGCACCTGGGTAGCCAGCGTTTGAGCGGAGCCCTCACAAGGGGAAATGCCCCCCAGGGACCCTTTCTACCACCACCGCACAGATGCCACACCCAGGCCACCCTCTCCTGGGAATGGAGCCCAGAGCTAAGTCCCAGGGCACAAACAGGGCCTCTGCAGAGGCACAGGATATGTGTGGCTTGTGTGTGTCGGTTCTGCATGCTGAACTCACATTAAGAGTCAGCATCTCCACTCACAGGCTCTCTGCATCCACCACTGCCTTGTATGTGCCCATATCAGAAGCTGCAGCTACACAGAAACTGCCTGGGCCATGAGATGAACATCCGTGACATTCCCAGTAAGAATCCCAAGGCTGCTCAGGCTGCACCGCTCTAGTGGACACTGATGCTCTGGGAGCAGTGTGAACTGCGCATCCTCACTGGTTCCCGGCATCAATGTGGACTCTGACACCCAAGTTCTCGGGCCGTTCTTACATTCCAGGACACTACATCAACATTGTAATCACCCACACTGCCTAAATTTCAGAAGAATTGCAGACAGTGACAGATGGACATTTATAAACCATACAGATGAAAATGAATGAGAAAGAAGCTTTGTGCTTTTCCCCAACAGAACAGTGGGGAGTGGAAGCTAAAGGAAGAAGAGGAAGACAGGACTTGTTCCTGTCCTGCATGGCCTGGGACTGCAGAGGCTCTTGTAACTGCAGTGTGTAGTGACAGGCTGGCACTGTGACTCAGCTTGGCTGGCTGGGATGGCAGGTGGCAGTCTTAGGAATGTGGGGTTCCTGCTTGGGGTGGCTTCAGGCACCCAATGCTCAATGCTCAGGTGGCACTGACTGACCAGTAACTGGTTCACTGATGAGGGTCACATGAAAAGCACCCATCCAGACTCCTGAAACTTCCTTAAACTCAGGTACAAAGCCCCCAGCTTGGCTCTGGGGGCATCCAGAAAGGTATGTCATTCTGCAAAGAGCTCCTGCTTTGGCCAAATGGCTAAGTGATTAAGGATCTTCCCTTTACTGAGATACACACACACACACACACACACACACACTCACTCACTCACACACAATCAAACCTGCGTATGTTTTAAGTCCACATGCACACATACACACATGATAGGAAGATAAATCTACTATGCATGCCCATGAATCCACAGAGCACAGGAAGTGGACAGTGTGACTTGGGAAGACTGTGACCCAAAGAAGCTGCACTGCCCTGTCCTCATCAAGCAGTGTGCCTCCCAAGTGGGAGCCAGGGCCCGCCTGGTGCAGCGGCACCTCCCTCACAATGCACAGTGATCAGGGGCAGTGGACAGGTGCCTTGCTGCAAGAGGAGGGCATCCTATAGAACCACCCTTGAAGGTCAAGAGCCCAGAGGGAGCCACACATCCGTGGGATTCCACAGGCGGCACCCAAGAGGGCGCTTCTGGATCCAGCTCTGGAAGAGGGTAGTAGTGTCCACACCCACACAGCAGTGATACTGGATGGCAGCTAGAGCCTGGGTCCATGGTGACTCTCATATGCCCCAGGCTGTTGGCTGAGATGTCCAGGTGGACCTCAAAGTGTCCTCCCCAACATCTGCTGCTGCACCAGGGTGGGGATGTGGGGCAAAGTTGCAGGTCTGGGCCAGGTGTGAGGGCTGAGTGCAGGTCAGAGCAGCCATTGCCCATGGCCTCCCTGCATGGATATGTCAGTGTGGGCCTTCATTCAGGCCCAATCCATCGATTCTTTCCAATCCAGGTGGAGGGGGAAAGTTTTAAAAGATAACTCCTCCCACTGTCTTCTCTATACATGGAAAATGCTTCTTAAAAGCATCTCTTGTGGAGAGTGTGGCTTGGCTTAGACTCCCTCAAGTATTAAGATTCCACCATTCACCTCAGAAACTAACAAATGCAAATAATAAAAACTCAGGTCCCTGGATCACTTTGCTTATTTTACATGACTCCACAAACATCCTGGTTGACCTTATGGCTAGAGGGCAGCCTGTGTGCAAGATCCTTGCCTCCTGCTCCCTGCAGCAGTGCCAGCATCCAGGTCTGGCCCCTTCTTGCTCTGGCTCCACACCTGTGAGGAGGACAGCCTTGGTCAGGGGACCTGGGGCCTGAGCACGCCTCCAGAAATGTGTGTATCCTGCATCATTCTTCCAGCACTGAAAATGCTGTCATCACAGCAGCTCCAACAAATGTGTGTGTCCACAGCACCAGGCAGGCCATCCATCATCCACCAGTGGGGTGTTTCTTACATTTGTTTTTGAGACCAGAACTTTATTTCCATCCGGCATACCCTTGGGAGTCCTTCAAGGTCTGGATCAGCAAAGGTATCGAGTGGTGGGAGCAGAGCCCATCCCATCCCAGCGCTGGCTCCAGAGCCATACCTCCCTGGCAAAATCCACATTCTGGGAGCACTGCCATTAAAGAAGCACAGAGTAGGGAAGTTGGGAAGACAGCAGGGGCACGGCCAGCACCCAGGGCTCACAGCCCATCCAGCCCCTGCCCGACTTTCCTCCACCACTACCCTGCATGGCCATCTTGCCTCTAGGAGGAGGAAGTGAGCACCAGACCCAAAGGCAGAAACCCTGCAGGTCAGTGACACAGACAAGACCTCATGCACACCGCTGGCATGGCTGCATCCCAAACATCACACCTGAATACAGATGGGGACCCCTGTTCACTGTTGTGGGGAGCGGCAGATGAAGGAGTTGCCTTGGAAGACCTCCGGCAAGTCCAGCAAGTCCTGAGAAGCCAGTGTCATTTGAGGACACCACATGTGCTCATTGCATTTACCAAGTGAGCTGGAAACTTACATCCACACAAAAACTCATGGGCAGATGGGTTCACCAACACCTGGAGCAGGAAGCAGCCAAGCTGCCCTCAGCAGGCGAGTGACACAGCACTCAAGGTGTGACATGCACATGTGACATGCACATGGACACACTGTAGCACCATGAAAGACACAGAGCAAACTCTGCGTGTATCAGGAGGTTCCAGAAGCAAAGGAGAAGAGGCTACCATGACTCCAAAAGCAACGCCGCAGTGCAGTAAGAGGTTAGCAGTCACAGGAGTTAGGAGACGGATGGAGCACCAAAGAATTTGAGGGCAGTGAAACTCTGTGTAAGCCCACGATGGTGCCCTGCCATCTCCAAACATCTGTCTAGACCACACTGTAGTGGCCTATGTAAGCTGGACATGCGGGCACTAACATGTCTGGGCATCATGGTCAGTAGCGGAGAGTCCCTCTGAGACAGGCAGAGTGCAGGTAACTGCAGAGCCGGGGAACCCGCTGGTTCTTCTGCTCAGTGTTTCTATTGATGAAAGTTGCTCTACCAAGTCTTTCAAAAAGCAAAAATTTTCTGTCACTCGGCCATGAGTCTCAATTTTCTCACCTACAAAATGGGCAGGAAACTCTCTGGTGGCTGAGTAATGATGCAGTGGCCCAACCCTGCCTCCTCCCTCTGGCTGGTCTTCCCAAAGCCCCTCTCATCACCCCATCTTCTACTGCTGTGAGCATCCTGGCTCGGGACCTCAGGAAAACAGACTGAAGGGATGGCAGGTCTCCTGCAAGGCGCAGGTTACTGCTATGGGCCTGCTTAGCTGTCCACTGGGAACAGGACCTAGGCCTAGACCCGGTGGCACCAAGGGGAACAAGAGGATGACAGATGGCTGGAGAGTTCCGACCAGAGTAGCAAAGGCTCAGAGGTAGACACACATCTCTCACAAGGCCCACACCAAGCAGGGCCTGCAGCTGGCCCAGGGCAGGACACAGAGGCCTGGAAACCCTGCCTGAGGCCATGAGCTGGAGACCAAGGATGATGAGAGCAGACTATGACCCCCTATGTTGCACCCATCAGGATTTCCTGTAGGCTGCCCTGCTGGCCCTGTTTTGTCCTGGAAGCTGGGGTCTACCCAGCCCAGCAGCAGCAAATGGACATCTCCACATGAGCACAGTGAGGAAGATTTGTCCTTCCACCCTGATCTGTGCTAGTCAGAGAGCTATCCCACAAAGTCATAATAAAGCGCTCGGCCCAGGCCGCCGCTGTCGATATCAGCTCCCAGCGAGCACAGCACTTTACACACACATGGACAGGAAAGTAGTTCTGCAAGTTCCACTGCCTCTGTTCTCTAAATAGAAATGTGTGCCTTCCTTCTCGATGTTAGTCATATGAAAAATTATCACTTTACTACCAGTTCTTTCCTGAAATAATCAGGAATGAAATAATGACCTAGTAATCAAATTCCTAGCAGGGCTGCCACTCAGGGGTGAACAACTGTGGAGGCTCTGACCCCAGTGCCCCTGCCACCCACCACACATGCTGCGGGGACACACAAGTGAGGTGTGGGCTTGGTCTCAATACCTCAACAACAGCACTCTGCCACCCACAAGCTCCCCCGTCCAGCTGTCCCTATCCCTGCCATGGACCCTCTCTGCTTGAGGCCTGGCCAGGGCTAGGACAGTGTTGAGTTCACGAGTGTATGCATGAAGTAGGAAAAACCCAGAGAATGGGCTTTCCAAACCCAGTAGCTAACCTAACCCCAACCCTAACCCAGAGATTCACCCCACGTATCAAGAGCTCATGGTCAGCCTGCAGGGACCGAATTCCGTTTCACTCACTAGCACATAGACTCACTGAATGAGAAAGCTTGGGAAGCCAAGTGGCATGCAAAGAAAAGTGATATTGTTTCAGAGAGCACAGATCATGTGGTTCTGACATTGCCAATGCTGGGCTGATACCATGAGAGGAAAGGAGTAAGTCATTTGGCAACTGCACAGGACCGTCAACGAAGGGTGGTGGGCTGGGGGAAGGGCTGTGGCCCCACTGCTCAGGAGCTCTATACATCTTGCCAATGAATGTGATCACTGTGCGCCACTTCTTTTCTGGTTATTCACTTTCATCCTAACGACCAATACGCTGAAGTAATTTATAAAAAAAAAAAAAAAAAAAAAAGACAGTGCTCACAACCATAGAATGAGTAACTGCCTCGATTCTTCCAGAGCAGGCATTAACTTCACAGAGTCGTCTGCGCCTACAGCAGACATCTGCTCAGGCCATGACCTGAACCTTCTCATCCATGCAGCTCCTCCTAATACAACCCTGTCTGGGCTGCAGACGCTTCCAAAGGCTAGCATCTGCCCTTGTCCTAGAGTGAGTTGGTCACACATACAAGTGCTCCCGACAGACTGGCCTGAGCCACAGATGATCCAGCAAGAAAATACTTGTTGCTAGATGCCAATGAGACCCACATAGTGAGGCAAAGTCCTACAGTGAGCAAATCCAAGGCCACAGGACACTCTTTTTTTTAACATGGAGCCTCTGTCAGGCCACACACCAGAGCTCTGGGGACAAAATTATGAATGAAACCATCAAACAGCACCTGGAAGGGGAAGCCAATGATGGTTTCTATCTGGGCGTGCTCAGTCCTTCCAGCATAATGCCGAGTGCACGCTCAGTTCACCAGGAAGGGGCGGGACCCTTCCACCCTCCCATTCTGCTGAAGAGGTGCTTGTTCCTGCACAAGGAAGAATGAGCAACCCCATGAGCCATATCAGCGCCACGAAAATCAAAAGGAAGGAGGACCAAAGCACCCCACCCTCACTGCTCCATGGCTCCTGTGCTGAGCCCTCCTGTGGTGTGAGCTGGTGCCTGACACCTTGGAGACCCTTGGCCCACCATGCCCTCCACGGACACACAGTCCCATGGCTCAGGAGATGCTGCCTCCTCCCAGAGCCAAGGGAGTGGCTTGGTCAGCACTAAGCACCAGCTCCTCTGTTCTACTTCAGAGTAGCTTTCCGCCTGCCGGAAAGACAAATGCAGGCAGTGCCTCACAGGAGGCTCCTCAACCCCAACCCCGGCATCTCCTTTCCCCTGCCTCCTGCAGCTGTGAGAGGCACCAGTTCCCCCTGCACCAGGAATCACAAAGGAAGCCATCTGCAGCTCCCCTCTATCTCCTGCACATAAAAGCACGAGTTTAATAACTGCAGGTTCCTAATCTACTCATTCCACAAGGAATTCTGAAGCAGCAGCCCAGCTGCTGTGTCCTCGCCATACTACAGCAAAAGCCAGAGAGGAGAGTTCTTGCAATACAGATCACTCTGGTATTCAGTGATTATCAGGAGAATTGTTAATTGGAGACAACTTGTCTTCGCAGAATGACATCGCTGTACTTCTAGACTGTCGTGCAGGAGCTGTGTCCCCAAATCCTCCATGGCAATTAAGATGCTTTCTGATTGCAGTAACATTAATCCCCCAGGCCACTGCTGCCTTCCCTGGGGAGAGGAGTATTGGACTTGCAAAGCAGTGCAGCCTCGGGCTGTGAGTTGGGGCAAATGGAAAACCATGCTGCAAAGTACCGAGAGCAAGCAGCCCCAGGTTAACCAGCCCAGTGCTAACACGCTCTGCAGTGTCTACCTGATGCCACAGCTTGGTCCCACATCCTGGGGACGAAAAGTAAGAAATGAGTCATCCTTGACTTACCAAGGCTTGGTGGCAGCTGCACTGCTGGCAGCATCCAAATGCAAGGAGCAGAGGCTTCTCAGCACATAGACAGGAGCTGCGTACTCGGACTGGAGGGAAGCTGGAAGGACCCAGCATGTGTCCCCTCTCTGGTCAGCCCTGACTCCAGCCAGGCTGCCACAGAGCTCTGCAAAACAAGCACACTGCAGCAGGGTGGCGGGCGGAGGACCGCGATGCATGTCCCATATATTCAAGCATAATAGAAAACACGGATCTGGAGTGGACTGCATGTGGATGTGGGGGCCGCCTGGCAAGGAGCGGAAGAGGCAGGCATGCGGCTGCTAACAGAATTAGCCATGGAGACGGACACTGTGATTAGTGTGTGGTGCTGTCCCCCGGGACATCAATTAGAGAGCAGGTGCTCGGTCTGCTGCCTCCTCAGACGGACGGCTCTAATCTCATTTCACCAATGATCCCATTTAAACAGGAGCCACGGATTGTGATGATATCACTCGCTTGGGGAGCCATACATGGGCAACTTCCTAGGGCGCGTCACCACACTGACGACACAGGGCTTCATAAGAGTGGGAAGGGTGCTGGAGAGGCTGTCCCCCCGAGGCTCCTGCTGGCTGGCTGCTCCTGCTTCTGTGGTCATCCTCAGGGAAGTTGCAGGGGACTGGAGAGCCCTCTGCTCACCTGAGCTGCAGGTGTGCTGGTAGCCAGCTCCAGCTCCGGCAGGGCGTGAGAAGGATGGGGCTGGAGCATGCTGGCCTCTGCACTTCTCTCTGCCTCCTGTCTGGATGCTGTCAGGCTGGAAACAGGGAACGCACTCTGCACCATGAGGGTCTGGGTCTTTTGTGATCCTTGGCATCTGAGGCTCCGCCTCCAGCCTCCACTGGTTATTACTCCACAGAGCCACAGCTGGAGGGATAGATGTAAGAGGGAGGGTGAAGACAGTGTCACCCAAATCAGGGTGGCCAAGGGTCCTCACTTGCGACAGAGAAGCTTCCCTTAGGCACAGATGCAGCCAATGAGCTGAGATTTATGCACACATTATTCTCTTCAGGTCCGCAGTCTCTTGTGCCTGAAAAGAAAGCTGGTGGTGAAATCCAAGAGCAAGAGGAAGGTCAGGGAAGCTGCCCATGTGTACAGGGAGCGCAGGCGGTGCTCAGGCCCATCTTTCTTGTGTTGGCTTTCCCCAGATCTCCCTTCAGCTATGCTGCCAACCCGAGACTGCACATAGAAAAGGTACCAAGTCCATGGGATGCTTCTCTGTGGATAAGAGCATGAGGTTGCCAGGTTTTCAGACTAAATTAGACTAGCATGTAACTGGAGACTATCTTGTGGGCCAGTGATGTATGCTGTGAAGGTGTAGTATGCTAACTGTGCACTTGCTGTAGTGAACTTGCTGTCAGAGCAGTATCCATGAGCCAATCCACACACATTCATAAGCACCTACATTTATTATTCAAGGTCAAAATACCTGAAGGCTCTAAATCTCGTTTTCCTATATCTGCTTCATCAGCTACTCCCAGGAATGACCCTGTGCTTGGTCTCAGAGACACTAGGGCAGCTGGCCATTGCCTGATGAGCTCACACAATAGGTCCTAGCCCTCAGCTGGGATGTCGAACTGTCACTGGGTGGACTAAACACAGCCCCAAATCCCAGAGTGGGATCTTATCTGAAGTACGATCTTTAGACACTGACTAAAGATCTTGATTAGTTTGTCCTTGATTTAGGAAGACAGAATCCTTACAAGAGGAGACTGAGACAGAGACTGCAGATGCAGAGGCTGTGCTAGGGTGGAGTAAGACTGAGTGGCAGTTCACATCAGAGGAGCCAGGGTGCTCTTACCAGAAGATGCAAGGCAGAGGCTGGGGTGGGTGTTCTCAGGCTTCAGGTGGTGCCAGCCCTGTCAATGCTGCACCTCCAGACCCCCAGCCTCCACACATAAGAGATTAGTGAATGCTGCCTGTAGCCCCCATCCATGGTGCTGTGCTTGGGCTTCCCCAAGAAACTGACGCAGCAGTGTAGGTCCCAGATGTGACCAGTTGCTGCTTCCATGGCCCTGGATGTGTCCAAGGGTTTGCTCCAAAGACATGAATGTGTTGGTACCCTGCCTCTGTTCTGGACCTGTCTAAGCAATCAACCTGGACCCAGATCAGACTCCAGGACATTACACAATAGATATCACAGGAAATTCTTCAAGCCTGACTCAGTTTGCAGTTACCCCCAGCCCAGAAAGCCCTTGGGTAGATGGGCACCTGTGTCTGGATGCCTCCCCAACCCTCGAAGCCTCCAGTTGTCAACACAGCTGACTTGTGCGAAGCACCACCCAGAAAAGCAATGAGCATGTGGCTGCAGTCCATTTACCAGCCTGTGTTACCTCTTCCTGGCATGTCTCCATCACCCTGCATGCAGAAGGCACACACCACACAGCCTCCCATAAGAAGCAGGGCTGTGCAGCCTGAAGCCCCCACAAAGGTGTTTGCATAGGACTAGGCCAGAGGTCAGACACAATCCAGCAGGTGCACCTGCTCTCCTGGAGTTCCCAGCCAGGAGAGGAGATTGTGTGAGCAAACCACAGGGACAGCTCACACTCAGGCTGATCCCAAGCTGGGGCTTTGCACATCAAGCCCCACAACTAATGAGGTGGTGTTTTTGGAGGCAGACTGAGCCACTGCTAAACAAAGAACTGAGACAACCAGATTCAGGGTGCAGCTCCGCAGCTGCCAGCCCTGATCCAAAGGTGTGTCTGACTAAGACAATCACTGAGCAGGCCAGAGAGTGACTGGTAGCACACATGGCAGCCAGGGCCCAGTAATAAGTAACACTGGCATCCAAAGGGGTGGGCATTAACAAGAGGTGACTGGAACTGTGAGAGCAGGATGCGGTCATTCTGAGGTGGTCCAGGCACTGCTGAGCTTGGGGTCTTCAAGGTTCAGATACCTAAGGTCTGAGCACATGTGGGTCCTGAAGGGGACCCTGGGGATCTTGTGCCATCCTCAGGATGCAAGCTCTGCAATGTTACTTAAGCAGATGCTGCCAGGGCACTGCCACCCACCTGGCCAAGGACCCACAGAGCTAAGAAAAGTTTGCTGAGTTGGAAGTATGCGTCCTGAGCTTTTCCAAGGTCTTCTGGGGTGACCCAAGAGTTGTCATAGGGAAAACCAAGGTGTAAAGGTGGTAGATGACTTGCACAGTGACATCACAGTATGTTTCTGATTTCTAACCCTGTGGTCAAAGGTGCTGTCCTTGTATATCATATCTAGGACAGGCTGAGCTCCTCTAGAAGCGAGGGCGGCAGCTAAGACAGGGATAGGTTAAACAGTCCATGTGGCTGATGACTGCAAACTCGAGGCTGACCAGCTCTGAGAAGCCAGCTTGCCCTCCCAAGCCAACCTCCTCTAGGGTCCTGATGCCCTGTGAAGCCTACTAGACCCTGGGGCTGCTGCAGTGTTGCTGAGGCTGACAGTGAACCCTCACACAAGAGCACGCAAAAGGCCACCTGCAGAACTGTATCTGTGGGTCACACCATGAGACTGGGTCAGATTGGGCGCAGATGGTACCACCCACCGTCGGTCAGCATGGGCTTTGGGACTTGGTGCTTAGTGGCTTTCAGACCTCAGCCGCCTGCCTCTGGGAACTCAGCTTGTGCTCAAGGCTCAGAGAAAATGCTGCCTGCTCATTAAACAAGTTCCCAAGCCCCACTTTAGGGCTTCCAGACAAAGGCAAATACAAAGCCTGGTAGTGAACAGGGTGATACCCAAAGGAGCCACCACCAGAAGAAACCAGCACTGTGCCTTCAGACCTCTGGCCTCATGGAACATAATATCTCCCCACACAGGAGGACTAAGTGGTGCCACAGGGCCCCCATCCTTCACAAGACTGCTGGGCTCCCTGAGGCAACCACAGACTCCACCATCCACAGGCAAAAAGAGCTCAGGAGCTAGTACACAAGATGGTCAGTGTAGACACATGCCTCAGCTCTACATCCTGGATGTCTCCGCATTAATGAGTGCTTTGTTTGGTTCATTAAGTTAAAGGTTACCTTCCTTCTGCTTTCCTGGCAATGCATCCTAACTGCTACTCTGGTAGCAATGAAAGCCATCACACCAGTTCTTACTCATAGGAAGTTACCCAGAGGCTGTCTGGTTCCTGTCCCAGCTACACCCCTGGAAAGATGAGCTGGGATATAGAGTCCAGATTTCTGATTTTTCAGAGGTCAGCATAAGAAATCATGACATAGTGCCAGAAACTGCAGATGATAAACAAACTTCACAATCATGAGGACAATGCCATTTATAGATACAGGGGGAAAAAAAGCTTGGCACTTAAAGATTTATGCTATTTTTTACACACAGTACAAAGAATAATTTTGTAAAAATGAACCCACAAGCAGCATTTGAATATATGGAGTAACATGAGCAGTATGTAATTGAAATTTACATGATGATGAATTTTAATTTATTTATGTTTCTTAATAACTCATGTAAATACAAATAGCTGGCATCAACTTACCACAACTTCATGAAGCATGGGAACTCTGTGTCCTGGTGTCAGAACTGCTCTTGTATAAAGTACTTCCTCGGGTTGTAAAGATAAAGGTTGCAGCTGCAACTCTACACTCAGGTACTTTTTTGCAGTGAAACTCCTATTGTAGGGGATCCACAATTCTTGGGATTGCCAGATACTCTCCTCCATCTTTAAGACCCACCAGAAGGCAGAGGACATGAGGGGAAACTGCATGTATTGAGCTCCTACCAGATAGCTGCAAAATTTCACAGACACATTACACTCAGGCACTGTAGCCACTTGGATGTGGGTGGCTGGGATATTCCCATTCTTCAACTGAAAAAAAGTAACATCTGAAGCTATTCTCTGGCAGCATCAAAATTCAAATCCAGCTTGATCAGACCTGAAGTCAGCACTGACTCTAGTACAGCATAAACAGAATCCTCAGGACAGGTAAGTCAGCATCCTGCCTGCTCTCCCCTGGCTCCCACAGAATGTCAGGAACTGTCCTCAGGGAAAACAGTCACACAGCCAGTCAGGGAATAAAGAATGACCCTTGGAAGGTGGATCGAAAACATGCAAAGTCCTGAAATCAAGACCCAAAATAAATGCACTTGGGAAAGAAGGGAACAGGGGAGAGAGCTGAAGGGAACTAGAACAGAGAGACGTGTAAAGCTCTGGGCACTAGCCCTGTGCTACCTGTGGACTTGTGCAGGAACTGGAAGTATGGACCCAGGGACCTCAGGAAGTCATAGAAACAGGATGAATGAGCTACGACCCTAGAATGGTGCAACAGGGGTTATAGGCCACCTGTAAAATTACTCTGCAGGATATACTTGATCATAATCATTTCAAAGGTTATAATCAGAACAATATGGACAAGTTCTCCTAAAGCAAAAGTATAGTTTTAAAATACCCTTACTGGCTTAGAACTGCATTAGAGAGTTATATATGACTAACTTGGCTCCTGAAATATCCCCACCTGGTACAGATGGGGCCACATGTACTCTACACCCTACGTGCTTCATGCCACGCCCCTTACCGCATCTCCACACCATCCAGGCCTCACAGACAATCACAATCTACCTCTCTAGTCACCCTCTTTTGCAGCCAAATGGGCACAACTGTCTGACACTGGAGATAAAGAGGTAGTGATCCAAATAGATTAAATATCCAAAGCCATGATGGCAGAGTGGTGACTCAAGCCTGGGGCTGCCAGTCTCTGGGGTCCTCCCTGATGAGCTTCCCCAGAAGAAGGAGTTGCTGTTTATTTTCTGTACCCGGTTGCACAAGCACAGTCCTGGGGACCTTGTAGCAGGGACTGTGGCTTTAAGGTTCCCTTTGTGAAGCTGCAGGAGGGTGGCCATCCCAAGGAGGACCCATGGAGGATGTTTCCTATGCTGTGTGACTATGTTTGTGTTGGGAATAGAAGGCATTTCCTTTTGATTTTTGGTGACTATTTATTTGTCAGAAAACGATTAATTGAATAACCAATGAGTGAAGCTCTTGGAAATAAAAAGCTCAGAATTTAAATGCAAATACAAAGATAGATCCTGTCCTATTACACAGATGGGTGCAGCCAGTACTGTTCATCACACTGACATCTCAACCTGGAGATGAGCCTGCAGGTCACTGTCCTAACTGTCAAAAGTCCCTGTCCTAACTTTCAGTGAAAAGCAGAAACTAAAATGCCAGCAGAGTAGCTCCAGGTAAAGTCCTTGATGAACATATCTGTTGTCTTCTCTAAAATGCACCTTGAGGTCTCAGGACACATGCTGTAAACATCCATTTGCTGACATGTGTACTCCATGGCTTTGAATCTTGATGAAAGGCTTTTGGGAAGTTGATCTTTGTAAGCATCTGAAGTGTACATCATCACATGTGAAACTGTTTCTCTGAGTATGTGACCTACACATTTGTTGCTATAGGAGCAAACTATATTTAATTTTGTATATGCAATTATTGTTTAGCATACAGAAGACTATTTTTGTGTTCCTCTGGCTAAGAAAACTGTTATTATTTTGTTTCAGTGCTTTTTATAAGACAAATAAAAAGCACTAATAAAACCATTTTATAATGAAAAATTTAAATTTTAATTTTTCCTTATAATTTTATTTTTATGAGTAACTACTTTTAATGCCCAAAGATTTTTAAATCTTGCACAGTGCAATACAACAACACAACATAAAACCCACAAATTCAAATATTACACATAATTTAAATATTTACTTGTTTTATTTAGATTAAGGACTCAATTATTATCTGATCATTTGAGGTCTCAGGATACACGCTGTAAACATCCATTTGTTGACATATGTACTCCATCGCTTTGAATCTTGGTGAAATCCAAGAGAGGGATGATCTACTATGTATGTGCTGCTCAATTTTTATACTGATAACCAGTCTATGGAAAATACAAATTTTACAAAACTGTAATATATTCTAATATGTAGCAGTGAGTTAGAATAACTTAAAGATATCTCTTATCAAAAATTTATGTTCATATGATGAAAATAAAACCTAAAAAGGTCTATTAGTAATATGTGGTTATACATCTAGGATATCTCTGGCTAAGAGCAAACAGAGATCAAGTCATTCAAACCATAAAATTGTGACACAATTTGTTAAAATGTTGGGCTTGGATACATAAACTCAAATATTGTGCTTTTATGCTTGGATCAGTGTGTATACATGCTGAGCATCCATGTGTTGCAACCCAGAAAACAACAACAACAACAAAAAGTGAATGAGGACCTTTCCAAGACCCCTTCTAGAACCTCCCAGCTTGAGTTTCAGTACTTGCGATGTTGGACAGCTCCCCAGGGCCAAATGCTAAATGGTTAGGAATGGAACAGTTTGCCTTTGCACTGACTACAGATTTCTTTATGCAGAAAGATTCACATAAAAGTGAAAGTCCTCAAAAGGGTTCTCTTCATCCTTTGGAAAACACAAACCCAACAGCACTTGTTCTAAAATAATTGCAGAAAGAATTCTATAAATAAGACAGAAATCCATTCGGTTAGGAAGATGGTACAGTGATGGTAATGAAAATAATATATTAAAGTTTTTGTTCTGAAATATTACAATAATTTTTTTCTGCTAGCTAACCTGCTACAGCTACTTGCTTGGTTGCTATGGCAACAATCTGCTAGTATCCAGTATGTCAGGCAGGGAGATTGTGGGCCCTTGACAATTAAACTAGGAATTATCCTGTTTCCTGGTTTAGCATAATTCAGTGAATTCCACATGGTCATTAGCTTTCCTTGCTAGGTCTTTTTCCAAGACAATCCTCATCATTCATGAGTCCTTTTCCTTTGAGTTGCATCAATGCAGTCTGCTTCCTAGGTTCTAACATGCCTGCTTGGAGGGCAGGTGACACGGAGACCAGGACAAAGTTCAGGACACACTGCTCGTCCTTCTAGATTCGCCTTTGGTGGAGCTTGGCTCTCACAGATTCTCCTTTCTGAATTTGTAACTCACTTGTGTTGAGCATGTAGGAAGCATTCTGCTATCTGTTGCTTCAAGCTTCTCAACAGTCTCATGAAAAGGACATTTCACAGGTGAGAATACAGGTCAGGAGATGTTAAATTGTCCAAAGAGACTATCCAGTGACCAGGCCAGAGGAAGTTCTGCATCCTATGCAGACGACTGCAGCAACCACTCTTCCCTCTTGATTCTTTGGAGTAGCCCACAACTATGAAATACACAATGTCACACCCTACTCCAAAAATGCAAACAGGGTAAGAAACATGATGCGTGTTTCCTCCCTTGGTGAATATATACACACAGAAATTAAAGTGGAGGTGCCAACACCATGTAACTCAACAGATGAAATGGTTGGGGACCACCATGGTGGGAAGAATAGGACATAAATCTGGGGCAACAAAGTAAGCCCTTGGGTACAATGAAGTGTTATTTCTTCTGGTGAAGCATGTTTCAACAGATCCTCAGGAAACCCTGATGAAATCACAGAAGCACAGTGTTCGCATGAATGAGAAATGGTTACCAAGACTAAAAAAGTAAATGACCCGTGAACTTCAGTTGCTCCTTGTCAACTTAAAATCACTAATTGTGGGGTCACACAGATGGTTTCTCCACACACCTCTGACACGTGTGTTCTAACAGTTGCCTCTGTTACTTCTTGAGGACCTTAAGGCTGATTTTCTTAAGAAAACTGACTCCTTCCCTGAGCCCACTCTAGTTTCTGCCATCTCAATGTCCAGTACCATAAGGATAATATGCTAGCAAACATTAATCAAGGTCACATTTACAGAATGTTTGGCTGGCGAAAGGTGAGTTTGAATATTGTGTTTATTAATTAGGTACAAGAATGTCCAATCTCCTTTCAGACCTGATGTTGCTCAGTGCATTTGCAGTCTGCCTGGAAAAATCCCATGAACTCTCTGCCCATGTTTCAGCATTGTGAGCAAGTCTGGTACATATCGGTAAGCCCTTGAAAACTCTTTCTATAGCTGTAGAGACTTATTCACACCATCAGGTCTGTTGGACTAGGCCAAAGTAGGCCAATGAAATGCTCAAGCTGTCTGCTCCTGCGTGAGCCCATCTCCATGCTTATGTCTGGCTGTCACCTTCTCTCTGGGGAGATGCCCTGTGATTCTCACAAGATTGCTTCTGCACATACCTGGACTGGGAAGATTACTCTCTTTCTTTCCCCATTTCCTCCCTGAATGCTCAGAGCAAAAGTTTGTCTCACCACAGCAGGTGCTACATCATCTTGTGTATAAATCGCCTATGAAGGTCTTCTCTCCCACTTCCTATCCTAGAGGCCAGGGTCATAGGTGTCTGTCACCCTGCCTGACATATTGGATACTAGCAGACTGTTGCCATAGCAACCAAGCAAGTAGCTGTAGCAGATTAGCTAGCAGAAAAAAAATCATTGTAATATTTCAGAACAAAAACTTAAATATTTTATTTTCATTACCATCACTATTGCCAGGGTCATAGGCCACTGTCACCTTATGCAAAGTGAGTCTCTGATATTGTGGATGATGGAAGAAACAGTGGATGAGGGCAGGAGACAGAAGAGAAGAAAGGCAAAGAAAGTTCCTGCACAGCTGAGAAGCACTGAGCAATTTAGACACTGCAGGGTCATGTGAGAGGACAGAGCACTGTTACAGCTTGGAGACACCACGGAACCTCCTCCTGAAGGCTGTGGAGGGATGAGAATGTCACACAGGGCCCATGGCTAGCTGTGCCTCAGCAGAACTGCTGCCTGTGCTCCTGAATTCCCAACTCCTCTCTCCAGTGCCACACTGGCTACCTGACAGAGCCCGCCCAGAAGCACATGGAAGGTCCAGGCTCTGTCAGTCTTGCTCAGGCCCCTGACTTAGGTCTGTGAGAAACCTGTGTTCTAATAAGCTCTTGACAAAACAGGAGTTGTGCCACACAAGGATGCTCTGGGTGTCCTTAGCCATGGCATGGAAAGATGAGAGCAACCTAAATACTCAGAGGGACATGGCAGGGAGATTTGTCACATGGACAGGGAATACCGCATAGCTACTAAACTCATGCAGTGCCAGATAAAGGAGAAAAGAGTAAGTTTGACTGTAGGGAGGGACATTCAGACAGTTCTTTGATCTAATGTTCCCAAATGTGGTAGCATTGCTTGGAGACCCTTTTGAGTAAATCAGGGTAATAACAACCCTGTATTCTTGCAAATGTTAAAATGCCAGAGGCAAAAATGTCCTTCATACTCAATGCTTAAATTTTCAACAGTTCTTACACTTTTTGGTACAAGTCTTCTTCTCTTAAGTGGTATCTAAGAAATATAAAGTTCTATGGAATTAAAAACAGAGATGACAAAAAAATTAGAAAGAGATATGTAATAATCATTTTAAGAAGTATTTGATGTGCCAGTTGTGGTGGCATTCTCATGTAATCTTACAACAGGAGGCTGAGACAGGAGACTGCAAGTCTGAGCCCATCCTGGGCAAGTTAGTGAAGCAGAGAGACCCTGACTTATAGACAAAACAAATAACAAAAACAAAACAATAAGGCTCAATGCAAAGGCCCTGGGTTTAATCGTTTGCAGTAGTGCTTCTCAAACTATGTTCAAGGTGTCCTCCTGCAAATCTGTCCCATAAAATAAATGCTATGGTAATTCATCCTATGATGGGAAGAGGCTTCCTAGAGACAACATACAATGTCATCAATTTCTTATCAATACCATTCTTATCAATCCCGTATCACACTTTCTGGAAAGCTCAGCTCCAATAGTGACTCAAGCAGTAGAATCACTGCTCTTTCCCTAGCTTTTAGTCTGTTCGTGCAGTTTTAAATATAGTTGTGAAAAATCACTTAGTCATATTTATAGGCACACTGAATTTTAAAGTTAAGAGTTCCTAGGAGAATATCTAACGCCAGCTACTCATTTTCTAGAAAAGAGGCGAGACACACTGCGAAGGAATTCCTCCCAGGACTACTTGCCTCAGAGGCAGGAGTTGCCCAATGCTGTCTAGGCCCAGGAAGAGTCAGTTAGTCCTGGCCACTTGTTGATATCCCGGTATCTGCAGTTGCCATGTGTTGTTTGTGCTCAGTGTATTACACCAGATTACACCGACCAGATAAACACACATGTGTTCCCAGTTGTGCTCTGACAGTTAAAGTTACTTTCTGCAGAGAAGGCAAAATGTCACCTTACAAGACAAGTGTCCTCAGCCAAGCCTAGTAGTCATACCTGTAATCGCAGCACTGTGGGCCACTGAGGCAATTCAAGCTTATCCTGGGCAACTGAGCAAGACCCTGTCTCAAAATCAAAACACCAAAATGGGTAGGGATGTAGCTCAGTGCAAAGGCCCTCAGTTCAATCCATAGTAGGGCAAAGAAGGGGAGGAGCATAGGGAGAGGGAGAGGAAGAAGGGATGGAGGAGGAAAGAGAACACAGCACCACAGGTATCTTTGGAGAAGCAGGTGCCCTTCTCATCTTGCATATCTGAGCTGAGAGGAAAGCCTGAGTACAGGCCTGCAGTTAGGGGAGCTGTGGTCTGCCTCGTATGACAAGGACGCAAACCTCACAAGGCCAGGATCAAACAGGAACACAGAGGCACTGCTCCACACAATGCATGTGCTCTTCATAATTTCTCACTTACATTTCCTACTGCCTCAGACAAGTATACTTCACTCTGAAAACTGAAGATCCAAGGCTTAGTGACAGATGTGACCCCAGTCACCCAGATGCAATGATGTCCCAGGTAGTTGGCCTTAGAGCCTTAGCAGACAGCACTGTGGCAAAGTGTTACATCTTAGACCTTGATGGTCTTAGACTTCCAAGTACAGATGAAAGATTAAATTACATCTGCTTACTGAGGATACACAAGGGGATCCCTGGAGTAAAACGCTACCAAAACCAACCATCCAAACTGTCTTCCTACAAGGTTGCTGCCTATGCTGAATGCTTATGGGCCACCCCTAATTCAGAAACTAACACCCAGTCATGTGTTAGCACAGAGATGTGGAGCTTCTGGGAGGCAATGAGATGGGGAGGATGATGCCTTTGTGAGTAGGATTAGTACCCTTATAAAAAGAGACCCAGAGAGCTGTCATGTTCGTGTTATCCAGCGAGGATGCAGTTAGGAGACACCATCAATGAACCAAGAAGCAGCCCTCATTGGACACCAACTGTGCTCATGCCCCCATTCTGGGCTTCCAACATCCAGAACTGTGAAAAATGGGTCTGGTTTTCTTACTAAGTCACCTAGTCTCTGGAATGGCCAAGTGGACTGAATCAGAGGCAGGACAATTCACTGGAGAGTTATGCTTCTCCACACATGGTCTCTGGAAAGCCCAGAAGCTCAGTCCCACAATCGTCAATTGATCAAGCCGGGTTCTTCTTCCTACCACACATAAAAGCTCACTCAGAGTGGACTGAACACCTGGACAAAGAGCTACAATTTGATAGCAGTCTTAGGACATAGTAGTTTCTTAGGAACGGCACAAAACCATGGAAGATGAAACACAAAAATAAGTAACGACTTCATCAAAATTCCTATGTTACTAATATGCCTTCAAGAAAGCCAGTTAGGCATCCTGGTACATCCCGTCATCTCAGCCTTATGGAAGGCTGGAGCAGGAGGACTGCAAGTTTGAGACTAGCCTAGACAACTCAGTAAGACGCTGCTCCCCCTCAAATATTTAAAAAGGTCTGAGAATGTATTTCAGTGTGAATGCCCTCAGTTCACTCCTCAGTACCTTTGAAAAAGAAAGAGAGAGAATCCACCACATGAAATAAATATTTGAAAATCATCACTATCAGAATATTTAAGTAATTCTTAAATGAATAATAAAATGATAATCATTTTAAGTGATTGAAAACGAATGGCTACTTCTCCAAAGAAAATATACAGAGGATCAATGAGGCCAGAACAGACGGCCAGTAGCAGCAAGTGGAAAGTGAAATGTGAGTCCAGATTGCTCTGGCCACCACTAGGACGTTTGTAATCACCCAGGCAGACACGAACGTAGAGGAACAGGATGCAGAGAGATCGGAACCTCAGTTAAGAGCTGTGTGAATGCAGAACAGCACCACCACTGCTGCGTTGGCCACAGCTCGGTGGGTTTTCAATGGGGACCGATCACCATTAACCCAGCAAATCAACACCCAGTTATGCCCAAGAGAACTGGAAAGGGAATCTGTGTAGACACTGCATGGGTGCTTGGGGAACAGCACAGGCAAAAAGAAACAGAGATGTTCAGTGGCTGACAGACGGTGGGTGACCCAAGCAGCAAAGTCTTAACATGACCTGGAAACAAGGCGGTGCAAAGGCACCCTCAAACAGCCTGGGCAGCCTCTCTAATGCTAAGCCAGACCCCGGGCTGTGTGTTGGGCCTCCCTCCTCCATGAAGCATCTGAGGGCAGGCAGGGTGGGCATGGCTGCTGAGGGGTGCAGGGCTCTTTCTGGTGATAAAACAACCTTCAGGAATCGGCAGAGGCAGCCACGCAACTTTGTGAATATACTAAGGGCACTGCATTTTACGTGTCAAACAAGTGGGTTTTATGGCACATGAATTATATTATTAAGAAGCAGGCGGTTTCCAAAAGTCACGTAGTCACTTTAAGACAGTAGGGAAGAGGACACACACAGAGCCTGCTAGGCCTGCTCACTGCGCAGGCGCCTACTGCATGGCTGGGTGGGATCAGCCCAAGCACAGTGGAATTCACAGGCAACACAACCCCTCATCCTGCAACACTGCTGCTCTCAGGGGTGGACAGTTCCACTGCACTGTGTTTGTGGAACAGCCCAGTGACGCAGGCAGGGCAGTGACAACAGATTGGGTGCGAGTTTACACTCCAGGCATGCACATCCGGGTCTGCAGAGCATGCACTCCCACATGCCCTGTATAGAAGCATCAACACTTGCTCGCAGCCGGCACTTTTGTTACATGTCCTCTCTGAGCCCTCATCAGCTGGCCCCACCCGGGCTCACACCCACGCCCATGAGACCTGTTGTCACACCCTGGGGCATGGACATGGGATTTGAGTCACAGGTTCAAGACACGAGAAGAAGCCAGCACAAAGTAAAATGTGCACTCTTGAAGGGAAGCAGCAAGGCAAATGTTTTTGCCACGTAGTGATTTCATCATGCTAAATTAGAGATTGCATTCAATATGGAACAAAATGAAGGCAGCAGGGAAATAAAGGTAATTAAACTCACATTATGCTTAAAAATATTTCTTTTAATAAAAGCCTAGCTTATTCTATTTGCCACTAATGTGCTAGTGCACAGACAGCTTTCATACTCACTGGGTTACTTTTCAGGATTTTTTAAATAGAAAAGTCTTTGAGAAGGTTGAACGGTACATTTTCTCACTCTCACCTCCCTTGCTCACTGGGTGCACCCCAAAGGGCCAACTCCCTGCAGTCCTAGTGTTGAGGTCCCTGGACCCCAGGTCCCATGACATCTGGGTAAATTCGCAGACCTGTGGTTCCTAGTCTCCTGCTTGCAGCAAATATTTACCAAGCTCTCACAGCATGCCCTGCGCTCCACTAGGGCCCAAGTTCACAAGTGACCAAAACAGACAAAACTCACACTTATAGGACACCTGGGAAGGGGGACTCCAAAAGCAGAGAGCAGAAGGCATTGTGGGAACATGTGGGAAACCATGACAGTCAGTGGGAAACCATGACAGTCAGGCAAGGGGTAAGCATCCAGGTCCGCCCCGCCCAGGACCCAGTGCCTGCTGTGTGGCCGTGGTGCACGAGTGTGGCCACGAAGCCTGGAGCCATTCCACTTCCAAACAGCACTCTGGGTTCACAAGTGTCTGCATCATGTGCTTGTCACTGCAAATAAAGGAAGGATTCAGATGCTCTTAGGGCAGCCATGCCCGTCAGTGCCTCCATATACAGTGACTTGTGTCTCAGCAGTAGAAGAACTGCCTGAGTGACAGGATCAGAGGGCTGGGTCCTCAAGAAGCAGCACAGGGCCAGAGATGGTGCAGGTCTGCCCAGGTGAGGTGGAACCCTGGCCCATCTGACCCCACAGCCTTGCACACTGCACCAGTCCAAAAAGATGCTACCTGTCAATGACATGGGAGCAACGGGGCTTCATGAGCACCTGCTCCTCTCAGCGAAGCCTGGGGTCTCTTCTATGTGGTGGGAAAGGAGTGTGGCTTGAAGGCAGAGTCTGCCTCCGAGCCCAAGGCCTGGTAGGAGACAGACCTGTTGCAAGCCATATGATGAGTCCCACAGCCTGCTCTGTCCTCTGCGAAGCATCTGGGCTTCAAGAGGATCTGGAGCCTTGAGCAGCAAAGCCACTGTGAGTAGCCCAGCAGGCCAAACCATCTGCCACTCACATGTAGTTTAAGTCCACGGGGACCATTGCTGAAAGCGTGTACCTGTCTTGCCCCTCCCTTCCTTCCCTTCTACCTTGATTTCCTTCTGGTCTTTACTGCTCACTGTGACCATCACTGCTGTGTATACCTGCTATTACTTGATGAGAATCCTTTGTCTCCACCAAACCTGGAGTTTGCCATTGATCGATTTCCCTCCTGCCACAGATATCGTGGTTCTGAGCTTTCACCAAATACAGGTCTGTTCCAGAAGTGACTGATCTTGGGGAAAGCGGTCTCCAGGACAGGGCAGATCTTCCTTCAGCCTCACACCAATGCAGGCTTAGGAATACAGGATTCCCTGTGCCAAGATGGTGGCAGATGTGTGGTTCAGGCTCCACCTCAATCTGTTTGGTGCCAACTGAGGACACAGGCCATGGACACCTTCTGAGTCTGCTTTGCAAGGCGGATGCAGGGCTCCACCTAGGGGTCACAGCTGCTCCAACAGCCAGCCAGCTATCAGCATGTCCTGGCCCGACCTTGTTCAGAGAGTGCCGGTCTGTCCTCGTGCCTACTTTGACATTGTGTTGCTCCTCCTGGGAACACAGAGGAAAGCAACTTCCACATCACCCCACCTGCACTACGGTTTTGAATAGAGTCTTTCCTTCCTCAGACACCTTCTGTAATTCCATGGATACACAGACATATCTACAATTCAGGCCACAGCTCTTCCTCAGAAGAAAGGTGCCGAAATGGGCTAACGGACTGATCTCCACTTATTCACAGTTCTTACTGGTTCAGTCATGTTACTACATTCACACGATGGCCATAAAGGGGAGCTTTGGCACAGTGACAGCATGATAGCATGTGAAAATGGGAGACAGGAAGAAAAAGGACACAAAGCCACAAGTCTGAGGGAGTGAGCTGGCACGGCCAGACCCAACAGGAAGTGTGTGGCTCCAGCTCTGCCATTTGGGGTCTTCATCCAAACCCAGAAAATAGAGAGGGATGGCAAGGTTGATAGGTGTCAGTCTGGGGTTTCTCATCCAGGTCTGTGTATGGAGGCCTCCAGGCACCCATGTAGCAGAGACCAGCACAAAAGGACCACACGTCCACACTGCTCAGAGTCACTGAGCACAGCAGGCAGGGCCCTGGCTTCTCCAGCTGTGCCTGGTGTCATGTGGTACAGACCTCGTTACCCCCACTGCGTGACCACACACCCAGTCGCCACTCTGTATGCCAAGGTGTCCACAGTGACTTCAGTGACCACACAGACCCAAGTCTGCCTGCTTGCTCTCTCACCTGCCCCTCTGCATACCATGGCCTACTGCTGTCCTGTCACCTTCACAGTTCATGGTGACTGTCCCAGGGCCACAGCTGGCCACAGCCCACTCAGCCTTGATCAGGACAGTGAGTGCTCGGCACTTGTACTTCAAGGTCCATTTATCTTCCCAAAAGGCCTGGGAACCTTCTTGAGGGCCGAGAGTTCCCTGCGCACCACACAGGGATCTGCTTCACAAAGGTGAAAATCCCAAATGTGTCTCCAATTTCAACTCAAGTTCAGCTGCCACGTGGCCTTGGCAGATCTACAACCACCTCGTTCTCCTCCTTGCCAAAAGGGACCCATGAAACCCGATTATGTGCTGCTGGGACCAAGCCAAGGAGGACTCCACCTCAGGGCAATGGCTGTTTGTCAGCAATATGGGCCTATCCACACAGTGATCAGCCCCCCGGGGCACCTCTGGACCATGTTTGGGCCAGACTCCCCATCTCTCCACTTCCAGGGTCATCAAGCACTTGCCATCACAATGGCCCTGTGCACAAGGACACTGCATGCAGCTGCGGGAAGAAACCAGATGCAGCCCTAGCACTGAAACCACCTTGCTGAAATGCAGCCCTGTGAACAACACTTTGCCCATGACTTAAGGCCCATGTATGGCTCTGTTGTCCTCAGTGTGTCCTGCGCTGGTGACAAAGGGGAGCTTCAAACCTCTCACCAGAACACATGCTCTTCCCAAAGGCAGCCAGGTGCTGCATAAGGTGTGAGGCACAGCAGTAGAAGTGAAGACGGTAATTCTGGAGCATCCCTGTCTGTTGACCCTAGGACCTAAGATCCTTCCCATTCAGTCAATTAACCTCAGAGAAAAGCCACCGTCATCCATAAGGAAGCACAAGTGCGAGTTCACACCTGAGTCTGTTAAACTTTTGGCCTCAGGGTCATCTGTGTCACAGGGCCACTGCGATCCTTCCTGGACACACAGTGTTACTTAGGTTAGGCTGCCTGCTGCAGTGTATGGATAGAGGGGACTAGGCTCCCCTGTTGGCCCTTCCCACAAATGGCAGGAACACACTGCAGTCACGCTCAGCCACAGGTGAGGGAGGCCAGTTCCACCAGGTTGTGGTGCTGACCCATGGGCATACCTGAAAGACCCAGGTGTCTTCACAGTGCAGGTGGTTCAAATCTCAACCTGGATGAAAAACACACCTGTTAACAGGTGGAGCTCAGCCCACAGGCAATCGGCCTGAGAGATGGCCCACAAGTAGGAACATGTGAATGAGGCCTGAGGTCTTGGGGCCTCTGTCTAGATCAAGAACCTAACATGTGTGTGGACTTTCTTGTTTAGTTCTAAAAATTCAGACTTGAGAACAGTGCCAGAACTTAGGTGGCCATGGATGAATTCTAATTCTAAGGGGTCATTTAAAAAGAAATTTACCTAATGTGCTAATTTTTTGGTAATCATCATGATTTTTTCCACCTGAAGCTCGTGGCCTCCTTCCTCTCCACACCCCTGCTCCTGGGTGCTCTCCAGCCCCAGACTGTCAGCCCCTGAAACTCACCACTGTCTGCACAGCCACCACCCACAAATCTGTACCCATACCATGAACAGCAGCACCCCCAGAACCACACCTCTTCTCTCCCCTCAACCCAAACCACAAACCCTCCAACAGCCATACCACCCCACACCTTGACAAATGGGTACTCAGCGTATGTCTGCTACGCTGATGGCTAACTCATCAGCAGCCTGAATTTGTTAACCACAGGACTCAGGGACATTCTCCATTTCCCATCCTCTATGCCTTTGTTGAGGAATAGTTTGCTTAAAAGAAACAAATTAAAAATCCTCAACACAAAGAGGCATGGTTATTGCAGTTGTTACCAAACAGTGGAGTAAATTGCTTCTAACTTTTCAAATTGAGATCCTTCTTTGGTGAACCTTTAAGCCCACAACACCAAGTAATTACACAATTTGCAGAGCGCACCTAAAATCAAAAGTCATCAGAATAGATTTGTTGGAAATAACTGATGATATCATGTTGAAGTCTGTCATTAATCTTGTAGATATTTTCCTAAATATTTTACCTAAGGCATGGAATATGGAGAAGTGACTAGATAACATCAAATGTATTTTATTTGAATTAAAAAATGAGTCGGGTCCAATGTTTTATATATATTTAATTTCAGTTTTCAGTTTTTCCATTCAAGAGAAAAATAAATAGATAAACCATAGTAAACTTGTTTTCTTCTGCCATTGTGGATTTAGTCAGTTTCAAATATGGAGATTATTGCAGTCACAAAAAATCTTCTTCAAGAAAGGGGACCTGCAAAGACAAAGAAAACGTACTAGAAAAACTCCCAGCCTGGCCAAAGGTTCAGAAGACAGGCAGGAGCCAGGGTCCTCACACTAGCCAAGGAGAATTCCTTGGGGTGCATCCCAGCAGCCGGCATCAGACCTGCAAAGCCAAACAGAATGTCAGCTGTCAGTCAGAGACGGATGTCCTGGCCCTTGGGACCACAAATTGGATAGGAAAGGTAAGAATGACAGTGTGGTCTCTGCGCCCTCCTGAAAGGCACTGCTCTCCCAGAGTAGGGTCCTGGATGGTCTGATGCTGACAGACCCCTGCCACACTGACCCACAGCACGTGGCACAGGACTAGCTCCACCTCAGATACCTATGGGGCCCGGAAGGATACAGATTTGCCTGTCCTTCCCTGGTTTATCTGAGGCGAGGCCAGCTGCTGGGGTGTCTGCAGTGTGTCCTAACTGACCTAAGGTGGCTGACCGACCTGATGTGGCCTGATGCAGCTCTGAGTGACCTCATGAGGTCCTGAATGAACCTACATAGCCTTACTGAACAGACATGGCCCTGACTGACCCAAAATAGCTCCAGTAACACAACGCGAAACAGCTGGCCCGAGTAGCCCTGCCTGACCCATGTTCTCCATTAGCACGTCCTTGATGTGCTGCTCATCCCAGAAGGTCAGCACTGTGGCCCCCAGGGTCTCCTCCTCCACAGCAACCCTCAGAGCTCCGCTGCAGTCTGTCATTGCACAGGTAGCTTTTCTCTATGGCACTAAGGCCTGGCTGCCACCAGGACCTGAGTGGTCTACTGCTCAAGCCAAGACTGCTCTTGGACCTTGCAGCTCCTGCCACAGCACCCAGCTAGACCTGCCCCTCAGTTACTTCCCTTTCTCTCTGCCAATATGAAATAAAAAGATACATTTCCCCAGGTCAAGAACTCTGGGCAGTTGCTCCCCACTTCCTTCTGGCTTTTCAATCACTTAAAATCAAAGACTGCTGCTACTCAGCCATCGTGACAGCCCTGTGTGCATTCACCTGCGTTCACTTATGCCTCCCTGTCTCTCTCTGGGCAGCCCTTTCCAGCTAGAAAACAAGCCCTCCTCCTGCTCTGCCACTGCAGTGTGAATCTCGGGAAGATTTGTGAGCATATACGAAGCAAAGGGAAAGCAGTGCCTGGCAGAAGGGCACGGAGACCACACTGTGCACAAGCCACCTGCCAGGAACTGGCCTGTCACTCCGGGATTGCTTCCTGCCTACATCTCAGTGTTGAGCTCAGTTGGCACAGGCCCTGCAGATGAGAACTCAAGATCCTCTCATGTATCCCTCACATGCACAGGACTCCACAGAGCTGCTCTCCAGCGGCCATCTCATCGTGCTCTGAGGGACAGCTTGGCAACCTTCACTGCACCTTCAGGAAGCATCTGTGGGTTCCTTTTGTTTGAGATGGGATCTTGTTCTGTTGCCTGGGCTTGGAATTCCTGGACTGCAGCAATCCTCCTGCTTCAGTCCCTCCAGAGGCTGGAAGTACAAGTGCACATCACTGTGCCTGGCTATGTCTGTGGGTTCTCTGTGAGCAAATAAGGCCACCTGCAGAGTTGTGTCTCCTCACCAGTGAGGTTCAAGAAGGGTGCTGGCATCTTTGAGCTCTAAGCCCTGCTGTCCCCAGATCTCATGTGAGACAGAAAGACTTCTAGAAGGGAAGGGAGTTCCATGAGGCACTCACACCACAGACAAGGCGACGAGGCAGAGCTGTGCCTCAGGGCCCTCAGTGCCCCACCGCCTCCTGTGAGGGTCATGCGCAGTCCACTCCCAGCTGTGGCACAGCTGCTCTGCAGACGTACAGAGCACAGAGGTGGCCCGGGGGCCCTGAGGTGGGGCAGCAGAGTAGGAGAGGCCAAGCACTGGCCTGCACTGTCCCACATCTCATGGAAGGCAGGCAGATTATGCAGGGCTATGGAGAGAATCTCCTCACAAAATTATTTAAAGATGGAATGCTTGCAGATGTAAAGACTGAGAACTGTCTGAAAATAGTTGTCAGAGCAGACATTGGAAGGGTAATGTTATATCCTGCTACTAAGTGACAGGAGCTAGGCCTCGCAGAGTGGGCCCTGAAGAGGGCCCGAGTGGGCTAACGTGTGTGGTGGCCCCAGGCAGCACCAGCTGTCTGCAGAGAGAGAAGGTGCCTCCATCCACACATGGGACTGGCGCACAGGGAGTCCTCACTCCAAGTTCTGCATTCAGGGGTTCTTATAAAGCCACTGTGTTGGGTCTAAGAGAGATTTCCTCCCCCATATGTTCCCAGATGGCCCCCAGAGCCTTGGGCAGGCAGAGGTGCCTTACCCTAAGCAGCCAAACAAACTGGATCCTCCTTGCATATTCAGTAAAGGGTCTGAGTTTACAAACCTGCCCCTGGTGTTCACAGGAGCTGGCACTGTGTGATCCTGTACTGCAGAGCTGTCCAGAGCACATGCTGACATTGCTTTGGCCAGAGATTCTTTGCCCTTGGCTCTGGGCATCAGCAAGAAAGAGTAGTTCTATTGGCAGCAACATGCCCTCTGGCAACCTGAAGTCAGCACCACCGTGCTGCCCGGAGGCCACTGTCCCGACTACGGGTCCACACGAGCACCTGGCACTTGCTGGCCTTCTTCAGAGCTACACAGACAGCCCACCTCTCCCTCTGTGCATCTCCATGCAGCTCACATGATATTGCTGGGATGCTGGAGGGGGTTCGCATCTGGTGCTGCTTCAGCACAGCATTCCTGTAGTGGTGGCAGGGGTAACTTTGCCCTCAGGAGTCCTGGCACATACATGGTCCTGTCTTCTTCCTGCCTATCTCCTCACTTACGACCCACCCTTATCTCTTCACTGTTGGTCACAGAGGTCCAGCTTCTTCCAGCAACCAGAGCATGGGGGAGGTGACACCCAGGGAAGATTGACTGCACAAGAGCCGCACAGACTCCAGCTCATGGGGGGCCACGGACAGACAGTGCATGGGGAGTGGGGGTGCAGGATCCCCACGTTACCACAGGAAATATCTGAAAATCACAGGAGCCTCAGTCTTTGGCCATTGCAGCTGAGATCTTATACATTTAGTGAATTATCTTTGGCTTCCCCACTTTTGTTCAGGCCTCGGCCTCCTGAGCCCCATGCGACCAAGACAGGATTTCACTGCTGCAATGCAAGAGTCTACAGTCAGAGGGATCCACACCTGCACTCCAGCCACTGAGTCGCCACTGAATGTAGCACAGCTACTTTGCCCCAGCTAGCAAGTCGGGGCTAACAGTGCCACAGTTCCAGAGGCTCCTGCTGCCCTTACCGTGTGCTTCCAGCTCAAGGAAGAAAGGAAGTCAGTCCAGTCGCTCTCTGAACATTTCCCAAAGTACACTGCTTTTCTGGCCAACATCATATGAGTTTACATCCAGAAAAATGAGCAGATCTGACATCAAGACCTGGCCTATGCTTCCTTGACCATTTCTGAACACTCAGGACATTCCCAGAATACCCTGAAGTTGATAATTGTCACTCTGGACACACATGGGGAAACGTCAGGGACAACACTCCAGGGCACTCCAGGACTGTGGTTTTCAATCTTAGATACACTCCCACAGTACGGCTTTTGGTACATCATCTGGATCTGTTAGTTTCTCCATCTCTGAGTCATGCTCACTCCTTTGCCCAACTGTATCAGGACAGTAGTTCTGGGCATTCAAAGACCTTGATGTAAATTGCACAGACTGAGCTGGAACTTACAGTCCTTCTGCCTCAGCACCCTGGAATTCTGGGATTATAGGTGTGGACAACCAAGCCTGGCTCAGTTAAAAAAAACAAAACTGTAAAGGGCATCATCTACCACGTATTGGAGCATCATTGCCTGGGCTAAAATCAGCTATATCTGTCTCTGAAGCAGCAGAGTTCATGAGGACAAGAGATGCATGGTGGCCCTGCAGGCCACACTCCTTCCACTCCTGCCCGTGGTACTTGAGACCTGGTAGCTTCTTGCTCCCAAAGCAGGGAGCAACTGGGCTCATGACACAGAAACAGGCTGCTGCACGGCAAGGGTGCTTCAGTAATTGATGATTCATGTTTTACCTGGAAATGATTCATTTGCTTTATAAAAAGGCAGTTATTAGGACTCAACACAGGATGCTCACTTCCTGGTGCCTCTCTTAACTGTTGACAAAACATCACTGAATAAAAGTTCACAGAGTGACTCACTGCCCAGCTGGTCACCTTTGTCCCTTGCTACTCTCAAGATCTTCTTGACCTTGCTGGATACATTCCTGGCTCATTTCAGACCCCAGGGTCTGGCCACCCCATCCTATCCTCGGCTGGATAGGAACAGCAAGAGACACTGGGAGACAGGACCTGACTCCAACAACCACAAACCTCACTTAGATCTGTGGTACACCTACACCAAAGAAGCTGTGGCAAACTCACACTCCAGCATGGAATGAGTCACTGTCCCCACAGACACGGGTCATCTGTGGCTTCCCTGAGTAACTCACCTTTGGACTACTGGACAGGTGGGGCAGGGGCTCCTTATTCCTGCCATGTGGGGAAGGTGAGGCTCTGGGCCAGAGGGCCTCTATTCCTGTGTCTCCTGTGTGGCACAGTCACAGTGGAGGATCTGCATGGTCAAGACACTGTGGCCTGGGGCTTCTCCACTGGGCATGATGATCTGAGATTAAACACAGTGGAGACGCCAAGGGCAGGTGGAGAACTATATCCCAGCCCACCTGTGGATAGGTGTGAAAGACATGTGCCTGGCCTAGCAGAGGCGCCAAGGACACCTGTATGACAGAAGCCAAGCACCATAAGCATGACGGCACTAAGCATGCAGAGGCTCTAGTGGAGGGACTGACTTTGTCCATGTCCTTGGGTGATGGAGAGGTGGCAGACAGGCAGCCTGCGCAGTGTGACTTCTCAGCTCAGCATCCAGGCCATCCTCAAGCTCTGGTCCCCAGTCAGTCAGTGCACAAATCCCAAACGAAGGACAGAAAAGAAACCACACAAACATGGCCCAGACAGGGCTTTGTGATGTGAGGAAGAAACCCCAACAGCAATGACTGCTTAGTTAGAGTGATGGTAAATGAATGTCCTCTGCATTAAAAAAGTGTTTCTGCTTGGTGGGAGGTGTGACTGAGAATAAACTGACCACCTTAACTTGAGAGCTGTGAACTGTGGGGATACTGTATGTCCCTTGGTTAGGAGGAGCCTCTTGGACTAGGAGGACTGATTCCTGAGAGTTTCAGTCCACATTGCATGGCAGGCAGAGCTGGGATACCACCACCAACCTCAGTGGATACCTGGCTGCCTGATCACAGTGCACACAGCTCACAGAGCGGGCAGGGTGTGTGACAGGTCTGTGTGTGGAAGACATCCCAAATCACTGCACAGCCTGGGGTCAGGATGGTTTCTTGCATCTCCTGTCTGGGCCAGGCAGTATGTCAGCGACAGCCCCATCTGACCCTCCAGCCAAAATAGTCAAAGACCTGTGAGCTCCTTCTTCGAGGGGCCCAACCACAGACATCACAGACTCTGGCCTCCCATGTCCTCTGTCCCCATCCTGCTATGTGGACTTGACAAAACAATGAGGTGGGAGCTGGTGGTGGGTGTCAGAAGAGCTGGCCTGACTGTGACCATGACACAGGAGCTATGTGAAGCTGGTCAGTACCTGTGCCACTCTGTGAGAGGCTGAGTCACCCCAGTCCCAGAGATGATGCCTTCTGTCCACCTTTTGGCAAAGATGTTGTCTCGGCCACCCCAGGACACATGTGAACCTGTTTGAACTGCAGTGTCTCTTGCAGCCACCTCATATCCTGTGTCTCCATGAAAGCCCACCCCTCCCTTGCAGGAATTCCCAGACCCCTTTCTGACCAGGTCTGAGACCTCTGTCCACACTGCAGGCCAGCAAGCCTCCCTGGGCTCCCTGCCTTCCCTGCCCATGCTCCTTTCCTCTACTTATGTGGCTTTTTCCTCACCTGAAAGAACTCTGGTCCAAGCTGGTACACAGACAGGGATTCATAAATGCTTCCTGGTTTCCTCAGTGCAGTGATTCAGCTCAAATGTTCAAAGCATAGGACCCATTATCCCTGTCCTATCCACTCTGTGTTTACCTGCCTGAAGGTTTAACTTACAAATTAGGCACAGAAAGAAATCAAAAGTAACATAAAATAGACCTGTAACCATGTTGTGATAAAGCTGTCATAACACCCTATTTACATTTTGCTATGGTTGATGATAAACATCCCATGACACTGACTGACATCATGACAACTGAAACACAACACTGCCCCCATGAGTCTGACTGTGCTGGAGATCGAGGAGCTAGGGTCAGCTAATAGTTCTGCACCTGCAGGGCAGGCATGCTCATCCCTAGGAAACCAGTACAGGTCAGCCCAGGGCAAGCCTGATGCAGCCCAGCTCCTTTTCAGATGACTCCGGAGCCCTGCTCAAGCCTCTTCCCTCCTGAGCACAGGGGTCTGAACTGAACATGACACTCCCGTCAAAACCCATACTACACACATGCTGATGAGCTCGAGCTCACTGCTCTGTATCGCCAGTAACAACAATCACAAAAGCAAACGGAGGCCATAATGAAATGTCACTATGGCTTGTCAAATGCATGAAGACAAAAAACAAAATCATAACAACTGGATGCTGATTACGCTGCTTCAAGGGTCCCTCTGTGCTTGCCAGTGGCAGCATAAATCTGCAAGGGTCCCAGGAAAGCAGCTCTGTGGAGGCTGAGCCAGTCCCACTTGCAGGCATAGTTCTGGGAAGGGTACTGTAAAGGCAAAGGCTTAGAGGTCTGGGTTTTTGTTTAATATTATAAAAACCATGAGCTGGAAACAGTCTAGGTATTAACCTCCTGAAACACACCAGCTGCTTGCTTTGTGCCAGGCTTTATGGTGGAAATTTTTAAAAATGACATGAAATAAATGTATTCCTGGCACTCAAATATTTGTAATCTGGAGATGGAACACAAAAAATAGGAAAAAAAATTCGATAAGACACGAAGATAAAAGCACAAGTAAGAAAATGCGCATCATCAGTGACACTGTGATGGAAGGTGGCACATTCCCTACTCCAGCTTCCCTGCACCAGTGCAGACCATGCTGAGGACCTCTGTCACAGGGAGGCCACAGGAAAGCACCGAGGCACCATCAAGCACCCACAAGGAGTCAGGCACTGGTAGCCAGCACCATGCAACAGCAGCACCCCACTGACCCTCTGTTGGGCAGAGGAAACCCTAGCACTGGACACAGTTGACCTGGTGTCACTCCACGGGGAAATGGGGGTTGAGCAGCAGTGGGCAACATGTGGACAGATCATTAGAAGCCATGCCTCTGCCATCCCAAGAATGAGGATGGTGCTGAGGCAGAGTTGAGGCCACTCCCAAGTGCCCATTAAATGGAGTCCATGTGCTCCCTTCCACAGCACATATAATAAAGTGGGGCCCTCTGACACCCTGCAAGGACATGGCAACATCTACTGAGGTGGGCAGTACATATCTTCAATTTGTGCTCTGGAGATGTGCCCTCAGCCACTGCCACACCAGGGGCCAGCAGAGGGGGTCAGGGATGAGTTCTAGGAGCTGCTAGCCAGGGACCTGCCTGTGACTCTAGTTGTGGTCCTGGGGATCTGGGCTGGGGGCCACAGTGATGTGGATGGTGGGGAAGGAGATGCCTCTCCTTCAAACTCAGGGCCCATAGCACTCCACCCCATGCTGCACATCACCATGGAGCACAGGAGGTGTCCACATGACTAGGCCACACCAGGGACTGCTGTCACAGAACTGTGAAGCACATGTTCCTTAATTCATGTCCTGTCCTTGCTCTTTGGAGACAGGGGTCTGAGACTCCATCCATGCCCTCCCTGGAAATGGGGAAGAGGTGGTCCCATCAGGACCACATCCAGCTTCCTTCATAATAGCCTTCTATTCCCCACCCATCTTGCCCGCAGTCACTGTGCACCTCAGTCCTGGAGACTTCTCAGCTCTATGATGTCGCTGGGGAACACTACCGCAGTAGCTGAACCCAGGTCCCTTGCCCCACACCACACTGGCCTCAGCTGGCCTCTGCCCAAGGGACACAGGCCCTGGCCCTGGACATGTCCTCACCTGGGAAGGACAAGAAGAGCTGTCATGTTTTTGGCACTCTGGGTACTGGCCAGCACCATGCACAAGTAGATTTTCCATTAATAATTGCTGAAAAGAGTTTTACTGAATATCTTCTTATTAAAACCTAGCTTTCATTTAAAGCTTAGCTCTTTTTAAACAGCAAATTATTATTTTGTGCAGATAATTTTCTCAGCATGCATTTAGTTAAGCAAGTTACATGTGGCTATTTCAATAAGATCTCTTTCCTGTTAATTGTAGATGGGTTCACTGGACCACTATGAACATGTTCTTCAAAAACCAGCCAGAAATTCTGTCTATGCAACACATGGTGAGAAAGCAAAAACCTGGGGGCTGACCATGAGGGAGCAAGCATCAGCCTCATCCCTTCCTACCAGGGCAACCCGTGGGAGACAAGAAGATCGAGGTGTGGCCTGAGAAGGTGCACATACTGGGATCCCAGCCTTCCAGGACTGGCCATGATAGGGCTCACAGCATTTTCGCGCTTCCAGCTCAAACAGGTTCACATAGCTCAAGCACTTGTGAGCCCATGTCCATCCACAGCATGATTTCCCAGTCAATGTACACAGAGCTATGAATGATGGAATTTCTTTATTACTTTTCTATCCTGAAACAGCAGCTGGGACCTTGGGGAAATTCACGCTTGTAAGTACTCCATGGCATCAGAGTGAAAGATAAATGGTAGCTGCTAGATTCATAAATCTCTGTAGTGTCTGAGTTTCAGTGCTATTTGGAACACTGTGACTAAAACTGATACCTCAATTAATTCCAAAATACAAGCTCATTTTGCACAAAGAGAGCAATTCTTTTTCTCCACTGTATTTTTGTAACTTGCTTTAGATGTCTCCTTATACATACTTGATATTTTAGGTGTTAGTGCTTTAACACTAAAATCAATTGCTCTGATCAATAAGGCAGCTTGTCATAAAACTATTTCCCAAGATGAAAAGTTTCAGAAATCATAAATATTACCTAAAAGTTTGTCAAGAGATTGACTTAAAAGGATAAATATTAGAAGTAAACAAATACATGGCAATAACATGAAATTATGTATCTGTTCCAGAAGTAATTGGCACCACTTTCCTGCCTGGTAGGCTGCCAAATAAGTGGGTGCAGGCATTGCTCTTGTGCTCGTCTTGTGCTAAGACAGAGACCCGGCCCCTACCACACAGTGCAGACAGAAAAGCGCACACGTGCTACTAGATAAACATCAGGACCAAAGGATGGGGAAGCAGCACTACAACCTCCTAGGCTGGAATCTGACAAGGCCATAGATCACTGCACTGCTCATTAACATCTGGTTCCACAGTGACACAGTAAGCCCTGTCAGGCGTGGCTCTGGAGCAGAGTCCTCACTACCCAGGCAGGGACAGTCTCCACTTTCTGCACCCATCAGGAGCACAGAAAACAGAGAAGCAGGGCCCACAGGGCAAGTTTCTCTCTCATCCTCCTCCCACACTCCCCTACCTGCCACCTGCCAATTTGACCACTTCTCAGAGAGCAGCACACACTGAGGAGGGCTGTGCAGGCTCTCTGCACCTGTCTGCACCCACTCCACTCCCTCCACCCTCAAGAGACCGCATAGATGCATGGCCGTCATGGACACAGACAACATGGGAGACAAGAACTGACCCGCTGTAGGCAAAGACCCAGACTGGTGGAGTGTGAGTAGGGGCAGAGGACAGTAGGGCCACTGGGGGACAGGCATGCGTGGACAAACAAAGAGAACAGGCACCAAAATCAAGTTGGGCTTAGAGTATGAGGAAACCCTCATATCTGCTCTGCTCCAAGTAGATCACTCCACAGAGAACCACATTTCACTGAGGAGGCTCCAGGTTCCGAAAAGTGGATCCTCTGCCCCTTTGCTAGCCCCTCTCCCTGCTCTGCTTCCCAGGATACCAGGAGCTGAGCAGTTTTCTTTGCTGTGTCCTTCTGCTGCTGTCCTGCCTCGGAGCCAGCCAGCCACAGATGGAAACTTCTCATAATGAGAGCCAAATAACCTGTTTCTCCTCTGGGTTGTGAACGTTGTTATTTTGTTCCAACAGGAGCAGGCAACTATTGCACTGCATATTGACCCATCCTTAGGGTTTTCTGCATTTTGTTACAAATGATGCTGACAGTCCAGGAAGCGGGAAGAATTGAATGAAATAAATGACTGGTGATTCCCTGGATCACAGCTCCTGGAGATTTGGGTTCCTGGAATGTCTGAAAGCAGGTTCTTCAGTAGACCCTTGAATTAAACCTTCTGCAAAGGCTCACATTTTATGGGTTGTGTCTAAGTTACTCTCTTATTGCTGGGATATGATACCCAAAACCTACAAGGTAAGGAGGTAAGGTTTATTTTATCTCAGTCTGTAGAGTTTTCAGTCTATAGTGAGCTGGTTTGAAGGCAGGGTGTCACAGCAGAGGAGCATCACAGAGGAAAAGAGTTCATGGCAGGGCAGGCAGAAGGGACAGCAGCCATGAAGGAAGCAGTGATACCTATCTATGTATCTATATATCTATCTATGTATCTATAATATACCTTATATATCTCCCCATCCCTTCAGGCCACACCACAGTGACCACCTCTTCCCACAAGGCTTCACCCCCAACATCACACCCAGCTATAAATCCACCAGTAGACTAATACAGTACTACACATCCATGATCCAATATCACACATTCATAACCCAGCCACCTGCCAGAAACCACCTAGGAGTACATATGGTTTGGGGGGACATCTAGATATAAGCCATAACAAAACTCATCTTTCTGCTGAGCATGCTGTATGCCTGTAATCCCAGCACTTGGGAGGCTGAGGCAGGACGGTCACTGCAAGTTTGAGGCCAGCATGGGCTACAAATAAGTTTACACTTAGCCTGAACTGCATAGTGAAACACCCCCCCAAAAAAATAATTTTTCTGTCAATGGGGAACTTGGCAAAACACTCATCCAGAGATGTGCAGACAGCACCCGGCCAGGACACTTCCCCAACACTAGATCTCTCTCTAACCAGCACTGCAAAACGAAATTAGGAGTTTATTTTCTTTTTTTCTTTTTTTTCTTTTTTTTTTTTTTTTTTTGCTTTTGGTATCAGAGATTGAACTCACAACTTTATGCTTGTCAGATAGGCGCTTATGCTACTGAGCTAAATCCCTGTCCCATGGATTTTTTTTTTTCTTTTAGAGACAAGCAGCTCCTCTTCCTTCCGTGGACACAGAGCTAACACCCCTTCCTCTCCTCAGCCCCAACAAAGTGACAGTACATGCAGGAGACCAGGAGCCTGGTTTCTTTGCCACAGAAAAGAGGAGGACAAGCCGTGTATATTGAAGAGATAAAGCAAATGTGGAAATCTGCATTGTCTCTCTGTGCTCCCTCTCTCTGTTGCTTTGCACAAAGACCCCAGCTGCCAGCACACAGAGGGATCATCTGAGCTATATGGACCCTGCCATCTCCACAGAGCCAGCTTTGGGTTCCTTTGACACAGCCAGCAGCAAGCACACACACCTAGGCCTATGAGCCTCAGTGGCCAGCAGTGCCTTCAGCACAGAGCAGTGACTCCAGACAATTCTTGGGGTTCCATCCAGTCAGTCTTTCTCTCCCATTCCCATGGTGATGCCTGACTCCCTGAGCACTCTACATTCTAAACAACAAGGATGATCCCTGGAAAGTACCAGGGTGCTGAGGTGCCTTCGAGTATGACTGAGGGCAGAAGCATTTCTGGCTCTGAGGACTCCTTCCTGCCTGAGACCTGCCTCCTCCTCAGGTGCTCTGTGGGTCTACAGCCAGGAGGAGAAGAGGGAGGAGGTCCTTTCAGCCTGAGGACAACAGAAAGCAGTGTGAAGGACTTTCTTCACCAATACTGTGGCTGCTGGACCAATACTGGGTCCAGCTCCAGATCACCACTGACAGTGGCTTTGCCATCACCTCTCCCAAGACAGAACAGTGAGGTAAGGGATGGAGGGTTGGGATGTGGAGAGCTCTCTGGGTTCTGGGGGACTGCAGGGAAAAAGGAAGCTTCTCCACCTTTGGATCTTCCGTATGTCAGCTACTAACTTTGACCCACTCCTTCATGCTTTTCTACTTCTGAAAAATAAGGCTGAAGATTTCCCGTGACAGTGTCATAAAGCTAGGTGGATAACAAGTACCCTTCAGTTCCCTTACAGAGGGACCCAAACTGTCTCTGCGTCCCTCTAACTGGGATGGTCACATTTCAAAAGCATCCAGGCTGAGACAGATCCAGCACCAACCACCTCCATCCTGTCAGCCACCTTGGATCTTAAATGAAAATGGTGTAAAAGGCTTTGGGGGGGGATATGATTTCTGTAATGTAGGGAACATTTGTATTACACACTCAATTTAAAAGAATCATGCATACATGGAGTAGCAGTATTAAACCTGCCAGAGCAGACTATTAAAAAAAAAACCTATTTATTAAAGTAGAATGAAGTTTGATTTTCAATTGTAGGGAATATGAATCACTGTTAATTAGAAAAATTTCCTCACAAATAAAATTTTTAATTATAAAATTTCTATAACATTTAATCGCTATTCAACAATGTTCTTCGAGTAACTTCAGCTGGATTTTAGCTTCTTAAAATAAAAACAACTATAAAAATAAGGAAACTTTATGTGGTACAGCCCAGGTATTCCAATCAAACCTATCAAATAGTTGTTTCAAATAGTAAATTTGCTTTTCCTCTATTATTCAAACAAAAGTACAACTAAGACAATAAAAAACTTATTTTAACTTTGTGTTCCCCTTCATTTATTTAGCCATTTACCAACATATTTATGGGCTTTGATATTATTACACTGAACAAAACTAAACATTAGAATCTATTTCCAACCCTGATGGATAAGATTCCAAATGGAAATTTCAGGTACTAAATATGCATGATAATTTCATGAAGTCAGCTACACTGCTGTCATGTGATTTGGTTTAGACATTCTATTACCTGAGTATTAAAGCAAAATGCACTTCAGTGCAAAATGAACTGTATCTTCTGTATGGAAATAGAATGGCTTTTTTAGTCTGATGGAAGATCTAATTTCAGTCATGCTTGAGATGTGCTTTACCACCAAGAACCAACTGATTAGAGCTGTGATTATCCTAGCTCCCTCCAAGCCTAGCATCTTTGGACAGTGTACATGGGGTCTCCTTCCTACAAGTTGCTTAAGCCAGGTCCATGAAGTGTCTCACTGTCTCACTGGAGATTCATCTATGAAGGTGCAGATACAGCTGAGTTCTCTAGGCCCACTGTCATCGAGGACTTGGAATGTCTCCAAGGCAATGGTAATTAAAAGTCGACAGGATGGGCTGGGTCACAATCACCCTAGGGACTTCCTAGGACTTCTTACCAAGAACCACATGTGACACTGAGCAGCACAACTTCTAATACCAAATCACCGAGTCATACTGAAATCACAGCAGGGCTGCCTGCCAAGGCCAAGGCCAGCTGGCGCTGGAGAGTGATGCCAGTGGGCCTTTTCCACAGCGCTGGTGTCCTTGGCACCAAGTCAATGCTGTCCTTCCACTGCTGAAGGGGATTCCCAGGCAGCCTGCTTCTCAGCACAGGCCATCGCCATCAAAGTTCCGAGAACTCCCTCAGTCAAATCCAGTCATCCTGTTCCTCTAGGGTCTGAGTTCCACATTTAGAGAATCATTCGTTCTGTTGGCTGTGATTATGTTAACATACAAATGTTCCTGAGGGCTTGTGTGTGTGTGTGTGTGTGTGTGTGTGTGTGTGTGTATTTGTGTGTATTCATGTTCCCTAGGGTGAGCCTTGGGACCTTCCATGAGGAAGAGCTTAACAAAGGAGGAGGACTGGAGAGCAAGATCAGCCAGAGGGAGGTATCCTGGCAGGGCGACAGGCAGCCTTGAGATACAGAGCACACTGTGAGGCAGGGCAAGTGACTCCCGAGAAGACAGGAAGGCTGGTTCCCATCATCTGCAGGTTGTGGCACCCAGCCACCAGCACCAGGGCACAAACATAGATAGCAATAGAGAAGGTAGGAACAAACTTGACAGTGAAAAAGAGGGATCCAAACACGAGATCTATGCAATATCCCAACTGCAAGCTGCTGTAAGTGCAGCACACACACAAGCAAGCACATACACATGTGGAGTTGTACAGCAACCAGAGCCTACCATGGTCACTCAGCAGGGAGATAGACAAGGCCTGTGCTCTGAGGAAATGGCAAGTGCATCCCTTAGCAAGCACTAAACTGTACCCAAAAGGTGTTCACACATAAATTATAATTTATTAGGTGTGAGAAATTCATTGATAAAAAATTTAGCTATAAAAACAAGAACAGCTCAGTGTGGTAAAAGATTTCTTCCAACACCACTGTGCTATAAACTGGGGTCCCTGGGCGAGGCCTGACTTCAGCATCTTAAGACACCAAGACACATTACCTGTTTCCTGTGATTACCTGCATGTGGAATCCTTTTCATGACTGGACTCGCCTTGGACATGAGTCACAGCAGACACATCAGCAACTGCTTCCCGCCATGCTGCGGGGAGGATCATGCAGTGTCCGTGCTGCAGCACTGTAAACCATAGGCCTCACTATACGGTGGCCAATTATGAGAACTCAGACACACCACTCACACCACACCACCAGACATGCTCAGACATACCACTCACATATCTGGGCACAGGAGGACCCCAGAGTGAGGACACCAATACTATCAAATAGGACCAGCTCAGGTGAGCAAGGTTCATTGCACCGTCTTGGAGGACCTGGCCTCAGGAATGAGAAGACTCTCAGATGTGCCCAGGGCACAAAGGTCTGTTGAATGAGAGGAGGTGACTGACAAGAGAAAGTTCTTCTAGGGAGACAGGAGCCCTGCAGACTGTGGACAGTGGACAAGTGTTGCGCGGGAAGCGGGTAAGTGGTGGCCATGTGTCAGGGTAAAGAGTGTGGCTGCAGCGGGGGCCTCTAAGGTGGGAATCAGGGACAGGAGAATGGAGCCCATGGACCTGTGTGGCCACCTTCAGCTCCGCAGGAGGAGGGAGGCCAGATGCTGCCTGGACAAGATTGAGGCCAACAGGGATACAGAAGAATTTCTTTAAAGACTGCTGCTGCCAGACAAGGGTTACAATGAAAAGCAGAAATCCATTTCCAGTCCTGCCTGTGAAATGAATAACTACCCAAACTACATTAGGTGGTGACAAAGAATTTAAGGGAAAACTAAAAACTGAATTTAAGGCTGGCTATTCCCTGAAGCTTTGGAGAAAAGAATGGAGAGTTGAACTTGGCCAAGATATTGAAGTTTTCAGTTTGCAGATGGTCGTATTTGCAAATTTCAGTGACCCTGAAGCCAAACTCTGTGTGCTCTATAAATGCACTTATTTATAAGATTCCCTTCCTCATCTCAGGGTAGCTTCTTGATCAGAATCCTAAAGAGCGCTGGAAGAGAGGAGCAGTGTGGGGAGGAAGTACCTCTCACTGGCTTTCACATGGAGACAGAAAGTCCCCAGGATAGCATGGCCACACCAGCACCCATGAGGACTCCTGGATGTGGCCTGCAGGTGAGCATTCTGGGGAGGATACTGAAGCCATGGGAAAGTATGGGTTCCTCTAAGCATACTGAGCATGTTGTGGCCATGTATAAATACACAGTATCTTGAGCCGGAAATAAACTGATGAAAAACAAACAGAAATTAAGATTCTACATATTACTTCTTTCTCATACATGGGGGGGGGGGTAATCAGGAAAGACTTTAGGAAGCAGCCACGAGATCCTCTTAGAGGGACCAGGTGGGTTGCCTGATGGCTGGACCCCAAGGACTGCATACTATCTCCTCACAGGACCCAAGATTAGACCCCAGGGACAGACACTAGGAAACTAAGAGGCCACACACAGCCAGGGACAACTGGATGGCCCTGTTCTGTCTGCTGGCTGTGCCTCTAGGACAACCACAAAAGCTGAGCATTTCAGAGACACTGGAAGATGGATCCAGAAGGCTTGGACTGACTGGTGGGCAGCACTGGGCTGGCCTCTTCTGCTGTGGCCATGCAGTCAACAGACTCACCATCCCTACCCAGGTCCTCTGTGAACAAAACCCAGAGAAGGTAGGAGACCAACCCTACTCTACTCCTGATCTCCACGGGCAATCGCACATCCCCCAGAAATGACAGACCTCGTTTTGCACGGGCTCCCCACTGCTGAGGTCCCTGCAGGGCACCGAGCACCTGCCCTGAGGCATAAGTCTTGTGCCTGGAAGCCACACATCAGCAACCTCCAGCCACAGTTACTGAGCAGGAGGAATAGCAAAGGATTCTGCAACACCAGGAAATGCCCAAAAGTGTGGCAAAAGAAGGCATGGTTTGGTATTGCAGAGAAAAATCACAAATTGGCCTGATTTTACCATGCACTGGCTCCAGGATGGCACTGTTCCCTGTCAATCTTCCAGCAGCTACACGAGGCTACAATGCCAAGTGTCTCACACACTCCACAGGGGCTGGCACCTAATGGATGCACTCTTAGCCTCATTTCCTCTCCCAACCTCCTTGAAATTGTCCTGGCTACGTGGCTGTCTGCTGCAGGTTGCCTGGGAACACAGCCCTCCCTGTCTCTTGGCATGTGAAGGAGTTTTAGTTGTATGTTCTTCCTTTAAGCAAGAAATGATAGCTTATGCAACATTTGAGACAAGATAGCAATTGGGAACTACATAAACTAAGTTACTAAAATATCTGAAGTGAAGTTTAATTCACATTGTCATTAGCACAACAGAACCTGCTAAGGAAACTGGGCCATTTGGGAAGCTGAGCCCATACTGCTCCTGCTGGGTTCAGCATGGCGCTTTCTGGGGCACAGCTCAGAGCATCCCAGTCAGCTGCCCTCTCCATACTGCATCTTTTCTTCCATGGTCCCACCCAAGGGACCTCTGGAGAGGAAGCATGTGCCTCCAGGCACATGGGCACACAGGAGCTGGGGTGAAGAGATGGGGGCAGGGCCATGTGGTCTCTGCCCCAGGCTCTGGCCACAAACGTAGCTCCATTTACAGACCCTGGGAAGCCTGAGAATCAGGAGGCCACAGATGAGAGTTATCTGAAGATACTTTCTGTTACCAAATTGCCATTCATTAGGGAAACTAACAAAAGCAAAATATTTCACCCTTGACAGATGCTTGTTCTCAAGTATTGATTGAAATTTTTAGAATTTCATTTATAAAATATTACTAAAAATATCCTATACAAATTTGATAGGTCTACAGTCCTTTAAAATATAATACCCCACCCTGCCTTTCTCCCTCTGTAAAATTTTCTCTCCACCAATCACAATGATGTTGCTGAACTAGTAAAGGACAGAGACCACCTGTGTGCTCACTGCTGGTGTCATTTAACTTAATCTAAACAACACTGTGAAGTCATGGCCAAGGTTCTTGTGTCCACTGTGTCAGCAGCAAGCCTTTCACCCCACTGCACCCAGCAAAAGATAAAAGTGACAGGCCCCTAGGGTATAACCTTGAAGCCCCTCAGAGCTTCTCCTCTTGGTATCAACTGTGACCACAGTGTCAGCTCTACCAAGTACCAATGAGACTCAGGCCCACTGTGCCAGGAGACAGGCATTTGTGGGAACATTATGCAAACTACAAAGGTCTTTCAAATATTTGCTTTTCTTGTCCTCTGAAGATTTATTTGGAAGTATGTCTGAGACACTTAGCACCTGTTCTGCTTAAGCCTAAACATCTAAATAAACAGCCGAGAAGGGACTGTTGCGCGATGCAGTCTGTGAGCTCGGCTCTTTATTATGAGGTATGGGACAGCGACAAACTCAGGCAGCAGAACTCAGGCTTTCCCATTTCCTGATGGGAGGAGCAGCAATTGTTTCTGCTGCTGCCATTCACAGTGACTATCCATCACTAAGTAAGACACCAAGAGGCAGGCTGGCCCCTCTTCCTGAATGGATGTTGCTGGCTCACGACAGGTCAGAATACCCACCGGACACTGTGTGCTTTGTGCTCAGTCCTGAACAACTGTCTGCTCCGGCATTCTGGCTCCTTCCTCAGTGGACTTTGTGGACAAGACACTGGGCCCTAAAGATTACCCCATGGCAAATCTCAGAAAGGAGCTGCCCAGCAACAATGGCCAAGATGGGTACGTGGAGATAGAAAGAAGCTGCTGGACACTGATGTTTCTTTGCTGAGGGAAAAGAAAACCGGGTGCACCCTGGGGCTTCCTGGGGACAGAGCACTGGGAGACTCTCCAGCTGTCCTACTGGGCCACCTAACTCGATTCTAAGCAAACTAATTGGAAAGCTATCATCTGTTCAAGGTCAGATGGTACAAAACTGGGCCAGACTGCAGGACTTCCCATCTCCATCCAGGGATCTCTCCACTGTCATTTTAAAAACACACATCTCTGGGACTCACATGCTAAGCTTGGGCTGTGTGAAGCAACTGCCATGCCAACTGAAAGGACCACCCTCACAACTTCTGCAGGAACTTGGGAACATTATAGATTGCCAGAAAGCACTATGTACAGCAAGATCAGCAGCGTCACCTCTGCTGACCTGCAGCTGCCCTGTGAGCAAGAAAGGAAACTGAGTCTCAGGAACATTAGGCACTGTATCCAGATGTGTATGATGCAGGTGGAAGTGAACACGATGCCTCTCTACAATGTACTAGCTCAGTGTCTGAGTTGTAGAGAGAACAGTATTTAAAGTGAGTGCACACACTCAGACCAGTGACCCACGCACAGACCCCGAGTCACACTGCAAATGAACAACAACTCTTGCTTTCCAAAGAGCGTACTGTCTAAAAGGGAAATCAGATATAGCAAAAGGAAATTAAAGTACTGTTACATTAAAGTGTTTCTAAAGATGCCCCTCTCCACAAAGACCCATGAAAGAACCAGCCATGTATAAAACAATCCCTTCCTCAATGAGCCCCACAGAACAGCAGAGATGATCAAAAGTGGACAAGATACTGACCCGGGACTGTGACTGTAGACTAGCCACCAGCTGCAGACAGAGAGGGAGAGGACACAAGAGTGTGCCAGCCTGGGCCCAATAGGGCCTCATTAGAACAGGCCAGTGGGTCCTCCACATCCACAGAGGTCATCTTGAGACTCAGAAACCACTGAATTCTACTTGGAGAGTTTTATTTTGTTGCAAAGGATCTTCATTGTCTTAGACCTCTCTGCTGGCACACCATCAGTTACGCAGCTTGTTTTTGTTATAGGGCTATATTTTTTCCCCCACAAAGAAACAATTTCTGTCACTTTATTACGGTCTCACAGGCACGGATTCTGAAATCCGTATGGTATAAGGTACAAGGTAGTCATTGGAATCTCTGGTTGGCAGCTAAGAGCTGCTTGAAACAGGATACAGGACTAGATAAAAGGATCAAGACTACACACTCCAGCCCAACTAGATCAGAAGATGAAGACACAGTGTATGCTGAGTACTTCCCACACACTGGTATGGTCCTGAGGGGTGCATGCCCGCCGTGGCCTAAAGGCCTCTGTGAGTGGGAAAGCTGAGGGCCAGCAGGGCCGAGTACCTTTAGTATGTGTGAGCCAGGCCCCAGCTGGGCAGCAGAGTCTTTCCCACCTACTCCATACACTCCAAAGAGGTACATCAGAGGAGAGGGCTGGCCACCTGCTTGGGGACCAGCTTCCCGAGATCATGTAGGCATTAGCTAGACCATATGTTTAGCCCACCAGGAAATAGCAAGGCAGACAGGAAACATGGGTGCCAAGACTGTACATTCAGGTTCCTTACAAAAAGTCAACCAATGGGAGGAATATTTTCAAACCACTGATCTGACAAGAGATTTAATATCTAAAAATATAAAGAACTACTTCAAGTTAACAACACAACAAGCAGTTTGAAAATGGGCCAAAAGCTCGAACAGATGTTGCTCCAAAGATACAGTGACTGATGAGTCCATCAAAACTGCCCGAATTCATTAGTCACTAGGTAAAGGTAAATCCACACCATGCTGGGACCCAGGGGCTGCTCCCAATTGGAACTCAGAGCTGGGCAGGTAGTGAGTGATGAGGAGGAGGAAAAGGAGAACCACATCCACCCTCAGAGCTAACATGGAAGTGGGCTGGCTGCTCCTTGAAGGTAAGCAGTTAACACAGGTCCAGGCACAGGTAGATGGCAAAAGGATCAGAAGCAGATTCTTGGCAGATCCACAAGGACCAGTGTTCACTGCCATAGCAGTCACAACAGCCCCAAGGGAAAGGTAATCACCATGTCCACCAACAGGTGAATGGAGACACAAAAATAGTGTCTACATATGAGATGCGCTGAGCCTTGAGGGAAAAAGCTCTTCTATGTATCATAGCATGGCAGATCTGAAGCGATGACCATGACTAAAGCCAGCCCTGTGTAGAGACTCATGGCAGATGACAGGGTACCAGGTGCTTGGCAGGAGAGACCAGCAGTCACCCCTTTATGGTACAGGATTCTTCCCTGGGATAACAAGAAAGTACTGGAAGTAGGTGCTGATGATTCCCACCATACCTGCCTGTGTCTGCTCAGAGGGCTCCTCCTTGCCAGAACATGTCTGCCCATGTACTACTTCGTGGACTTTCCACATACCTCAGCCTCAGCCATGTCCACTGCTGTACCTCCTTGCCTTGTGGACAGAGCCCTGGCAGGGCAGGCTAGGAGCATGTGGTCAGCAACACTGTCTGGTAGATTAGTCAATAGGGAGCAAGTAAGAATAAGCACTCAATGTCACAGTTCTGGGACTACGTCCCAGGGCTCTTGGAATATGATGATGCAGGATAACCTAAAATGTGAAGAGAGACAGCAGAATAACATCTCCTGGACCATGCAGTCTACTACCTCAAGGACATCCAGCGTGTTATGGTCACACCCTGCTCACACTTTTTCAGTGGCATCATCTCCATGAAACATGGGCTTGGATATGGATTTGAAGCAGGTTCCAAGCAAAAATAAGTGTAGAAAGAGAATGTAGATGGGCTTTTTCATCTAATTCTGAAGTCTGAACATCATACAATGCCTACAGGGGCAAGCATCTGGAATTAAATAAATGTGGTATTTAATAATTAAATGCAAATACTTTTCTTGTGGTTTATATGGATTTTTGAAACAGCTACTACCATATCTGGTCCAAAATATACAGCAGGTCATTTGGACTTGGCCACCTAATGAGGGGGTCTCTTGGGTGATGAGTATGGGCACAGGGAAAATGATCAATAATACACAAGGATAAACACTACCTAAAGCTTCTTCAGGAAGCAATTAAGAAATTCTAGAAAGGTGAACTCAACAGAACAGGTGAACAACACATTTTACTGAAGTAGCAGGAACATACAGGCTTTAACCAGCTCTCTATGTCAGTCATAAGCACTGGAATAAGACCCATCGGTTTGGACATCAGTTTTCTGTTAGACACGGGAGCAATAAAATTTCAGCACACTCTGGATAGCACTGATGGGACTGATGTGCAAAACTCATGTACACATACACAGGGTGACTGCTTGTGGGTAAGCCACACACACGCCAGTGATCATGAGTGAGGCCAAGTGTCACAACAGATGTTATATCAAAGGACAAAAAACTTGAAGGGAAAGATTTACAAGTATACAATAATTTGCAGGGATTATAGTTTAGATATAAACTGCCTCCAGTTTCATGTTTAGAGGCAGAGGCTAGTCAGAAGAGGCAGGTCATTGGGGGTTCGACCTGTAAGGGAGTGTTGTTGTACCCAGCTTTTCCTATCCATCCATACTTCCTCACCACCATTGTGTGAGCAGCTTTGTCTACCAGGCCTTTTCACTACCATTTATACTTTGAAACCAGTAGACCATGAACTGGACATTCTGAAACTGTTAGCAAAAATAAATTCTCCTCCTTTAAGCTTCAAATTTCTATTATGTCCCAGTTATCGGAAGTGACTAATACAGGAAATTGATACCAAGAGTGGAGTCACTGCTGTGACTTTACCTGGTCATGTGGTTCAGAAGTGCATGAAATTGGTTTAAAGGAGGCATTTGTAAAGGTTTGGTGATGCTGGCTAAAGAGGCCCTGGAATGTTAGGAATAGTACTTGATACGAAATTCTGGTAGAAAATCAGAATGCTCAGAGGAATGTAGATGTTAAAGGCCAGGCTTAGGAGGTTTTGAGTTGAACAGGGACTCCATTAGCAGTCAGATACAAAGCCATTAGTGCTATGCTCTAACAGAAAATTTATCTATATTTTGCCCATATCCTGAGACTTTGAAAGATACTCTGATCAATGGTGGTGGACTAATTAATCTGGTGGAGGAAATTTTAAGGTAGCCAAATGTTCAGGTAGTTAGCTGAATACTGCTATCTGCTTTCAGGCAGATTTACAGTGAGGATCAGGAGTAAATAGCAGAACTGAATAATTTGAAAAATTTGTAATTTCATCGAAGAGAAGTGCCCACACAGCTGGAGTAAAGGAGAACATGGTTGCTGATACATAGAACCAAATCTCCTCAAGCTGGTGGCTGATCTTGGTGTCTTCTATGTGGTGTTGGTATTTCAGGCACTCAGAATGCAGAAGTTACAGAGTCACAGAGGCTTTCATTCAGATTACAGAAGGCCTAGAGGATGCAGACAAAAATGTGTGATGGGGTCACTGTCTGCAAGGAGCCTCATAAAGGATACATGTGAAGCTGAGAGACTAAAGCCAAAGGTGTAGTGGAGACCTCAGGAAGTTGGAAATGCCAGGTGCCAGGAATGTGTGTTGTCTGCTAAGAAAAACTGCAGGCAGTGAGCACTTCAGCCCAAGAGAAGCCATGGCAACCAGCAAGGTGATGGGGTGAAGCCGCTCAAGCTCTTTGAGCTCACAACTCAACACAAACTATCCCTTTTCAACATACTTGTTTAACACAAGTGCTGAACATGGGGCTACAGGATTTAACATTTACCCTGCTAGTTTTTGGTCTTGCTTTGTTGTTATTTCTATTTCCTTATCTCTCTGTCTTAGCAAAGGAACATTTAACTGGTGCCATTGTATGTTGAAAGTGTCTGACTTCCTTTTTGGTTTTTATAGGGGCTCATGGCTAACATTTTGCCTTGCATCTCCGTGGAGACTCTGGACATGGACTTTTTAGCAACACTGAAATTGTTAAGACTTTGGCAACTCTTAGAGATGAACTAAATGCATTTTTCATGTGATATGGACATGAGCCTTTTTAATAACAGGGATGAAATGTTAAGCCTTAGTTCTAAAAGGCTCCCCAAAGTCTCACTTTCAAAGGTCTGGTCAAAAGGAGTGCGTCACTGTGGGGCATGGCCTATTAGGATACATTCTCATTCTGGCCTTCTCTCTTCTTTCTCTCATTCCTAGGTGTCATCTGACAAACAGCTTTCTTCTCTGAGGCCCTTCCACCATGACATTTCTCTCTTGAAGCTCAGCTGACCATAGACTGAATCCACTGAAACTATGAGTCAAAATAAACCTGTCCTCCTCTAAACTGTAAGTATCAAGTATATTGTCCCAGCAAAGGGAATGTGATACACAGGGTGAGAGCCACAATGTCCTTTTGTCCTTCATCTAACCTTCATCGTATTCATTTTCTAGGCAGGCAGGTAGTGAAATTAGTATGCGCATGCAGGAGCTTTAGAATCCCGTTATATATCATGCAGACTCCATAAAAGGGTAAATTCTTATAACCACTAATTTATAGTCACACGTTTTCATTATACAACAGAATTCTAAACATTATATAAGATTCTTTTAAAGCATTTGATCTGTGATAAACTTCACTTAATTATTAATCTCTTTAAGCTACTTCCTTTAGATTTGAACAATGAGTAAAAGAAATTCTTCATATTGGCTAATGGCTGACAGCACAATTGTTACAGGTGGAAATCTGTATTCAGAACCATTTGGGGTTTGCTGGGCTTGTTTTCTCAAACGTCCTTGACAGGTGTGCTTTTCCTGAGCACAAGAGATCTTCAATTCCTTGACTCTACTCCCTGCAGAGTATCCAGTGGCATGACAAAAGAAAAACACTCCTGAGGGGCTGAGGATTTAGCTTAGCGGCATAAGCACCTGCCTTGCAAGCAGGCAGTCCTGAGTTCGATCCCTGGTACCAATAAAAACGAAAAAGACAAAAAAAAAAAAAAAAAAAAAAAAACCACTCCTGAAAGACTTACGCCATAGTTTATAATGTGGCACATGTTACCAAATACTGTTATTGAAGCAATATCAGCATATTCACTTCCCTTCATGATTTATTTCCTCGAGCTCTAAGACATTAAGTTTATTTCCATAGAAGAATAAATATGTGTAGTGCAGTCATCTCTAGTAAGGGAGGCAAAGAGAGGATGGAGTCTCCAGAACCAAGCCTTGCTTCCTCTTTCCCTGGGGCACCTGATGGTAGATTATCTGAATCTCTGTTAAGGTAATAGAAAGACTATTAAATTAAAAAGAATTCTGGGATTATTGGGTCACCATCTAATTATCTCATATGACTTCCTCTACAGGTACCTTGAGTTATCCACTAAAATGCTATTATCTTCTTTAACTTTTTTGATGTTATAAGATGAATTTAACCATCAAGCTCTTGGGTGGGTCCATCTATTTCTTCTCTAGAAGACAATCCAATCATCATATTCAGCAAACAATAGGGTTGCTCACCCAAGTGTGCTGACTCCATAGGAATCTAGGGTACTCTGGATATCTTCCAAAGGAATGGTCTGGCCTGGTGCAAAACTCACAGCATCACGTTGGTGTCTAGCTGTGATAGGAGACACAGACACTCAAAGGCTTCAGTACAAGGAAAGTGAGTGAATATGCACTTGCAGACACAGGTGAAGCCACCCTCATTTGTTGGCTCCTGTGTCACTGCTGGTTCTCATGTCATATTGCATATCATAATTATTGGGATCTTGAATTTAGATCCATGTGTCAATGAATTATAAGAAAATACCTTAAAAATAATGAAAGTGATTCTGAGATGATTCATATCTTCTCTCTCAAGTCACTAAAGAACTGCTCCCAAATTCCAAATTCCAAATTGACGTGATGACATAGTTCTATAACAGGTAGTGTGTTCTGAAAGCATCTATACTAACTCACTATAGATCATCCACTGACTGGACCCTCGTGCCACAAACACTCCAAAACACCTGCTTACTGAAGTCTTTAAAACTGCACAAAGACCCCAAGGAGCCCTGCCAGGCTGCCCCTCAGCCTCTGTGGTGGATGTGGCTCTGACCCCTCTTCAGCTGGTTCCATGTCAGCACATTTCACCAGAGCCCACTCCCAACTCTTCCAGGAGCCCTCTCTTTGAGAGGCCCAGCCCCAGCTGACTCTGCTGCTCCACACAGTCATTACAGTGTTCTACTGCTGAGACCCTAACTTCCCCACAGCCATCGCTAGACAGCTCCAACATCCCACAAACAGAGAGCTAGGCATGACCTGCTCTGTGCCCCCTGGACCCTCCTTTTCAGGCCACTGTGGGGAGTAGGGATAACAGCAACCACAGGAACCTTCAGACCCCTCAGACTCAGGGTGCCAGACACTATCTGCCCCTGGCCAGGTGGGCCACAGGCCAAAGCGTAACATCTCAGAATAGTCACCCTTCTGTACAGTACCTTTTAGAGCAGGTACCTATCAGGCAGGAATCAGTGAGTGGAAAACAGCAGACATTTCAGATTCTACTTGTGGACCCCAAGTCCTTCCTGCCTTGAGAGGCGGGCCTCACTTCCAGAAGGACTGCATGTTATCTGACAAGAGAAATATCACCATCCTGAGGGGCAGCAGAGGAGCTATCTACACAGTAGCATCAAAGGCATGTTCCTTCCAGTTCCATGAGACCTCTGCAAGAGCACAACTTCCTTCCTCTAGTCACAAGCTGGACATGTGGGGAGGGCATCAATGAATCCACTTGGTTAACCCATTAGGTTGATACTTTTTCTGGTTCCAACCCTCAGTGGGACCCAACTCTAGATGTCAGTACATTTAGTTCTGTAATCTCCATTTGTTTAATGTTTTTATTATTTTACCATTATACTATCATTAGAAGAGATTCTAGTAGTCATTATGGTCCTCTGTGGAGTCATTGGGACTGCTTTTGAGGGATTTTAATAATGCTGAATCCATCTGGATTCAAGAGCAGTCATCGCCCTCAGATTTAAAATTCTCCTTAACAACCAGACCTGAGGTTCTGAATCAGAGGAAGGGGAAGACTGGCCTGTGACCAGCTCTGAAACAGTCCACTCCTGGATCTGCTCCACAAGGAAACTCACAGAAGATACAAACAAATGGGAAGCTCACTATTTGCGGGCCCAGGCCTTACACATTTTGCAGTTCACATTGTAATCAGTGTTGTCTTTATCTTGAGATGCATAACCCTGTTTGCCTGTGTATATGAAATGTTTAGCTGTTTTCTTTTTGGACCTTAGGAAAGAAAAAAATTGCACTTATTAAACTTCTCACAGAATGTCCAGGCTGCATCCTGACCAAGGCAACACCTCAGGGCAAGAACCCACTCCTTCCTCCACTGCAACAACCTTTTCCTCATCACTAAGACTCTACAGATCCTCTTCATAAACATGCCTCATAAAGGGGAAAATGTATAGATATGGGCTTACAGAATTTAAGATACAAGTTAAAATACACATCCCGCTCATCAGCACCTGAAGTTGCCTGCCAGATGACAGGAGTTCAGAATGGGTCCACAAAGTGCCTGCAGTGTGGAGCGGTATTTCCTGGAGGCAGAGACTTGACTATTTCAGGACACATCCCAATCCAGGCACTGGACTCTGAGGCCTGACCAGCTCCTACCTCCCTCTGTGAGCCAGCTGCCCAGCCCTGCACACAGAGTTCCCTCTTGCCCACCTGTACAGAGGCACATATCCTGCTGGCCATACAAGAGAAACAGGTATGATCTGTGCTCTCCAGATGAATCTTGGGGAGGAGGGGTCTTACTTTCCCATTGTAGAATGGCCCAAAGACAGAGGGAAGCAATCCAGAGGCCCTGGCCACCTCTGCTCATCCACCAGGAGCAGCTGCAGAGCTCTGGGAAGCAAGGGGAGAAAAGGAAGATAGCACTGCTCATTTGTCCCTGAAAAGGTCCTATTTGGACAGATGAGTCACTCTTACAGCTACAAACCATGTCACAAGTCATGAACTTCTGACAGTGTCATTAAGAAATCATAAGCTGGCTGACAGCTCACCCATGGAAAGAGCACAGGGCTTGTAGGACATCCAGAATTGTGTGACTATCTCCACAAACACCTTCAGAGCAGTTTTATGACTACAAGAGGAAACCCAATTCCATTGGCAGCTCCTCCTCACCATCATGATGTCATAGCAGAGCTCCCAGCTCACAATGCTGGACACAAAGGGAGTCAGCAACATGCAGACAGCCTCCACGATGACACTCCCAAGACTCCCTATGTTGTCTGAGTTGTAATACTCCTTACTGCAGCAATGTTCCCACATTGACTTCCCAGTACTCACATCCCCTCCTCCTGCATGATTGGACTGCACTGACCACAATACCTTGCTTCATTCACCCATTCAAAGGGATGCACTCAAGTGGCACGCATGGGGCCAGGCGAGACTCACCCCATGCAACACTGGCCTTCCCGGCAGACCACCTCACAGGACCCTGGAACTCCAGCCAGTGGTTTGGGTGGGCCAAGCCAGAACCAGGCCCCTCCCATGTCCCCTGCAGTCCCCGCCACCCACCCCAGGACCTAGGAACTCCAGCCTGTGATGAGTGCTCCTGCAGTCAAAGTACTGCCATCAGGGACCTCCCCCACCCCCTAGACCTAGTATTGCTGTTGATTTTCGACTAACACACCTCACCAAACAATCACAACCAACATAAATCTATACCCAGACATATAATAATTAAGACTCCAAATATGCAGCATAAAAACAGAATACTAAAAGCTGTTAGAGAAAAGACACAACTCACCTATCAAGGAAAGCCCATTAGAATCATGGCAGACTTTTCAGCATAGACCCTCAAGTCAAGACAAACTTGGAGTGAGGTATTTCAAGCCCTGAAAGAAAACAACTTTCAACCCAGACTGATGTACCCAGAAAAACTTTCATTCAGATTTAATGGAGAAACAAAATACTTCCATGACAAAGAACAACTGAAGAAATTTATGTCCACCAAACCAACCCTAAAAAGAGTATTGAAAGACATACTAGATAGAGATAAAAATGAGCACAATCTCCAGAACAACAACAGAAAGAAACCACCAGGTAGGACAAGCAATTAAACAAGGGGAAAAAGCAGAAAGCAAACAACTGGAACACAGCATGGCAAAGTCAAGCCAGTACATATCAGTGATATCTATAAATGTAAATGACCTCAATTCACCTATCACAAGAAATAGGTTGACAGAATGGATCAAGAAACATGACCCCACAATATACTGTATACAAGAAATACATCTGACCCAAAAGGATACTCATAGATTAAAAGTCAAAGGACAGAAAGCAGTATTCCATGCAACAGGAACCCAGAAAAAACAAGGGGTAATTATTCTATTTGCAGACAATGTGAACTTCAAACCTAAAATGATTAAAAGATAAAGAAGGTCACTACATACTTGTTGGTGGAAAATTCAAGATTCTAAATATATATAATTTATATATATATATATAAATTATAAATGTATATGCACTAAATGCAGGAGTACCTGACTATAAATGATATACTAATGTACATGAAAAACCAAATACACAAGAGCACAGTTATAATAGAGGACCTTAACACTCCATTGTCACAAAGAGATAGATTAACTAGACAAAAAGTGAGCAAAGAAATAATAGAACTAAGTCATACCTGTGAGCAATTGGACTTAGTAGATGGTTACAGAGTGTTCCACCCAACTACATCAGAATACATATTCTTCTCATCTGTGCATGAGCCATTCTCCAAAATAGACCATATATTATCCCAGCAAACATTCTTAGGCAAATGCAAAGGGATTGAAATTATCCCATGCATAACATCTGACCATAGCACACTGAAATTGGAAATTAATGGAAAAAGAAATTTCAAAACCTGCATAAATACATGGAACTTAAATAACAGCCTTCTGAACATTTAGCGGGCTACAGATTAAGTTAAAGAAGAAATGAAGCAATACCTACAATTCAATGAAAATGCGGAAACAGCATATGTAATCCGTGGGATGCAATGAAAGTGGTCTTAGGAGGGAAATATATAGCAATAAACTGTCATATCAAGAAAACAGAACAAGCACAAATAAACAACCTAATGCTTCATCTCAAGCTTCTAGAAAAAGAAGAGCAAGTTAAGCCGAAAGCTCATAGACGAGAGGAAATTGTAAAGATTAGAGCAGAAATTAATTCAATTGAAACTAAAAAAATACAAAGATTAATGAATCAAAAAGCTGGTGTTTTGAGAGAATAAACAAAATTGATAATCCTCTAGCTAACCTTATCAAGAAAAAGGAAAAAACTCAAATTCACACAATAAGGACTGAAAAGAGGGAAATTACTACAGATCCCATGGAAATTCAAACAATCATGAACACCTACTTTGAAAATCTCTACTCACATATAGTGGAAAACAGAGGAAATAGACAGATTTCTAGAAACATATGAACTACCAAATCTCAACTAAGAAGATATTGCAATTTTGAATGACCAAATATCAGTTATTGAAATTGAAAGTGTAATTAAAAACTTACCAACAAAGAAAAGGTCCTGATGGATTCATGGCTGAATTCTACAAGAAATTTAGAGAAGATTTGATGCCAATACTCCTTAAACTCTTCAATGAAATTGAAAAGGAATCAGTCCTCCCTAAATCATTCCTGGAGGCAAGTATTCCTCTGATACCAAAACCAGGGAATGACCTAACCAAAAAGGAGAACTATAGGCTAATCTATAGGCCAATCTCACTAATGAACATTGATGCAAAGATTCTCAATAAAATATTGGCAAATAGAATGCAGCAAATCATCAAGAAGACAATCCATCACAACCAAGTGGGATCCATTCCAGGAATGCAGGGATGGTTTAACACATGCAAATCAATAAATGTAACACACCATATTAACAGAGCCAAAAACAAAAACCACATGATAATCTCATTAGATGCAAAAACAGCTTTTTACAAAGTCCAACACATGTTTATGATAAAAACCCTCCAGAAACTCAGAATACATGGTGTCTACTTCAATTATATAAAGGCCATCTATGAAAAAAAACCAACAGCCAACATTATACTAAATGGACAAAAACTGAAAGCTTTCACTTTAAAATTAGGAACAAAATAAGGATGTCCACTATCACCACTCTTATTCAATATAGTTCTGGAAATACTAGACAGGATAATCAGACAAGAGAGAGAAATAAAAGGAATAAAGATAGGGAAAAAAGTTAAACTATCACTATTTGGAGATGACATGATACTCTATGTAGAAGACCCAAAAAACTTGATTAAAGACTACTAGAGGTAATAAATTCAGCAATGTATCTGGATACAAAGTCAGTGCTCAAAAATCAATAGCATTCTTGTATACCAACAAAAAACTCACTGAGAGAGAAATTATGGAAATATTGTCTTTCACAATATCATCTAAAAAAATAAAATACTTAGGAATCAACCTAACCAAGAATGTAAGACATATATGCTGAAAATTATGCTACACTAAAAAAGGAGATTGAAGAGGATATTAGAAAATGGAAGGATATTCCTTGCTCTTGGCTAGGAAGAACCAACATTGTGAAAATGGCCATACTCCCAAAAATGTTATACATATTTAATACAATCCCAATCAAAATATCATTAACATACCTCACAGATCTAGAGAAAACACTTCTAAAATTCATTTGGAAATAGAAGAAATCTATAGTAGTAAAGGCAATTCTGGGCAACAAAGGCAAGGCAGGAAGCATCTCAATTCCTGACTTGAAACTATACTACAAAGCCATAGTGATAAAATCAGCATGGTACAGGAGGATCAATGGAATAGATTAGAAGATGCAAACACAACTACAAGCACACTTAGCCACCTAATATTTGACAAAGGGGCTAAACATGTTCCCTGAAAGAAGGATAGCCTCTTTAATAAATGGTGTTGGAAAAACTGGCTCTCCACATGCTGAAGATTGAAACTAGACCCATGCCTATCACCATGCACTAAACTAAAGTCTAAATGGATCAAATATTAAAATAGAAACACTAAATCTACTGGACGACAAGATAGGTAGAAGTCTTTATTTATTTATTTATTTTTTGTCTTTTTCCTTTTTCCTTTTTATCGGTACCGGGGATCGAACTCACGACTGCCTGCTTGCAAGACAGGTGCTTATGCCTCTGAGCTAAATCCCCAGCCCTGAAGTCTTGTAGACATATGGATAGGCAGAAAATTTATGAACAAAATGCAAACTGTACGGGAAACACTTCAAAGAATTAATAACTGAGGTCTCATATTACTGAAAAGTTTTTGCACTTCAAAAAAATTGCTAACAGAGTGAAAAGAAAACCTACAGAATGGAAAAGAATTTTAGCCAGCAGCCCCTCACACAAAGGACTAACATCCAGAACATATAAAGAATTGAAAAACATCAGCCCCCCCAAATCCAAAGTCCCTCTCCAAAAATGGGCATCTGAGATGAACACACATTTCTTAGATGAAGATACACAAATGGCAAATAAATACATGAAGAGATGTTCACCATCACTGGTTATTCGAGAAATGGAAATTAAAACAGCATTGAGATTTCATCTCACTCCAGAAAGAATAGCTATCATGAAGAAATCAACTGTAACAAACATTGCTGAGGCTGTGGGGAAAAAGGAACACTTCTGTACTGTTGGTGGGAGTGTAGACTGGTGCAGCCACTATGGAAATCAGTATGGAGCTTTCTCAGAAGACTAGGGTTGGAAGTTCCATTCAATACAGCTATTCCTCTCTTGGGTATTTTCCCAGAAAACCTGAAAAGGTCATATACAGTGATATAATGTGCACCCATGTTCATAGCAGCACAATTTATAATAGCTTAATCTTGGAAACAACCAAAATGCCCATCAACCACAGAGTGAGTGAAAAAAAAATGTTGTATTTTCATACAATGGAGTATTACTCAGCTATAGAAAAGGATGATCTTGAGGCCTTTATAGGTAAATGGAGGCAACTTGAGACTATTCTCACGAGTGAAATAAATAAGAATCATATTTATAAATACCACATAGTGTCTCTAGTGTAAACAGTAATAAGAAATGTAGGAATATAAAACTCCAAATGTGTAATTGCTTTTGTAAAAAAGAGAGGAAAAGAAAGTGCTTTTTAAAGGATATAAGTGCATGTTATGTTTAAATGTGTAAGAAAGATAACTATATTATTAAGTTTTTGTTTGATCATTGAACAGAACTACTTGTAGTTTCATTGTTTGAATGTCCACTTTGTATGCTTAATTTTGTAACTTGAATAACTATTTCTAAGATGACAGTATGTAATTTATCAACTAGTGATTTCTTATTATTTTTTTGAAATTCTGTATTATCTCTACTCTTTTTTCTGTTTTTGTTTTTTTTTTTTCCTCTTTAAATAAAATTTTTTAAAACAGGGATGCACGCTGGTCTGTTGCACATCTTGGATGCTACGAATACAGCTCCAGAATTTGCATACAGGCATCTGTGTGGGCACAGGCTGAATTTCTCTGGTGCAGACGGCTTGCAGTGGAATTTCTGGTGTTGTGTGTGTTAACTCTATGTTCAAACTCCTGAGGAAATGCCAACCTGTCTCACAGAAGCCCAATCTTTTCACATTACCACTGACAATACGAAGGGTTTAGACTTCTTCAGATTTTCTAAACACCTGCTATTTTCAGTTTTAAAAAGCTATGACCATCCTAATGTGTCTGAGGGGCTTCTCAAGGTGGTCTGAGTTATCATTCTTCGGTGACTAACAATTTTTATGTGATTATTCATAACCTGTGTATCTTCTTTTGAGTGATGTCTGTTTTAGTTTTTGTGGATTTTTTTTATTATCTTTTGCTTGCAGCACTGGGCTTTGGACCCACAGTCTTCACATTGAGCAGCATCTCTAATCATTCAAAATTTATTGTTTTGAGATAGGGTTCCCCTACGCTGTTAAACGTCCCAGGATGGCCTCAAACTTTCAATCCTTTTGCTTCACTTTCTTCACAGAATGCAGAAGTTGTGGGCCTTGCCATCATGCCTGGTTGGTTGATGGTTTTTAAAGAGCAGTTTTAGGACTTTGGAAAATATAGGGAGTGTTCATATAGCCCCTGACACTCCCTATTATTAGTGAAATAATTATTAATAATGATAATAAAATACTTTTATATTATTAACATCTTGCCTTAGCAGGAAGTATCTGTCAGATTTAGTGAACTAATATAGATGAACTATTATTCACTGCAGACAGTGGTAGTCTTAGGTCACATTTTGTGTTGTAAATTTGCTTAATCTCATGGATTGGTCCCCCCATTGGTCCTCTGTGTTTGCACAGTTCCATAGACAATTTTTTCTCATTACTGAGAGCACAGAAATGCCGCTGCCTGGATGGACCACATGAGGTGCATGCGTTCACTTGCTGAAGGCAGTCTTGGTGGCTTCCAACTTTGAGCTCCAGTGACATTAAAGCTGCCATTGACATTCATAATCAGGGATTTCTGCAGACATAAATTTTCAGTGCTTCTGGGTAGAACACCTGGTGATGAGTTTGGAGGATCATAGTGTGAGATCATTTTGATCAACCAGCAGGGAGTGAGCATTCTTGTTGCTCCATGTTCTGGCAGTGTTTCCTGTCATTAGTGTCTGGAGTGTGACCACTGTCCCATGTGCACTGGTGTCTCCTTGTCTTCCTGATGTGCATCTCTTTGGAGATGTAAGATGTAGAGTATCTTTCCATTTGTCTTCCTCTAGGCACCAAGGTGTGAGGTCTTCATCTAGGTCTTTTTCATATTGCTGGGTTTCAATCTTTCATGTTTTGACAGCAGTCTTATCAGACAAGTGTCATGCATTTCTTCCCAGTCTGATCTGTAGCTTGTCATTTAATCTTCTGGGCATTGTCCTTCACAGAGCAGAAGTTTTTACTTTTGGCAAAGTCCAGTTTGCCAATGTTTTCTCTCCTGGACAGTGTCATTGGTGTTAGAAGTTATTATAATGTGTAAGGCCACCAGACTTATTATTATTTATCACCTGGGACTTTTTCAGCTTTGTGTGTTACACTTAGGTCTAGGACACATTTTTATTTAATTCTGGAAGAAGATGTAGTCGTCATCTAGGTTCGTTTTCTGCATATGGATGCTTAGTTACTCTAGTACCATGCTTTGTAAAGGTCATCCTCTCCCTTTAGGATCACTCCTTCGCCTGATGCCAGTTGATTCTACTTGTGCGGGTCCATTTCTGGGCTCAGTTCTGCTTCCTGTGTCTGCCAGCCCTGCTCTCACAACATCACACCACCATGCTTGGTTCCTTTAGAGAGCCATAAGAGGGCAAGACCTGGCTCTCTGCTTCCTCCTTCTTCTACTGATTCTTCCCGGAATCTTTCCTTTCATGATACATTCTGAATCCACTGTCAAGATCCACAAAGTCACTTACTGAGATTTTGTTTGGGATTGATTTTCATCTGTGCTTAAGTAGCACATTAACAATACTGAGTTTTCCTATAAATGAACACCGAATACTGATCCATTTATTCTGGTCTTCAATTTCTTTAACCAGCTTTGTATGGATGCTGCATATTTTTTTCCAAATTTATACCCAAGAATTTAACTTTGGCATTAATTTTATGTTGTGCCTTTAATTTCAATTATCAGTTTTTCATTGCTGTTAATACAAAATAAAACTGACTTTTGTACAATAACCTTGCAGCTGGCACGTTTTCTACAAGTATTTTTTAGATGCAAGATAATTTTCGTCAATTCTTTGGGATTTCTATACAGACAATACATCTTATAAGTACAGCTGTACGTGAAAAAGACAACTCTACTTCTTCTTTCTTGGTCTATTCCATACTCTTTCATTTCCTTTGTGATCTTGTCAATTAGCTAGAACTGCTGGTATATTGTACGGGGATGCTCTGGTTCAGATCTTATAGAAAATCACCCAGTGTCTGACTTTGAAGTATAAGGGTAGTGGCAAAGTTTTTGTAGGCAATATTTATCAAGTAAGTTTACTTCTACTCCTGGTTTGCAAAAGGTTGTTCCATGAATGGTATTAGACATTGTCAAATGCTTTTTCTGCATGTATTGTTGTAAACATATGATTGTTTCTTTTTTTTCCCCTTTGTACCAGGAATTGAACTCACAACCTGTAGCCTGTCAGGCAGGCATTTACACTGCTAAGCTAACCCCCTGGCCAGACTGTTTCCTTCTTTAGTCTGCTGACGTGATGATTATATTAACTGATTTTCAAATATACCTGGGATAACTCATCTATGTCTTAATGCTTGATTCCTTCTTTATGTTGCTGGGGTTGAGCTGCCATGGTTTTGAGGATTTCCCTGTCTATGCTCATAATTGGTATCAGTCTTTGGGGTTCCTTTCTTGGAAGTATTGGCTTCATGTGAGGCCTGCTGACCCCACAGGACTTGGGAGTGTTTCCTCTGCTTCATCTTCCAGAAGACATTTCAGAGTAACAGGATAATTTTCTTCCTCAAACATTTGTAGAATTCACCACAAAAACCATCTGGGCTCAATGCTTTCTGTTCTGGAAAATGATTAATTTTTAACCCATTTTCTTTAATAGATGGTCTTTGTAACTGTCTGTCTTCTTGTGTTGGTTTAGGTAGATTTATCTTTCAGAGAAGTCACTCATGTCATCTAGCTTATCAAATCTTATTTTTTCTTGTTTAGTGTTGCTGAAGATTTATCAAATTTTTTAATCTTTTCAAATACAAACTGTCAGTTCATTTATTTTCCCTATTGATTTTCTGTCATAGGTTTTAATGATTTCTCTTCTGATTAATAATATTTATTTTCTTCTGCTTATTTTGAAATTCATTCTTTAATTTCTCTAAATCAGAGAATTTTCTGGATCTCTGTTACTGGTTTCTAGTTTAATTCATTTAAGATCCAAGAGTGGACATTGGGTGATTTCTAGTCTTTTGAGTTTGTTGAAGTATGTCAGGGTCCAGAATGCCCTCACTCATCTTGGAGAATATTCTAGATAAGCTTGAGAAAAATATGTGTTCTGCTGCGGGGTGAAGTTATCCAAATTTGGTATTCTAAGATTTTTTTTCTTTCAATGCTTTTACATTCCATTCTTCCTGCTCTTTCCTATTTTCATGGTTTTAAAGAGCAAACTCATGTAAGTATCTTCTTTACTTCACTGTTTTATTCTGTGGCTTTTTCAAAATTTTTATTTATTGTTTGATTACGCTATGCACCAATGTCATTTCTTGGCATACATCTTGCATTTTCTCAGTATGTAGCTCCCTGTTTGCCATTAATTTGAGAAAATTCTCTTGTTGTTACTTTTATGTTCCTCTCCTGGTATTCCAATCACCTGTTCCACTTTCTTCTCTTTGCTTTTAGCATGTGAAGCTTGACTTCTGAGAAGACGATGGAGTGAAAAGCAGCAGAGAAAACAGCCTCTGAAAGTCACTGTCCAGACACTGGAATGTAACACTGTGAGGCAAACAAGGAGGGAAGGGGAAAAACCTGAAGTGCAAACTGAAGCTCACAGAGAGAGTAAAAAGAAAAACTTCAACAAAGAAGAAAGTGGTATCTGGTGATGCCTTCACCCTGAACCAGACTCACTGCACAAGAGGAGATGTTTGCACTTGGGACACTCAGTGATGGTGACGGTGGCGGCTGGTGACTCTGGAGGCCCTTGCACAGAGACGTGACAGTGGAGTGGAGTGGTGGACGTGGAGGACTGCACTGGCTGGCGATGAGTGCACTTGACTTAGTCTTTGTCATGGTTTACATCGGTAGCCCTCAGGCCTCATGCACTTGCATTATGCATTTGTGATTGGCTCATTGTCTAGCACTTGGATTGGGGGTGTGAGTGCTACACTGGCCTAGGGATGGAGCCAGGATGTAAAGTAATGGCAGGAAGAAGGTGTGTCTCATTCTTTTGCCTGTTTCCTCCTTGCTGTTTGCAGCCACCATGAACTGAGGCCCAGCCATGCCACCTTGCCTTGGAGCCAACTGAGTATGGACTGAAACCTCCAAAAACTATAAGAAATAAACCTTTCCTGTCCCAACTTTGGCCTTCAGGTATTCTGTCTCAGCCATGAGTAAAAAGTAACTAAGACAGTCCTCCTGCAGGAAAGAGCAACTGGCCAGGAACCATTTTGGAGTAGGTCTGGATAAGCCCAGAACCAGAATTCCTGCTGGCTTCTTCCAGCAGCTCCCAGCTGAGTGCAGAACCCTGAAAACTGCTTGGATTGTGAAAAGCCCAGTGGTCTCAGGGCAGGCCTGCTAAGGTTATCTACTACTCCACCATAAAACAACGGCTGGGTTGCTGGAATAGAGTGGCATGATTTGGGACTCTGTCTCCACAGGCTGCCTCCTAGTGAATACACAGAAAATCCTAGAAGTGGACTTTTTGTTTGTTTGTTTTGTTTTGTTTCTCCTTCACTGTTATTTTTAAGAGTGTGAGAGTGGTTCATAACATCTTTGTGGGTATAATTCTGTTCTGTTCTTCTTTTTATCTCTTTCATCTCTTTTCCTTCAGTCTTCTGTACCAGTTTACCCATACAGGCGTGATGCACTTTTGTCCTCTAACCTTATTTATAACCTCTTTCTCTTCTTCCACTTCTCTATTTTCTCATTAATCCATTTTAAAGTTTAACCCCAATGGCAAAATTGATGCATTATGGACTTATATACTGCATATAATTTTCTGGTTTGCTTACTTTTTTAATATATTCACAAATCTAGTTAATACAGTTTAAAGTTTCAAATTAAGGGTTAGCTCAGTATGTTGCTTTATAGGCTGTGTTTCACGTTATTGGTACCACTACAGCCAAAACTGACATAATTGTTCTAAACAGCTGTTGGCCCTAATAATCCACAATCTTGATTAACTAAGGGGCACAGAAAAAACTGTGGCACAGTGCCAAAGAACCAGGAACTAGGCCAAACGAGCAACAACTTCTCCTCTCCAAACAAAGTGAAAAGGTAAGATCTTCCAACAGACTCAAAACCCAAAAACCAGCTATACCTGGAAGACATCTCAGAAGTAATCATCACTGAAGGGTCCTAAATACTACCAATAAAGCAACCCACGATAGGCAACATACAAATATCACCCCAGGAATTAAACTAAAAAAAGAAATGAGAAGACACTTAAACAAGATGCAAGCCCAAACATTCAGTTCACCAAAGGCAAACTGAGGAGACAATGAAGTGGGCAATCCAAAAGTGCCCTACCTGGTCTCTCCGCAACTGAATGAGGCTCTGAACAAAATGAAATCAGAAATAATCTCTCAAATAACTATAGCGATTATCAAAATACATGCCCTGCTTAGTGATGTTAGAGCAGACCCAGACAAAAAAAATTAGATGAGCTTAAGCAAATTTTGGAAGTGCATCACAGGAAAGAAATGGAATCCATAAAGCAGATATCCAGGGGAATAAAATCTCTGTTGAAAGTACTCCAAGCAGATTAGGCCAACATGAGGACAGGATCTCAGATATTGAAGACAGGCTTGCAGTTAGTGACCAGGAAAAAAAAGGTCTCTCAATTAGCAAGGGATTGTGAAAAATCAATCCAGCAGCTACTGGATGAGACAAAGAAGAATAACTCAAGATTAATTGGAGTCAGAGAATAAGCAGGAGATAGCACAAATAACATTAAAAAATGTTCACAGACATCATGACAAACTTTCCTGGTAGAGAAAAAGAATTTGACATACAAATAAGTGAGGCATATAGAAGACCAATTAGCAATGATCAAAAAATCTACATCCAGGCATATCCTAGTCAAGATTCCAGAAATTCAACACAAGAATAGAATCTTAAAAGCTGTTAGGAAAAAGAAAAAAATTACCTATAAAAGAAAGCCCACCAGAATCACAACTGAATTCTCAGCTCAGACTCTCAAGTCAAGAAGAGATAGGAGTGAAGTATTCCAGGTTCTAAAGGAAAACAACTTTCAACCCAGATTGATGTATCCCCCAAAACTATCTTTCAAAATTGATAGAGAAACAAGATACTTCCATGACAAATAACATCTGAAGAAATTTATGACCACAATGTCAGCACTCCAGAGTGTTTTGAAGGACATTCTAGAAAGAGATAATAAGGACTACAGCTCCATGAACCCCAACAGAAGGAATCTACCAGTGAAGGCAAACAATTAGAGGGAAGGGAAAAAAGGGGGAAGCCAACAATAGGAAAATAACATAACAAGACTAAATCAGTACATATCAGTTATAACCATTAATGTTAATGACTCAATTCACCAGTCAAAAGACACAGACTGGGGAAAGTGGATCAAGAAGCAAGATCCAACAATATGCTGTATACAAAAGACACATTTAATTCAAAAAGAAATTCAGACTGAAATTCCAAGGATGGAAAACAGTACTCCATGCAACACGAATCCAGAAAAAAGTAGGGGTAGCTATTCTATTTGCAGACAAAGTGAATTTCAAGCCAAAGACTGATTAAGAGAAGTAAAGAAGGTCACTGCATTCTCGTAAAGGGGGGACAATCCAAGAGGAAGAGATAACAATCATAAACATATATGCAACAAATACCAGTGCACCCAACTATGTAAAACAATTACTAATGGAGATGAAAAATCAAATACACCCTAATACAATTGTATTGGGAGACCTCAATGCCCGACTGTCACAAAAAGACAGATCAACTGAACAAAAAGTGAATAATAAAATATTAGAACGAAGTCAAACTTTCAAACAAATGGACTTAGCAGATGTCTATAGAGTGTTCCACCCCACAATATCAAAATACACATTTTTCTTATCTGCACATAGGACATTCTCCAAAAAACAGTATGTGAAGCTTCTTTTGAGATCCTCAGAAGTGATTCTCCCTTGCCTTTCCTGCTCTCCTGAAGAGACCACCACCAGATACCTACTTCATTGCTATGATGGTGGAAGTTCCCCAGAATATCCTTTCCACTTTTCCTGGAATGTTCATCTCCCTGCTTATCTCTCCATATGTCTTTCTGTTGCCCACTTTTTCCCTCAGAGAACTTAGCAAAATTCTGTCCCATCAAGTCTGGATCTAAAGCTAGTTTGTGTTTGCAGATATGGTTTCTGGCTCCTAGTATGCCTGTGTTTATCTTGTTGCACAGTGGATATCCTGTGATGGGTAAATATATGGATGTAAGTGGGCCTTGAATGGGAGATTTTATGTTTACGTGTGTGTCACACTATATTTAATGCCTGTGGTAGCTGTACGTTTAAAAAGTCGGCATTGCCTCTGATGATTGTTTGTGTCTCTTCTGTATCTTCACATTTCCCTAGAGATTCATCCTTAAACGGGGTTTGAACTTAGCAGCAGCCCCTTTCAGCTCTAATTTCCTGTGTCTCTACAGTTCTCTAGAGAAGCAAATTTAATATAAAATGTATGCATGATTATGTGATGGATATATGAGGTAGGATTTATAGGATCAAAAATGGAAAAGTCCCAAAGGCCATCTGAAATAGAAGGATCCAAACAGTCCTATGAACACCGGAGAACTGGAAGATCTGCAGCAGTCTGAAGCTGAAGAGCTGGAAACTCACTGCAGGTCAGTAGTGTGAGTCTGCATTGGAAGCCTGAAGGTACTGAGACCAACATCCAAAGGCAATGATGGAAACCTGAGCTCCTCAGGACAAACAGGCAGATCTCCTTCTCCTCTTCCTTTTTGCCATCCAGGCTATAAGCCTATAGGTTGGTGGCACCCACTGCAGGGGTGGGCTTCCCTCCTTGGTTTGTAGCCTGCCTGCCAATCACCCACACATTAGAGCTTACTAATCTGCCAGATGGATCTTATTTGAGCCAAGCTGACAGCACAGTTAATGATCACATCCCCTCTCACTGGACAGAGCCACACAGATGTGGAAGGGCACCTTGTCCTCTATATTCCTGGCTGTGATTCTCACTGTGCTTGTCAGCTTTCCTCTCTCATATGTCAAGGGAGGTTGAGGGAGCTGGCATTTCCTCCCACAAGTTGGTGTATGTTGTGAACTGAGTACAGTCCAGCCTGACGCCAGCTCCATGAGGCCTGCAGTGGGCTTCTTCTGCTGCACCTGCCACCTCTGCAGCACAGGGACGGTGATGTGCTCTGTGGCTGCTCTTCTGGGGATCTCAGTCCCTTTTTTCTTGTCTTCAGTAAGGGTATGGTCAGTGGAGAGAGGCGGTTCTTTCTGAGCACTGTATCCTCGTTCACCCCTTTCTCTCACTTTTGGGGTTGTCTACTTAAGTCCTTGGAGGGGATCCTGGGAGAAAAAAACTTCTTTCTTTAATAACATCCAGTCATCTGATTGAGTCACGGGTCCGAGCACATGTCCCTGCGCTTCAAATCACTGCTGAAGGAGACCCCACTGCTGATGGGTGCTCCGATTCTCAAGGTTGAACGTGCTCAGAGCGAGGCAACCCTGATGCTTTTCTTTGCACACTAGAAACACCACCAGTATTTCAGCACTGCAGCTCCACATTTGCTCAGAAGGGCAAACTGTTCAGAGCCAAGACACTCTGGGCCTGACAGTGGGAGGTGTGCACACACCTCCCTGACAGCCTGATGTTGGGGGCCTGGAATGCACCAGGAACTGGTGTGCCTCAAGATGGCCTCAGCTTGTCCAAGTAACCAAAGTGTTGCTCATCACTTTTCATTAAAGAAAGATTACGATTCTGAGAACACAAAGTACAGGTGTTCCTGTCTCTTAGCTCACAAGGAAAAAGGCCTTTTTAGTTCGAAAAAAAGAAAAAAAAATAGAAATAAACGTCTATGTGTAAAGCTTTTCTGGTAATATTCTCACAAAGCCTGCATATACTTTCATTGCCCACAAGGTAGGTGTGTTACTGAAGAAATGATCCTATTCCCTTTGATGGCAGGTGATAGTCACAGGGTCTGCACTGGGGCTCTGACCCTTGGTGGTGCATCAATGCCCATGTAAGTACACAGCAGAAAGAATATGCTGCACATGGTTTTGAAAACAAAAATGTGTGCTTATTTTTAAGAAAGAGTCTTGATTTGTAGCTCAGGCTGGCCTTGAACTCATGGTCCTTTTGCCTCAGCCACTCATATGCCAGATGACAGGCATGAATTATTGCAGCTACCTGTGATACTCTCAATTACAAATTTAGTACACCTCCAAGCTCAGGGTGACTGGTGTTTCTTGCATGCCTAGCATGGTTGATTTCTATGACTCAGTCTATCAGTGTTAACAGAAAAGAGGCTGCTGTGCTGGCATGGCAGAGCTGCTCTTGTCTCAACATCCATGTCCCATCCATGCTGATGCCAATGGGTTCTTCTGTGCCCCAACACAGGTGTCCAGTACTCACGCCTATAGGCATTATTGCTCAGGTAAAGGAATAGGATGAAGGTGGCAAACAGAGGTCACCTGACCCAGATAATAACCCTTGGGCCTCAGCTTGTGTTGCTGCACAGCACCGTGGTCCCAGAACCCTGCATACCAGCTCCTACTACATTCACCCAAGAATGCCCAAGACAGTGCTGGGCAGGAGAAGCAGCATGCCTGGGCATGTAATGCCACCCTGAATTGCACCAGAAACATGTGGAATCAGGGGCACTGAGGAAGTAAATAGGATGTGGTGTGCTTCATAGAATAGTTTATGACAAGTCTAGACCAATTCATTTAAGGTTGGCACATACAACTGCTGAAGATTTGACAACAGGTCTCACGCACCAGCTCAACCATGTGCAATTTGGACAGTCAGTGCTATAAAGGGAAAGAGGTAGCCAGGAGGGGATGGTCACATTATTATAGGTAGCTACATTGGATAGAAATATTATAGGCAGTCAGACAGGGCTGGACCTTTGAGAGGCCTATGCAGATAACAACTGTGGCTGGAGGCACCTTCACTGAAGACCAGGTTTCAAGATAAAGAGAAACTACTCACTGATATACTTCCCCTAGGGATGATTAGCAGTGACTGATATTCAAAGTAGGTGTAAATCACCTTGGGGTGGAGGACCAAACCTCCTTACCCACCCCTCCCAGGAAAGTCTTTGTCTATCCCATGTGCACTTGCTGTGTGACTTGCTTCCCCATTTGACCCTCATTTAATCAATATTACCCAAGGGTCTGTACTTGCTGTATACTTACAGGTTCACCATGGTTTGCCACACCTCACACCCATCCTATGATTTGTCATTGGATCAATATTACCTAAGCAACTATACTTGTAATCTTATTTTTTTAAATTTTATTTAAAAGGAAAAAGAGAAAAAACAAAACAAAACAGAGCGGTGTAAGGGTACAAGTAATACAGAACTACAAAAAAAAAAACCAGTAAGAAATCACCAGTTAATAGATTACATGTTATCATCTTAGAGATAGTTGCTCAAATCACAGTATCAGAGCATACAAAGTGGACATTCAAACAGTGAGACTGCAAACAGTTGTGTTCAATGATCCAACCAAAAACATTAATATGGTCAGCTGTTTAACACCCCTAAACACACTTGCTGTTGTATCCTTTAGAACACTTTTTTTCCCTCTCTTTTTTACAACAAAATTTACACATTTTGGATTTTATTACTCCTTAGTTCTTATTACTTTTTTGGGGGGGGAGAATAAAGTCAAATATGGCAAAACAAAGCTGTCAGTCAAAACCAAGGAGAGACATAGCTCATGATGTAAAACAGAGTACAAGGTTATCAACAATGTCTCTTGTTTCCTTAAAAAGAATTGTCTATCTCATTAGATATTATAAAGTTGAACAAAACAGTAGAGAACAAGACCAATAAAACTTAAGCATTGTAAACATTACAGGGCCTCCAAAGGAGACAATAGTCAAACCAGAATGGGCATCTTAGTGAATCTTACTGCCTTTAAAGTAGTTGCCTATACCCTCAAATTTGATACTATCATACAGAATGGGACAGAGTCTAATCAGTCAAAACAAGATAGTGGGAGTATTACAGGACTTCAAAACAAGTTAATAGGAAATCAAAAAAAGTTCCTATTATATATCCTGCTAAATTTTTAATTTTTCCCCTTAATTAAAACAAACATAAGAAATAACTAAATAATTTTTTTAAAGAATAAGGGAGAGACTGAGATAAAACAGGACATAACAATATAACAATACAGGTCAAAGCATGACTGTTTCAGCAACCTAGTGCTTCACCACCAAATAACCTGACTTAATAGTAATTACCATAGTGCTGTCTTTTTCCTTGAAATATTTTTTTTTTTGTTTCCATTCTTTTTATTTTTATTTTATTTAAGGAGAAAAAAAAAGCAGAGAAAGGGTACAAGTTATACAGATTTACAGAAAAAAAAAACAGTAGGAAATCACTAGTTAATGGATTACACATTGTCATCCTAGAAACAATTGTTCAAGTCACAAAGTTAAAACTTGTAAAGTGGACATTCCAACAGTGAGACTGCAAACAGTTCTGTTCAATGATCCAATAAAACTCAGTGATATCATTTTCTATCTTATACACTTAAACATACATGCAGTTATATCATTTAGAGCACTTTCTTTTCCTCTCGTTTGTACAATGACAATTACACATTTGGGGTTTTGTTACTCCCACAGTTTTTACTACTTTTTTGGAAGGGAGCAGAACCAAATGTGACATAACAGAACAGAGTCAATCAAATCAAAAGGGTGGACATAATACATAATGTAAAAGCATAATACAAGGTGATCAATAATGGTTACCATAATGCCTCGCGCTATCTCTAATAGAATTGCCTATATCATCAGTTATAATAAAATTGAACAAAACAGTAAAGAACAAAACCGACAAAACCAAAACATTGGAGACACTGTAGGTCTTCAAAAGTAGATAAAAGTCATCGAGAATGGGCGTCATAATGAATCTCACTATCTTTACAGCTGTGGCCTAAACTTTTGAACCTGGTACTATCAAGCAAAGCAGAATAGGGGGACATCAGTGAAAAACAAGATGGTGAGAGTAATACAGGGCTTTAAATCAAGATAATGGAAAGTCAAAGTGGGTTGCTATAATATATCCTGCTATTTTTATTTATTTTTCCCTTAATTAAAAGGATAAAAATAAAAAAGTAAATAATGGAATGGAGATTGAGATAAAAGAGGGAGTAACAGCAAATCAGCGCAGATCAAAACGTAACCATTTAAGCAGAATAGTGTTTCACCGCAAGATAATCCTGACATAAAAGTAGTTACCATATTGTCTCTTTCCTTGAAATCCTTGAGTACAACTTCGTATATTGTAGCATTAAATATATCAAAACAATGTAAAACCATTTAAGAGAATGACAGCATTACAGGGTATTTAGAATCAACTAACAGAAAATGAACAATGGTTTCTGTATAATCTCCTTGTCTTTAAAAGTTTTTGCTTATACTATCGTACATAATAAAATCCAATAAGATACAACCTGTTTAGACCAATGGAGACAGAAGAACAAAGTTTGATGAGACTTCAAAACAAGATGATACTAAATCAGTATTACCTATTAAGATGTCATTTTCTCCAAAATAGCTGTTCCTATCATCCAATCTTCTCTGCCTCATTTCTGTTGAGCACTTTTTCTGTCATTAGTTGTCAGTTTGTCTTCTTCATTTTGTTCTCTGCTCCATTCGTTGTGGCCTCCCCACCACTATTTCTGGATTCTTTGTATTTTTCTTTTTTAGAATATCCTGCAATACTCTCTGTAGAGTTGAATTGGTGGTTGCAAATTCCCCCAGTTCCTCTTTATCCTGGAAGCACCTTGTTTTTCCATCAATTTCCAGGGACATTTGTGCAGGATATCTCAATCTTGGCTGGAGATTATTAGCTTTCAAAGCTTGAATTATTTCCCCCCACGCTCTTCGTGATTTGATGGTTTGTGCACAGAAATCTGCTGTAATTCTGATGGGTGCTCCCTTGTAAGTGGTCTGTTTCTTGTCTCTGACAGCTTTTAATATTCTGTTCTTGTATTGAATTTCTGGAATTTTTATTATTATATGCCTGGATGTTGCTCTGTTTGGGTTGTAGGTGGCTGGGGTCCTGTATGCCTCATACATCTGAGTATCTTTACCTTTTGCTAAATTAGGAAAATTCTCCTGGATTATTTCTGTGAGTAGCTTTTGTAGTTCATTTGTTTGTGTCCCTACTTTTTCTTTTATGTTCTTAATTCTTAAGTTATGGATCCTCTTATCATCTTCTTGTCTTTGTATTATTGCTGTTTGTTTCTTTGTTACTTTTAAGAAGTTTTTCATTTCATTCTCCCATATTACAAATCTGCCCTCCAGTTCAGATAGTCTGTCCTTAGTTTCTTTCAAGCTGTTATGCCAGCTTTCGATAGACTTTTTAGTTTCCTGGTAGTCCCTTTGAACCTGCTTCACGTATTCTATGCTTTCTCTATTTTCTCCATCAAACAATTCTCCCCTCTTTTTCTGTTCTTCCATTCCACCATCTGTTTTTTCTTGGGTGGTGCTTAGCATTTCTCTAACTATTCTGCATACTTCTAGCTTCAGGTCATTGATAACTTCATTCCTGAACTGATCTATGAGGCTCTCTAGATGGCGCTTTATGTCTATTGGTGCGGTGTCCGCTATTACCTGTTTCTCAGGATTGGGGGCCGAGGAGCCTTTCTTGTTGCTGCCTCTTCCCATATTCTTTGTTCCTTATATATGCAAGCTTATATAGGAGGTCCAGCTTCCCTCCCTGTCAGCCACAGCCTGATTGAATTGCACAGGCTAGGTGTTCCCACCCACCACAGCACACCAGGAAGTTGCAGATCAGGCAGACTACCCAAGGCCTGCCCCTCCAGGCTACCCTCAGGCTCTGGGATCTGGGTTGGGCTAGCCTACTGGGTCAGCCAGCAGCATCACGTAGGCTAGGCACTTCTCACCAATCCTGCTTGAAAGGGGGATACGTGGCTGAAGTCGCCACAGTGCTCTGCTCCCGCAAGTCTGCCCAGTCCCAGAATGTCCTCCGCTGGAGTCAAACTGTGGTAGAGTGTCAGTTTCTCTCACTCACCTCACCACAAGTCAGTGCACGGCTCCACGCCCGTCCTGCTCTCAACTCCATTCACCGATTCCCGTTCTCAGAGCTTCCGCACATCTCTCTCCCTGCCGAGCTGATGTAGACGCAGCCGCCACGTGGCGGGAAACCCAAATCCAGGTTTCCAATGGCGGGGGCTCCAGCCTCCACACTGAGGCTTTTCTGTTCCTGTTCTAGCACCAGGACTGCATTCCAAGTTGGTTTCTCTCAGCCCAGTTCGTTACTGGGTCAGCAGAGCATATCTCCACCTGCTTTTGACTCCTTACTCCACACCATTCCTGAATTATGAGCCAAGTCCTTCAGAGAGCCTCTGTAGCTGCTGTTATCTGTCCACCATGTTCTCCCGGAACTCCTTGAAATATAAACTTCATATACTATTGCTTCAAATATTTCCAAGAAGCCCAGAATAAAGCCTTTCCAATTAATAAGTGAAAACTTTATAAGGCTTCAAGGCCACATAATGGGGAATCATGATTACCACATATTTTTATATATTTGAATCATTGCTATTCACACATGCGAGATTGATTTATTTCACTTATGAGTATGGTCTCAAGCTGCGCCCATTTATTGATAAATATCTCAATGCGATACTTCTTTATAGCTGAATAATACTCCATTGTATAGAAATACCACGACTTTTTAATCCATTCCTCAGTTGATGGACACTTAGGTTGTTTCTAAGATCTGGCGATTACAAATTGTGCTGCTATAAACATAGGTGCACATATATCACTGTGGTATGATGCTTTCAGTTCTTCTGGGAATATGCCTAGAAGTGGAATAGCTGGAATAAAGGGACTTCCAATCCCAGCTTTTTGAGAAATCTCCAGACTGACCTCCACAAAGGCTGCACCAGTCTACATCCCACCAACAGTGTAGGAGAGTTCCTTTTTCCCCACAGCCTCTCCACAATTTGTTGTTGTTGGTTTTCTTGATCCTGGCCATTCTTTCAGGAGTGAGATGGTATCTCAGTGTGGTTTTAATTTGCACTTCTCTAAGAACCAATGATGATGAACATTTTTTCATGTATTTATTTGCCATTTGTATTTCTTCATCTGAGAAGTGCGTATTCATCTCAGATGCCCATTTTTGGTTTGGATCTTTGAATTTTGGAGGTCTGAGTTTTTTAAATTCTTTATACGTTTTAGACAAGAGTCCCTTGTCTGAGAGAGAGTTCACTAAAATCTTTTCCCAGTTTGTGGGTTTTCTTTGCACTATGCTGGAGATTTCTTTTGACATGCAGAAACTTTTTAATAAGAAGTGGTCCCAGTTATTGATTCTGGGAAGTATTTCCCGTGCGGTTTGAGTCCTGTTCATAAATTCTCTACCTACTCCTATGTCTTCAAGGTTTCTACCCAATTTGTCTTCCAATAGATTTAATGTTTCTGTTATAATATTCAGATCTTTGACCCATTTAGATTTTAATTTAGTACATGGTGATAGACATGGGTCTAGCTTTAGTTTTCGGCAAATGGAGTTTTTCCAGCACCATTTATTAAAGAGACTGTCATTCTTCCAGTGAACCTGCTTGGCTCCTTTATCAAAGATAAGGTGGTTGAGTGTGTTTGTAGTTGTGGTTGTCTCTTCTAATCTATTCCATTGATCTTCGGCTCTGTTTTGATTCCAATACCATGTTGATTTTACTATTGTTGCTTTGTAGTATAACTTCAAGTCAGGGATTGTGATGCCTCCTGCCTTGCCTTTGCTGCTTAGAATTGCCTTTGTGATTCTAGGTCTCTTCTGGTTCCAGATGAATTTTAGGAGTGATTTCTCTAGATCTATAAGGTATGTTGATGGTATTTTTATTGGGATTGCATTGAATTTGTATAACAGTTTTGGGAGAATGGCCATTTTCACAATGTTTGTTCTTCCTATCCATGAGCAAGGGGTGTCTTTCCATTTTCTGAGATCATCTTCAATTTCTTTTTTCAGTGTATTATAATTTTCCTTGTATAGGTCTTTCACTTCTTTCGTAAGAGTAATTCCTAAATACTTCATTTTTTTGCTTGTTAATGTGAAGAGTGTGGTTTCTCTTATTTCCCTCTCTGTGATTTTGTTGTTCGTGTATAGGAATGCTATTGATTTCTGAGTATTGATTTTGTATCCAGCCACATTACTGAATTTATTTATTGTATCTAAGAGTCTTTCAATGGAGTTTAGGGGGTCTTCTATGTAGAGTATCATGTCATCTGCAAACAATGATAATTTAACTTCTTCTTTTCCTATCTTTACCCCTTTTATTTCTTTCTCTTGTCTAATTGCTCTGGCTAGTACTTCCAGTACTATATTAAATAGGAGTGGTGATAAAGGACATCCTTGTCTTGTGCCTGATTTTAAAGTAAAGGCTTTCAATTTTTGGCCATTTAGTATGATGCTGGCTGTTGGTTTGTCATCAATGGCTTTTATTATATTGAGGTAAAGACCATCTATTCCAATTTTCTGTAAAGTTCTTATCATGAATAAATGTTGGACCTTATCGGAGGCTTTTACTTGTAATCTTAGTGATTGATTATAGTTCTGACCCACCTTGAACTTCACTTTACCTCATGGTTTTACTCAATAAAAATGAGAAATGGGGTTGGCAGGCAACCCATTTTCCAGGCCCCTTTTCATCCCTCTCAGACAGAGGCTTTCTTTTTTTTTTTTTTTTTTTTTTTACATTTTTTTTTCTTTTTCCTTTTTATCGGTACTGGGGATCGAACTCACAACCACCTGCTTGTAAGTGGTTGTGCTTATGCCGCTGAGCTAAATCCGCAGCCCCAAGACAGACGCTTTCTTTCTCTCAATAAGTTCTTCCTATTCTTAACCTGCATTGTTCCTAGAATTCAGTCCTTGATTTTAGAGAACACGAACTTGGCATTCTGGAAGGTTCAGAGTTTCTTTTCCCTATATCAACATGAACAAGGAGGCTGAGCCTTCCAGAAGGGCAACCTTTGGATCAAGCTCCTTTCTAGGAATGTAATCATTGTGCTGGGCAGGACTCAAACATGCGCCTCATAGACTTCTAGGTCACATGTGACCTTCAGTCCAGGCACTCACAGCCCCACCAATGGACACAGATTAGTGCACTGCCATGGTGTGCTTCTGTGACCCTCCACCAGCAAACAAGCCCAAGCTGCAGAGTGCATGGGAGCACAGCAGGTCATATGCTGTGTCCTGATTGTAACTATGACTGTGGGCCACAGCATTAGTGCAGAGCAGGGCACGACCAGACGCTGAACAGGTATGGGAGTTGGCTTAGAGACAGCTGTCTCAGTTTCCTGCTACTGAAGCCTGGGGAAGCTTACACTATGCTTCCTACAAAACTGTAGTCCTGTATTCCACAAGCTCCCACAGACAAATCACCATTCCTAAGAACACCTCAGGTTGTTTCAGTGTGCGCATGTGTGTCCCTCACCGTGCTCCACTCAGAGACTTTTGGGGCAAATCAGACCTGGCTCTGGGTGCTCGGCCAGCTGCAGAGCCTCAGGGCTGGGTCCATGTGGCACTAACTGTGCAAGACAGTGCATGTCCTTCCCCTGGATGATAGTCTTGCAGATGCCAACAGTCTGGTCTCCTGTGTGGCACACAAGGTAATACTAAGGTCCATAGGTGACATGAAGCTCTTGAGATAACACTGAGTTAATAAAAGAAAAGCCTTTGGTTTCTAGACAATTTTCTGTTCTCTCTCCAGTGGGAGGTGAAGACCCCAAACATTCCTAATGTGTGCTCTGGGTCTGTGCTGTTCTCTCCTCTACAAGGGAGAAACAAAGGTTAAATCAGGTCACGCGGATATAAGCAAAGCTTTAGATAAACCAAGAAAAAAAGGAGAGAAAACACTGCAGGTGGTGTTTGTTTGCAGCTGGATCCTCAGCATGCTTGTGTTAACCTCAGTGACTTTGACCTCAATGCCACTTAGGATGAACTTGGATGAGGAGCAAGGGCACGAGGGGACCTCGAAACATGCATTGTGTGGCCACGTGATCAGAATGTGTGCTAAGACCTGATGTGAAATACCACTTGCTTGCGATTTCATACATGCTGGTGGAATCATCCCAATCAGAGAAAGCTGCACAAAGGCAAATATCATACCTCTCATTTTTGCCATGGGTGGTAAGGTAAAGTGGAAATCTTTTCAGTATAAAAAATAGAATAAATCTCCAGAATGATCATATTGGCTATTTTGCTTCCTGTTGGGCTGTGGAAAGAGGAACAACAGGCCAAGTGGCCGTCCCCAGATGACAATGTGCTGTTGAAGTTCTCAAATGCAGTTTTCTGTGTTAATGAGCTTGGGGCAACCAGATGTCTGATCTGATGACATGTGGACACCCATGCTGGCAAAGCCAAGGAACTCAGTGAAGCTAGCCTGTCCCCATGCCGTGACCCCTGCTGGTGGTGCTGAAGGCTGGATTCGTAGATTGCCCAGTCTTCACCTGGCTGAGCTGTACCGAACTGAAATCAGGAGGTACAAGTCTATGTCACACTCAAAACAGGGTGTGGGGACCCAAGACGTGAGGTGTGGGACACATAGCATCCAGGATGGCCAAGCTCTGATGGACTACCACGTCCCACAGCAGCCAGGATAGGCCTGCTCCCTGCCAGACCCCACAGTGCCAGGTGAGCCCATCCTCTGAAAGACCACTCATTCACCACATGGCATTGCTCACTTGCTGGACATTTTTGCTTCAGATGCTGCCACATTCCCTACCAGGTGACTCCTGTAACCCCCAACCTAGGATATCACCATGATGTGTCCTCTGCCTGCCCCTGACACATGGGACCTGGGCTGCAGGCTGGCCCAGTGAGGCTGCCAGTGCTCAGCTCCCAGATGGCAGTGATCTCTGGCCCACTTGGAAGGAGCAGGTCAAAGAGACCATGGTAGGTGGCAACACTATATCTTGGGATGATTGAGGATCACATCCTAACTTTTGAACACAATGCATATTTCTGACTCCATGAGAGTAAAAGTGTCATTTTGTCTTCTCTTTATACTCAGTCAAGTCTGATGAAAGTTTGGGATGAGAAAAAAATTTTAGAACAAGAGTTTTTTGGAAGTGAAGGCTTGAGTCAGCAGATACAAAGGCAAAGCATGGGAGGAAGAGAGTTGTGTCCTGCTCCTGATGCCTACCAGCTGCCACCAGTCCTGACCTCAGGAACTTTGGGCCCGTGGGTATCACAGGCCACAGACAGCAGGATGATCACCCACCAGTACGTGCATACACGTAAGTGACCAGGGCCATAGAAGTTAAAGTGATTAGAAATGTCAGTTGGGGCAGCCCACAGGACCAAGGAGGAAGACTTCAAAACAATAGTGCTGGCCTCATGAGGTAACACATCAGCCTGGGATACCTGGAAAGATGGCAAAGACACATTGTGAGTGCAGGGTCCTCTTTCCTTGGGTGGGGTCCTGGGTGTGTCCTGACTTCCCTGATCAAGGTCCCCTATCCCCTGGATTGGGTACTAGATCTGTATTGTTCTTTATCTTGGCCTTGGGCCTAACAGTGGGCCCTATCTGACTGATGGTCTTGTGCCTGAATTCTAAGGACCAATTCATAGTGACCTTTGAGATGGATCTCATGACTAGTGAGCTTGTTGCTAGGAAGTGCAGGGCCCTTGAAGTCATGCAAAATGAAGCACATGCAGGGGCTGGGGACACTGGTGAGGAGAGAGTCCTTCCTGCTTAGCAGGGCTCCCCTTGCCTGCAGCACCCCTGAAGATAAATGCAGCTCACTGCACATTGACTGCATACCTTCAAGTGTAGGCTCAACACTTTGGTTCCTTAGAGTCCAAAACTTGGTGTGTGCCTGGCTTGAGTGTGTTGAATTCAGTGTCCCAGCTCATGGCTGGAGTCACTGAGCCCATCCTGGGGGACTTTCTGCAGAGACCCTAGAGCCTTCTTCCTGCCTCCCTGTACATACCCAATGCATCTTCCTCCTGCTGGCCATGGCCTGCGTCCCCCACACAGGAAATCACAGATCTAAGTTCAAGTAATTGCTGAGTCCTGGCATCCCTCTAGGAGCCAACCCTGTAGTGGCCTTCGGGATCCCAGCACATGCTGAAGCGACACTGTAGACCAATTAGGAAAGTAAATAGCATCACTGAGAATAAGTTTCACCTTCTTCCTGAGTGCAGTGACCTTCTTGCCTCCCTTGTGATGTTTCGGAGGCCTACCACAGCCTGTCCTTGCCACCTACTAGCCCTCACATGCCTGAAATCAAGATTTCCTTCCTGAAGCCACTGTAGACTTCAATCCCACACATTGTTTCCTCCACCAGAGGGTCATGTTTCGGCCCCATGTCCCCACCCCCTTACCACAATCTGCATGCCACACTCTGTGTGCCCTGGTATACTCCTATCCCCCCTCTCGGTAGACCAGAGCAACCACTGGCCCTAGGGGCTATGCCTCCCACTCCTGGAACAGAGAGGCATGTGGCTAAAACCCTGTGTGAATCTCCAAGAAGAGCTTGCCTTGCCCTGTCTGAGTACAGGCAGCTTCCTTCCACCCCTGGCAGCTGTAACAGGAACATGGTCACCCTGTCTCACACAATGGCACTGACCTGGTCTAACTGTTGATATCACTGAGAAGTAGAGACATGGGTCTACTACACTCAGAGTGGGACCCACAGCAGCCAAACCCAGTTCTCTTCATCATGCTCACAACTGCGGTTCACTGGCAGGCCAGGAGTGCCTGCCATGCAAGGGACAGAGGGTGTGGAAGCTGAGAAGCAGAATGCTGTGGGCCTCCATCTTCCCTGTATCAGCCTGGCAGGACCACAAAGGTGGCTGGTGCCCCTTCTCCCTTGCTGCCCTGACACACTGTCCAATCATGGGGATCAGAGGATTCAAGTCTCTCTACCCAATCCAGCCAGAAAGAAATCAAGTCCAGAGGTGACAATGCCCCCAAAGCCAAGGAGCCAGGTTCCTTGGCCTGCAGACACAGCAAGAGGGAACAATGACTCCTCCCAAGGGGACCACTCTGGTCTCCCCCCACACCTTCACCCCAGCCTGGCAGCCCTCAGGAATACACACTTCACATCAAGCATGTACCCTGGTGCATGATCCTTCCCACTGCCAGGCTTGGCTCTCAAAATTATGTTAGTGGCCCCCAGGCCTCATGCGCTTACATTGTGCATTTGTGATTGGTTCATTGTCTAGGGCTTGGATTGATGGTGTCAGTGCTACACCCACCTAGGGGTGGAGCCAGCATGCAATGTAATGGGTAGAAGAAGGCATGTCTCTCTCCGGCTGGTTTCTACCTTACTGTTTGCAGCCACCATGAAATGTGGCCCCACCATGCCACCTTGACTTAGAGCCAACTAAGTACAGACTGAAACCTCCAAAAACTGTAAGAAATAAACCTTTCCTTTCCCAACTTTGGGTATCAGGTATTTTGTCTCAGTGACCAGTAAAAAGTAACTAAGACACATTTTATAAATCTAAAGTTATATTTACCAACATCTCTTGAAAGAACTTTCTAAATACAGTTAGAAAAGAAAAATTTAGGGGCAAAATGATGACAGTTAGACTGGATTTTTTCAAACATTCAGATGACAAGATGCTTAAAATCCCCCTTTGTTTTGATCTCAGCACAGCACTGGCTAATCCTGCACACAGTTGGAATTGATAACACAGAACATCTGCACAGCTGTGACAGTGATGCCTAGTGGACGCACACAGTGTACATGCATCACACACCAGCAGCTGGCAGGGGAAGAGGACCGCATTGGTCAACGCCTGGTAAGTGGTCAGCAAAACAAACTGAACACTGCTGCCTCAGCAACTAGGGAGAACACAGGTGCGTCTCTGGTTTCTACAGCTGCTCCTCCCTTTCAAAAAAGAAAAGGCCGGGTTTCATGTCTGCCAGTATCCTCTGTCCTCTACCCACACAGAGGCTGGGGTGAGCTGTACGGAGTGGAACACATGATGCAGCATTGTTCAAACACACAGATTTGTCTGTCCTCTGACACAACACAGAAGGCAGTCAGAAAGGAAAACAAACTCAGAAGATAAAAAAGCAACAAATCCAGAGACAAAAACAGTCTTCGAGGCATCCAGTGCATTTCTGCCGTTGTGTGCTCCTGATGTTTCCATCCTGGAGGCTCAGGTGTACCGAGCTGGGGGACCATGGTCAGCATTCTGCCTCAGGACATGCTCCAGCAGCATTAGGTGACCCCCCAAACATGTGGACTTCTGTGTCTCCTGCACGTGATTATAATGGGAAATGGGAGGGGTCATCATCTCTCCAGCCACCTGGAGTAAAAGAGGCCAGAGGGCAGTGCAGCCTTCCTACCACAGCCTGGTGACACTGTGACCATCGTGACTTTTAATAATCCGACCAACACATTTGAGTAACAGAACATGTGCTACAGACAGTTCAATAATACTTTCCACATTCACTATTATCTTCTGTCCATAAGTACTTCTTCAGACAGATTCCTTTCATAAATAATGATGGGTGCGTCTGCTGTCTCCAGTTCTGCTGTGACGTCACAGTTCTGGCTTCATGTGATCACAGTCTGTCAGTCTGTTCTGAAGTCACTGCCCAAATGCTGGGACTTCCCTCTCTCTCTGCTGTGTCTGTCCACACTCCTGCCTCCTCCTCACTCTCTGAGCATAAGTGTAAATAAACATGCCCACAAGTGTGCTCAAGTAATGGTTTAATGTGCAGAACACCCCATGACTAGAAGTGAACAAGTCCTAAGATCTACAGCTAGCCAGCAAGCTGAGGCCCTAGGCACTAGTGATGTGCTTCTCATACAAAATGAGCCAGTCTGTTCACTGTGGAGCAAGAATGATGCTAGTGTTCAGATACGCCGGGCCCCCTCTCATTCTAAGAGAGCTCAGCTCCTTCCTCCATGCAGGCTTCCACTGGTGGGACAAGGCCCACCATAGAAGGGCAGGACAGTGTGTCCAATCCACCAATGAAATGTGCCTTCCAGACACCTGGGATGATGTCTGAGCAATGTTGGGGTACCCGTGGCCTAGCAGAGCTCATGCCACAGGACATAGCACTGAGCTATTCCTAGCAGGCCTCTTGATCTGGAACTGGCAACCCTGAGCATAGCCAGTGGCTCAGCCTGGGTGCAAGGCCTGACCTGTGGGTAGACATATTGATGCACATCCAGCCATGCGCTTTTCTGGAGAACCCTCATCACCCACAGGCATCAGTGGCTTCATGTGCACATTCGAACATACTGGGAGCTCACCCTATGCCACCTCCTTCACTGCTCATGAGGCCACCCAGAAAATCCCTCTCCTCTAGTGTCCCACATAGAGCAGTGTCCACCCCACTCAGGACCGTCCTTCCTGACCCAAGATGAAATGTCAGACTCTCACCACCAACAATACCACATGACCAAGCATTACCTGGCTGATGAGACCTCCAAGTTCTGGGCTAAGAACACTGGAGTCATGGCAATGCAGATTCCCAAAGCCAGTACCTGGCTGAGCATTGTCAACTCCAGGCCAAGTCACCCTGGCCACCTGCTCTCATGTCCATACCCAGCTCTCCAGGGCCTCAGCACAGTACAGAGGGTCTGTGGCACCTCCTGTCCTATTCAAGGCACCCATGAACATACACCCTGGGGACAGAGCTCCTTGTGCTCACAGTCTGGTGAGGGCAAGATCTGATGTTCCCTGAATAGTGCCACTGCACCTTTAGAGCAGAGCTATCATCAGCCAGCAAGGCATGAGTTGCCAACCCATCCCCCCCCCAAGACATCTGATGCCTGGCTGCCCTTGGATGTGTGTCCTCATGTTTTATGCTCACCTCTGCAGGCAGCAGCATGTGGTCTGTGCTGGCAGCTGGGGACCCAGAGTGGCATGGATGGCACCATTTAGGAGCACCAGCTAGATCCCTCTCTGCAGAAGCCAATGTTCCTGCCACGTGACTCTGAAACCACACAAGGCATTTTCACCTGCAGACACCTGCTACCTCGCTACACACATCTGATAAACCCCAGACCTTGAGCAGGCCTCACTTGTTTCATTATTTTAAAAGACAACCTCAGAAATGCTTTACTTAATTAGCTTCCCTTCTCTCCTACATGTGCACAATCAGGAATCTGGCCACAGGTGTTTAACACAAGCACCTGTTCTATTAGGCTGGGTTAAACACATCCATCAACTGTATGGTATGCCCAGTACCAGGCATTGTCGAGCTGATAAAATGCTATCCTAACCCTGGAGATCCTATTGATAACATGTAAGATACGGAGATGTTACCAACCGTTTCCTCCTTAACAAATCCTACATAGTGATGTCAACTTCAGTCATGGGAGTAAAGTGGAAATGCTCTATTCAGAATGTGAGGCTGGGATACTGACTCCCTGCTGGGCAGAAAGTAACAAGGATAACATGGTGACATCGATGTCTATGCACTATACCATGATGGTAGACGCTGCCCACCCCGGAGCACTTCTTTCTCTCATCCTGACTCCAGAACACCTGATCACTGAGCTGACAGACGAAGCCTATCTGCTCATCTGGATGCAGGTCAGACCCCATATTCATAGCCATGACACCGTGTGATGGAGAACCCTGGTCTGTCTCAGCCACATGTGCCACAGGACACTCGACATAGTTTGCCACACAGTGACCTGTTACATACCAATGACAATAGCACAGCCTGAGATTCAGAGATGTGCTCCATCCTAACAGGACACTCTGAGAACTCCAGGATTCCATTACCAGCCTCCATCTCTAGAATCCCAGCCTTGTTTCCCATGAAAAACATTTTCTTTCATTATTGGTGCATCAGCCCTTAATATCCCTGCAAATTAACCCTGACTCATATCTGAGGAAATGACTGCTATAAATCAAGTGTTTTCAGTGTGATTTATGAGCCTCCTAGAAACCTGTTGAGTAATGAAATCATGGCTGAACCAAGTCCTAGGTGGGAAAATCCATCATTGTTGGTCCCAATGCCTCCATTTAGCTTTGAGGTGAAGATATTAAAATGCACCCTAAAGCAGCTCCATTATGCACAGTGTGCATTTCAGTTGCTGGCACTTCTCCGGAAGCAATGTGTCCATGGAGGGTGGTCTCCTGACTACACATTTAGGTGGTGCTGAGAAACAACTGATTGTCAAAATCAACCAATCACTCACTGACTTCGCCAAAGATTAAATGAAATCATACTTTTTAGAAGCTTTCATCTTAATGTGGGTTTTTTTTTTAAACAATAACATGCTTCCTAAGCAATGTTTCACAATGTTTTCCCCTCAATCACAGGAGAAGAAACCCAGCACCACTTGCACAGCCTACGGAATCTTTTACAGCACGAGCTACAGATTTGCCTTCCTGCACTGGGACCAGCACCTTGCTCAGAACACAGCCAGCAGGACACACAGGGCTTGGGACTCAGTGGGGTGCAAGGTAGCTCTGGTTCAGGGTCATGTCTGCAACCTCCTCTGCATACCCCTGAGAACATAGTGTGAGGATAAATCAGGAGTTGGAAGTCACTTCCAGGAAACCTGCCAGCTGCTGGCCATACAAAGCCCAAAGAGTGTCCAGAAATCACTCAGCAATGACGCTGTTCATAGATCTCTACCACCCTGAACACCAGGAAGACCATCACTCCAGCATTTATGTCCCACTTATGGGATACACATAGGCATAGGATGGCAGACAGAGGGATGGAGACAGAGGCTTCCCACAGGAGGAGCTAGGATTCTTTGGGAAAAGCCTGTCACCTCCCATTGGCCCCAGGCATCCCCAACTTCACAGTCTCCCTTGTGCCCCCAGCAAAGGGATCCACAGCCAGCCAGTGAGGGGCAGAGGGGCACTGGGACAGTCATGCACCTGCTCAGGGAAGCATATGGAGAATGTGCTCTCTCCTCATCAAAGATGAGTGAATAAACACCAGAAAAACATCATGTCCTATGTAAATGTTTACGTAAGTGCACGTGTGTATACAGGCCTGCACACAAACACCCAGTATAAACATACAAGCACCATCATGTACAGAGAGAAGTCAGGAATGCTAAGACACCTACCAAGGTATTAGGGTCATCACCTTTCAAATGTAATATCATATTCTGGCAGTTCACATCATATAATATTGTATTTTTAGGTACTGAGACATTTTACTCTCAAAATATCACATTTAAAACTCAGGCTAGTGATAAATTTTAATATTTTTTAAAAGTAATAATGCCTTGATATTTTCAGTAACTCATAAAAATAGTCTACCAATGTTATGGTTTATATTTAGATGTCCCCAAAACCTCACATGCTCACAGATGAGGCTTGTGAAAGTGATCAGGTCATGGGTGTGTGAAACTGGATTAGTCCACTGACTGGTACAGCATAGTTCTGGGTATGGATGATGAAGTTACTGAAGAGTGAAGCCCCACCCTTGCAACCTGGACAGAGTAAAAAGGAAAAAATAAGAAAGCCTTGCTGGCTCCTCCTGCCTGCCATGGACTGTTTCTTCTCTACCATGGCCCTCTGCCATGCCACCCTGCCTTGAAACCAGCTTACTATGTCTGAGACCTCTACAAACAATAGGCTAGATAAATCTTTGCTTCTTTAACTTGTGAATGTCTAGTATTTTGTCTCAGTAACAAGAAAGTAACTGAGACAACCAGTTTATCTTTAATTCCAACCAGCTGATCTTAACCCAAATATCTGTATGTTTAAAATACACAAAAGAAAGAAAAAAAATAAAATACACAGAAGATGAGGAAGCAGAAGGGCTTTTCAGTCCTTTAGATAACAACCAGTGTCCCCACCACTGTCTTCCTGCAGGCCAGCCATTTCCCTGGCCACCTCCTCCACAGGGCATGGCCTCATCTTCTTACTACCTCTGAAAGGATGTGTGCTGGTGATTTTCAAGCCTTCATTAAGATACAATAGAGTGGGCCATATGTTGGACAACACGAGGCAAAATATGATATATGACAATGACTGAAGTTTAGTTTGTGACTTTTTCCTACCTGTGCAGATAGGTAGTGTGTGAGTCTTGTAAGGGCGGAGATAGGTGTGACTATGTCTCCATGTCAAATCTCACCTGCGGCAAGTTGACTGAGGAGGCGATCTTGTGTGCTCACCATGACCTCCTAGCATTGTTGTGCATGCAGGGGAGTGAGGGAGCCCCATGCCCCAGTCCATGGAGATCTCAATGTTGGGAACTGAAGTGCCACCTGACTGGGCTTGGCACCTCTCAGTGGCACAGTCAGCACCCAGTGGATAAGGTGGATAAGGTTTCAGGGAATCCTTTCAGGATGCTGTCTCTTCCATGCACACTTCTTTCCACTGTGTTTTGTAAAACAAAGACTGACATGACCCTGGTGGCCTGGTCCTCATGAGCACCCAAAGCACACTTCATGCTGAAGGTTATACACAAAGGCCTAGGATCAGCATGTGGCCATGCTGGCTGTGGAAGCTGAGGATCCAGAAACTATCTCCCACTTCCCCAGTACACAGACATGCATGCTAAGCCAAAGCCCTGCAGGAAGTCTGTGTCACCCCGGCCCAGCATAGCTGAGCCATACAGTATGGCTGGCACTTTCGCTGAAGTGTCACAGTGGCTCCATTGAACTCCAGGTTCCATACCAAGGCCACTTAGGAGACGGGCCACGCAGACTGGTTAGCTGTGGCCCATGTGCCCACTCCTATCTGGCATGTGCCAGCTCACCAAGCTGGTGTAGGCTCTGCAGCACACCTTACAGCACGTTTGGTGCTCCACTCTCTGCACCAAAATGAGGTCTAAACTCACCCTCAGGAGATGCTGTGCTTCCTGTGGGCTGCATACTTTTCCACTCAGTGAAAAGATGCTGTCCAAAATAGCAATGGGCCCTAAGATTTAAGAATCAGCCACACAAAATAGAACAGTTTTGTTCCTAAAACTATTTATCCATAACCTTCCACTCTGGCAGTAATTATACTCCACAGCCAATTTTCTAATACAGTTATTTTCAGTTTATGAAATAAAGTCCTTTATAATAAGAGGAATTTGTTTTCTTTCTTCAGTTGGTGGACAAGGAGACAGAAAATAAGAAAACAGGCATTCTGCTCACTCAAAAGTGACATCGAGTCATTAAGAGACAGGTTACAACACCAACAATCTCCACACCTCTGCTTGCTTCTCAACTGAGTGAAACACTGATCTCACTTCTGTTACTCTTAGTGTATGAATCCTATCCTATGACAGCCTATTTGCACAACCTTGGTGCCTTTTGGAAAAAGAGGAGTATAAATAACTTCAGTATCTGAATAAAAAGAAATTTACCTGAAATCTTGGTCTGTCAAGAAGTCATACCTTAAACCCAGAGGGCTGAATGCCACAGCCTGAACCTGATGGAGACAGTGCCCTTGTGCATCCTCCCCATGCAGCCCAGCTGTCCTGTAGCTGCAGACACTGCCAACTGCCTCCCCCTTCTGACCCTACATCAGGGTTCCTCCCCCATCCCTGCTCTTGCACTGTTCTGAGGACTGTTAAGCTCTTACTAAGGTCTCTAACGAGCACAGATACCACACGAAGTATGGAACCTGCACTTGAAAGAGCAGTTGTACGAGGTGGGAAGTCTGCATCTCTGAGTTTATCTTCTTCTTTTCAAAACAGGCACAATGCTTCCCATCACATGGGAGTGTCAGGGCCAACAACGCCATGGAGAAAGTGCTTGTGGCTGAAAATGTATAGCAGGAACATTCGCCAGTATTGTAGGAATTTAAATGAAACACCAGGGACAGTGTCACTGTGTATAAATCTTTACGAGTTGTGGGCAAGCAAGCGAGGCATAAAATTAATGCAATCACATTTTATTTCCATATCACACTCCCACCAAGTATCTCTGCCCCAATCACTGTGAGCCGCATCCCTGGCAGACAGATCTGTGGAGAATAGGCACACTTGCGCATTGATTTCCCTAGTTTGTCCACCATGAAATTAAAGGCTCTGGGAAGCCTTAAGCTCACAGGAAACTTGGGAACTAGGAGTCAGTCTTTCATATTCTTATAATGACGGACCTGCTGCCCTGTTGGACTGCACATGCCCAGTGTTCAGCAGCCCCCACCTGCCTGCCCACCAGAGAGCCCCTGATCCACTGTCAGGTCCAGCACACCCAGGGCCGGATGTGCTGTATAAGAGTGCAAACACTCAACAGCCTCATGGAAACCACGTAAATAATTCTGCCTACGTGGATGAGGCAAAGTCAACACCCTGTTACAAACATCACTTTTTAATGCTTTAGATTAATGCTTTAGAGATTTAGATTAGCTGATTCCCAGCCCAACAAGCTTTACCATGTAGAAAGCATGGTGACTGTAGCTACCAAGACCCACATCATAGGAAAGCACTCAGAGACAAAGATGACCACCATCCAAGGAACTGGCTCAGAGAACCTGTGGTGCTGAGGGCTGAACAGCACTGGCTTCACACTGAGCAGGAGTGGAGGATTTACATCATAGGTGGTAGCAAACAGCTCAGTCAGGGCTTGGCTTCCTCTTACTCCCCATCTATCAGAAAGCCATGGCTGAACGGTAACCAGCCAATCACTATGGGCATTTCAGACACAGAAATGCCCATGGCTTCAGAGAGCAACTACACAGTGCAGACAGGCATCATGTGAGCACTGACATCTGCCTACCCAACTTCTATGTACACAGCATCTCCCAGGTACTCTGTGTCTACTTCCAGTTGGAAATGTAATGCACCTCAAAAGTCAACTGCCACTAGAACCTTGCCCATTTGTGGTTTCACTGTCAGGGTCTTGGCAGAGTTGTGTGTGAGCTCTGCCACTGTGCTACAGAATCAGTGCTCCCAAGATTTTGTGCCACTCTTGGCATGGAGCCCGCTGTACTTGAGGCACAGCCAGCCGACTGTGCAGCATGAACAGATCTCACTGCACTCCAGTGGGACACAGAATCCTGTGTTAGCTGAGGTGCTTCCAACTGGCACCATACACCACCAGGACACATCTATGACCACCTTGTTTCTAGTGTTGGTCTGTCTCCTAGTGGTCAAGACTTTCAGAAAAACAGGTTCAAAAACACCCAAGCACATTCTAAAACACACCTCTCCCTTCAGCAATAAATATGTTCAAATTCATAAGTGAGATTTGTTTCAATATGTGAAAACAAAACAGTGACATTTCCAAAGACCTTCTGAAAAAGAAAGCAAAGGGTTACATGTTAGATTCATATTCACAGCAAAAGGTGGAATCACACTCCCCCCACACAGATGCTGCATGACACAAATATGCCTTCTCCGGCCCAAGCCAGTGCGCAGGTCCACTGCTCAGGATACAGTTCTGACGAAGTAGAGAAAATCTGACAGAGGAACGCATCCAGTTACCAGCAGAGTCACTGTGACCATCTCTGTTGCCATTAGAAAGCACAGTGGAGGCATCAGCAAACTGGTTCCATACCCGACACCAGCACACTAGGGCCCATGTCGCTGGATAGCATGCCACTGATTTCGGAGTGAGCTGCCTCAGCAGGAGAGACAAGATACTCTCTCTCTTTTCCTGAAACTGATTTCTTTGATGAAAACAATTCCTCCAAGTTCCCTAAAAAGCACTGAAGAACACCTTACCAACACCTTGATGCTATACATCTGCCCCAGGGAAACACCACACAGTGACACGATGGTCCCACACCAAGGCACTCTGAGATTCTAAAGGAGTCACATGCAGCCAGTTCCCACCTGGGGACACCCAGCACTCCCAATACAGAAAAAGGGTGCATAAGTATAATTAGCCAACAAAACAACTTTGAAATCAACACATTTGACTCAGCAAGACAAAGAATTTCCCTTAAAAATGTAAGACAACAATCATTGAATCTTTGTCAATGAGAACAGATTTCTGAGTGTAGCTCACAACTCATTACAAAACTGAAAATTCCATTTTTCTCTTCTGTTGATTATATATAATTTTACACTAAAAGCCACTTTTAAAACCCCCACAAAAACATCTGAATCAGGCATCACATTTCTCAATTAAGCCAATGACATTCAGCATTATCACCTTGCATCAGAAAGAGGAGATGGGCTTACCTGTGTTCCTGTCGGGAAGAACACAGCAGTGCTTCTGCAGGATGCCAGGCAGAACCTGTGCAAAGCAAACGAAGTGCAGCTGATTATTACGCAGGCAGAGGAGGCATCACAGGCACAGCCCCGGACTGTCTCACAGACTGAAAGGACAACGAGAGGGGGACGCACTTCCTGGGGAGGCAATCACATAAGGGCTGGCTGTCTCCAGCACAGGACTGGCTTCCATTCCTGGGATGCACGCTCTGACAGGTGGTCCAGATGCCGAAAGAGGCACTCCAGGGCTGCTGCCCTCAGACAAATGGACCCACCAATTTCCATGATGGCTCTTAAAACATTAGATGCAATTAGAGCCTCAAAATAGAACTTCCCTGGGCCATGATGCTGGGTCTTCAAATATCTAAGCCAGATGCTTTCATCAGTGCTGAGTCACAAAGAGAAATTGCGGAGAAAACCAGGCTTTATTCACAGCTGGGCAGTCAAAGGGAAGGAATATCTCATCTGATAAGTTAAGGGAAAGGGAAAATAAAAGAAAATGGTTTTCTCAAGACAATTCGTCAATGTAAAGCAACTGCAAAATACAGGTTGCAAATATCTGCAACTGAAAAGATCTTGGTGGAAATTTACGATTGTCCTTTTTTCTTATTCATTAGAGCAAAGCCAAACTTCCACCCTACATACTTAGCATAGTGAGGCCATGCTGTCCCTCAGCCCACAAGGAGGCCAACAGCATCTTCAACCTGAAATGCATCACTCATTGAGCAAGGAGCCTGTGCCAGGCAGACAGGAGGAGACAGAACCATTATGTGTGTCCCTGGCCCACTAAGTCCAGCTGATGCAGAGCAGCCCCACAAACATGGTTAATGAGAACAATGTTTTCCTCAGGAATAGCCCCATCTGCTCTATCTCCCTCAAGTGGTCCTAGCTGAGAAGACAGCTCTCATCTAAATACAATCAGTCAGAAGATGCTACTGACTTTCAGCCCTAATGAAATCTAACACAGATGGAAAATAAAATAAGGGAATGGCAGAAGTGTACCTAATAAATCTGATGCAAAGTATGGAGTTAGAGATACATGTGTGTTCCTCGTTACCACCCAGTTCAGCTGGACACAGCTAGCGCTGATAAGACAATGTAGCCGGCACCCTGGGAACGGATAAAGATAGTAGGGTCATCTGCGGCCATGTCCCTCTCAGCCAGGAAAGAATGGCAGGTCATTTTAGACTCTCCTCTCTTGGCAGTCCCAGTCCTTGGCCCAAGGGTCCAGTAACACAGGTAAGGCTGCAGCCATCATCTGGGGGAGGGTACCCAAGAGACAAGAATGTCCCAGAGTCCTGCAGGTCAACAGGGCAACTCCGGCCCTGAGCTGAGTGAGTCCTACCTGTAGAGGCTGCGTCCTGTGCCTTGGCTGAGGGAGGAGGTGTGAGGACCCAGCTAGAGGAAGAGATCTGGGGGCTCAGTCTACCACTCAGGGTCATCCTCAACCCAGGAGCAGCAGCTTCCTCCAGTGCCCCTGAGGAGGCCACCAGATTCCAGAGATTCCATTCCCACTTCTGGTTTTCCTGAATGATGTCCCTACATCGACCAGCACAGCACCCGTCTGATCCAAGCATCTCTTTATTTTATTTTTTCTGGTCCTGGGGGTTGAATCCAAGGCCTTCACATTGAGCAACAGCCCCAGTCATTGCTGTTGATGTTATTTTGAGGCAGCATCTTGTTAAGTTACTGAGATGCTCAGGTTAGGCTGCAAACTGCCATTCTCCAGTCAGTGCTGGCATGACATGGTCCAAGGATCTCTTTAAATGATCTCATCTAAGCAATCACCTTCCCTTCCACAGCCACAAATCTTACTTTGAACATGCCAAGTACCTTTTATTCAACCCACACCAGAAAATACAAGGTTCCAAGAGAAGCCATAAACAGTCATGGGAGAATTCACCTCGGCTTCCCCAAAGGCAGACAATTTGTGTTCGAAATTGGCGCTCATATCTAATCTTGACAACACCCTGCCGGCCATGGCAGGGGTGAGATGCCAGTGTTAAATCTTGGAGGAGCTGCTGCCTCTGCGAATGCTGAACATACATCACTCCCACAGTGGACCGTGGCTGAAGGGAAGCCTCGCAGGACCATAATAGGTTTATTTCTTCCCCACTGAAGGATTTACACAAGACAGTGAAGGAAAATGAAATTATCCATCTGCCCAAAGGCACTTTTAAAAGCTCAATTCCACTCAAGCTCCCTATTCTACAAGAGCATTTAAGTCTGAGAGTGACGGGATGGGGACATTGTGCTCTGCCCATCTGGGTGGTAGACACATGAAGCCCCTTCGCAGCTGTCCAGGGCACTGTCCTCGCTGCCAGGGGCTCAGAGCATCCTGCTTTCACACGCTCCCATGAGCCTCCTTGAGCTCCCCCATTCTAGGTCCTGGTTCTTCCCACAATGGATGGATCAGCTTCGCTGTCCTTCTCCACCCATCTCCCTTGCTCTGCTCTGTAGTCAAGCTAACAGAGCTCCCCTCTCTGATCAACAGCCAGACCATGTGTGGGTGACATGGTAATTGTGACCATGTGTGGCCCTGCGCATTTAAATTAGTGGAAATCAGCTAAGAATTAAATGTCTCCTCAGCACCTAAGCTGTCCCTCTGGCCTTAGGCTGTCATCTGCCATTTTGGGGGAAAGAGGGCCATCTGGGAAAGAGGCCATAGTATGACATCCTCTGAGCAGGAAGACATCCCACAGGCATGCCAGCACCCCCCACCCACCCACTGCTGTGACACCAATACAGGGCTTAGGGCACAGAGTATTCTGTCCCAGCTCAGAGATCAGGATCCAAACAAACTGTAGGCAGGACCTCAGGACAGGTCACACATGCCCTCTTCCTGTCCCCTCTAGACCTGGAGACTCCTGAGTGCCTACCTTGTGGCCACACTGCCCCAAACTGCTGTCTCAAATGGCCTCTCCCCACGTCTGCAGTCTGCTCTCTGCTGTGGGCCCAGATCCCTTCAAAGGACCCAAGTCTCAGAAGGTCAGAACCCTCCCTAGGGGTTCAACTTACATGATCTGGTCCCCACAGGGTGGGGTGCTCTAGGATGTCCTAAGGTAGCCCTTGAACATGGCTCCATGAACGGGGGGCAGAGTTCAATCCATAACTCATTAACACAGTAATTAGGGAGCTCAGTTCAAAAAACAGTAGCTCATGCCTAACTACCTAGAATTAGCAATTCCTGAGCTTCAGCCCTCAACCAGCTCACACAAAATGTGAGGAAGACATCTGGAAGAGGTTAAACCATGGGTACTGTTGTCCCAGGATGACTGGGATAGTTACCAAGGGCCACCCATGGCTGCTGCAGGATTCTGATACTCATGAGCAAAATGCCACAGTCCATTGCCACAAAGCATGTGACCATATAGGAATTCTGTGGATGCAACACTGCACTCTATGCATGGACACTGGAGCTTGCATACCTGCTTCAGCTCTTCTGCACACCACCATACCAGAGCCTCACAGGAGCCCCACACCCGTGGTGCCTGCACCACATACCACTGCACACCACAGAGGAGACTGAACTGTCATCTCCACTTGCAGCCATTCTGACCTCTAGAGCTCCTCTTGAACTTTTCTGAAGTTCACTCCACAAATGTTCACTTTGCTTTTCCTGCAGCCAAACCTCAACAGTATCACCTGCACCAAGCATGAAACACCCTTCACAGTACTGCATGGCACTGACCCATGTGAGTCATTTCTGAAGTTAAATAATGAGAGATCCCTGCCTTAACAAGATAAAGAACAAGCACACAGTGGACAGGTTGTACAGAGGGCCTGCCAACCCACACATGCTCTGTCACCTGGTGCTTCTTCAGTGCTGTGTGGCTCTGATGATGTCCTTCTGCACATCCAGAGGTCCAATTCCTTCCCTGTGGCTTTCTGTTCCATCACTGTTGTCACTGCCCTGACACTTGCTCCCTCTAGGGCCTCTCCACTTTTTACGTGTCAATCTTATTGCCTGTTTATTCCCCTGCTGATACATATGAGCTAGCATTGCACAATTCCAAGTCTCATGGAGCCCAGGGCCCAGGCAAGAATGTGTCCCCCATCTCATATCCTGCTATATGCGCTAGGAGCACTGCCCTGTACCCCTATACTCATCCCTGCCCACTGTCTTAGCCCTGTAACCCACAACATCTCCCTTTACTTTTCTCTTTGTCCTACGACTGCCCTTTTACCTCCTGCATCCTCTCTCCTCCCATCAACACAAGTGCCAGGTGGGACAAGCTAGTGCCTCCCAGGTGTGGCAGACTCAGAACTAAAGTGTGTGGGTGGGCACTGATCAAAGGTATTGACAGGCAGAAACAAAATCTCTCTGGGTCAAAGGACCTGTCTGTCCAGGCATCATCCCTGGGCTCTCGCTGCCCAAGGAACCAGCAGCCCCCATTGCTGGTCACCCTGAATCTCCTACTCTTTAGCCTTCCAAGTAGTGCCTAGAGAGCTACCGAGCCTCTCCCTCTGTCTACTGGACACTGACAATGGGTCTCAGCTGCTGAGCTCTTAACTGAGAGGAGGAACTTTTGTGCTAGGGTTAGCCACATCCTCTGTGAGCTGGAAGCAACCAGAATGCCACAGTGTTCTGCACCAATGGCTCAATGTGCACATGAGGCCGGGTACCCTGAGGGCTTTTGGCCACAGAGGCGGGTCCTGCCTTTGGTTTTCCCTCTCATCAAGGGCTCCAACTCCAGTCCTAATGCTTCCCCAATGACTCTGCTCAGCTCCTTCTGGTCTGTCTCTCTCCCCAAGCCCTGTGTAGTCCTCAGCCTTCATATAAGAGGTGAAACAAGGAACATAAAGCCAGGGATAAGACATTTGGAGAGTAGGGTGGGGTGGGTGGGAAGGACTGGGGACCTTAGAGGAGCAAAATAAAAGAGGACAGAGACATGATGAAGACCAACTGGTGTTCAGAGAAGGGCAATTAATGCTTGAAAGTGTCACAGAAACGCAGTTTTGGGACCTGGTGTGCTCAAGTTGAGAGCACTGGTTTATCTGAGTCAGGCTAAGCCCAGAGAGCAGTCTCTATCTGCCAGGGCCAGGAAAGATGTGAAGACGACCAGGAACAGGCTGAGGGTGCAGGCCGAGTAACTCCTTGACTTTCCTGGAGTTAACACAATTAAAAGGACTCACAATGGGATATGGGCAGGTGTGCACAACTTCACAGCTATAAGGAAGCAGTACCCCATTCTCTAATAAAAGAGAACATGAGCTGTGTGTGACAGGAGCACCAACAGGTATTCCACCATCTCCTTTCATGGCTGAAAACACATCATTTATGCCTCTGTTAAAAACCCTTCTCCATCAGAGCACCTGGGTTGAAGCCACAATGACACCCAGACACCTGCTAGCCAGGCCATGTCCTGATGCAGGGCAGGTCAGCCAGGACTCTGGGACTGAAGCTCCTGCATCTCTGGCCAACACACCATGGATGACACACAGCTGCTCCTGTGCTCTGTTCAGAGGGGATCTGGCTGCATAAGTGGGGCTGGGGCTTGGGAGGCTCTCACCACACCAAGCCAGGCTCCACACTGCACAGAGAGAATACCAACAGAGAAGGCCTCACGTCTGAGTGTCCCCAGAGCCTATGGCTCCTGGAGCTGCAGCCATCTGTGGTGCTCACCCAAACACCATCAACACCACCAGGTGCCCAGTTCGTTGTGGATGGCCCACACTCCACAAACCAGGCCAAACTGCATGCCCAGAGTTAGGGATTGGCTGGTCCCCATGGTACAACCCATCTTCTGAGGACCCTGGTCTCATGAAGGCCACCCTCATCCTCATCTATCCCTGGCAATCCCACAACACCCAAGAGAAGGCTGCAGAGTGAATTTTGGGTGCCAAATACCCAGGGTACACCACACATTACTAAGAGCTCATGGCTTAAAACCATGCCAGCCCTCAACCCAGTAGGTGAGAGCTAAGGCAGCTCCTGTGGACCAGTAAGGCATTCACATGGCAATGAGCCACCAAGCAGGTATCCCTCTTGACATCCAAAGCTCCATTCTTCGTGCCACAGACCTGCTGGGGAGGATGAAAGGATGTGCTCAGACTGCTCCCACTCAGTGACAGGTAGCATCACCCATGTCACAGAAGAGACACATGCAGTGTTCAATTGCAGGACAGGACACCCCTCATGCACCATCCTTCACACCTTCACCAAATCCATCCAGAGCCACAGACTCCAACCAAGATGGTCTGGAAGAGACAGGGTTCCAGCTGCCACTGAAAGTACAGAGGGAAGACGTCAGGGCCAGAGGCTCTGTGTGGCACATGTGCAGCACTGTCACAGGAAGGATAGGCACAGGGCAGGTGATGCACTCTGCAGGAGTGTCCATCCTGCAGCAGCCTGTAGAGAATTCTGCAGGGGACAATACATGCAAGTTGGTACCAGCGCAGCGACATGAGAGTCCAACATCAGACTCCTGAATTTGTGGGTGACACCATCTGGGTGGATCAGAAGGGTGACAAGGGACAGGATCAGGCAGGGAGAATGAAAACAGGCAAGAGCTGCGGGAGAAAGAAGAGAGACGGTCCAGGGCCAAGAGGAGAGACAGGAAGAGTGTCAGGTTGAGAAGCCTCCCTCAGAGGCAGGAGCCCTGCCCCAACCCTACACACATCCTGCTTAACAACTACGCACTGCAGGCTGAGAACTCACACTAGATTTCAGGGTCCTCGAAGCACTCCAATCACAGGACCCCATGGAGAAGCTTCTTCAGCCAGTGGCCCACTGCAGGACCCCGGCTGCAAGGTTAGGACTGCCTGGTGGATGAAGCCCTGTTTCCCAACTCAGGACAGGCTGTACTTTGCTGACACCACAGGGAACAGCTGGATAGGTGGGCACAAACAGCAACAACAAGATGCAGTGGCACCACTACTAGAGGTGACAAAGCATGAGAGGGGGACCCAGAGCACACCAAACCCTGCGAGAGGTGGTCAGGATGGGGTCTCACAGCACTGGGGTGAGGGTGGCTGCAGGAGGAAATCCCCGTGTGTCAGCATGGAGAGTCAGGCCCCAGGAAGGGAACTCCTCAGATTCCAGGGTCATAGCACCAGGATAGGACAGACATGTTTTCCCCAGCACCACACACGGGAGAGCACCCAAGTCTCTGAATGAACAAACAGCCAGACAAGTCTCATATTTTCCCTGTGACACTTTACAGTTTTTTGCTAGGGGTGAAAGTGACAGATTGTGTGCACCCATAAAAAGGAGACAAAGTGGCAGGACAAGCTTTGTCTCACTCACATGTAAATGCTCCGAGTGCAATTCTGCTTCCACAACAGACTAACGGAGAAGGAACGAATGAAAGCATCTCCTCTGGAAAACTTCCTGCTTCAGCCAACCTCAGGGGACAAGGTCTGACCCACAGTTGGGAAGAGACAGCCACAGCTGCCAGGTCACACGCAGCAGAGCTGTTGCTACTCTGAGAGTTCAGAGCTCAATAAAGGGTGCCTATCAATTCTCTGAAAACTAAAGTCTTAACCTCAGTTGTATAACTTTCCTGAATTTCTGCAGAAAGAAACACTGGACTAGAATACATGTGAGACCAAATCTGTCATGGCAAGGTGTTCTGCAGGCAATCTTCCCACATAAGCATCACCTCAGTGCCACCAGGTGTCATGAGACTTGCTTCTAGTCTGTAGCACCAGTCCAGTGGTCCCAGATGTTGAGATAGAAGCTGTGGCTCTAACCATGGCCACACAGGGGTCCATGCTGTCCCACAGGGCAGAGCTCAGGGCTTCAGGGAAGGGCATGGGAGTGACAGCTACAGAGTCCCTATGCTGAGCTCACTACTCCCCCCACACTGGACACTATTCTCAGCAGATGATGGCCACGCAGTCTGACCTGTGAGGCCACACTGGGCATCACCATGCGGGAGTTGGGTCACAGAGTCTTCAGGAACAATGCAGTCTATGTGGGACAGAAGCAGCATGGCTGCAGGAAGGGACCTGGTAGAAAGCATAAGAAGGAGGTGGGCACAGTAGTCAGGAGCACACAGCTTAGTCAGGTGAGGAACTAACCTGGGCCAGAGGCAGCAGTCTGCGGTCACAAAGGGAGGTCAGTGATCAGCAGTCGGGAGGAGGAGAGAAGGACAAGAATGAGAGCACAGTGAGCAAACATCCACAAAGAATCTATAAAGAGAGCCAGACAGTGTAGGAGAACAAGGAAAGGAGAAGCTCAGAAAGCAACACAAGAAGGACTTGCTGCTTATGGCTACTGGCTGCTTCCCTGCAAAATCCATGGAGGCCAGGAAGGCTGCAGGCAACATCCCAAGTTTTCAAAACAGGAGAGTAAAACTGTTCTTCAAATATAATACGTCGTCCTTCAAAAATAAAGGCAACTCGCAAGCCAAAAGTGCATGCTGAGAGTTCCATCCTATAGTGAAGCCCCCTGCACGTCACTCAGAGCCTGGTAGGACCCTACCCAGAGTCCACCATCACCAGAGGACCTCTGGGAAGGTCCCTCTTAGCCTAGGTGGGCCTTGCCCAGCAACTCCTGCTCCAGCAAGTGTCTGGAGCCGCTTGCGTTGCAACTCATGAGCTGAAAGTGTGCGCTAAGAGTTCCATCCTACAGTGGGGCATCAGAACATCACCCAGAGCCTGGTAGGGCTCTTCCCAGCATCCCCAATCATCAGAGGACTCCCGGAAAGGTCCCTCCTGGCCTAGCTGGACCCCTGTGTGTCTTGGAGTGGCCTGCACTCTGCCTCACGAGCTGAAAGAGTGCAGCCTCGGCACTTGGCTCTGAGCCTGGTAGGACCCCACCCAGTATCTACCATCACCAGTGTAGCCCTGGGAAGGTCCCTTCTGACCTAGTTGGGCCCTGCCCAGTGACCCCCAAGTGGCTCAGAGGCTCTTGCAAGCCAAAAGCATGTGCAATGACCTCCAACCAGCCTTGCAGCCCTGGCATGTCACTCAGAGCCTGGTAGCTAGGAGTCACTTGGTAAGGCCTGTCATAAGTTAAATAATTAGAGGAACCCTGGAAACCTTGAATGAACAACATAAGAAAGAAACAGAATGCATGAAATAGATTCAAAGGGATAGCCATGAAATCAAAAGTTCCATCGAAAGTTGGCAAAACTGCCTCAATGAAAGTGAAGGTAGACTTTCAGAGCATGAAGACAAGACTGCAGCTAGTGAACAGGAAAGAAAAGATCTTATAAAAAGAACAAGGAATCAGGAAATAACTACCAACAGCTGCAATATGATGCAAAGAAAAACAACATAAGATTGATAGGTACAAACAAAAGGGAAGGTGACAACACAAATGATATCAAAAGAATATTTACAGAAGGAATAGCCAAAAATTTCCCAAACATGAGAAAGGAAACTGACATACAGATAAGTGAAGCATATAGAACTCCATATATCCATAACCAAAATAAAATTATACTCAGAGATTCAACATAAGAACAGAATATTAAAAGCTGTTAGAAGAGACAGATCACCTATAAAGGAAAACCTATCATAATCACAGCAGACTTCTCAACACAAACAATGAAGTTAAGAAGAGCATGGAGTAAAGTATTTCAGATCCTAAAGAAAAACAACTTCCAACCTGAACTGATGCACCCTGCAAAACTGTCCTTCAAAATGTATTGAGAAATAAGATAGTTCCATGTTAAAGAACAGCTGAAGAACTTCATGACCACCAAACCAACCCTGCAAAGAATATTGAAAGACATTCTAGATAGACATAGGAAAAAACCATTAAGCAAGGCAAACAATTAAACAGAGGAGAAGGGTAAAAAACCAACAGCAGAAACATAACATGACAAAAATAAGCCAATATATATTAGTTATAACCATTATTGTAAATGGTCTAAATTCACCAATGAAAAGAAACAGACTGGCAGAATGGATCAAGAAACAACATCCACCATATTCTGTATACAGAAAACCCATCTAACCCAAAAGGAACCTCATAAACTGAAAATCAAAGGATAGAAAACAATACTTCATGCAGCAGGAACCACCCCCCATAACAGTAAGGGAAGCTATCCTATTTGCAGACAATATGAACTTACAGCCAAGAATGATCCAAATAGATGAAGAAAGTCACACATACTAGTTGGGGGAAAACTTCAAGAAGAAGAGATAACAATCTTAAATATATATGCACCAAATTCAGGAGCACCTTTTATGCAAAACAAATATTAACAGAAATGAAAAATCAAATAAACAATAATACAATCATAATAAGAGACCTTAACACCCCATTGACACAAAAAGAAAGATCAATTAGACAGAAAATTAGCAAAGAAATAACAGAACTGAATCAAATCTGTGAACAAGTGGACTTCCTGGATGTGTACAGAGTATTCCACCCAACAACATCTGAATAGACATTCTTCTCAGCAGCACATGGAACATTCTTTAAAATAGACCATATACTAGCTCACAGAACATACTTAAGTAAATGCAAAAGAATTGAAATTATCACATGCATGTTATTGGGTCATAGTGCCATGAAACTAGAAATTAATGACAAAAGAAACTGCAAAAACTCCACAAATACATGGAAATGAAATAATACACTCCTGAGCAATCAGTGGGTCACAGAGAAAATTAAATAAGAAATTAGAATCTGTGGGGTGCAATGAAAGTAGTCCTCAGGAAAATTTATTGTGGTGAATTCCCACATCAGGGAAACAGAGTGAACACAAATAAACACTTTGATGCTACACCTCAAAAATCTAGAAAAAGAAGAGCAAGTCAAGCCCAAAGCCAAAAGAAAGGAGTAAATTATAAAGATCAGAGTGGAAATCAATGCAATAGCGACTAAGAAAACAATATAAAGAATCAAGGAGTTGTTTCTTTGAAAGAATAAATAAAATTGATAAGCCCCTAGTTAACCTAATTAGAAAAAAGAAAGAAAAAACTCAAATTCATGCAATAAGAAATGAAAAGGGTGAAATCACTACAGACCCTGTGGAAATACAGAAGATCATCAATACCTACTTTGAAAACCTCTACTTTCATAAGTTTGATAACACAGAAGAAATGGACAGATTTCTAGAGACATATGAAGTACCAAAGCTGGATCAAGAAGATGTAAAACTGCTGAATAACTCAATCTCAATTAATGAAATTGAAAATGTCATTAAAACCTTACCAACCAAAAAAGTCCAGGTCCTGATGGATTCACCACAGAATTCTACAAGAAATTCAAGGAAGACTTAATGCTGACACTCTTCAAACTATTCAATGAAATTTAAAGGCAAGCAATTTTCCCTAACTCATTCCTGGAAGCAAGTATTACTCTGATACCAAAACCAGAGAAAGACCCAACCACAAAACAGAACTACAGGCCAATATCCCTAATGAACATAGATACAAAAATTCTCAATAAAATACTGGCAAAAAGAATGCAGCAAATCATCAAGAAGATTATACACCATGACCAAGTCATATACATCCCAGGAATGCAAGGATGGTTCAATATATGCAAATCAATAAATGTAATGCACCATATCAATACAGCCAAAAATAAGAATCACATGATCATTTCTATAGATGCAGAGAAAGTATTTAATAAGGTCCAACATTCATTCATGATAAGGACCATATAGAAAATTGAAATAGCAGGTCTTTACCCCAATATGATAAAAGATATCTATGACAAACCAACAGCCAGCTTCATGTTAAATGGCCAAAAACTGAAAGCTTTTCTCTAAAATCAGGAACAAGACAAGGATGTCCATCATCACCACTTCTATTCAATATCGTGCTGAAATACTAGTTTGAGCAATTAGACAAGAGAGAGAAATAAAAGGAGTAAGGATAGGAAAAGAAGAAGTTAAATTATCATTATTTGTAGGTGACATGATACTTTACATAGAAGACCCCCAAAACTCTATTGAAAGACTCCTAGGTATAATAACAAAATTCAGTAATGTAGCTGGATACAAAGTCAACACTCAAAAATCAATAGCATTCCTATACACCAATAACAAACTCATTGAATGAGAAGTAAGAGAAGCTACACCCTTCACAATAGCATCTTCTGATCTGTTTTGTTCTGTTTTGTTATGGTTTATTTTACTCTCTTTAAAATAAAAATAAATAAATAAATAAAGGCAAAATGGACTCTCCCATGGAGGGAGTGGGATTTGTTGCTAGCAGGTTCATCTTGCAAGAAATTCTAAAGCAAAGTCTTCCCCCAAAGCAAGTAGATCTCTGCGACATTTCCCATGGAATATGAAGAGAATGCATGACAGTAACTATGCGATTGCAAAGAGGGTATAAGTGCATGTCTGTTGCCTTTCTTCCCCAACTGACTTAAAATGAAAGTGGACGATGTGGTGTGTAAGGGAAACATGGGTCCACACACTGTGCTGTATGCACCAGGTACAGCACAAAGCAGCTACAGCACATACAGCAGAGCTACATCACACACGCTGGATGTGAGGAAGTGGTCACAGCTGTGACAGCACAATAAGGCAGACTGGTCACATGAGGAAGTGTGGCCAGATCATGAGAGCACCACAAGAACAGATGTGCTGGACCACACAGGAGCAGCATTCCTAGATGAAGCTGCCACTAAACCAACACAAAGCCAAAGCTACTTCCAACAAGTCATGGTAAATACAGCAAGTCCTGGTAAACACAAAAGAATGAGACAAAAACAAAGAAAAATGTGACAGCAGAAGATTTTCACTTAATGTAAAAATGAGAAGTAGTCATGAGCAACAGAACAAAAACAATATGACACACAAATCAGAAAATCTTACATGGCAGATGTAAATTCAATTACCATGAATTACACTGACTGGGACTGGATTAAATAATCCAACCAGAAGGAAGATATTATCAGACTGGATTTAAAAGAAAATCCTCAAGAAGACACACCTTGGATTAAAAAACCAGGCAGACTAAAGTGAAAGGGTAGAGAAGATACATCATGTAAGTAGCAACCACAAAGAAGCTAGAGTAGTTCTGCTAATATCAGATAACAGAGGCTTTAAAACAAAACCATCACTAGAAAGAAGTAAAAAGTAATATTTATAAACAAATAAATTTTAAAATAAATAACATTTATAAAAGTAACATTTATAAATAAATAAAACATAACACTTATAATAGTAAAAGAATCCACGTAGCAATCACAAATATGCACATGCACCTTTACAAAGGGTCAACATATGGGAAACCAAAATGGACAAAACTGAAGCGAGAACCCCAGACTATCACTGAAGACAAATTACCTCTCTTTCAATAATGGGCAGAACTCAATCAACTACTTGAAATGAATAATCTGGAAATAAAACCAAGACGACAATTTAACTCACGATCAAATCAAAACAGGACAAATGATAAATACATTTAACAAAAGAAGCATAATATTTAATTCTGGAAACTATGAAACACTGTAGAAAGAAATTAAAATTTTAAACAAATGAAGAGACAGGCCATGTTCATGGATATGAAGATTTAGCATGTTAACTTGTTAAAATGTCACCATTCCCACTGAGCATGGTGCTACACACTTGTAATCCAAATACTTAGGAGGCTTAGGCAGAAAGACTGCCAGAGAGTGCAAGGCCAGCCAGAACTATATGATGAGACTCTGTCTCAAAATAACAAAACAGAACATAATCACTACTCGCCCTAGCTGATGTGAAGATTAAACATAATCCCCATCTGAATCATAATCAACTTCTCAGTAGAATTGCAGACTCCTGCAGAACCAAAAGGAACCCAAAACATTCAAAATCCTGAAAAAGAAGAACAAAGTTGAAAAACTTGTATCTAACTTTCAAAACTCACCAGAGAACAGAAGTCAAAACAGTGTGCTTTTGGCAAAAGGGGAAAATGCACATATTAGTATAACACCACTGAGTATCTGAGTGGTGCAGGAACAACAGACATACACATGCAAAGAAAGAAGCCGGCTCCTAATTTCTTTCAGGATCCGTTGTGACCAAAGAGGATCGCAGTCCTACATATCTGAACTCAGACTACAAAAGCCATAGGAGAAAATGCAGAGGTAAAATCACCTGACCGTCGGTTTGGCAGAGAACGGACAATGAAGGAAAAGCCCCAGAAATGGACCATGGAGGCAGGTGCACAACCAAGAAAAGCAGATGCCACTCAACCACGCTCTCAAAGATGGTTAACACGGTAAACTTCACATTGCTGTGTTTTGTAACAGTTAAAAACAATCAAATTTTAATTTTAATAAAATACACGAATTGTAAAAGAAATCAAATTCCAGTGCATAAATTCCTCCTGAAAATATCATGCTAAAGGAAGAGTCCAGTTTAGAAAGAGACTCGTCATCACAATCCTTAGCCCATACGAGCCACACAGATGAGGACATGCAGAGTGGTACTGCAGATGGCGGGAAGTATTAAACACCTCTGCACTGTACATTTTACAAGGTGAAATGTGTGTGTGTAAACTATAAAAGCCATTTTTTAAAAAATGAGAGAAACTTGGTGTGGTGGTGCACACCTGTAATCTCAGAACTCTGAGGCAGGAAGAACACTATGGGTTTGAGGTCATCCTGTGGTACCTAGTGAGCTAAGACCGAGCCTGAACTACATAGAAAGATCACATCTTTAAAATAAAATAAGAGAATACTTTCTTCAGTAGAAATAAATTTGTAGTTAAAATGTGAGTGCTTCTTCTGGTTTTGAAACTGAAAAATCAAAACACAAAGATTTAATTATGAAAAATAAAAGTTAAATAGTAAAACTTTCTTCTACATTTTTGGGGACCAATTACATGAAAATATACTAATCACACACAACATAAAATACATGCACATGTTTTGATGTTTTTAAGCAATGAAGACTATGATATAAACTCAAACAAGAACCGCACAAAATATGTCTGTCAAAATTATTCAGTAAATACAACAAAAGCACCCAGAAAGAGAAAGACCACAGATTGTATAAAAAACAAAGTCCCCCTTTAATATCTCTAAATAATATAGATAAGAGTTGAGGTATTATTACAGAAGACTGCAGACTCCAGGGCAAAGCTGTCAAAAACAGGAAGGAAACTTCATAATGAATTAATAGTAAATGCCACAATCCGTTGTGAATCCAGATGTATTGAGTTGGCTAAGCAAATGCTGCAGGATATGCAAGAAGAAAATCAGCAAGAATGCAGCACACAGCCACAGGGAAACAGCGTTCACCCCTGCCAAGCAGACAGGCAGGTGATGAGAAGACCAAGTGACAGACGCGATGCCACACACCTGAGCAGGAGAGGGCACATGGCCTGGGGCTGAAGAGAGGCCCAGCTCCCAATCTTCTCTGCAAACTGAATGCAATCGAAACCACACTCCAATATTATATCAGAAACCTGGGAAGGGGTTTCACAGATCACCTGGAAGAACAGATATACAAGAAAAGGAGGAGAGACGAGTGACAGGAGAATCACCCCATGGGACGGCAGAGGACCCACACCTCCCCATAGAGCGAGGTTATAGGAGACAAGGAGGAGGGAAATCTGAAAACACATTGAAGCAGTTAAGAGATTCAGTGCATGACAAGGTTCTGTCTAGCACTTGGCTATCAGTTTGGACAAGACAATCAGTTCAGGTGTAGGGGAGCCTCTCTGAGAAATGACTGGGGTCTCCATGGCCTAACTGGAGATGTGGCAGGCTGCTTCCACCGAGATGAAACAGGATTTCAAGGTGAGAATGACCACTCAGGTTGTCACAGTGTCACACACAATCTGATGCTGGTGCCGTAAGACAAGCTTCGGCTGGCCAGGTATGAGCTGCCACTACACATCTCAGGGAAGGTCAGTGGCCCACGTGGTCACTTCTGCTCATCCTGAAGAACCCCTGGATAACAATGAGGACCTCAGGTAGCCGCAGTGACACCTCTGGGCCGCCAGAAAGCTTTTAACTGATCCCTTAAGTTCTGTGGGGAAGGTGACCCCGAGACCCCAGGCAACACCACCTTTCTCTTGATACTCTTGGGCTCCATCTTAAGAATATGGGGGCTATGTGCAAGGCTGTGGCTTAGCTACAGGGCTGGGACACTGCAGGACTTCCGGAAACCTTCACCAAGGACCAGGAGACCCAAGGGTTGGAGGATGGCCAGCATGTGGCCATGGCCACAGGAAGTGGCAATGAAAAGGAAAGTACCATGGATAAGTCTGTTGCCACCAACAGCCTGGGAACAGCTCCAGTGCCAGCAGGCAGCGGATGCAGCCAGCACCCAGACAGGAGGTGGCCAGCATATTCAAGATGAAATGAGGCCTAGGGACAATGAGGGTTGGAGGGGAGGAGGTCAGAGTTGAGATAGGGTCATACGCACAGCCCACAAAGAGGTCACAACCAAGACTGCGAACATGGTGACAGGAGCTGCCTGGAGAGATACCATTACAAATATTCACACTTTGGAGAAAAGAGACAAAGAAACAGCTACAAAAGGAGAAAAACTGGGGTAATAAAGTGCTACAGAAGGAAGAGGGCACATTTCAAAAAATAAATAGATCTATAGATTTTTTTAATGGCCTATAAAGAAAAATGGAAAAGGGACCTAGATTTTGAATGTCAAATTATTTCATAAATTAATCAGGACATCTTTCTCAGCTTCTGTTAAAGTCTTCTGCTACCCTGAGGGACCTTGGCAAACTTCATTGGGAGCCACATATGCACTCCTTTCCTCAGCTACTCGGTACCTGTCAGAGGCCACCAAATACCAGCACTGGCTGGGATCAGACCCTGAGATAACTCAGGGTCTTTGTGCTTTTGGGCCTGGTCCCTGCGCATTCCACTGACACTCAGAATACGATGGCACAGGTGTCACAAAGACAGAGGCATTCACCATCTTCCCTGTTGTTTATCAAGTGCAGTCTCTTCTACTGGCCTGGGGGCAGCTGAGGCCTCAGGTCATCAAAACGCAGTGCCAGTGCTGTCCTGTCTACAGAGCAACAGAAAGAAACATCCGACGTCAATCTGCTCTCAGAACACAAATGTACACTGAATGTTCTTTGCTGAAGGAGATATGTGGCCATTCTGTCTGAAAGGGCCAAGAACAGGGCAGCTGGCAGACCCAGGACATGGAAGGTGGCTCTCAAGCTGTGTGGGAAGGGGCTGGGCTGCTCAGTTTGGTTCAGTTCACCCTGCTTTCCACCCCAGGACTGCAACAAACAAACCAAACCTAGGAGCCCTCCTTACACAACCTGATCAGATGCCCGCACAATTTTCTCCAGCCTCTGCCTGGTGACATCTCCTTTCTCCAGCATGATGAGTTTGGGGCTGGTTCTGGCAGCATGGCTTGGGCCATAGAATCGTGTGCTCATTCCGGGATTTGTGGCCTCATCTCAGGGATGCTGTCCCTGTGCCTGTATGACATGAGGGGAGGGCTCCCTGCTCTGTAGATCACCTCCCCAGTGAACCCAGCTACTCAACACTCATAACTGCTATGGATGGCAGAAGTCCTGATCCTATCACAACAGCACACAGACAATTTAACCACAGGCATGAGAACAAGGGTCCATGACAAGCAGGGTTGCAGTCGCCCTCAATGAGACACAGTTGTGGGACCTGCTGAACCACATCTCCTGCAGTTACACATGAACACCAGCAACCAGAGCCTAAGACCGAATAAGATCAGTGTGCCTCTTCATACACACCTTGTCTTATTTATGCGCACAGGTTATTTACTTAAATATAAATAATAAAGGAAAATGCAAAGTCCTGTTTTAATCAGCTGGAAATAAAGCATGCACCCATTTTAAATGCTGACACTGGTTAGTCATTTACTACTAATTGCATATGATTGGTACACATGATTGTTGTAACTGCTGTGAAATTTTACAAATAAAAACACTGAGCCATCATCCTCTCAGATGTTAGAAATCTTTTTGAAATGAGTATAAAATTAGCATAACTGTCAGGAGAAAGCTGAGCAAGCACTTTTACCATGCATGCTTGACAGAATCAAAGACCCATTAAACAGACACTCACATGCTAGATCCTGAGTCCCCATCAAAGCAGTGAGAAGGAGGACTGAGCCAAAAACCACTGCAGATGACCAGCTGACAGGACATAAAACATCGAGCCACAGTCACTAAGTCCCAAATCTACAGGCCTGCGACATAGCACATCCCAGTCCCAAGATGGTGTAACCACTCATATGGCAACATCTTGCCAGCCACTCCTGCTCTGAGGCAGCCTGGCTGTCACAGCAAGGTGCGGCTCCTGCTGGGAGCTTCCAGGGGAACTTAGACCTCCTCCTGTTAACTGCTTCTTCCTTCTCACCTCAAACTAGGATGATGTCTGATGATTAAAACTACCAGGGATTTAACTTTAGGTTACTGAACATACTTGAATTCAATGCATTCTAACATAAAAGTGTAAAAAGCAAAATCTTGTTACAACTAAGAGACACAAAGAAAACAAAGCCCCAATAGACAGCACTAATTATAAGATCTGCCTCTGAACTGGGCATTTGGTGGTCATGTTACCTGAGGTGAACACACTGGCCACGGTGTGGAATGGTCGATGGAAGGACAAAGGACAGAGGGCAGAAGTGCCTGGCCGAGGTTCCCTCTGGGCAGGAAAAAGGCCATGGAACTGGAAGGGAAATAGGGACCACGCAGCAGAGAGACGACAACATGAGAGCACTGAGATTCAAGATGCAAGGAAGGAACAGGGAACCTAGCTGGATTTATGAAAGGGAAGAAGCAGACCCCTCAGGGAAGGGGTGGCATCTGTCGCTCCTATGTGCACAGTTGACAGGGTCTAGGGAAGAGCTAGGAACTGACAGCAAAGCTGTCAGAAGCTGCCCAGCTCAGAGAGGACACCCCTGTCCCTGGAGCATGCCCTCAGAACAGCTGCGTTAGCAAAGTCATTCCCATCCAATAAATGTGACATGCTCAAAACTGTGGCCTTCTCAGAATAAATGCCAACCAGGCTCATGAGGAAGTCAGTTCACCCACAGTGAGTGATAGGCAACAGCTGTAGCACCCAAATGGACAGGGGGAGACAGTCCCATTCTCAGCCTCCACAGACTAGTCCCAAGCAGGGCTCTGTGGTCACACCTGTCCTTTCCATAACTAACACCTGCCATGGACCAGCTGCCCACCAGAGCCCCTCAAGGAGGAAGAGTAAACAGCCATCATGTTGAGGCCTACAGGACAGAGGCTCAGCTCCAGCATTCGCAGACCCTGATGGCAGACACGAGGCCACACATCACATAGGCCTTCAGCTTCTCTGGCTTCCCAAGAAGCGAGCCTCTCCCGGGTGAAAGCTATGTAAACCAGACATGGAACTCCAGGAAAGCCCAGGCCTGAGGGAGGACCAGGCACTGACAGACACCAAGTGGCTTAGAAGAGGTTTATGAAAAGATGAGCAATTGGTGAGGGAGATGGGCTTTTTCCCAACTCAAATCCATATTTATTTCTAATCCTTTCTTTCCTATCAATTAAGTATGTGAGAGATAATCAACTTGGAAGGCACAGGATGAAGTCACAGGGCACTATCGATTGTGGCCTTAAAGGACACTCGGGTGCAAAGGACACTTGGTAGCAGGCACATCACCGAAGTAGATCAGCATAAAAGCACACGGTTTACAGGGGTTTGAAAGCAAAACCAATTCCACAAATCAAGACAAGGCCCCGAAAGCCCAGCTCTAAAGTGCAACCTCAGAATCAATCACACCTCGGAGAAGCCAATATAAAAGCACTGGCTTCCAGCACCAACTCCACACTTAGGAGCAATAATTCTTCCCATTTCACTTTCCATTAACCAGACCCAAAGGGGACAGCCAGGAGAACCCCAGGAGGAAATTTCTATCTAACAATCTTGTGGCAGCAACAATACTGGAGGCAGGGTACCAATTAAAAGATAGAAGTGATCTGGTATCAAGGCTTGTCCAGACACTGGCACAAGGTACAACATTAAGTCCAGGGACATCATCTGGTAACTGAACATTGGGAACCAAATTTATGCCACTTAGAAAAGAGACAAATATTTACCAAGTATGTATCTGACAATCCTAAATTCACTTTCAGTGTCCTTATGCCTAGGAATACACATAACTTTACAATTTCCAAGAAGAAAGAAGATGTTTAAAGGAGCTGTTCAATTTGCCATATCATCACAAAGGACAAGAAAACTGGCCAGCCTCAATCATTACCTTAATGGTCAACCAGCCACTAGCTTCCAGTGCAGATGTTCTCGAGGCCCAGGGGAGCAGCACTTTTGGGGTTTGGATCTGGAGAGCCCTCTTCCCTAAGCTTTGTGGGTCTAGAAGAACAGGGGCTTTGGAAGGTGACTGGTGGATCCATGTGTGGGTGGCTCCAGGCTGAGCACTGTTAGGAGGTGTGGTCTGGTTGACGGTGGGTCACGACTGTGACTTTCAAGAGTTCATCTTTCTCCTCCAGTCCTCCCATTTTCCTCTGCTTCCTATTCATCATGACATAAGTATCCCTCCTCCTCCCAGGCTCTTCCACCAAGCTGTGCCTGCCTTGGAGCTGGCCAACCATGGACTGAACCTGTGAGCCAAACTAAACCTATCCTCCTCCATGTTGCATGGGTCAGGTGTTGCATCCGAATGATGACTAAGTGACTAAGGTAAGGACTGTTCAAGGCTGCCTGATCCAGGATCTGTGGCTGGAGCTCCTTGTGAGGAGAAATGTCTTCACTCACTGGAAAGCAAGTTAAAAGATCACACACAAGGAGCTACTGAACAAACAGTTCAGCTCTCTCCTAGGATAGTCTAGAATGCTGGAATTTTAATCCAGAAAGAGGCAGTCCCAGACTGCCACGTGCCAGAACAGACCTGGGAACTGTCATGCTGAACTAAGCACCAAGAATCCATCTCATCTAGGTTAGGGATGTCCAACCTTCAGAGCTAGGACTGCACAGACACCAGGACACAAGGCAATCAACCTTCTGTTGATGGATCACAAGGGTTAGTCCAGTCCTGGCTATGAACAACAGGAATAATCGATGCCAAATAAACACCATGTAATTCATACACTTAGATGGACATAGCATGCACACACAATTCCAAACTAATGAAATGCAACAAGATTTTATAGCACTGACCCAAGATCAATTTTACTGCCATATTCATATTTAAAGGGATTCAGATAGTGGCTCAGAAATGCAAAGAATCCACATTCTCTGAGGCAGTGGATTCTGTGAACTAATGTAACAAATAATAAAATATATAATAATGCTGGGACTGGAGTCCCACATCAGTGTCTGTGTACTCCACCAATAGTAAGGACCCAGGAAATCACCATTTCCAAAGTGAAGGCAATGCCTATCTGGGAAACCACTGTTGGTCTCAGTAGGAGAGAGGGGGTCATCGAACATGGAGGACTGGGAAGGAGAACAGGAACAGGGGTCGGTGGACCCAACAGAATGGGAGAACAATGAAGTGAGTGTGGCTAAGAGCTGTAGAGAAGACTTTCCAACAGACAGAAGATATACCCTCTATCACAACATGACTATAATACACATGTGTGTATAGAGGTCACACATAATACATACAATTACTATGTGTCCACTAACAAGTCACTTTTAAAAGCTGAGGCTTCAGCTTACATCATTCAGTAATTGTCACACGCAGCCTTAGACAAATCTGTTCTGACTCACTAGTTTCCCAGAAGCAGAAACTAAGGCTGAGGCAGATACCGCTAATTCCCCAGAACCTGTAGTTCTTTCCAGAATAAAGCAAAAGCCCACGTCCAGCACTCCCTCCACAGAACAGAACATGGGCTTGCCTCAGCTTGCGACCTTGCCTGTGCTGGTTCCTGCAAAGGATGGTGTCGAATGCTTGGCCCCATCCAGGCAGCAGCTGCCTGCGCTGGGACAGATTCAGATAGCTTTTAATTTATTTCAAGTTCAATGTGATTTCAATAAAGTAGCACAGCCATGGTCACAGTAAGCTCATGAAACCACAAAAGGACTATTTATGCACATATTTTGCAAGAATTACAGACCATCTCATAGAAAACATGATGCAGCAGGCTGGGATTTCTTTCATAAGAAACCTAACCAAAAGAGTAGGTGGGATTAAAATTTATACATAGCTGCCTTTTGAAATAATTCCCTAGTGATTTCAAGAAGACAATTTGCATTTATTTACACATATTATTATCTGAAGAAGAGCCACATATTATTATCTGAAGAATAAAGCACCACATGAATTATCAGTAGATAATTATCTCTTAGTGAAACAGCAAAACATCTACCAGCAGACGCAACTCCTGTGGGAGTGAGGTGCATCCTACTTAGGAGGTGACACGGTAATGATAAACGCTCTCCTTCCTTCTGTCCAAGCCATTGTGAATGGAACTCTCAGCCAGCTATTTCAATGCTTCTTTACGTGACTGCCATAATTACAGCTGCCAAATGAATTTCTTGTTATTTTCTAATTCCCCAGCTTGCTTGGAATTTCAGATTTTACATTTAAAAATACCAAATTTGCAAAATTACTGTTTAAAATAAAAGCTAACTATCTGCAGGTATTTATCTGTTCATTGTTTATCTTGAATTTCATGTCTATACATTGTCTCTATATGTTATTGACCTTGAACATTATTTTTCTCGAACTAGTTATTATTTATTTATTTATTTATTCTTTCATCCAACAATACCTAAAATATCTATAGTATCTTCAGTAGGAATTATGCAAGGAACTCCGGATACAAGAAATGTGTATTCCTTTTTTAAAAAATGACCAACGTAGGTTTGCTGTTAAAAGTACCTATAAAGTAACTAGAAATTCTGTGGGTCTGAGACATCTTCAAATTCACAGCTGAATAAGACATACATTAAGTGCCAGTGTTTAAACTTTTTTGTTGTTATTTTATTTTATTACTACATATCTGCAACACAGAAAGCTGACATTCATCAGGGGAGAGGAGACAGGTACATCACATACTACACTGTTTCCAACCCCTTTCCCTTCCCTCCCACACCCTCCCTCTGCTGCTGCATCCGCTTTCCCTCCATTCTTGTCACTGTTCTTAGCTTACTCAGTTCACGTTTAGGACAAAGAATGCTCCCACTCACTGAGGCGGCTACGTTCCTGCAGATGACATGTTTTAAGAGCCCCTTCCCCTCCCTTCCCTTCCCTTCCCTCCCCCCCCCTCCTCGCCCTTGTCTCCTGGACCCCTTCCCACCTGTGAGGGGACTAGCCCTTACTCCCTCCTATCGTCTTTTATTATGCTTTTTATACTTTGCTTTCTTGTTCTCAGGTCCTCTGCACATCAGTTCTGAGGACATGAGCTTTGATTGTAAGCAATGTCTGGGGCAACAGGTCGATTCAGGACAGGAGGGGCTGCAGTGTGGGGTCCCAGGACAGGAAGAATCCACAGACACTCACGAGAGCAGAGCAAAGGGCAGGAATCTTTCTCTTACCCATAAACTAATTAGGATGGATCACAGCAGCAACATTCTTCTACACCTATGATGGACACACGGGGAAAGAAATTGGGAAAACAACTGCATTCATGACAGCTTCTTGGAATCTGCTCAGGTTTACAGCAGCTCAATTCACAACAGCTGAGCTCTGAAAACATCCTAGATGCCCTTCAACAAAAGAACGGATGAAGAAAATATCATATATGTGCATAATAGTCACAAAGAAGAATGAAATCAAGTTACAGGAGAATGGGTGGAACTTGAGACTATAATGTTAATTGAAAATAGTCAGACATGCAAAGTAAAATCTCGTATGGTTTTCTTATATCAAACCCCCAAGTATAAATTAATAAAAATAAGAGTAAAATGAAGAAAAAATAGTAGGGGAAAAGGACATACTTGGAAGATGAAGATGGGTATCTACCATGATCAGATATCTGCCCAAAGTGGGCAGGGCTGATATGCACTTCAAACACAGGCTAAAAATTTTGGTAAAGCCTATAATCCCAGCCCGAGACCAGCCTGGGCTACAAAGTGAGCTTCAAGGCCTGCCCAAACTGCATAGAGACCCTGTCTTTAAAAAAAGACAAAAAACATTATTTCTGGTAAAAAATAAAAGTCTTCCATTGTGTAACACATTAGACTACCAAGGCCATACCAAAAATTAAATGAAAACAAAGGGATATTTTTTCCCACATTTTTGCTGCAATTCAGCAAGCCACATGGAAGATGAAGACCATCTAGTGAGAAGCTGAAAGAGGCCCAGACTGCAAGGGTGGGAAATACAAAAAGTCAGCTGGACAACACAAGCTCAGGAACACCATCCCTGAAAGGAGACAAGCCTTGTGACTGTTGTTTGTGCATGCTTGTGTGTGTGTGTGCCTATGTGTGTGTGTGTTACTAGTGTTACTAGGAATTAAACCCAGGTCCTTCACATTGAACTGTATCTCAGCCTTTTTTTTAAATTTGAGAAAAATATGCCCCTAAGTCATTAAATTTCCTGAGTGAGGCTTAAAGTTGCAATTTTTTTACGGAAACAAGGTAAAACAAAACTTGATAACAAAATAATAGAAGAATAGCAATAGTTAATACATTACTTATTTTTATCTTTAAAGTAGTTGCTCAGGGTACAAGATACAAGCATAAAACTTTCTCCATTCGATTTTAGCATGAGCTTTTCCTTTTAATGAACTAAGAGACACTAACAGTATAACTTATTTGCATTTTTTCTGTTTTCCCTATTTTCCTTTCCCTTTTCACTCATTCTAGCTCCTTTTTCCTTCTGAGTAGTTTCTTCCCATTCCACAATATCTATTGTACATTTTAGACCTTATTTACTCTTTCAGTTTCTCACACCAGGGAGGCAATATGATGTTCACACATGGAAGTCTGATTTATTTCACTTGTGAGTATAGTCTCAAATTGTATTCACTTACCTATAAAAGTATCCTTCTTTATGTCTGAGAGGTACTCCACTGCATAAAAATGCCACATCTTTTTTGTTCACTCCTCAGTTGATGGATATTTGGGTTGTTTCCAAGATTTAGCTATTATAAATTGTGCTGCTATAAACACAGGTGCACATATAGCGCTGTGGTATGATGTTAATCCATCTAGGAAGATACTCAAAAGGGAAATAGCTGGGTGGAATGGGATCTCTAATCCTAGTTTTTTAATGAATCTTTCACATCGGTCTCCATCAGTGGTTGTAGCAACCTACATTCCCACCAACAGTAGAGAAGTGTTCCTTTTTCTCGACAGCCCCTCCGGCATTTGTCATTGGTTGATTTATTAATGGTAGCCATTCTTTCTGGGGTGAGATGGACTCTCAGTGTTGTTTTGATTTGCATCTCTCGAACGACCAGTGATGCTGAACATTTCTTCATTTATCTGCCATTTGTGTTTCTTTATTGGAAGTATGTATTCATCTCCAATGCCCGTTTTTGGGTTCAGTCCTTGAATTTGAGGGTCCTGAATTTTTTTCCAGCTCTTTATATGTTCTAGATAGAAGTCTTTCGTCTGAGAGATAATTTAGCTACAAATTTCCCTCACTCTTTGGGTTGTCTTTTCACTCTTGATTTTTTTTCTGTGAGAAAGCTTTTTAATAACATGAGATCTCAGTTGTTGATTCTTTGAAAGTATTTCTGATGCACTTGGGGTTCTGTTCATACTTCAAGATTTCTACCTAGTTCCTCTTCTAGTAGACTTAGTGTTTATATTTCAATATTTAGATCTTTGATTCATTTTGACTTTAGTGCATGGTGATATACATAGGTCTAGTTTTAGTCTTCAATATGATGAGAATCAATTTTCCCACACCATTTATTACAGAGGCTACTTTTCTTTCAGAGAACATCTTTGGCCCCTTTGTCAAAGATAAGTTGGCTGTTTTTGTAGTTGGGTCAGAATCTTCTAATATGTTCTACTGGTCTTCAGGTCTGGTTTTTTTGCCAGTGCCATGCTGATTTTATGAAAGTAGCTTTTCAGTATACTTTCAACTCAGGGATTGTGATTGCCTCATGCCTTACCTTTATTGTCCAGGATTGCCTTTGCTATTCTAAGTCTCTGCTGCTTCCAGATGAATTTTAGAAATGTTTTCTCTAGTTCTGTGAGGTTTAAAAATGGTATTTTTATTGGGATTGCATTAAATCTATATAACAGTTTTGGGAGTATGACTATTTTCACCATGTTGGTTCTTACTATCCATAAGCAAGGGATATTGTTTCATTTTTTGACATCCTCTTTGATCTTTTTCAGAGAACTGTAATTTTCAATATACATATCCTTTACTTCCTTTGTTAGATTATTTCCTAGGTATTTCATTTTTGGGATGCTATTACGAAGAGTGTTCTCTGACTTCTCTCTCAGTGAGTTTGTTATTCGTGTACAGGAATGCTATTGATTTTTGAGTGTTGACATTGTATTCAGCTATGCTAATGAATTTGATTATTCAATCTAGAAGTCTTTTGGTGGGGTTTTTTGCAGTCTTCTACTTAGAGTATCATGTCATCTGTGAGTGATAATTTAACTTCTTCCTTTCTGATCCTTATTCCTTTTCTCTCTCATTACTAATTTCTCTGGCTAGTGTTTTCAGAGCTATGTTGAATAGGAGTGATAAAAGTGAACATTCTTGTTCCTGATCTTTCAGTTTTTGTCCACTTAGTATGATGTTTGCTGTTGGTTTGTTATAGACAGTTTTTATCAGATTGAGGTAGAGAACATCTGTTCTAATTTTCTGTAGGATTTCTATCATGAATGAATGTTGAGCTTTGTCAAAAGTTTTTTGTGTATATATTGAGATGATCATGTAAACTGGGCATGGTGTTGCATGCATGTGACTTTTTCCTTTGGCTCTGCTGATATAGCATATTACATTTATTGATTTGCATATGTTGAACACTCCCTGCATTCCTGAGATGAATCCTACTTGGTCATGGTGTATAATCTTCTTGATGATTTGCTGCATTCTTTTTGATAGCATTATATTGAGGAACTTATGTTTGTTAGGGAGATTGGCTTATAGTGCTCTTCTCTGGTTGGGTCTTCCTCTGGTTTAGGTATCATGGTAATACTTGCTTCCAGGAATGAGTTAGGGAGTACTGCTTCTCTTTCAATTTCAGTAAGGAGTTTGAGGAGTACTGGTATTAAATCCTCGCTAAATGTCTTGTAGAATTCAGCAGCAAAACCATCAGAACTTTGGCTTTTCTTTGTTGGTAAGTTTTTAATTACATTTTCAACTTCATTGACCAATATTGGGTTTTTCAGAATTTTTATACCTTCTTGATTCAATTTTGGTAATTCATATGTATCTAGAAATCTGTCCATTTCTTCTGTTATCAAACTTATGAGAACAAGTTTTCAAAGTAGGTATTGATGATCTTCTAAATTTTCACAGAATTTGTAGTGATTTCACGTTTTTTATTCCTCATTGCATGAATTTGAATCTTTTCTTTTTTGATATGATTGGGTAAAGATTTATCAATTTTATTTATTCTTTCAAAGAATCAACTCTTCGATTCATTATTTATTTGTACTGTTTTCTTAAGTCTCAACTATATTAATTTTTGGTCTGATCTTTATAATTTCCTACCTTCTATGGGCTTTGGGCGTCACTTGCTCTTCTTTTTCTAGAAGCTCGAGAAGCAACACTAGTTATTTGTGCTTGTGCTATTTTCCTGATGTGAGAATTCACTGCTATATATTTCCCTTAGTACTGTTTTCATTGTGTCCCACATGTTCCAGTATGTTGTATCTAAAATTTTGTTTAATTTTAAATATTTAATTTCTTTAATTTCATCTGTGATCCACTGGTTGTTCAGGAGCATGTTATTTAATATCCATATGTTTATGGGGTTCTTGTGGTTTCTTTTGCCTTTAACCTTCAAATTTCATTGCAGTATGGTCAGATAACATACACGGGATAATTTCAGTTTCTTCGCATTTAATTACGCATGTTTATGGGCTAGCAGATGATCTATTTTAGAAAATATCCCATGGGATGGTGTTGAGTGGAATACTCGGCAAATGTCTACTAAGTCCATTTGTTCATGGGTTTGGTTAAGTTCTCATATTTCTTTTTTTTTTTTTTTTTTGGTCTAGTTGATATATCTTTTTGTGATGGGATTTTAAGGTATTCCATTACAATTGTGTTATGGTTAATTTGATTTTTCATGTTTATCAATATTGTCTTACATAGTTAGGTGCTCTTGTATTTGTTGACACATAGTTATGATTGTTACCTTCTTCTCTTCACATTTTTTTCCAAAAAGTATACAGTGACCGTCTTTATCTCTTTTGATCACTCTTGTTTTAAAGTTCTCATTATTTACAAACAAAATAGCTAACCCTGCTTTCTTCTGGGTTCCTGTTACCTGGATTGTTTTCCATCCTTTGTCTTTTAGTCTATGAGCTACTTTTTGAGTTAAATGTATTTCTTGTATATAGCATATTGTTGGATCTTGTTTCTTGATCCATTCTGCCAGTCTACATCTTTTAACTTTCGAGGCTATTTACATTGACAGTGATAACTAATATGTATTGGCTTGTCTTATGTTATTTCCCTGCTGTTGGTTGCCTACTTTTCATCTCTATTTAACTGTTTGCAGTGCTTGGTTTTTTTTCTGGTGTTGTTCTTGAAATTGTGATCACTTTTATCTCCAACTAGAATATCTTTCAGTATCCTTTATAGGGTAGATTTGGTGCTCACGAATTTCTTCAGTTGATATTCATCATGAAAGTATTTCATTTTTCCATTAATTTTGAAAGATAGTTTTGTGGGGTACATCAATCTTGGCTGAAAGTTGTTTTCTTTTAGGACTTGAAATACTTCACACTGTGATCTTCTTGACTTTAAGGATTTGTAATAAAAAGTCTTTCATGATTCTGATGGGCTTTCCTTTATAGGTGATGTTTCATTTCTCTAATAGCTTTTAATATTATGTTCTTTTACAGAATTTATGGGATCTTGATTTTTATGTGCCTGGTGTAGATTTATTTTGGCTACAGCTAAGTGGAGTTTTATATGCCTCTCTGTATGTCAAATTCTTTTCCCATGCTTGGGAAATTTTCTGCTATTACTTCTGCAAATAGTTTTTTTATATCATTTGTGTTGATTTCTGCTTTTTTTACTGACACAAATTATTCAATTATTTTTCTTTGAATAGTCTTGCTGCTGTTGAATTGTTATTTCCCTATCTTTTGTTATTTTCAAGAGATTTTTCCTTTCATGATCACTAGCTGTGATCCTGTCTTCAAGGTTAAAGTCTGTCTTCAGTTTCATTCAAGAAGGTTTGCCAGATTTCAATGGAATTTTTTCTTTCCTGGATATCTGTTTTATCCTGCTTCGTGCATTCTGTTTCTCTCTTATATTGCTCATTCACAGTTTCCATCCTCTTCCTAGCATTATCTACTTTTTATCTATCTCTGCTCTAGATTTGCTAAGCAACTTTTTTATGAATGTTGACATTTCATTTTTTACCTGAGAGATTATTTCTGATCTTATTTTCTCCACAGCCTCATGGATTGATTTCTTTGGCTGCTATCATTTCAGAAATGTCAAGTGTGTGTGTGTCTTCCATTTTCCTCTGTCTTGTTGCCTCCTGAACTTGTTCTGGATGGGCTCAAGTTCTGAAGTTGCATTTTGCTTCTATGTTTTGTCATTTTCTATTTCAAATGATTATTTTTGTTTTCTGTGTTGATATTTGTAATTTTTGTAGTAGGTAACTTTATCACTAGTATCATAGCCTCTCTAGGCAAGTTTTGTTCCTCAGGGATGTGTTCTGTATGTAGGATGTTTTTGGTTTGCATCTGTCCCAAAATTCTACATTTCCAATTATTTAGGAATAATTCTTGGTTATCTATTTGGCTCAGTCCCCAATCCTTTGGTGCTGGGCTGTGACGAGGTTATTACCCCAGAACTTCCTAGTATTTTCACAGAAGTAAGAACAATTGACTAAAACAGATATGACATCCTAGCTAAACTAATATAATTAGCACTAACCATTGCATCAAGCAAAGTTTAGAAACTGACAAACTGTGGTAATTATTCATTTTGTTCCTTTAATCATAGATGCAAAATCTGTTATACAGTAGATACTGTTATACAGAACCTATTATAAATATACTGTTATACAGAACCTATTATAAATATACTGTTATACAGAACCTATTATAAATATACTGTTATACAGAACCTATTATAAATATATTGTTATACAGAACCTATTATATTGGGAACTTGTATGCAAAGTGTTTCCCCTTGTTAGAGTGTTTTATCCTGTGGTGGGGAAATTTAAGAAGGATAGTAGATGAAACTGAGATAAATGAAAAGAAATAAGGTAGAATCTAGGTTAGAGGATGAAGGATGATCACATAAGCTTTGGGAAACTAGAGAAAAGAGCAGAAGAAAAGAATGAAGGAGTAAGCAAGGAATTATTGAAGTTGGTCAGAAAAATTAGAGATACTATTCACTCATATGAAAATATATAAGTCTAGAGAGGTAAACTGAGGAAAAGGGGAAAGAAGATGAATAGATTAGAACAAAAATATAGGTAAGAGGAACAGAAAACTAGCTGAAAAAGAAAAAATAAAACAAAATCCTTCTGATGTCCACCAAAGTCCAAAACTACTTGGGTAACACTGACAAGCCTGTGGTAGAGCTTGTACTGAATTTGAAGCTGATCTTGGCCTCCAGATGTGGGAGCCTGGGGCCAGAGTCCCCAGCCAGCACTTTCTGATGTCCCTTACTGGTGTCACACTCCTTACCCTGTTTTCCTTGGCAGAGTCTCCCAGTGGCTGTGCTGTTTTCAGACAGAGACAGGAGGCTGATCCCAGGCCCATGCCTCTTCAGCTCCTCCTCGTCCTTGCTCAGACTTTGGTGTTCCTCTCCCCGAGGTAGCATCTGTTCTCTCCAGTCATTTGTTGCAGGACGGGGTGGATGTTGTGATGTGGTCTGGTCCTCTGCTCCTGCTATCGCATTCTAAGGCTACTCGGTCCCAGTTCTTACTCTCCTCCAGAGATGGGATGCTAACTTCCTGTTCATTGCTTTACAAGTTCCACTGCTACTGTCACCCACCTCTGCTTCAGTCTGTAACTTCTTCAGGTAAGATGGGCGGGTTCTGTGGAGTCTCCTTCTGCTCCCAGTACTACACAGACCAGGATGCAAGGCTGTTTAATTCCCTGGGCCTTTCTAACCACAGGTCATGGGGGAGGCATTATCTGTTCCATTTAGTGCCCACTTCCTGGCAGTTCCAGTTAGAACTCTGCTACACAAAAGGAAGGGGAAGAAAGAAAAAAAATAGGAAAAGGAAAACTCGCTGATCATCAGGGAAGGAGAAGTTCATGTCTGCAGAATTTACTGCTGGACTATAGTGACTTTTGTTTGGAGGAAGGCAGAAGAGGAAAGGGAACCTTATACCCTAAGTCTGTCTTGAATGGCTTGATTTAACTACATTATTTTAGTATATCCTGTTTGTCTTCTTTTTCTTTTAAGATTCCAAGTATGGCAGGCAGTTGTCCCAATCTGGCAACCTACTAGCAGGAGGGTGGGAAGGCTGGCCATTTTATTAAGTTTTTTATCTGTGTTTTGCTTGATCTCCGAGTCTCTTATGTCAGGTTGATTTTAGTTTCAGGATGTATGTCCCTCCCCTTTCTTCCAGTACATGTGTTTTAGTTGAATTTCTCTGAGTAGCTCTGAACAAGGCTCCTCCTCGATTCAGCCATGTTGTCTCCTCTCCAAAGTTACAATCTTACAATCCTCTTGCCTTAACCTCCCAAACTTCTGGGGTTACAGGTGTGCACCACCAATGCCCAGTTTTTATCTGAGTCTTAAAAATTTCACTTAAAAGCGCTGAACTGTAAGGTGCTTCTTGGGGTACAAATTCAACAAAAGATGTATAAACCTAGATGTAGAGCAAAAGAATCTTCCTTAGAAACAAAGGCAGCCTGGGCTATGTGGAGATGCATGCTGTATACACGTCACAGAAGACCAAACACACTTTCCTCAAGAGCAGAATTATCCACACTGAAGGACCCAAATCCCAGCAGTGTCTGCAGGCTGTCAAGGCTAAACTTGGATCACAATCCTGAAGTACTTGTTATGACACAGGTTTGGGACCTCAATCCCCAAGTTCCTGGCTCCACTGGTCCAAGCAGGACCACATCGTCACTTCCCAGGTTCCCTGAGGTGTTGCACTAAGGGACCTGGGACTCCACGTCCAGAGCCACTACACTTAGGAAAATGTTCTGGGACTAAGGAAGGATGGGCCAATTCCTGCAGCACAGCTTGTACCAGAGAGCTCTGTTCTCCCTACAACCAACGTGTCTACCCAATTGGGCAGGGAGAATAGGTTACTCTCCCATGACAGACGACCATGCAGTGGCTGCACACATACAGCCCAGAGTGTCCCTGCAAGAACTTCCTACATCTTAGTGGGTGGTGGTGATGCAAGCCTTCTCCTAGGAAGCTCTGCACATGCTGGGACATTGCACTATGCGGCCAGTGACAGCCTTCTAAACTACTAGATTCACTCCCAGCACTGACACCTAGGGCTGTACAGTCTTGGCCTTCTGAACCTGGGGGCAGAGAGAAGTTGGCACACCAACAGTAAAACCCCTGGGTGAAGGCACAATAGCAAAGCTGAGTTGTGAGAGGGATCTCCAGACAAGCTGAGCACAGCCACTGCTGGAAGACACTGAGACCCTGGAACCAGGTTCTGACCCAGCCTGCCACCAGGAGAGACAGGACAACTGTGTACTGCTGCTTTCTCAGGCCCTGGACCTCTTCAGAGACACAGGCACCCTGTGTCATTCCCTACACAATCAGCCTCAGGACCTGTGCAGTGCAGCTCCTCTGTGGGGCACTGAATCACAGGAGCATGCCTGGCTCTCAGACTCGGGTCGGCAGTCAACACCCTGGCATAGCTAAGGTGATGTCCATCAGTCTTGCAGCTCTCCATCTTCACACTTTCTTCAGACATTTCCCTACTGCATGGCCTCTGACCACCTTCTGTTTACCAACTGCTGGTTAGCATAGCCAGCTACCTATGACAGGTGTGTGGCACCCTGTGCCTCCAGCCCCATCAAGCCATACATGTGGCAGGTGAAGGAAAGAACATTTATCATGTGTACACCTTTGCTATGATATAAAAAAGGAAACGATGCAGATATAGGGCAACAGGGAAGAGACAGACAGGCAAGAGGCAAGACTATGATGAGAAAGGAGGGATAGTGACCTGAATCAATGTGTACATGCCCTGAAGCAGGTGGGATAGAGGGCAGCATGGCCAGAACCCACACCACCATCATATGAAACCACTGGCCCATGACCAACACTTCCTGCATCAGAGAGGGACAGCCAGTAACTGAAATGTGGACCCATGGAGGGGCAGGGGTGCACCAGCCGTGACTTGTGGTCTCAGCAAGTGAGCAATGAGTTTCCCTCTGAGTCTGTCATGGAGTCGGGAGCCAGGAGCTGTTGGTTAATGGAAGTGATTTTTGTGTGGTGACTGGGTGGTCATCCCAAAACCCTATCCTACTTTCTAAGCAGCATATTTGAAATTTATATAACAAACATCATGCTTGAAGTTTTAGGTTTTGTGCTCCTACAAAAAACCACAAAACTCTGGAAGCTGTCAGAATCTAAAGCAGAAAGATAAAATGATGACAAGTCCACAGGTATCAACGTTTCAGAGTTTATTTCATTAATTTAGAAACAACAATCTACACTGAAACCAGATTTAGTATGTGAAGAAATCATCGTGGCTAACAATTTTAATCTATTTTTTAATCATCATTAACACTAAAAAGCAACCAAAATAAGCAAAGCCTTGATATTAGAGATACTGTGAGAAGCTAATCTAAGCCTCATCTTCCTTTGGAAGATGGGAGGCTCCTACACAGTGCTCCAGTCATGCAAATCCCAGAGCTCTGGCCATGTGAGAACCCAAGGCCCGGGAAGATTTGCACTTGTGCAGGGTGCTGCCCCAAGCACAGCCTCAAACCTAACTGTGAAGGGCCTCACCAGGATGGGATCAGAGAGCCAATGCTGCTGTAAAATGCCCAGCTCAACAAGTCACCACGGAGTGCAGGAGATGGCCACAGTGCCACTGTGGACTGGCTTTGAAATTAAGTTCCATGGTTTGGTCACAGATTATTGTTAATAAACGCATTTATACCTGCCTCAGTGAGAAGCTGCAGCCTCCTGACAATTTTTAACCTATTGAAGCTATTTTATTAAGGGCAAGTATAAAGATTAATAAAAACAAATAGGAAGGCCCAGAAATACGGAAGTAGAAAACCTTTGGGCTTAAACACAAAGGAAGAACATTTTTAGAAGCTTTTTCATCAGTCTCTGCTCAGATGCAAACATCTGCACAAAGAAACAAGAAATCAATACTTTTTAAAAGTGCTGTTTTATGGAGGAAACTCCTCTGGAATGTGGACACTATCCTTCATCTCTCACCTGCACCGACACTGTTCAACAGCGCAGCTCTGCAGCGGCCTCTTCGCCAGACTCAACGTGACACACCTCGGTAGTTTCAAGGGTGAAAACAAAAGATGCCAGGTGATAGCATGAGAAAAAAATACCACCAAATTTCATGAACTTATCCCTAGGCATAAACATTCATTTTAACTAAGTTAAAAAAAAAAAAAGACTTCATCTTTAAGTCATTTCAGAGCAAATTACCACTCCATAGTACATTTTCAATACTAGTTTGATAATTTCACAATTTTTAAAATCTCATAGTATTTAAAACAGCTATAAAATGCAGAAATCCCTATATTACTTATGCTATTTCTGCTGGCATCTAATTTCATTCCACAGGTAAAATAAAGCATTCCAACATTTAGCTGGTCATAAAGCAACACGATAATTTTATATGCAAAAACACACAGTAGATACCATGTCAAATTGTTTTAATAGAAACTTCTCTGTTCCAAAATTCTTGGTAAATATTTATGTAAACTTTTTCTGAAACAGCAAAAAAACTTCAAACAAAATTTGTTGAGTTTGGGGGCCAGGGATTTAGCTCAGCAGCATAAGTGCTTGCCTGACAAGGTCATGAGTTCAATCCCTGATACAAAAAAAAATCATTGGGGTTTTTTTCCCTTAAAAAAAACATTAACTTACAAGTTTAAAAAGTCATCAATGTAACCTCTCACTTTTAGCAACAAGTGAAAAGTTTAATCATCTGACTAATTTATCTTTCCTGCCACCACTCTTCCCCATCACTGAGGAGGATATAAAGCCATGTGAACTAAAGCCTGTTGGGAAAACCAGAGCCTCATCCACTCAAATGAGGACTCCCCACAACCCTGTATCGAGGTCCTGACATTCTTGGGATGTGCAAGCACCATAGGCCATGTTGTGGTTCCTACTGAGGTTAGCAAGTTGCTCTACAAATTTGGCAGGGGAGAGAAGACCAAGCATAGGCACACAAGAGAACAAAGGAGGACAGTGCACCCTGTCAGTGTGCTCTACCTCTTCAGAGTCTGATGGCCCAGGGGGCTGGTTCCAGCCACTGGCTTCACAGTGCCTCCTGCCACAGGCTGGATTCCCTACTGGAATGCTGGAAAAGAGAAAAATCAGTGTAGCAGGAAATGTCCTGATGTAACTCAAAGCAAGGACAATATCTATAGCTAAGTGGCAGAGGACAGAACCATACAAAGCGAGGACATATCAGTGGACAAAATAGGACAGCAGCACTGTGAGAGTGAGAAAAGAACAGAGGAGCTGGATCTTCAAAAGGGACTGCATTCAGCTAGGTGTCTTAGTTACTTTTCTCTCATTACTGAGACAAAACACCTGACATCCAAAATTAAGGAAGGAAAGGTTTATTTAGATCACAGTATGTGGAGGTTTCAGTCCATAACCAGCTGGCTCCAAAGTAGGGTGGCCTGGCACAGGAACAACAGTTCATGGCAGCAGAAGACAGTGGAAGTAGCATGAGCAAAAGTGGGGAGCAAGCCTCTGTTCCTCCCTTGTATTGTACTCAGGCTACTACTCACCCCCCTCTCCAGGGCTGGTGTAGCACTCACACCATCTCCATACCTTTCTCTTCCACAGGATGAGGGTATTCACAAAGTGAGGACCCTGGCATCCTGTTGAGTTGCTCAGTTAAACTAAACTTCTCAGGTTGACACAATGTATCAACCATTACAATCCACTCCTTGTTAGTTGACAACCACACACATTTCTTTAAAAAGGTTTCCAGATACAAAGACATGCTTGCTTACTCGTCACATTTCACAATTTGACCATTATAACATGGCTCAACAAGGCTTAAAACCAAGTATTAAGTCTATCAATATTGTATTATATTAGAATATTCTGCCCTTAGTCCTGCCCCCAAAGACTCATGCACATCCCTTTACACAAAAAGCATTTAATCCATCTGCAAGAGTTACCAAAATCTTAACAGTTTCAGCATTGCTGAAAAGTCCAAGACCTAAGTCTCCTCCAAGATGTAAGGTAAACTCTTAGCTGCAAGCCCCTGTACAAATGAAAAGTTGAACATTTCCTACATTCAATGGTGCAAGATAAACATTTTCATTCCAAAAATTACAAACAAGGGGATATAAAGGAGTTGGACCAAGGCAATTTCAAAATCCAGCAGGGTACATATTAAGTCCTGTAGTTCCATGTATGGCATCTGTAGCAATCTGTGACAAATTTTGAGCTTTAATGGGCTTGAGTGGCTCCACCCCTATGGCACTTTTGGTGGTTGTAGCTTCCATGGATTCTTCCTTAGGTCTACTTTGCTCCCCCCTTGCATATTTCCTCAGATGACCCATGTTCCTGGCATCTCCAAACTTCTGGGGTCTTCACTGCACCTTTGACTTCATCCTCATAGCTTCAAACACTGCCTTCTCAGGAGTATGCTGCCTAGCCTCCCAGGCCTTCTGAAACCAGGGTGAAAGCCTTCTGACCCCACAGCTCTTGCATTATGCATGTGCCTATACCAAGCACCACACAGATGATGCCAAGGTGTGCTGCCAGCTGGAGCAGTAGCCAGGCTTTCTTCTCCCTTGGCTATAGGGTCAAGTGTCTGGATTACTGGACACTCTGAATCCAATTTTGGGTTGGATTCTGGAACATGGTGCTCTGCAGTTTTTTTTTTTTTTTCTTAAAGCAAAGTCTTCCGTTTTTGCAGTTTGAGACTACAAAGAATAGAGACTTGCTGCTTCTTATGATGTCATCAGGTTATCTTTTATATTCTCTTGTTCTTTCTCAACAACTAAGATCTCCTCAGCTCTATCTTTGTGGCCCACAGCTTTACTAAAGTTTCCTTTCTGGTCAAACTCATATTTTAATCATCCTGCTGGGCTCTTTGCTTTTGATTCTCAACATAGATCTCATTAAAAGACCCCACCAATAGCCATTCCATGGCCTCAACATTCAACTGCCTTGAAATTTCTTCGTCCAGACTAGTCTGCTGCCCTTAAACAGGCAAAGTGTTTGGACAGGAACGAAATGCAGACAGACTTTCTGTCAAGTCATAACACACATTGTCTGGAATCCAACAACCAATGCAGTTCTTATTCCCAGCAAAAACCTCTTGAGCCTTGTCTTTACCAGCAGGATTTCTATCAGCATTCTGGTCTTCTGAGCTCTGACCAATATCATACAGCCTAAAGCTTTCCAGCACTACTTTTTCAGGCAACACCTCTGAACCTTCCCAAACTCTTCCCACAAGCCATTCCCAAAGGCTCTTGAACCACATGGTCAGGTTTAGTCCCAGAAATGACCCTAGTTCTCTGGTACCAAATTCTATTTTAGTTACTTTTCTCTTGTTGCTGAGACAAAATACCTGACACCCCAAATTAGGAAAGGAAAGGCTTATTTAGCTCACATTCTATAGAGGTTTCAGTCCACAATCAGCTGGCTCCAAAGCAGGGTGGCATGGCACAGGAGCAACAGTTCATGGCAGCAGAAGACAGCAGAAGTAGCAACAGCAAAAAAGTGGGAGCAAGCCGCTTTTCCTCCCTTATACGCAGGATTCCACCCACCCACCTCCAGAGCTTGAGTTTAGGCAACAGTCTGCACCCAGGTGTAAGCAGTAGCTTTAGCCATAATTGCCCAAACCTGAAAGTAATCAAGGCGCCACTCAGTACATAAACAGTGATACACTGGGCTGCATCTAAGAGATGGAATAGTATTCAACAATAAAAACAAAAGTTACCAAGCCATAAAGAAACACAGAAACCAGTCTCAAAGGCTGCACACTGTATGATTCCAGCTAAATCACTTTCTGGAAAAACTGGAACTACAGAGTACATGGTCAGAGGCTGTCAGGGTTTAAGGAAGGATGGTCATGTGGCACACAGAGGACTTTTAGGACAATGGAATACTTCGTGTGATACTCTCACAATGGACGTGTGCTGTTACACATCGGTTCAGCACCCCAGGATGCACAATGCCAGGCGTGGACCCCTGTATAGCAGGGTTGTGCATGACAATGTGTGGACACACGCTCATCAGCTGTGATGATTGTGCCATGAGGGATGCAACATAAAGGGAGGTCCCACACCCAGGGAACAATCAGCGTGACACAGGAAGCCTCTACACCTTCCACTGTGTTGCTCACCTAAAGCTACTCTGAAAAAACTGGATTTAAAAACAAATAAAAATAAGTAAATAAACCTCAATCCATTTTCCTATCTCACACATAAATTAGTTAAAAATATATCACAGACAAAATAAAACCCAAAACTGTAAAACTTTTAGAAGAAATCACTGGAGAATGTTTTTGTGGCTTTGTACTAGCCAAAGAATTGTCAGATACAACCCCAAAAGCACAAAGTGTGCAAAATATGGATAATTTGCACATATTAAAATTCAGATATTCTATTGTTCAAAAGCCACAATTATGAAAGTGAACAGAGAACTCACAACCTATAAGAATATATTTTCAAATGTCACTTCGGACAGAACATGCATCTAGAATACACAAGGAGATCTCAAAAGCAAACATCAAAAAACAAACAATTCAATGTTTTAAAATGAGATGAACTGAACAGACAATTCATGGACTGTAAGTAAGGATGGATGGTGAGCAGGCTGGCACTCAACTTCTCCAGTTTCAGTGCTGGACAGTGCAATGAGAAGATGAAGCCACCCCTTGGGAAGGCCAGGACAGGATGGACCACAGGAGGCTGGAGTCTATAGGCAGTTGCAGGACCCTCTTGCTCCGTTGTCAAGGACCCAGTTGGCGCAGGGGAAGCAGTCTAGTGGTTTCTCAGGAAGCTAAAAACACAGCTGTTTTCCTAGGAATGAATGAAGTGCCCATGTGAGGCAAAAATCCACTGCACACTCACTCAGCCTGTTGTGGACACTGCCAGTCTTGGGATCATATGGTTACATGGACACTCACCCGGCCCTGCTGCCAGTCTTAGGGCCACATGGATGTGTGCTGGGGTTCCACTTCTGGGAAGGCTGGCAGGTCCTCTTCCTGACATTCACCCCAAGCTGAGAGATGCTGGTGAGATGCTAATGGAATGTCACTCAGAAATTTTTAAAATAACTAATATGTAAGCACTAATGCACATGTAATGAGACACAAATGCATCGTGCAAGCTAAACGAAGCCAGCATCAAACTATAACTCACAGAAATGATACATGACTTGTATATAAAACATAAGGATGCCAAAAATCATCAATAAAAGGAAAATCATGTAGAGAAATAGACAACAATTTTTTTTTTTTTATTTAAGAGGAAAAAGAGAAAAACACAAAACAAAACAAAGCAGTGTAAGGTTACATATAATACAGAACTACAAAAAAAAGCATAACAGTAAGAAATCACCTGTTAATAGATTACATATTATCATCTTGGAAATAGTTGCTCAAATCACAGTATCAAAGAATACAAAGTAGACATTCAAACAGAGAGACTACAAACAGCTGTGTTCAATGATCCAAAAACATTAATATAGTCAGCTATTCAACATCCCTATACACACTTGCTGTTATATCCGTTAGAGCTCTTTTTTCCCCTTCCTCTCTTTTTACAACAAAATTTACACATTTTAGATTTTATTACTCCTTAGTTCTTATTACTTTTTTGGGGGGGGAGAATAAAGTCAAATATGGCAGAACAAAGCTGTCAGTGAAAACCAAGGATAGACTTAGCACATGATGTAGAACAGAGTATACGGTTATTAACAATAGTTATCAACGTTGTCTCTTGTTTCCTTAAAAAGATTTGTCTATCTCATTAGATATTATAAAGTTGGACAAAACAGTAGAGAACAAGACCAATAAAACTTAGACATTGTAAACATTACAGGACTTCCAAAGGAGACAATAGTCAAACCAGAATGGGCATCTTAGTGAATCTTACTGCCTTCAAAGTAGTTGCCTATACCCTCGGACCTGATACTATCCCACAGAATGGAACAGAGTCTAATCAGTCAAAACAAGATCGTGGGAGCATTACAGGACTTCAAAACAAGTTAATAGGAAATCGAAAAGAGTTACTATTATATATCCTAATTTTTTAAATTTTTCCCTTAATTAAAATAAACATAAGAAATAACTAAATAATTTTTTTAAAGAATAATAGTTACCATAGTGTCTGTCTTTTTCCTTGAGATATTTGGATAAAACTTCATATACTATAGCTTCAAATATTTCCATATCAAGAAGCCCGGAATAAAGCCTTTCTAATTAATAAGTGAAAATTTTATAAGGCTTCAAGGCCACATAATGGGGAATCATGATTGCCACATATTTTCATATATTTGAATCATTACTTACATTAGGGAAACTATTCGGTATTCATACATGCGAGATTGATTTATTTCACTTATGAGTATGGTCTCAAGCTGCGCCCATTTATTGATAAATAACTCAATGTGATCCTTCTTTATAGCTGAATAATATTCCATTGTATAGAAATACCACAACTTTTTTATCCATTCCTCAGTTGATGGACACTTGGGTTGTTTCCAAGATCTGGCGATTACAAATTGTGCTGCTATAAACATAGGTGCACATAAATCACTGTGGTATGATGCTTTCAGTTCTTCTGGGAATATGCCTAGAAGTGGAATAGCTGGAATAAATGGGATTTCCAATCCCAACTTTTTGAGAAACCTCCAGACAGACCTCCACAAAGGCTGTACCAGTCTACACTCCCACCAACAGTGCAGGAGAGTTCCTTTTTCCCCACATCCTCTCCAGCATTTGTTGTTGTTGGTTTTCTTGATCCTGGCCATTCTTTCAGGAGTGAGATGGAATCTCAGTGTGGTTTTAATTTGCATTTCTCTGATGACCAATGATGATGAGCATGTTTTCATATATTTATTTGCCATTTGCATTTCTTCATCTGAGAATTGCGTATTCATCTCAGATGCCCATTTTTGGATTGGATCTTTGAATTTTGGAGGTCTGAGTTTTTTTAATTCTTTATATGTTTTAGACAAGAGTCCCTTGTCTGAGAGAGAGTTCACTAAAATCTTTTCCCAGTTTGTGGGTTTTCTTTTCACTATGCTGGAGATTTCTTTTGACATGCAGAAACTTTTTAATAAGATGTGGTCCCAGTTATTGATTCTGGGAAGTGTTTCCCGTGCGGTTTGAGTCCTGTTCATGAATTCTCTACCTATTCCTATGTCTCCAAGGTTTCTACCCACTTTGTCTTCCAATAGATTTAGTGTTTCTGTTTTAATATTCAGATCTTTGACCCATTTAGATTTTAATTTAGTACATGGTGATAGACATGGGTCTAGCTTTAGTTTTCGGCAAATGGAGAGCCAGTTTTTCCAGCACCATTTATTAAAGAGACTATCGTTCTTCCAGTGAACCTGCTTGGCTCCTTTATCAAAGATAAGGTGGTTGAGTGTGTTTGTAGTTGTGGTTGTATCTTCTAATCTATTCCATTGATCTTCGCCTCTATTTTGATTCCAATACCATGTTGATTTTACTACTGTTGCTTTGTAGTATAATTTCAAGTCAGGGATTGTGATGCCTCCTGCTTTGCCTTTGCTGCTTAGAATTGCCTTTGCAATTCTAGGTCTCTTCTGGTTCCAGATGAAATTTAGGAGTGATTTCTCTAGATCTATAAGGTATGTTGATGGTATTTCTATTGGGATTGCATTGAATCTGTATAAGAGTTTTGGGAGAATGGCCATCTTCACAATGTTTGTTCTTCCTATCCATGAGCAAGGGATGTCTTTCCATTTTCTGAGATCATCTTCAATTTCCTTTTTCAGTGTATTATAGTTTTCACTGTATAAGTCTTTCACTTCTTTCGTAAGAGTAATTCCTAAATATTTCATTTTTTTGCTTGCTAATGTGAATAGTCCAGTTTCTCTTATTTCCCTCTCTGTAATTTTGTTGTTCGTGTATAGGAATGCTATTGATTTCTGAGTATTGATTTTGTATCCAGCCACATTACTGAATTTATTTATTGTATCTAAGAGTATTTCAATGGAGTTTAGGGGGTCTTCTATGTAGAGTATCATGTCATCTGCAAACAATGATAACTTAACTTCTTCTTTTCCTATCTTTACCCCTTTTATTTCTCTTTCTTGCCTAATTGCTCTGGCTAGTACTTCCAGTACTATATTAAATAGGAGTGGTGATAAAGGACATCCTTGTCTTGTGCCTGATTTTAAAGTAAAGGCTTTCAATTTTTGGCCATTTAGAATGATGCTGGCTGTTGGTTTGTCATAAATGGCCTTTATTATATTGAGGTAAAGACCATCTATTCCAATTTTCTGTAGAGTTTTTATCATGAATAAATGTTGGACCTTATCGAAGGCTTTTTCTGCATCTATAGAAATGATCATGTGATTCTTATTTTTGGCTTTATTGATATGGTGGATTACATTTATTGATTTGCGTATGTTGAACCATCCTTGCATTCCTGGGATGAATCCCACTTGGTCATGGTGTATAATCTTCTTGATGATTTGCTGGATCCTATTTGCCAATATTTTATTGAGGATTTTTGCATCTGTGTTCATTAGGGAGATCGGTCTATAGTTCTCTTTTTTAGTTGGGTCTTTCTCAGGTTTTGGTACTAGAGTAATATTTGCTTCCAGGAACGACTTAGGAAGGATTGCTTCCCTTTCAATTTCATTGAACAGTTTGAAGAGTGTCGGCATTAGGTCTTCTTTGTATTTCTTGTAGAATTCTGCAGTGAATCCATCTGGGCCTGGGCTCTTCTTGGTGGGTAAGGACTTAATTACATTTTCAATTTCAGTAACAGAGATTGGGTTATTCAACAGTTTTACATCCTCTTGATCTAGCTTTGGCAATTCATATGCTTCTAAGAATCTGTCTATTTCTTCTGTGTTATCAAACTTTTGAGAGTAGAGGTTTTCGAAGTAGGTGTTGATGATCTTCTGTATTTCTATTGGGTCTGTAGTGATTTCTCCTTTTTCATTTCTTATTGCATGAATTTGAGCTTTTTCTTCCCTTTTTTTAATAAGGTTGGCTAGGGGCTTATCGATTTTATTTATTCTTTCAAAGAACCAACTCTTTGATTTGTTGATTCTTTGGATTGTTTTCTTAGTCTCTATTGCATTGATTTCTGCTCTGATTTTTATAATTTCCTCTCTTCTTTTGGCTTTGGGCTTGACTTGCTCTTCTTTTTCTAGCTGTTTGAGGTGTAGCATCAAGTTATTTATTTGTATTCGTTCTGTTTTCCTGATGTGGGAACTCAGTGCAATAAATTTTCCTCTCAGGACGGCTTTCATTGCATCCCACAGGTTCCGGTAAGTTGTATCTGTATTTTCATTTTCTTTTAGGTATTGTTTGATTTCTTCTTTAATTTCCTCTGTGACCCACTGATTACTCAAGAGTGTGTTATTCAGTTTCCATGTGTTTGTGGGATTTTTGCAGTATCTTTTATCATTAATTTCTAATTTCAGAGCGCTATGATCCGATAACATGCAAGGGATGATTTCAGCTCTTTTGCACTTGTTTAAATATGTTCTGTGAGCTAATATATGGTCTATTTTAGAAAATGACCCATGTACTGCTGAGAAGAATGTGTATTCTGATGTTGTTGGGTGGAACATCCTGTATATGTCTATCAAACCCATTTGTTCACAGGTATGATTCAGTTCTGTTATTTCTTTGCTCATTTTCTGTCTGGTTGATCTGTCCCTTGGTGTCAATGGCGTATTAAGGTCTCCTGTTACAATTGTGTTACTGATAATTTGAGTTTTCATTTCTGTTAATAATTGTTTTATATAACTTGGTGCTCTGGAGTTTGGTGCGTATATATTTAAGATAGTTATCTCTTCCTCTTGGAGTTTTCCCCTTACAAGTATGTAGTGACCTTCTTTGTCCTTTATGGTCATTGTTGGTTTAAAGTTCACGTTGTCTGCAAACAGAATGGCTACTCCTGCCTTTTTCTGGATTCCTGCTGCATGAAGAATTGTTTTCCATCCTTTGACTTTCAGTCTGTGAGTATCCTTCTGGGTTAGATGGGTTTCCTGTAAACAGCATATGGTTGGATTTTGTTTCTTGATCCATTCTGCTAGTCTGTTTCTTTTGATTGGTGCATTGAGACCATTTACATTAATGGTTATTACTGTTAAATGCTGGTTAATTGTAGGAATGTTATCTCTCTGCTGTTGCATCTTTATCTTTCTGTTCTGTTTAATTATTTGCTTTGCTTAGTGGTTTTTTCCTTTGTGTATCTAAACTGTCTTTCAATATTTTTTGCAGGGTCGGTTTGGTGTTCATGAAGTTCTTCAGCTGTTCTTTGTCATGGAAGTATCGTATTGCACCATCTATTTTGAATGATAGTTTTGCAGGATATATCAGTCTTGGTTGGAAATCATTTTGCTTTAGGATCTGGAATATTTCACTCCATGCTCTTCTTGACTTTATCGTTTGTGCTGAGAAGTCTGCTGTGATTCTGATAGGTTTTCCTTTATAAGTGATCTGTCTTTTCTCTCTGACAGCTTTTAGTAATCTATTCTTGTGTTGGATTTCTGGGATGGTGATTATTATATGTCTGGGTGTAGTTTTATTTTGGTTATGAGTGTTTGGAGTTCTATATGCTTCACTGATCTTGATGTCAGTTTCTGATCTCATGCTTGGGAAATTTTCAGCTATTACTTCTCTAAATATCCGCTTGACATCCTTTATGTTGTCTCCCTCTCTTTCATTAATCCCTATCATTCTTATGTTATTCTTCTTTGCATCGTCTTGCAGTTGTTGAATTGTTGTTTCCTGATTCCTTGTTATTTTCAAAAGATCTTTCCTTTCCTGTTCACTAGCTGCAATCATGTCTTCAAGGTCTGAAATTCTATCTTCACTTTCATTAAGGCGGTTTTTACAACTTTCAGTGGAGTTTTTTATTTCCTGTATATCTCTGTGCATCTGCATTATGTATTCTGTTTGTTTCTTATATTGCTCGTCTAGGGATTCTATCTTTTTGTTTAGTTCCTCCAATTTTTTATCTGTGTTTTCTTTAGATATATTTAGAATCTCTTTCATTTCTTTTATCATTTCTTCTTTTATCTGGGAGATTATTTCGAGTTTGAATTTCTTTAAAGCTTCCTGGAGTTGTTTGTCAACTTCAGTAGCTATTATGTCCGATATATGAGGTGGATGGGATATATTTTCTTCTATATACATTGCTCCTAGGGTTTCCTGAGATGGGCTGGAGGTTTGAGGTTGTAATTTGGTCTTTCGTTTTGTCATTTTGTATATTTCTGTGTTTCAAGTGTTATTTGAAAGCTTCCTCAGGATCTGTTGAAAATCCCCTTCTATGCTTGGAGCTACTGAGCCTCTGACACCGCACTACCCCAAGCCATTGGGCCTGCAGAACCAGTGTCCCTCCTCTGCCTGCTCAGAACTCCGCAGTTCCAGACAAGCTGGGCCTCAGGGACACTGTGCGCCCACCTGCCCCTTGGAAGATCCACAGCTCTTCAATTGCAGCCGGGTTAGGGTGCTCTCCACAGGCCACAGTGCCTCAGGAGCCTGTGATCCCTCCCTGCTTGCAGAGATATCCACAGTCCTCTAGGCAAAGGAAGGGACTTCTGCAGGCACTCCAGATCCGCCCAGCTCCTCCTCTGCAGGCAGATGGCTAGGCGCAGCTGGGCTCGGGGGTTAGTGTAGGCCCGCCCATCCGTCAGGAGCTCAGCAGACTTCCAAGTGTGGGGGGGGGGATGGGGAGGCAGCTGTAGTGGCCTCTAACCCACTGTTCCACTTCTCTGCACCCAGAAGCCTGGGGGGTCCGGAACAGTCTGAGATTTGGGCAGACTGTGCTGGGCACTCACCACAGGCTGAGGTGCCTCAGGAAGCTGCGATGCCTCTCTGCTAGCAGAAGTATTCAGTCCTTCAGACAAAGGAACGGGCTTCTGCAGGGACTCCGGATCCGCCCAGCTCCTCCTCTCATAAGTGTTTGTTAAAAGCAGATGTCTTACAAGTATGCAGTCATGAGTTCGATCCCAAGAAAGAAAAAAAGCGACAACAATTTTTAATAAGCACTCATCACGATAGGAAATGGATCTGGCCAACACACAACGTACATGGGTGTGTCCACTGACAGAATATAAATTAGAAGAGCTATTTCTTTGCATCAGAAAGACTGGCACAGCACTTAAATCTGTTTATGTCAAGGGTCAGCAAGGATGAGAACACAGGCCCTGTGACCTCGTGGGGCCGTTACACCAGCTGCTCAGGCTGCACAGGATTCCTGTGACAAGGGCACACAGGACTTCACAAATCTGCGACAGAAGACATGGCAAGAGCGACCACAGCAGTGCCACAACACTCAACAGCTGGGAACACTCAGAATGTCCATGGAGATGAGATTGGAGAAATAAACTACAGCTCTCACAATGGGATTTCCAAGAACAAGGCTTGGCCACAACATAGTTCCATCCCAGGCACATAGAACTGATACATACACAAAGAAAGCTAGGTGAGAAAGTATGGTGGGATTCCAGTCACATGCAGCAAATACTTGGAAAACTAGTATTTTCTCCAGAAAACAGAAGCATTTTTACCTAATCTATTTTTTATTACTCCCACAGTTTTTATTACTTTTTTTTGACGAGAATAAAACCAAATATGACAAAACAAAATGGAGTCAGTCAAAACAAAAAGATGAACATAGTACATAATGTAAAAACAGGATACAAGGCGATCAACAATGGTTACCATAATGCCTCTTGCTATCTTAAAACAATTGCCTATATCATCAGGTATAATAAAATTGAACAAATCAGTACAGAACAAAACCAATAAAACTGAAACATTGGAGACCTTACAGGACTTCAAAAGAAGATAATAGTCAAACCAGAATGGGCATCATAGTGAATCTTATTGCCTTCAAAGTAGTTGCCTATACCATCAAACTTGATACTATCAAGCAAAACAGAATACAGTAAAATCAGTCAAAACAAGATGGTGAGAGCAATACAGGGCTTCAAATCAAGTTAATAGGAAATCAAAAAAATTACTATAATATATCCTGCTTTTTTATTTATTTTCCCTTAATTAAAAAATAAAATTTAAAAAAAGGGGGGAGATTGAGATAAAAGAGGACATAACAACATAAGAATACAGGTCAGAACAGAACAATTTAAGCAACATAGTGTTTCACCACAAGATAACCTGACATGATAGTAGTTACCATAGTGTCTCTTTCCTTGAAATAATAGCATCAAACATATCAAGACAGTGTGAAACCATTCAAGAGAATGAAAGTATTACAGGGTATTTAGAACCAGCTAACATAAAATGAACAATGGTTTCAAAATTGTCTCTTTGCCTATAAAAAATTTTGTTTATACTATCACATATAATAAAATCCAGTAAGATACAACATCATAAAACCAACAGAGACGGAAGAACAACAGCTTGATGGGACTTCAAAACAAGATATTAAATCAGCACTAACTATTATGATGTCTGTTTTTTTTTCAAAATAGCTGTTCATACCATCACAGACAATAAAATCAAATAACCCAGAATAAAACCATTGCAATTAATGAATGAAACATTATAAGGCTTCAAAGCAATATAATGGGGAATCATGATTACCACATACTTTTATGTATTCATATCCTTTCTTACACTAGGGAAACTATTCAGTATTCATACAGGTGAGTTTGATTTATTTCACTTATGAGTATGGTCTCAAGCTGCGCCCATTTATTTATAAATATCTCATTGTGATCCTTCTTCATAGCTGAGTAGTACTCCATTGTATAAAAATATCACAACTTTTTTACCCATTCCTTAGTTAGTTGATGGACACTTAAGTTGTTTCCAAGATGTGGCTATTACAAATTGTGCTGCTATAAACATGGGTGCACACATATCACTGTGGTATGATGCTTTCAGTTCTTCTGGGAATATGCCTAAAAGTGGAACAGCTGGAACAAATGGGACTTCCATTCCCAGCTTTTTGAGAAATCTCCAGACTGACCTCCACAATGGTTGCACCAGTCTATACTCCACCAACAGCGCAGGAGAGTTCCTTTTTCCACAGCCTCTCCAGCAACTAAATCTATTTTTTAAAAAGGCAAGAAGTTACCTCTCAGAGGCTCAAAGAATCAATGAAAGGCCAAAAGGGAACTTCTGATGAAATTACAAAAGTTTAACTTTCTTAAATTGAACCTTTAATCATCATTATGTGCTGTACTTTACATGTATCTTAGGAATATTTTTCTACATGAATGATACTTAATAAATTAAGAGTTTTAAGTTAAAAATAATTCCACTGCCACACAAAAAATATCTAACAATCCAAAAACCTATATCAGCCCCCAAATCATTGTCTGTCTCAAATGAAAGGGGAGAAATAACTTTGCTCTCTTCTGATTTCTTTTATTAATTATCAAGAACTATTAGCATCACCAACAGTTGCTCTGTCCTGAAGGGCTACCCCACCCGGAAGGATGGTTCCTCCACTGCACAGATCCCAGCTTCACAAGAGTCCGGAGGGGCTGGATCTGGCACACTGGGTCTGGGGGAGACAGGTTAGGGGCACAACTCAGTCACACTCAGGCAATACCAAACATGCATGGACATGGCCAGCCTCCCACACACACCCATGCAGTGTATGTGTGCCTGTGTGTAGAAACGTGGTCAGAGACAGCTATGTGGTCTTTACCCTTGGGATGTTGCCAATCTTTAACAAGCAGGACCCAAAACAACAGACACAAGTGTTCCTACAATGTCCCAATCTCTTCCTCTCAGGAAGAACCACCTCGCCTCACATGTAACCAGTGTCTCTCCACGTCCTTGAGACGCAGATGACAGACTCTCTCCTGGAAAGCCCAGGATCTGTCACCAAGTACACCTGCCCTCATGTGGCTCACATGCACATATGATGGCCTGAACCTCCATCAGTAGTTCAGTTCATAGTTTCACAAGATCTTGTTATTTTAATACTGACTTATATGAAATTCATTTTGGCATGGCAGTGGAGAACCAGAACCACACCTCAATTTATAGCAGCTGATTTTATAACTGAGTCTTCAGGGACCATGTACACAGCCCTTATATTTACACACCAAATACAGGTGAGTGTATCATGGATGTGTACAATGCAGACACATTCATGTGAAGCAAATACAGTATCCTATGTTTTCATTAAGCCATCAATTGTAGCCATGCCTAAATATATATGTATTAAAATGTGTTATTTCACCTTAAAGTATTTCCATTGGAGTCTACCTTTACTAGGGTTTAGTACAGTGAAGCCTCCATTCATGAGCTTAACTTATCCCATGATTCTGGCTGCAAAGTGAATTGAATGTGAATCTAATCAAATTTCCCCATAAGGTCAGTGTTTAACTTAACCATGGAACTTTATTTGGTTCTCATCCAATTCAGTTTGCAACCAGAATGGTGGAAAGAATCAAGTTCGCAAAAAGAGGCGCCACTGCACAATGTTTCATTATCTGGTAAGGAAAGGTACACTAGTTAGGGCTTACTGCCACCTGGCCAGGTGCTATCTAGCTTCCTCCTCATCACTTGTGTGGTCTAGATGGTTAACTATGTTCACATTTCCACACACATTTTTTACAGGTTCTTAACAAAGGGTTAATGAAGAACCTCCATTTTCAGCCCAGTGCTGTAGGAATAAAACCAATCCACATGAAGACCGTGGAAGACACACGCCAATCATCTGAAGACACACACCCATAGTCACTTCCTGAGCTACTTCTAAGGGCTAGAAACCAAAAGAATGAGAACAAGTAGGTGACTTCACTGTTTAAACAAAAGCTGAGGCTCCTGGAGTTCAGCACTCATCCACTGTGCACACAGCAACTATCAGGTCCCAGTTTAGCACAGTGCCACCAATCTCAAATACACTGTGCATGCAGTACCCATCGAGTCTGTCTGCATCTCCCCAGGAAACAAGGAGGGCAAGAGAACTGAGGGCAGCATGCTGATGTTGGCCATGGTATTTGCTGCTCTGTGAACAGCAAAGTCCTCTGTCTCTGGCCCCGGAGTCTTGTGCCTCTGGTCAGCACCCACGATGCATCACAGATGCTACAATGGCTGGTAAGCAAGGAGAGATCATGACCGGCTCAAGAGAGTTAAGACAATCTGCTCTATCCACAAGATTAGAAAGCCCTGTGCAGATCACATGGATGGCTTGTCACCACAGAACATGCTGGCACCACCACCACTGTGCTCTTCCAACAGTCAGCAGAATGCCTCTAATTTGGAAACATGACCTTTCAAAGTAAATGCATACATTATACACAAAACTGCCAATATACCTAGAAAAGTAAACAAAGAAAAACCAACAACTTCAAGAACATAACTGAGGAAATCATCTTACAACATAGAATAGGAAAATATTCATTAAATATCATTTAAAAGTGCTACCACATATGGACAATGGACAGATTTAATTATATTAAATACAGAATAAGCTAGGCACAGTGGCACATACCCACAACTCTAAGAGGGTGAGACAGGAAGATTCCAAGTTCCGACCTAGCTCGGGCAACTGGGTGAATTATTGAGACCCTGTCTCAAAAAAGGGGAAAAGGTTGCAGATGCAGCTCAGTGACCTACATTCAATATCCCCCAGCAAATATAACATCTGTTAAAGTATAATTTTAAGAAAGTGAATTCAATTCAGTCAGAGTGAGAATAAATCAATGCCATTAAAAATTGATCCCATAATACATAAATTATTCCTACCTTTTTAAAGTATAAAAAGATATTCCAATTTAATAAGCACCTAGAAATAAGTCAAATAACAAAACTCACACACGTATCAGTCATTGGGGAATGCCAATTAAAAGCATAGTATGTACCATCACACAATTTCCAGAATGACTAACATAATAGCACAGAGACACCACAAATTGCCAAATTACGGAGAACAGGCCTTGCCAGCCACTACCAACAGAAGTACTTACTGGTAAAGCCACTCAAGAAACAACTATTTAATCTCGACACAAACAACTCTGTTAACTGAACATCTCAAACCCAGTAATATATCCGATAAAAACATAAACCTACATTCATCACACTCAGAATAGTCAAAAACTGTAAAGTAAGCAAATGCCCATCAACAAGAGTGAATAAGTAAATTGGTAATTCCCCAAAGGAGACTCAGATGGCCAAAAGCACATAGTGAGCTGCTCACATCAAGAGCCATCAGAGTAAATCACAGGCACAAGGAGATATATTTCATGTCACTAGAGCAGGATAATCAAAAGGGTAGACAGTAACAAGTGCTGGGGAGGACATGGAGAGAGTCAAACCCTCATACGCTGCTGGCAGAATATCAAATGGTGCAGCCATTGGCAAACCATTCTGAAGGCTCCTCAGAAAGTGAATATAGAGTCACCATGTCCCCCATCAGCTTCCTCATAGGCGCACCCTCGAGAGACATTAAATGTGTCCATACAGAAACATGTTTGTGAGTACTATTATTCACAACAGCCAAAGGCCCAAAGCTCATAGGTGGGTAACTCGACAGATAATATGTGGGGCACCCACACAGTAAATGCTACTCACCAATAAAAGGAAGTACAAACTTCAACATGGACCAACGCTGAGAACACAGTGCTCCAGAAAGACACCAATCGCAAAGCCCACTCATGGCTTTATTCTCTTCCCAGGATTGTCCAAAGTGCAAAAAGCTGGACACAAGTGCACAGGCAGCTTCCTTAAACTGGAGTTGGCTGACTTCCTCACTAAAGAGCATTGAATTGTGCAGCTTAAATAGGCCAACGAAAGCCAGGAGTGGTGGTATATGCCTGTAATCCCAGAACATGCGAGGCTGAAGCAAGAGGATCACTGTGAGTTTGAGGCCAGCCTGGGCTACAAAGTGAGTTCAATGTCAGCCTGAGTTGTACAGTAAAACCTTGTCTCAAAAAGATAAAAAAAAAAAGGCCAACTATTTGGCATGTGAGTTATCACTGAATAAAGTTCTTCATAAATAGTATATTCTGTGTACGTACTGTATAAAGTCACTTATGTGAAGCTGAAATATAAGCAAAACTAACCTATGCTATTTGAAGTCACAATGGCGATTACCTAATGGGAGAGGAAGCAAGGAATGGCTGGGAAAGAAAAAGCGAAGCAGGGACTCCTAGTATTCATTTGTGTGAATGCTAATCAAAAGAGAGGCTCCCTTCATGAAAATCAGTGAGCTGTGTTGTGATTGGCACTGTTTTCTACAGGTACACTTTAGAGCTTATTTAAAAAGAATAATTAATTTATAAGTGTAAATTGATACAAATAAACTATCCCTAGCATTTCAATTCAATTCCACTTCCTGATAGAAAAATTGTTTTGCCCCCATAACCACATTATCTTCTAATTCATTCAATCCAATGGCAAAGCTGAAAAAAGTACTAGATATTATGCGTGGTGTGCCACAAAGTAACCAAAAATTTAAACAGCTGAGAAAAATCAGTATAACAATTAATATGAAAAATAATAAGCCAATAAGCACTATTAAATTTCAAAACCATCTCCAAAATTTTTTGTATAAAACATATTAAAAGACATTACTAAGGTTTTAAAATATTTCCCCTACTAAGTGACCCATGAAAATGTGTCCAAAAGAATCTGGGTAATAGCTTAAATCTATCTTTTAAACATAATCACAGATATTGAAAACACATATTGAAAGACATTATATAGCAAGGACCGCAGGGACAAGAAAAAGTCCTTCAGATGATAAATAACTCTCATGAGTGCTGTGCGAAATGTAGTGTTCAGTCTTCCTCAGCCTCTACGCTAGGCCCCCACTAGGCAGCCAGGCCCAACCAGGCCATGGAGAACAAGCCCAGATAACTGAGAATTGGGAAGAAGTACACAAGCCAGGCAAGTGGCCAGGAGGGGCTGAGCCCCAGGTGCACCTGGCCACATTCCACCAGAGACAGGCTGCCCACCAACTGTCCCCCACACACCCTTGGTCTTGACCAACATGCCTTCCCTTCCAGAGAACACCTCATACCAAGAAAGAGTGAAAGCAGGATCACAACTGAACAAGACATGCCTAGATGGAGTGAGTCAGGAGCGGTCAGAGCCAGGAAGCCTCCAGACCAGACAGGGTGCCAGTGAAGCCCCTGCAAAGTCAGAAACACCAGCAGAACTGCACTCTTCCAAAAGTTCAGCAACGCTCAGACCACGTATGAATAACCAACAGAAAACAATCAAAATCAAGTGAATCCAATATAAACTCATTATGAGAAGCAAAGGAGAATAATAAAGTCTATTCACAGAAAAACAGGCCAGAAAGACCTCTGCACAAAATGAACCAGAACACCAGGCCAAAAGACAGAAAGCAGAGCAACAAAACTCAGAATCCTAGAAATTAAAGGACAGAATTCAAGGAAAAAAACTAAAAATAAATGTTATCTGATTTCACAGATGAGGAGCAAGAGAAAGATCAAAAAATAAAAATAACATATGCTCAAAGTTATAAATAAAAAAACATAGTCAACTTAAAAAATAGTTTTAATGTGTATCAATGGAATAACCAGGTACTGGGGAACTCAAAACAAGAATCACAGAGACTTGTCTATGCTGTGGACCTATGTGCAGCCACAGAGGTCAGTGAGAGTGAAAGCCCAAGATTCCGTGAATATCTCTAGCCTTGCCCCTCGTGGAGGTTGGGAACAATGAACACCCTGCAGCCTTACAAGCACCCTTGAAAATCAACTCCACAGGTCCCATCTTACTAAATGAAGCAGGGGTCTTGGACGATGAGTACGTCCACCTCTGCAACAGAAGACAGCAACATGAGCATCAACCAGACATTTGCGGGTCTCTAGGGCCAGCCCCAGGCCCCCACTGGCCAAGGCAGGGCAGTCTGAGGATAATTATGGAAAGTGTCCACAGAAGGAAGAAGCACATCAGATGTGTTCGATCTAGGAGCTCATAATATTCTCAAAAAACAAATTAGTCTTGTTTGGGATGATGATCAGAACCAATTTATTATTCAGTAACTTTTAAATGCAGGAAGAAAGAGTCTTTTCTATACAAACTGCTTGATTATTTCTACAAAAAATTCCAGTCTACAGATATCAAAGCAAGGGCAAAACTAAATATTACCATTCTTCAATCCCTGATAAGAGGTCCAGGGACTCTGAATGAGTCTTTTGGGAGGGGCCTCTGTGCTGAAAATCTAACACAGACCCAGGCTTCACTCAGGAAATCAACCAAAAATAAAAGCTAAACATAGATTTAGATGAAGAATAAACCTTGTCCAGCTGATCCAGTGAATCCACAACCTAATGGGACACAGACCCACAGGTGTGGCTAAGGATCTGAGTGGGATGGCCCTGGATTCCTCATGAGTCAGGCTAAGGAGGCCTCAACAGCAGAGCCAGAAACCAGTGACAAAAAGATTCCAGGCGATTCTAGCACTAGGCAGGTCCTCCCACAGCCTCCATAGGACCAGCCCTGCCAACATCTTAGTTTTGGCCCTGGAGGACCAATGTCACCTCCTGACCTACAGAACTTTGAGGTAAGAATGTAGTGTTTAAGACACCTGTGATAGTGTCACAATGAAACCTCGGTTCCTGTGGGACTACAACATCACGGCACCCCTGACCTCCCTCGCACACCTGTCCAAGTCTCATGGACCTCCAGGCACACCAAGGCATAGGCAGGACAGGACATGGGCCACGGCATCCCCAGGTGCTGCCAGAACAGCCTAGTGCCTTGTGGTGTGCTGCGAAGTCCAGGCATGCCAAAGACTCTGTGACTTCTGCAGGTACTCTGCAAAGAGAAGGAAACAGAGCTTTAACACAAATGTTTACCAAAAAATCAAGAGAAGAAAGCACAGTGAAAGCTATACCACGATCCCAATCAGCATTTTCCAAAGCACAAGGGACCCTCCTGCCAGCAAATGCAGCAGTGTTACTTTCCCAGTCGGCAGCACTACAACAGCTGGCTAACCACTCCAAGGCAGAAGTAGCACCCCCACTTCCACCTACTCAAGATAAATCCAGGAGATATAATGATCACAGTTGTGAGGTGTTTATCCTGGTTTTTTATTTATTATCTGTGATGGTATGAACAGCTAATTTGAGGGAAATAAGTCATTATAATTGCCAATACTAATATAACATCATCTTACTCTGAAGTCTTACCATGCTCTTGCTCTTCTGTTTCCATTGGCTCTATCATGATGTACCTTATTGGATTGTATTACGTGTGTAAATATGAACAAATTTCCTATGGAAAATGAGATAATATAGTAGCCATTGTTTGTTATTTGGTTGCGAAAGCCCTGTAATACTCTCATCCTCTTGAATGTTTTTATACTATTTTGTTATGTCCGATACTATTGCATATGAAGTTATACTCAACTATTTCAAAGAAAGAGAAATCATGGTAGTTACTGTTAATTATGAATTGTCTTCTGGTGAAATACTGTGTTGCTTACATTGTTCTGCTATGTCCTGTTTTGTCTTAATCTCTTTAAAATAAAAAAATAAAAAAGTAGGAATGCAAAATTAAGTAAAAATGGGATAGCAAAATATTCACATAGATGAGGTATTGTTTTTTGATGGGGTAGTAAAGCAGGGCTTTTCAAACAGCATCAAAATCATAATGGAACAAATTCAGATCCAATGTGTAAGAATTTACCTTTTACATATAAACTGATTAAGTTGAACTCAAAAGCTACTCTGATAAATAAAAAAATTGTAATAATATTGAAATAAATAAAAGATTCAACCATGCAATCCACACACAGAGGAAGGCAAGAAGAGAGGAGATCAGATTCAGGTGGGAGCCACAGCAAGAACCCAGAAGAAACCACACGTCAGCACATGAGGAAGGAGTAGGTACATGCTCTGAGAACCATGTAGACACAAACACTGGGACTCTTCAAAATCATCATGCTTCTTGAGACATTTTGATACCAGAGAGGTGTTCTAAGATAAGGAGTAAGTACACAAACAGAGGGAAATCAACAGAGCATTATTTACATTACCAGAAAACTGGACACCCTTGTCCACACAGGCCCTGGCACACACTAAGGCACATGCATACAGTAGCATACTTAATAACTATTAAAGTATTTTTAAGTATGTTACCAAGAAGAGTTGTCATAATATAATGCCTTAATCTGTTAAAACATTGTTACCGTAACAATAGGCATACTATATCTCATTTAGTTAATACAGTAATATCTTGGTTCATGAACTTAGTTCATTCCACAATTCTGGGAAAATGGCTACGTTCATGTTCATGCAAAAAAAGATGACCCCATTATAATCATCATCAATGAAGAGCTCTCAAACAAAAACAAAATTTTTCCAAATGCTTCCATTTGCAAACCAGACTGTTCACAAACAAAAGCATATTCGAACCAAGGTACCACTGTATAAACTGTGAAAATATACACACATATCAATAAGAACAGAAAATATGGAAAGACAATCAGAACATCACCAATGGTTGCCTCAGAGCATGTTCCCAGTGTCTGTGCTGACTATACCACAGAAAAACATTGTTCTGTTATAAATATCAGTGTCTCCCAAGACTACTGTGTCGAAGGGATGAAGTCCTGGGCAGCACTGTGCAGGGGGCTGGAGGGCAGCTGGCTTACAAGCACCCAGCCTGACAATGGGTCAGGGCATCAAGGAGACCACAGCTTAAAGGGAGGTGGGCTCAACTTAGGACATGGGGCTTTGGGGTGTGCCTCTAAAGGGTCTCCTTGTCCCTAACCCCTTTCCCTCTCTGCTTCCACCACACGCTCCCTTCTGCTATGTGCTATCTGTCTCAAAGCAATGGAACCAACTGCCCACAGATTGAAAGCATGAGGCAAAATAAATCTTCCCTCCACTAAGCTCAGGCATTCTATTACAGCAACAAAAAACTAATATAGAAATATTGCTTACATGGTTTTTAAAAGAAAAGAAATAGGACAATTTACAATTATACCAGGATAATGGCTGTAGGACCCACAGTTGCCCTGTACCTTCACACCAGGGATGGATGCTCACCTGAGCAGGTTCAACAGGGCATTTTGAAGACGTTACTATCCCTCAAGGCCCACAAGAATATTTTAAATGTGATTTATTCACATGAATCTACATGCAAACCTGCTGCCAGTCACCATTCCATGAGCACCTAGGGAAATCTCCCTAAACACAGACAGTTCTGCACTTAGACTGCACTATCTCCTTGACTTTCTTACTGGAACCCTAAGCGATACCAGACATGAAAGGTTAGGTCACTAAGGAAAACACAGCTTCTCCGCATGCTCTCTGCAACATTTGGGTCCAGGTAACTACTGTGGCAGGAATAATCCTGAGTACTCTGGGATGTCCAGAGCACCACTGACTACCCATGGACTGATGTTAACTGGGAGGTGGCCCTGAGGGGAAAACTGCTCCCTACGCGAGAATCATTGTCAAAAAGAAACCAAAAAGTCACCCTGTAGAAGATGCAGGGCAAGCTGTTCCCTGGCTCTGAAACATCCCCTCCAATGAGAGAGCATGAGAAGACAGTATTTTCTAAGAAAGCTTTATTGAGGAAGACCGCATGACAGTACGGAAATGGGGTCATCCATTAGCTTCTCTCTCCTTTCTCAAACCCAAACAAATAAGACAGGTTTTAAGAGAAGAGAAATTCCAGACATATCTGGAAAACAAGAACATACCATCCACAAAATTGGTACAGTCACCAAACAGCAGAGGACAGAGACCAGTACAGGAGTAGCTGAGAGGAGGCACAGGGAATGGGAGAGAATGGCTCCCAGCAGATCCCATCCAGAAAACCCAAGGATGACATGTTCCCTAGTAGCTTTGCTGCCTTGCTACAGGTAAGTTAGAACACCAGTACCCAACAAGGCATAAACTCACAGTGAAACCTACAGTACAAAATGCCCCTATTGGTAAAGAAGAGGTCTCAAATCAATGCTTTCATCTTTGATCTTTAAGAAAAATGAAAATGAAAAACAAATTAAAACCAAAGAAAGAAGGAACTAATAAAGACCAGAACAGAACTCAGTGAAACAGTATATAAAAATGAGTCAAAGAAACCCACACCTGATTCAGGGAAAAGATCAGTAGAACTGATAAGCCTCAAACTGATGAGGAGAAGGTAAAAGACCCAAGTGAACTGTGTGCTACTGAAAGAAATGACAAGAGAGACATGACATTGCTGCCACCTCACAGTGAGACTACCCAGAAGACAAGAGAAAATCACAGGTGACTGCCCACCAATGAAAAAGGACAAAGGGGACCCTGAGGACCTTGGCAGTGTCTGCAGATATGGGGCTAGGGCCAGACTCACTGTAGTGCTCGAGAAAGACCCAAGCAAAGGGTCATAGGACAACTTCACAACCTGCGTTTTTCAGCATTCTAGAAAGCCCACCACCAGGCCAACTCTGTAGAAGTACTTAACATGTGCCTGTGGGCCACTGTGGGAACCTGGAGACACTCAGCCCAGCAGGATGCAAGCTGTTGGAGGGATATGTGTTTCTGTGATTCCAGATGGGACAGGACCAGAGGTCAAACCCTGAATTGTAGGCAGATGGCAAATGAGCAAACCCCTATACCCAGGGGACTTTTGCTGTGACTCAGGTGTGTCTGTAGTCAGGATCCACCATGTACCATCTACTGGTACATCTCATGGGTGACATGGGCAGATCCAACACAGCTGTGGCTCCCTTGGTCAAAGGTAAAGATTCCAACCCAAGGTAAAGATCCCAACCCAACCAGCAATGCTGTGGCCTGACCAGAGGGCCCATGGAGATGAGGAAGCAGTATGGAAACCAAATGCTCGAACTGTGTCTGTGGCCATAATTCCAGGCGGCATGCAGGCTTACATTCATATGTGAACACCATGCCTGTGTGCACCTATTCCCCCAGAGCGTGCTAGCCACCACACACTCACTGTCAGGCCTCCAGTGCAGAATCAAAGGTGGGGCTGAGTGGGCCAGAAACGGGAAGGTGAGCATGGTCCCCAGGAGCTCAGGGGACTGGTGCTCTCTGGGGACACCCTATCCTTGGGATGAAGGTGATCATTTGACAATCTGAGGCCGAAAATGGTGAGTGTAAGGCAGCCCAGTGCTGACCTCAGTGATGTGTCTGCACTGGTGCACGTGCTCTGGACCACTTCCATGTACTTCTGTGAAGTGGGGCCTTTTCCCAGAGTGCAAGACCCTGCAAAGATGACCGTGACCATCAACAGGCAAGAGTACTCCACATCTCTGGGCACCACGAAAAGCAGGGCTCATGCTCTGCACCCACTTTGCTCTCTTGAGTACGTGCATCAAGGAGGAGGAGCCCTGAGTGACCCATCCATCCTTACAGAAGGCTGTCAAAGATGCCTAATGTCTTTTCTAAAAAGTTCCTTTTCTGTTTCACAAGCTAGAATGGGTTTTATTCTTTGTAGTGGGAAGCCCTATCTGATTCATGGCTGTTCTTTGCTGCATCAGAGGGGAACCTGGGTCTCAAAATAGGAGGTGCCTCATACCCCCAGTCCCAGCACAGTGCTTCAAGCAATGGCTGTGGCTACTGTGTCTGACGGCCTCAGGTCAACACCACCTTCTGGGACCTCAAAGTCAGAAAAGGAAGCTTTAGAATACAGAGATGAGAACATGAGGTGTTGCCATCTGGAAAGACAAAGGAGAGGAGAAACAGGATCAGGATCGGAGGGAGATTATCAAGCAGGGGCAAGGGTCCCTCAGAAATACCAACGTCTTTCAACTCGAATCTCTTCTAGAATGACAAATGAGATCATATTGTGCGTAATCCTTGCTTCCTCTTGACAAATCAAATAAAATGCCTCCTTTGAGAAAACCAGTTGATTATGTGTTTTACCTGTGAAGGGGAAAATGGTCATAACCCTGCCCCCAAATCCACTCCAAATCAGAATGGAAACTGCACATGATGCATGGATTGCTTTTCTGTGGCCAGGACAGTGTACCAGATGCCCACACTGCTCAGCTTTATTTTGGCTCACAATTTCAGAGGTTTAGTCCAGGTTGGCTCCAGGGCAGAAACGAAAGGGCACAATGGAGGAAAGATGCTTAGCTTGTGGCAAACAGGTAGCAGTGTAAGCTGGAAACAGCCAGAAAGGGAGAGACAAGGGACCAGACATATCCGCCATGGTTGGGCCCCATGATCAGCCCCGCTGCCTAGAAGCAACTTAGCCACAAGTTTGTCATTTGTTAACCCCCTGATGGGGTTGGTCCTCTCTCCAAGAGTCTCTTAGTTCATCAGTTGACAAACAAGATTCACCAGGACAGGTAGTCTTCCTGAAAAGGCCCCAGATGTGACTCTTAGTCATTGTATGTACCCAGAAGGCTGTATCCTGCTTCTCATGCCTCAGTTCCATGGACACAGAGCTCATTCCCCATACACACAGCAGCACCACTTGACCACCAGAATCCATGCAACACTTAGGAGCCATGAGAAGCATGTCAGCAGCTGTTGGAAAAGCTGCACTCTGGGGGCCTGTCTGAGCACATGGCCACAGTGACACCAGGTCTCCCTCCACTGTAGCAGCACAGAGGTGGCAGCCCCCAAGGCAGAAGTCGCCTGACTTCCAGATCCTTCACTCCCTTCTCAAAGACCACATGAAACAGACTCCATGTCCAAGGAGTTCACACAGTCTAGAAAACACCCATCTTGCTGGTTCTGCTGCCCGCCCCCTCACATGACAGTGATGTTCTTTTGGTTCCCCTCCAGGTACCTGCACACTGTCCCAGTACAACCCCACTCCACTTGGAGGCAAAGGGTCCCAACACTGCAGGCCATGAGCAGACACCTGAGACTAACCACAGGAAGGGACAGACACTGGGAGGAGGAGGATCGGGTGGCACAGTACCTGAGCCGTCCCCATGGTGGCGGGCTGGGTGCGGGCTGAGGGCTCTGGCTGGTGTGACCGCACTGTGCTATGGCCGTGCCTCGGCTGGCGGAGAAGCCTGCGATGAGGAATGGACAGAAAGGGGGAAAGATGTGATAAGGAGGGTAAACAAAGCTTCCACAGGGAAAAACATATGGAATGTCCATAAAAAAACCTGAGACTGAGCAGTAATGAAACCCACTGAGAAAAGCAATACGGCAAAAACTAAGCAGGCATAGAGAACTGCCTATAAAAAGTTGCAGCAGGTATGTCAAAATCAAGTTCAGAATGTTGTACCAAGTGCACACCATGTGCATGACTATGAAGACAGGATATGAAGTGACGAGAAATTTAACAACTTCACAACATTAAAGCAGAGAGAAAAACAGTAAAACCATACTTTAAATCAGGAGCTAATTACAATTCCTGGCATAATTTGCTTATATAAACAGCGCTTGTGAACTTACACTAGGCCTCCAAGGACAAGGCAGACCCCAGAAAGTGGAAGAGAGGGCACAGGAACATGAACGATCATGCATTTCTTTTCAGGAAGAAAAAGGGGGGTTACATACCTAGATATCACAAGGGTGGCACTGATCAAGGTGCTAATACATGTATTTTGATATACTATAAAATTCTCTGCCCAGGTTTTTCGCTGCATACTAACATATGAAATCATTACTGCTTTGGTCATGAATGTGCAACAGGACATAGGAACACTAAGTTTTATGAGAAGACTCATTTGTCAGATTACAGTTGAGAAAATACAGTGTTCAGTTTCCTTACTGAGCTAGTATAATCACAAAATGCTCCTCTGCACACACTCTATGTGGCCTTTAGAAAACATGATCACATCACATTAATTTTCATTAAGTTAATGAGTGCTGTGTAGTTTATAACATCTGAAAATTGTACTTTGTCACCAAAATGATTGCATGAGCATTGGCTTGAGAAGAGGTTACTAAATGCTATATGATTGCTATCTAAATATATAATCTTAAACTAAGGATATTAGACTTTTATATTTTTATTTATTTTTACTTTTTGACAGTAAGGAATGAACCTAGGGCTTCTGCACTGAGCTATACCCCCAGCCTTGTTTTTTGTGTTTGTTTTTGTTTTTGTTTTTTTGAGACAGCATCTCATTAAACTGCTAAGTCCCAGGATAGGCTTGAATTTAAAATCCTTCTACCTCAGCCTCCTAGAGTGCTAGGATTACCAGTATGCACTACCTTGTCTAAGTGGCTTATTTTAGCAAGCACGTCTTATGTTTACACTCATTATAAAATAACACACAAACCAACAGTCAATCACTTACTTCTTATAAGCAAGCTTCTCGATATTCCCTTCCTTCATTCCTTCCTGTCCCCACATCGGTGGACACAGAATGACTTGATTATTTTTCTTTTGTGCTGAAACATCACAATTGATCCTATAAATATGGTATTGTTGAACACTAGATTGTTTCCAGTTTTCTCAATTATGAGGCCTTTCTGTATGCTCCTCAGAGTTGTTCAGAATATATTTTCAGAAGCAGAATTACTGAGTCAAGGAATATCACATTATGAACTCAATATTCTGCCAAAACATTTGTCTCCATTTACACTGTCATATATTACCAGTCTTTGTTTTTGTCTCTGCTGGAAAAACAAAGTTCCCTGCTGTTTTCACAGAGTTTGGGACTCTTACACTGGCTGTTGAGCAAATACAGTTCTCGGTAAACTGTTTATTAGGTTTTCAGACAATAAATGCTTAATTACAATCTAGGATCCCTTTATGTACACATGCCAGACCACTGACCTACCTGTCAGTTGCTAGCACATTCTCTCAGCTTGGCACCCTCTAATAACTTCAGTAATGCTGCCTTTCAACAGTGCAGGAGGGCTCAATCTTTTTTTCATTTTTTTGTCCTTTTGAGACAGGGTCTCACTATACAGTTCAGGCTGTCCTTGAACTGATTTTGTAGCTCAGGGTGGCCTCAAACTCACAGCGATCCTCCTGACTCAGCCTCTGAGTGCTGAGATTACAGGCATGGGCCACTGTACCCAGTCTCAAGCAATCTTTAATGGATTTTGTGGGTTAAAAAGACCTTCTCAGTGCTACAATTTAAAAAGCCTATCACATTATACTTTAACACTTCTATAACTATTTTAATGATTAGATATTCAATGTTTAAAAACTTTTTGAGTTGTGAACACTAATTTTATTTTCTCTCCAGAGGATAACCAACTATCCTAACAAAGTCTCTGAATAATTCATATATTTTCTTGATCTGAGCACCTGCCACACTGGAGTTTCTCCCAGCCACCAGGATTGTACTCAGGTCTCCTAAAAACTCTTTAGGATGCCACATAGGAATTTACTCTTGTAAGGTAACTTTATTATCCCAAATGAATGCCTCTATTTCCACCTTTGCTGCAGTTCTACACAGGAAAGGGCTCTTCTGGGAATTATGCAGCCCACACATGGGCACATATACACGCACGCACACACACTACTCTTAGAGAAAGTCTGTCTTGTGTGCCTCTCTTAGGTCTCATGTCCTTTCCAAGTACTATGCTATCATGATTTTCCCCTCTATAAACCATACACCTTCCTGTTTCGTTCCAAGGTATTTTGTGGGTTTGCTGTTTCTGATAATGGAATCCATTTTTCTGTTCCTTTATCAATACAATAAAGTTCTGATTTTCATCTACTGGTCCTACTTATCATTCAGACACTGTATGGTCTCTCCCATCTTTCAGTGAGAATAAGTCTTGGATTCTGAATGTCTTCTCCTGTGTCTTTCTTCACACTAGAACAGCAGGGAGCAGCAGCACAGCTCCAGCATGCGTGAGTGCCAGCATGCTCTGCTTCACCCCTGGGACCCTCAAGGTTTTTTTGTTCAGGTCACAGAAGCTCCCACCATGGTTCTTTCACCCAGAATTTAATCAGAAATGGTGCTGTATTGTTTTCAGGTCTTCTGATATAATCAGACTTTCATTCCTTTTTACTATGTTCACTTTATGCATAGAGATCCTATTCCAGGGATAACATCGAGATGAAAGCCTTCTTGCTCATTTTTTACATCTAACTAAATTCATATTGCTCATATTTGGTTAGAAAATTCATATTTACATTATTAATCGAAATGACCCCTTTTCTGCTATACTTACCAAGTTTAGGAATCAATCCTTAAAAGAAAGAAATGTTCATCACTCTGGAACAGTTTAGACAACATTAAATTATCAGTTCCTAAAAGATCATGACGAATTCATGAAACACCTTGCCATTGTCTTTTATAAAGATTGACTTATAAAAATTGTAATCTACAGTTATTATTCCATTGACATTTCTAATTTTGATTTAAATCAGTTATATTTTAAATCAAACGAAAATGTTTTTTCATTTTCCAAGGAAAATCAACAAGATGATCCTTATTTTCAAATTCTTACAAAAATGCTTACAGATGATCTTAGGGCCCAGTGAAATCCTTTTAAATCTTGTTCAGTGAGATAAGCCCATCTGCAGGCATCTCGGAAACACTGGGCACAAGGAATATCCTCTGAGAGCACTGCAGGTCAGTGTTTCTACTTTCCTAGATCATTGCCCAGGTCCTCACTTCTGGCAGCTCCTACATTAAGCTTTTAAACACATAAATACATCCTCAAAAGTACTGTTAAAATGAGTCATTACATCTCAAATAGGAATTTTACAATAGGTGTGTTCACATAATCACTATTGTACTTTAAATTCTGCTTTTCCTACACTCCAAGGCTGAACATCGTAATTCTGATCTGACTTCACAGCCCTGTTTAAAACTTAGCTCATACTGACTTCTGATTGTTAATGTGCTGTCCCATCTTTGTTAGAGCTCCTTTGTACACTGAATGCAAAAATGCGCAGTCAATTTACTTCCATCTGTTCCTATGTCAGTCGCTTATATTATGGTACTCTGTGACTATAGACTTAAATGCAGTGTCAGGGATATCTCATTATCAGTAACAGAAACACTTCTGCAAACCCCTTCTCCAATGAAGCAGCACCTTCTCTACCATGAACCCTGTACCCAGTTCCTCCTAAACCTCTCATTCATCCAGGGATCGTGAGAGACAACACCTGCATATCCAGGAGGCAGAGAGAGGCCCAGGATAGCCTGACGTATGAGTGTCACACCATGGGATTAGCACACCCTACCCTAGGTATGAGTTTCAGAGGAGGTCGGGGCTTTGCCTTCAGATGACTTTTGGATCCAAGCACAATTCTCTGTGCTTCCCTAGAACCACCTTGCAGGCCTCCAACTCCCAGCAATCCATGACACATGAACCAATTCTCTGTAACAAAGCCCTCTGCTCCCCACTCTTTCAGCAGAGATGCAGGAGCAGGCACACACCCCCTTGGCCCTATTTTCCTGCAGAACACTGACTGGTACAGACTTCAGTGAACTTCTGGAAGCACCATGACCCTTCAAGTCCCCAGCATCAACTACGCCAAGGTTGGTAGGAGGTAATGGAAAAGCCAATTGAAACTTGCTCAATCTTAAGTGATTTATCAGCTCACATAACTGTGAGGCCAAGAATCTCCACTCAATTTTCACCCCTTCCCCTAGATGCAGGTTGCATCTAAAAGCTGATCACACCTCACAGAGGGAGGAAATTCTATCAGGATCCCAGAGATGTCTTGTTCTCTTCCAGAGACATCAAGAGTGAAACTGCATTTCCAGAGCTGTGATGAAGAAGGGAAGAGACTTCTCAGAGCCAGATGCCCTTGGGATCTCAAAGGTTTGTATAGGGTGGTGTCTCCCACCTTGCTCCAGATCCCATGCCACACAGGGGCAGAGGGGACAGCTGTTGACAATCCAACAGAAAGCAGGAAGGTCACCATCACTCTGTGTCATGGGGATGTCTGAGAGGTGACCATAGTACAGTGTCTTCTACTTGGTATCTGAAAGTTCTTATCTGTCCCACAGATATTACATCCAGAGACCCCCATCTGTACTTATCCTGGCATCAGCACTGACCAAGATCAGTTCATCTTTCACAAACAAACATATGTTCCTAAGTCACATAATTGCATCACCAAAGACTGAATTCTGACACCTGTCAACACTGTGGAAAAATCAACACAAAGTATGAGGAAACTGATTCAAAAATCTCTGAAAACTATTTTCTTCCTCCTCTGTCCTCAGTTTTAAAAACCAATGATAAACAAATTGAGAAAACTCAATTATGCTTCTTTATTGTTGATTATCCTGTTGAAATTAGCAATACAATTCAGTAACAAAGTTTAGGAAGACACACTGCAGTATATGTTATAAATAAAGATTATAGAGAAACAATTTACAGTGCAATAAATTTCATTATAGAATTGCTTCAAAAACAGTAGGTGGAAAAGAGCTATATGCAAAATCCAATTATTAGCATATCAGACATTTACAACTTTGCATTTGCAATTGTTTTGTAACCACTGTATTACCATTAGCATGATGTGTAATGGTGTGTACCAGATAAACTACTCTGTATTTTGCTTAATATTTTAATTAATGACTAAAGATAATAAATAGCATTGCAACACAAACCACATTTGAACAATATTAAATTGTTATGTGTAGCAAAAATCAGTGAAATTGAAAGAATTAGAAGAAGAGGAAGGCTTCAAAGATTGGAAGTGAAGAACTCAACAGCCCCAGATTTAAGCCCATAGATTCCACAGAGAGAGCAAGAGTATGGCAGGCCAACTTGGGGTCTCTGCAGATCATGGACAGATGGAAAGGCCAGCAGTAGATCCAGCCCAAACCAAGGTCGATGGTGGGCTGACACAAGTCATCAGCTGCAGCATTAGACTCAGAATATGGTTTTCTCCGAGGCATCAAGAACCAAAGACGCATTCACACAAGGGCTCTGAGCATGTGGTGGAGAGCAAGCAGGATGTCCTGTACAACAGTTGCTATGAGAACAAGAGATGACAGACCAAGACTGGCAGATGGCTGCTTCCAGGACCCATGGGATGGTAGGTTCTTCTCTCTTCACCAGTGACTCCATTCAGGACCAGGGAGGGTGAGACAACTAGCCACTTTTCTCCCTTGAGGAGGCAGGAAAAGGTCACCCATTTCCACTAATTTCAGTGAAGCTGACTCATATTGATATAGCTTACCTGCCACAAAAAGAAGACAGTTTCTCTATAATTCTGTTCATCCTCAATGCTGCATCATCAACTCACCATTCAGACTGGACAGGATCACATCATGTAAAAGGCAGACTGGGGAGCCTAAGGAATCTGGGGCAAAAAGAGTAAGAAAAAGAGGAAAGGAGAGAGCAAGGGAGGGTGGAAGGAAGAAAGGAAGAAAGAAAGAAAGGGAGGGTGAGAGAGGCTGAACAGAGAAGGACACAGAGACAGAAACAAAAAGAGGAGGGAAGAAGAGAGACACAGACAGAGAGGGACTCACACCGAGAGAAACAGACAGGAAAAGAGGAAAGAGAGGAGACTGAAGCAGACAGAGAGAGTGCAAAGAAACACAAACTTGCCCCAGCAAGTCACTGAAGGCGTATTTCTTAGCAGTAAAAACTCAGACCAATATGGATGCTCTCAGTACAGCCAAAGCTGACCATTGAGTTTCCAGCTGTGAGGAGGAGCCAGTGGGCGGCCTGCCAGGGAGCCTGCCTGGACATGTTCTGCCCACGGTCCTTCCAGCAGAGCAAAACCACAGTGGCCCAGGACCATACTCTGAGGAGAACAAGAATGGAGGAATATCCAGTGTGAACTACATGCAAATACCATTGTCACTTTCACCCACTGTGACAACACAGATGCACATCATCAGCAAGCAGTGGCCATCTGGAAGTTGCATTCACCCTCCAAGAAGGGTTTGAGGCTCTGTGCCCAAAGCAGGAGACTGAAGTCGAGGCATGCTTGTACACTGTGATTATAGGCTTCACTCAGAAGGGAAACCTGACTCACACAGCCCAACACACAGTTATGACTCAGCAACTCCACTCATTCATCAGTTCATGTCATTTTCAACATGAAACAATAAATGTTAATTTATTGCTTCTGATTTTGCTGTCTAGTTTATGCAACCTCTTGCAAAGGAAGGTGGTATATTTGGAATTGTGGTTAGCTCTCTCACTTAATGTATGTGGGAAGCAATGGCATTGAATAAACCACTATTTCTCTAAATGCACCAGAAAGTACACAAGAGGAAGAAGGTGGTGCTCTGGCTTGCTGACCCACACCCCAACCACAGTAAACCACTGTGCACTGGTGTCACTCCTGCTCCATCTCAGTCACCCTTTGGTGAACTACCTCCCTCACCATCCCCAGGGGATTTGCCACATTTGGGGCAGACACACATGCATTTAGTATAGCCCATCCTCAGGTTATGGTGACCAGCCCAGAGGTATGCACCACATAGTCACCTTTGGCTTCTGCAGGAGCAACTGAGTATGACCATGAGGACAACACAGCTGCAGTTCCTGCATGAAGATCTCATAGAGGGAGGCTAGGTATCTGCAGCGTATCCACCCCATTGTCACTGAGCTCTCAGGCTCTGCTTCTCAATACAAAATCGTAAAAGACCTTCTATGTCTGTAAAACTTGTGAGATGAGGATCTTGTACTTGTAAGCAAATAAATCCAAACTCATAAAGCAAGTTACACTTCTGTCATGGCGATGGTGCCTGGCATCTTAGAGTTTAGGCATTACCATACCCAGTTTCCATGCTGTTTTCAAAAGCTACTGACAAGTAACCATAAGGAAATAAAATTATCACAGTATAGATGCCCGACGACCTTCTCTGAAACCGGGAACCGGGAAACTCAGCTGGTGGCCGGGGTGAGTTTGCTCCCCATCCAAAGCCCAGGAGACTGCATTAAGATCATAGCTCCCACAGATCAAAAGCTCACCCAGAGCCCAGCCACTCTAGACTCGCCTTGGGAGATTTTGCAGCCTGAGTAGATTACCCCCAGCAACCTTCTTCAATTACGGGAGTGGAGAGCAGGTGAAGTGAGTTTCAGGGCATTGGTCTTTGCCTAGGGAGAGCTTTGGCCCAACATCCACAGTGGGTAGGTGCCTGCCCAGCTACCTGAAACACTGAAGGTAACACAGGAGGGCCTGAGGGCCTGAATGGACCATGCTCAGCAACCTCCATTCAGTCCCAGGAGCCTAGGGCATAGGAGACAATTTCCAACACATTCAGGGGAAGCCTTACAAAAACACTTGAAATACAGAAGTATAGGAAAATGACAAAACGAAAGACCAAAATGCAATCTCAAACATCCAGCCCATCCCAAGAAAGCCTAGAGCCTTGTACATAGAGGAAAACATATGCCATACACCTGAAATATCTGTAATAATAGCAACTGAAATAAAGAAGCAACTCCAGGAAGCTTTAAAGCAATGTCAAAATAGAAATAATCTTCCAGGTAAAAGAAGAAATGATAAAAGTAATGAAAGAGATGCTGAACACATCTAAAGAAGACAGAGTTAAAAAAATTAGAAGAACAAAACAAAAAGATAGAATTTCTGGATGAACAATTTAAGAAACAAGTAGAATGCTTGAAGCAGATTCAAAGAAATATACAGGAAATCAAAAATTCCATTGAAAGTTGTCAAAACCAACTCAACGAAAATGAAGATAGAATTTCAGACCTCGAAGACAAGATTACAGCTAGTGAACAGGAAAGATCTTTAAAAAAAAGTAATCAGTAAATAACAATTCAACCGCTGCAAGATGATACAAAGAAAAACAACATAAGATTAATAGGGATAAATGAAAAAGAAGGGAACAGCACAAAAGATATCAAAATGATATTCGCAGAAGTCATAGCTGAAAATTTTCCAAACATGAGAAAGGAAACTGACATTAGGATTAGTGAAGCATATAGAACTCCAAATAGTCATAACCAAAATAAACCCAGGCATATAATAATCACCATCCCAGAAATCCAACATAAGAATAGAATACTAAAAGCTGTCAGAGAGAAAAGACAGATCACCTATAAAGGAAAGTCTATCAGAATCACAGCAGACTTCTCTACACAAACAATGAAGTCAAGAAGAGCATGGAGTGAAGTATTTCAGATCCTAAAGGAAAATGATTTTCATCCTAGACTGATGTAACCTGAAAAACTGTCCTTCAAAATGGATGGAGAAATAAGATACTTCCATGACAAAGAACAGCTGAAGAACTTCATGATCACCAAGCCAACTTTGCAAAGAATACTGAAAGACAGTTTAGATATACTTAGGAAAAAAACCACTAAGCAAAGCAGACAATTAAACAGAACAGAAAGATAAAGATGCAACAGCAGAAAGATAACATGTCAACAATAAACCAACATATATAACAGTTATAGCCATTAATGCAAATGGACTCAATGCACCAATTAAAAGAAATAGACTGGCAGAATGGATCAAAAAACAAAATCCAACCATATGCTGTCTACAAGAAACTCATCTAACCCAAAAGGATACTCACAGACTGAAAGTCAAAGGATGGAAAACAATATTTCATGCAAGAGGAACCAAAAAGAAAAAAAGCAGGGGTAGCTATTCTGTTTGCAGACAATGTGAACTTCAAACCAATAATGATCAGAAGAGATAAAGAAGGTCATTACATATTGGTTAGGGGAAAACTTCAAGAGGAAGAGATAACTATTTTAAATATACATGCATCAAATTCCAGAGCACCCAGTTATATGAAACAAGTATTAACAGAAATGAAAAACCAAATTAGCTGTAACACAATTATAACAGGAGACCTTAACATATCATTGACACTAAGGGACAGATCAACCAAACGGAAAATCAGCAAAGAAATAACAGAACTCAATGACGCCTGTGAACAAATGGACTTGATAGACATATACAGAGTACTGCATCCAACAACATCAGAATACACATTCTTCTCAGCAGTACATGGGTCATTCTCTAAAATAGACCATATATTAGCTCACAGAGCATATTTAAATAAATGCAAAAGAGTTGAAATCATCCCTTGCATGTTATCGGATCGTAGCACCATGAAATTAGAAATTAATGATTAAAGATACTGCAAAAATCCTACAAACACATGGAAACTTAATAACACATTCTTGAGTAATCAGTGGGTCACAGGGGAATTAAAGAGGAAGCAAATGAAAATACAAATACAACTTACTGGAATCTGTGGGATGCAATGAAAGCTGTCCTCAGAGGAAAATTTACTGCACTGAGTTCCCATATCAGGAAAACAGAATGAATACAAATAAACAACCTGATGTTACACCTCAAACATCCAGAAAATGAAGAGTAAGTCAAGCCCAAAGCCAAAAAAGAGAGGAAATTATAAAAATCAGAGCAGAAATTAATGCAATAGAGACTAAAAACACAATCCAAAGAATCAGTGAATCAAAGAGTTGGTTCTTTGAAAGAATAAATAAAATTGATAAGCCCCTGCCAACCTCATTTAAAAAAGGGAAGAAAAAGCTCAAATTCATGCAATAAGGAATGAAAAAGATGAAATCACTACAGACCCTATAGAAATACAGAAGATCATGAACATCTATTTCAAAAACCTCTACTTTCATAGGTTTGATAACACAGAAGAAATAGACAGATTCCTAGAAACATACGAAATACCAAAGCTAGGTCATGAAGATGTAAAACTACTGAATAATCCAATTTCTATTAATGAAATCGAAAAGGTAATTAAATCCTTACCTACAAAGAAGAGTCCAGGCCCAGACGGATTCACTGCAGAATTCTACAAGAAATACAAAGAAGACCTAATGCCGACACTCCTCAAACTATTCAATGAAACTGAAAGGGAAGCAATCCTTCCTAAGTCATTCCTGGAAGCAAATATTACTCTAGTACCAAAACCTAAGAAAGACCCAACTAAAAAAGAGAACTACAGACCAATCTCCTTAATGAACACAGATGCAAAAATCCTCAATTTAAAATATTGGCAAATAGGATGCAGCAAATCATCGAGAAGAATATACACCATGACCAAGTGGGATTCATCCCAGGTATGCAGGGATGGTTCAACATATATAAATCAATAAATGTAATCCACCATATCAATAAAACCAAAAGTAAGAATCACATGACCATTTCTATAGATGCAGAAAAAGCTTTTGATAAGGTCCAACATTCATTTATGATAAGAACCTTACAGAAAATTGGAATAGATGGTCTTTACTTCAATATAATAAAGGCCATCTATGACAAACCAACAGCCAGTATCATACTAAAGGACCAAAAATTGAAGGCGTTTACTCTAAAATCAGGCACAAGACAAGGATGTCTCTTATAACTGCTCCTATTGAATATAGTACTGGAAATACTAGCCAGAGCAATTAGACAAGAGAGAGAAATAAAAGAGTAGAGATAGGAAAAGAAGAAGTTAAATTATCATTATTTGATACTCTACATAGAAGACTCCGAAAACTCCATTGAAAGAATCTTAGATATAATAAATAAATTCATTAATGTAGCTGGATACAAAATCAATATTCAAAAATCAATAACATTCCTATACACTAACAACAAAATCACAGAAAGAGAAATAAGAGGAGCCACACGTTTCACACTAGCAACCAAAAAAATGAAATATTTAGGAATTACTCTCATGAAAGAAATGAATGACCTATACAAGGAAAAGTATAATACACTGAAAAAAGAAATTGAAGAGGATCTCAGAAAGTGGAAAGACATCCCTTACTCATGGATAGGAATAATAAATATTGTGAAAATGGCCATTCTCCCAAAACTGTTATACAGATTCAATGTAATCCTGATAAAAATACCATCAACATACCTCATAGATCTAGACACATCACTCCTAAAATTCATCTGGAGCGAGAAGAGACCTAGAGTAGCAAAGACAGTTCTAAGCAGTGAAGGCAAGGCAGGAGACATCACAATCCCTGACTTGAAGTTATAATACAAAGCAACTGTAGTAAAAAAAATAGCATGGTACTGGAATCAAAACAGAGCTGAAGATCAATGGAATGGATTAGAAGATTCAACCACAACTACAAACACACTCAACCACTTTATCTTTGATAAAGGGGCCAAACATGTTCACTGGAAGAACAACAGTCTCTTTAATAAATGGTGTTGGAAAAACTAGCTCTCCTTACGCCAAAAACTAAAATTAGACCCATGCACTAAATTAAAATCTAAATGGATCAAAGATCTGAATATTAAAACAGAAACACTAAATCTATTGGAAGACAAATTGGGTAAAAACCTTGAAGACATAGGAGTAAGTAGAGAATTCATGAACAGGACTCAAACCACATGGGAAATACTTCCCAGAATCAACAACTGGGATCACCTCCTATTAAAAAGTTTCTGCATGTCAAAAAAAATCTCCATCATAGTGAAAATAAAACCCACAAACAGGGAAAAAATCTTAGTGAACTGTCCCTCAGACAAAGGACTTCTGTCTAAAACATACAAAGAATTAAAAAAAAATCAGACCCCCAAAATTCAAAGATCCAATCCAAAAATGGGCATCTGAGATGAATACACAGTTCTCAGATGAAGAAATACAAATGGCAAATAGATACATGAAAAATGTTCATAATCATTACTCACTAGAGAAATGCAAATTAAAACCACACTGAGATTTCATCTCACTCCTGAAAGAATGGCCAGGATCAAGAAAACCATCAACAACAAATGCTAGAGAGGCTGTGGGGAAAAAGGAACTCTCCTATACTGTTGGTGGGAGTGTAGACTGGTGCAACCATTGTGGAAGTCAGTCTGGAGATTTCTTAAAAAGCTGGATGTGGAAGTCCCATTTGTTCCAACTATTCCACTTCTAGCATATTCCACTTCTGACATATTCCCAGAAATACTGAAAGCATTGTACCACAGTAATATATGTACACCCATGTTTATAGCAGCACAATTTGTAATAGCCACATCTTGGAAACAACCTAAGTGTCCATCAACTGAGGAATGGATAAAAAAAGTTTTGGTATTTTTATACAATGGAGTACTACTCAGCTATAAAGAAGGATCACATTGAGATATTTTAAATAAATGGATGCAGCTTGAGACCATACTCATAAGTAAAATAAATCAAACCCACATGTCTAAATACCAAATAGTTTCCCTAGTGTAAGAAATGATAACAATACATAAAAGTATGTGGTAATCATGATTCCCCATTATATTGTTTTGAAGCCTTATAATGTTTTCATTCCTTAACTGTAATGGTTTTATTCTGGGCTGTTTGATTTTATTGTCTGTGATGGTATGAACAGCTATTTTGGAGAAAACAAAACATCATAATAGCTAGTGCTCATTTAATATCAACTTTTTTTGAAGTCCCATCAAGCTTTTGTTCTTCCGTCTCCATCGGTCTTAACATGTTGTATCTTATTGGATTTTATTATATGTGATAGTAAAAAAAATTTTTATAGACAAGGAGATAATATAGAAACCATTGTTTGTTTTCTGTTAGTTGGTTCTAAATACCCTGTAATACACTCATTCTCTTGAATGGTTTTACATTGTCTTGATATGTTTGATATGTTTGATGCTACAGTATACAAAGTTATACTCAAATAATTCAAGGAAAGAGACACTATGTTAACTACTGTTATGTCACAATATCTTGTGGTCAAACACTACGTTGCTTAAATTGTTATGTTCTAACCTATGCTGTTGTGTTGTTATGTCCTCCTTTATCTCAATCTCCTTTTTTATTATTTATTTTTTATTTTTATCTTTTTAATTAAAAGAAAAATAAATTAAAAATAGCACGATACATTATAGTAACCCACTTTGATTTCTTATTAACTTGATTTGAAACCCTGTATTGCTCTCACCATCTTGTTTTTACTGATTTTACTCTATTCTGTTTTGCTTAATAGTATCAAGTTTAAGAGTTGTAGGCAACTACTTTGAAGACAGTAAGATTCACTATGATGCCCATTCTAGTTTAACTATTATCTTCTTTTGAAGTTCTGTAATGTCTCCAATGTTTTGGTTTTATTGGTTTGTTCTGTACTATTTTGTTTAATTTTATTATAACTGATGATATAGGCAATTCTTTTTAAGATAGCAAGAGGCATTATGGTAGCCCTTGTTGATCACTAGAATTTTCCTGGCAAAAGTACAGGCAGCTAGGCCAGCCTCAGCTTTCTCACAACAGTGAGCACAACTAGAAACTACAGAACAAATAGTACCATTCAACAGTTTCGTGTGTTCCTAATGAGACATGGAGGTGAAAGGTTCTAGGGGGTCTGTGGTTGCCTAGGAAGCCAGTCCTGCCTACCAGAAAAGTACGGTCACTGCTGAACAAAGTATCTGGGCTTCTCCAGGACCACAAGGCACCCACATGACTGACCTTTCTCTGACCTTGCGTGATAGTGTATACAATGGAGATTTAGCACCTGAAAAGATTTTAAAGGAGAAACCACATCTCCTAGGAATCCCAGTCACCAGACTAAAATAGATTTCATGGGCTGTCTAAAACAGGCCTGAGTCAGGGAGCAGGGTAGCCTTGCATCAGACATGGATACCACACCGTGGAGCAATGGAATCACAACAGTCAAGGCAGAGTATACATGTTGTCCTATTCTGAACCAGTTGTTCTCCCACCACCACTTACATTAACCACCAGGCCACCAGCCATCAGGCTCCCAGGACACCAGGCCAACAGCCACAGGGTACCATGTCCCAGGGTATCATGGCTACCAGGCAGCTACCAGGCTCCAGCTACAGTAACTCATGCACTGGAATGGAGATGACAGGGATGGCCTTCCAGTTTCACTCTGTCAGTAACGCTATTCTGCGTGAGAGATTTGTGTTAAAGATTTGAGCTGTTCTTGTCACAAAAGTAGCTACATAAGACATGGTTATGTTAATCTGCTTCCCTGTGGTGACGATTTTACTGTCATTCCATAAACCTGAAACATGCATAATAAAAGCTTATTCTGGAAAAGAAAATCAATAAATATTGGATAAAAGATTATATATGCAGGAGTTCTAAAAATGAATTAGAACCCATGAAGGAACTCAGTGGGGATCACCTGCCTAGCAAGAGTGAGGCCCAGGGTTCCACCTACAGCACCACAAAATATATTTAAATTAACCAGATGCAGGGTTTGGGGCCACTAGCAAAGTGGCAGAGCCCCAGTAGAAATAACTACAACATAAAGGAAACATCATCATTGTAAGACATTCCAAGGTCAAAGGTGACACTGAGTTCCAGGTTAGGAATCAGATGGTGTCCAGGCTGAAGGCCCTGAGCAAAGGAACCATAGTTAGCAGTGACGACAGCAGAAAAGGCTGTGGCCACAATGCTGAGAAAGGGCACAAGCCCTGCTAATTGGGACCACGCAGGATTTCTTGGCTCAAAGACCAGGTCTAGCAGCTGCCTGCAGGCCTGAGACCCTACCTGGGAGAGAGCAGGGATGCTTTCACTGAGCAACCAATCAAAGTCTGAGCAGGCTGAAAGTACCAGGACACCACACCAGAGAATGAGAGTCAGCAGGGAGGCACAGTACCCACAGAAGGTAGGGGCACCAACTGCAACAGGCAGAGACAGAACTTGATGAGGGAGAGAGTCCTGGATACCAGTATCCTTCCAGCAAAGGCCACAGCACCCTCTGAAACACATGTACTCACACACACTTGCATACAGATCCACATGTGCACATGCAGATACACAAACATACCCATATCCATGCCCACAACATGCCTACCTACACACATATGTACACACATGCACACAGACACAGATCCATCACAAACCAAAACTTGCACCATGTACACACATGCACAAGGAGTCCACAGGTCCCCTCCCAAGGCCCCTGTCATGTCCACCTCAAGTCAAAGGCAACAAGTCTCCAAGCCCTGCCCAGTGAAGACAAAGTCTGTCTTCAGCAGTCAGCAGCCCCTCCACTCCAGAGCCAGTGTATGGCTGGTCCCTGGGTAACAGTCACATATCACTTGGCTCACATAATTATCTAAGTGTGTCATGAGAACACAGACCATGTCTGCTAGTCCCTGCCATGGACGATACTAAACACCGGTCAGGATGTTTCCACTGAGCAGCCACAGGGGCTAAGCCCTACCATGAACACAGTGAGTCACAGTTGCTGTCACCTGCTTGTTACATACCATTAGCAGAATGCACATCTGCAGAACATGCAGGGTTAGGAGTTCGTGTGCACTCAGCCACCGTGCAGAACAGGTGCCTCTGCACGGCTGACTTTGTCCTGTCTTCTACCTCCTAGATGGCATCAGATGTGCAGATCTTCCCTGCTGTCATCTATTTGCTCCTCCTCCTCCTCTGCCCTGCAGGCTCTGCACACAGGATGCACACAGTCACACCTCAACATGCTAGGTGGGGTGGGCACAGCAGCAGGCAAGGCAAACCCAGTACAGCCTGTGGAAGCGAGACGCTGCAAGAGTAGGAAGCCTATCAGTAAACATCTTCCATTAGGGCCACTAGAAGCAAGAGTCCACCACACGCTCACACCTGGGCACACTCAAACACAAGGTTGGAGTCAACAAGAAGTCCAAAAGCTAACAAGAGACACAACACAAATAACCTCCTGGAAACACTGCAGCCCTCAGAAAATGAGAGTAAAACAGACTCATGCCTCAGACTCTGAAGCAGTGTGAAGCATGTGCACACTTGTATCTGCAAGGGAACACAGGTAGTAGGGGGCTGCTAGCCAGTTTCTAAGTAGATGCCACTTTTGACATCCACAATGATGACTTGGAAGTTCCATTCCTTTATTTACCAAGAAAAAGAAAAATATTTCCACAAAGAGACTTGTGGAAGGATATTTACTACAGTCTTACTTTCAACAACCACAATTAACAAGAAGCAGAAGTCCATCAAACAGAAGATGGATAAGCAAATGGTGGTATGTTCTAAACTTGCTCTCTGGAAATCAGTCAGCAACGTTAGTCTTAGGGTTTGTATCTAGATGTACCCCAAAGCCTCATGTTCTCATAGGTGGGATTTTGGGGAGGTACTGGATGATTGGTGTGTGACACTCATCAGTGGATTAGTCCAAGGTAAATGTGATCTGGGAAGCTAAGCTGATGGATCCATAGCTAAATGTGACTAGGAGGCTAAGTTTGGGTAGAAGAGATGGGTGCCTGGGTGCGTGGCCTGGAAGGGTCATCTCCTTCTCTCCTCCCTTGACCTCTCTGCTTCCTGCCTGCTCTTCCATGAACAGCTCTCCTCTGCCATGTCACCTTGTCTTGGAGCTAGCCAACTATAAACTGAAACCTCTACAAACTATGGGCAAAAGTAAACCTCTCCTAGGGAATGTAGCATTGAGTACTGTGTCTTGGCAGAGAGAAAATAATTACGACAAATTAGCAAATTTCAAAAACTTTACATTGGTTGAAAAAAGCAAACTTTAAAAAACATATATTATATGGATACAGCTTTTCTTCTTTTCCTGTTTTCAACAACAGCAAAACTATGCTGACAGAAGTCTGAAAGTCATGAGTTCTTGGACCTAGGTGGAAATTTTACTAGGAAGGGTACTGAGAACTTTGCAGGCATCTGGGGTTTTCTTCGCCTTGCAATGGAGGGTCACATGCAACCGTCCACACTAGTGGAACTGACATTCAGTAACTGCTCGTCTTGTCACATGAAAATCCCCCTCAATAAAAATGGAAGACAGTGATCCCAGGTACTCCTGCAGAAAGACATTATATGCTTCAATGGAAGTGAACTCTTCCACAAGTGTCCTGGGAGCAGGGTGAGGTCTGCAAGCTGAGGTTCACACCATAGTGACCCTCTACCACTGTACAGAAGGACATGTGGGCTTTACCTAGGGATGTCCTGGCTTTCTGCCTCAGCCCTGGTGCTATGGCCATTGTCCTATGCTCCACTCAGAGTCACATCATCACACTTGTGCCTTGAATGCTGTCCCTGCTCCGAACAGTTGAGCAGGGTGCCCATGTGAGCTTCGGTCCCCAGTGCATGGTGACATATGCGTCGCAGAAACATGGTGAAGCTTCATTTAGCTTCATTGTGGTGCTGCAGCTGTGAGTTCAGCATCACTGAATCAAAACAAGTGTTGCTTCACGTCCTTAACAAGAACAAGGTCACCTGCTGATGGGAGAAGACACTGAGTGGAGCTTGTCTTCCTGTCTTTCCTGGGGAGCAGCTCAGTATGCAGCAACTCAGTGTTGATGATGAGAGCTCCAGGACACAGCATCAGGACTCAGGAGCTACACAGTAGGAGGTCGTGGGAGCAGACAGACTGGACCTCTTCATTAGTGGCCCAAGGGCAGGGCAGTCACACAGTGACTGAGCCAGCTAAGGCAATGTAACTGGCAGAAGCAAGGCATTGTCTGTCATCCCTAAGGAATGAAAGCCATATCGCCCCATGCACATGAGCCCCACAGGAGCCACTGGAGCTAATTCTTGTGGTTAAAAATGATACCACGACCAGGCCAACAATATCAGAAAGGAAGGCAAGGACCAGGGTACTAGGGAGTCACACAGAGAGTCAGTCTGTGAGCAGCACCCAGAACACAGAAATGACTAGGAATGAAAAACACAGCTGAAGAGAGAAATCAGCAAGCAGCAGAGTCTGGCCGCAAATTTCATCCAAATCGCACACATGGAAAGACCACAGATACAAAGGTAAGGAGAAGAAGCCACACAGGAGGTCCCAAGGGTTCTCTGGCAGGAGCCTCAGAGGAAAGCCAGAGAAAGCAGGCAAGAAAGAGAAGAAGCGACGGAGGAAAGTCCCAAAATTGCAGGAAAGAAAGCAGCCTGGACCAGCGGATCCAGTAGCACCAAGAGCAGAGGACAGTGTCAAGCTCAGTTCAGGCACAGCTCTGCAGAAAAGATGTGGTAGGAAGGGAGGGAGCTGAAGTCCTCAGAGAACACGGGATGTTGGCCGGGGTGGGGGGGCTTCCCTAGGTGCCTACAGGTGGCCACAGCTCTGAGGGGAATGGCTGTGAATTGAGGTTCCAGGGCTCAGTAAAATTAGATTTCACGTGGGAATGACATATTTTTAGACTCCAGGATTCAGAAAGTTGGCCCACCCACAGATGTTAACAAGGAGGTTCTGCAGACAGATGCCAGCAAAATGAAACTTCCTAAGAAGACAGAGGAAGGTGAGTCCATGCCAGGGTAAGAAGAGAATACAACTAAGTCAAAATCACTGCAGGCACATAATCAGGGTTAACTGGATCAGTCCAAAATGGCAGCTCCTGTATCCTCACAGGAGGTGAGGGAGAGGATGGGATATGCTGAAGTTCTCACCAGCAAGGGACAAACAAGAGAAGCATAATTGGGATCTGTTGAACCTAGTCACACTTTACCCCAAAACAAAAATGCATACCCTATTGATAAGCATCAGTGAACACAGTCCAGCTGTGTATGAAAATAATACATCCTAAGTACAAAATGAAAGGGTGGTTCAATTGGAGATTAGTTAATAATTCACTGAAAACTCATGAAAGAAGGGAGAAACCATTCCAACAGGTATGGTAGCAGCCCACAGAATGCTTGATTTTATAGTTAACTTGTTAGCTAACATGAAAGGAAGTTCCCTGTAATTTACTGAAAGGTTATTCACCTTAGCACTTTGACAAGCAGCCATACTGTGATATGAATCTTTCCCACTTTATTAGAGTCAAAAGTGAAAGGGTATCCATGGTTAATTCAGCATTCAACACTGTGCTATATGTTTTAAGCTCTGAAATAAGACAAAAATAGGAGCATAAATGTTAGGAAGGGAAAAATAAAACTGGCACTTTTTCATGGTTTATCTCGCAGAAAAATCCAAGAAATCAGTTGACAACCAGCTGGAAATCCTTCAGTAAAAAAAGAAAGTATGAGCAAATAAAAATGGGCAAACACTATGAAAAGGTGATTTATTAAATAAAGCCTATTATAAAAATACAAATATTTGATCAAACTAGCTAAGTATGTTCAACCTTTTCAATAATCATGGAATTTTAATTAAAACAATGGCATGGCAATTCTTCACAGTACTGGAAAACACAAAGTTAATAAATCTCAAATTGGTGAATACAAGACCTATAAAATCATGAATGGTACCTACTGATTCAGCAACTCCAAGTACTAAATATGCCTCTGTAGCAAGGGTTCACAGAGAGAATACAAGCATGACTGTATTACCCTCATTCTGCAGAGTAATCAGAAAGACCTCAGGATCCCAACACAGGAAAATGTTCCTGGGACTATGACAGATTCACACAAAAGCAAACCACACAAATACAGACAGGGAACTAAGGGACACTGAAAGAGGAACTGAATGCAAAATCTGATCCTCAACTGCACTCTACACAAAAGAGAAGGAAAAGGCACAGAAGACACAGCTGGACTGAGAGACAAAGTGGAGGGTGGTGGCCCACTGCACACTGCCCAGCTGGATGACAAACCACAAGGGTGGGCCAGCATCCCTCCTTCTAGGCTGTGACTCACAGAGGCACAGCCTAGAAATCTACAACCTGCTCTCTGCAGGCTTAGGAAAAAGGAGATTTGTGAAGAATGGAGAGATGATTAAAGAGCTCCAGTGACACAGTGAATGGGCAGGTGCTGGCCACAGAGGGCAAGGTGGTCACTACAGACACAAGCATGATGGCCATCATCAGTAGGAGTTAAAGGCACAAGTGTCCTAATCATCCTTGTCTTGAAATTTTTCTTAAGTCTGAAGTTATTTCCAAATAGAAAAAATTTTTAAAGGGATAAATTAATTTTTATATACACACATAAAAATAGATCTATTTGGCACAGTAAGTGAAGTACCCACCAGCAGCAGGGCACTCACTGTGCAATACCCGAGGTTGTTCATGTCGGACCTGCACACAGGCATCTGTCTGTCCACAGGCTCTTAGCCACCATGGTGGCTGGCATGCAGAATTCAGAAGTTAAAGAAAAATCACATTCAACCATGAGTTATCTGGAGTATTTCAGTATCTTTTTTAAAAGCATTCCCTGTTTAAGTGGTTCACCTGTGAGTCCAGGTGCCACTGCTTCCTCATGCAGGTAACAACTCAGTCATCAAGTGACTTGTGGAACAGGAAGCAAAGACTTCATTTACTCAAGCACCAACAGTGGTTAGAGCCATGTGGCTGGCTTGAGGTTGATTATCCATTTCTTCCCTTTACTGTCCAAACTTTCTACAATGTGTTTATATTCCTTTGAAAACTGGGGAATAAAATAAAGCGAAAATAATTACAAACCTAATACTAACAATAACAAAAAGCAGTTCAAAAACACATGTCAAGTGAACGTGGGATGAGAAACAGCAAGACAAAGAGTGGCTTTGGGAGATGTTGGCAAAAGCCAGACGTCACTTCTAGACAGAAAGTTCATGCTGACAAACTGGGAACCAGGATAAGCCTACCATCAAAGCCGCCTACTCTTACCTTTCTCCAGGCTTAACTATCCTGAAGAGGCACTTAGATCTTTATGCAGCATGTACGAGATATTCTCCATGACTAAAAACCCATATGGAAATATAACAGATTTATTTCTGTGCCTTTGAGGACCTGAGACTTGGAGACAATTCAAGGCTGCAGAATTCAAGGTTGCTTTTCATTCTGGCTTCATAGTTCCAGTCATCACTGTGCCTCTGTATCTTAGCTGAGCTGAGCCTTCTCCTTCCTCTCTTACCTCCACCCCTGGGCTCCCATTTGACTTGGTCCCCTCCCCTCTCTCATTTTGCAAGGCCTCCTCTAGTCCAAAGCCCTTCAGGTTCTCCCATTCCATGCGGAAGGTGATCTTTTCTCCTTCAATTCTTCTACTTTCCACAGCCTCTCAAGAAGGGAGTAGAAGACCCAGGATTCACCTCATGCTAACCTGCACTGTTAGCTCACTTGGCTTGGGGAGCTGCCAGAGGTACAGTGTGTCTGGATGGGACACCAGGCTGTGACCTTGGCAACTGTGTAAATGTAAACATCCCAGCCCCTTTCTCTGATCACACAGAAGGACTTCCCTGCTAACCTGGCAGCTATGTCTCCTTCCAAATAAGCATGAGCATCAAAAGGCAGGAAATTCAGAAATGTTGCTAAGCAGCCTCCAGTAAAGTGTTGTGACACAAACCTGTAATCCCAGCTACTCAGAAGGCTGAGGCAAAAGAGTTTCAAGCGGGCATGCACCATGGACAATTTAGCAAGACCCTATTTCAAAATAAAAATGTCAAAAAGGCCTGGAGATGTAGTCCTATCTGGGTTCAATCTTCAGCACCACAAAAATGAAGTTCTCCATACATATTTTCATATCTAGATCATAAATGAGCTACAAAATGCTTCTTAAAAACATTCTATACCTCTCAGAGAGAAACATGATTCATCTCTAAATGGTTGTTCCTTTAAACAATGTTGTAACACAAGTAAATATAACTTGGTAAGGTTTTTGATGCCTTCAATGATATTTTCCATTCTGGTACAAAGGAGATTCCGCTGGCTCCTTCAAAGAGGAAGAAACCAAGAAGGAGGGGTGGGGAGGAGAGAGATATTTGACAAAGGGCACAAAGCCTCAGGCTGGCAGACTACATTTTAATGATCTACTGCTCTTTATGGTCACCAGTTAATAATGTATATTCCAAAAGTGCTAGAAGAATATAGTTTCAACACTTTCACCACAAAAATATGGAAAACTGGTGAAGTGATGGATATGTTAATTAGCATGACTGAATCCATCTTTAATGTACACACAGATCAAAGCATTGCAGGTACCCCACAATTATACACAATTACTATTTGTCGGTCAAAAGAAAGAAGCAAACAAAATTTCTGAAAGTGGATTTTAAGCATTCTCACCACAAAGAAATAAGTGGGTGAGTTGACAGATATGTTAATTAGCCTGATTTGATCACTCTACAATGTGTGCACACAACTGAACGTCATACAGTACTCCTATCATATATAATTATCACTTGTTAATTAAAACCAAAATAATAACAAAATAAAAATAGATGAAACATTTAAAAAGAAGAAGAGAGAACCCACAGGCTGTGCAATGAATTTTACAAAAGACAGGATGAAGAAAAGTGGTTCAGACATAAATACTACCTGCCAGTGACTGAAAGAGCCAAGGAGGGAAAGCATGTAGAGGCCCATGAGGCAGGTGGCAGGGACCCACAGAGCCCCGCCTCATCTTAGGAGACAGCATTGTATGGCAACCATCTGCCCCGAATTTCACAAACGCTTATCTCCAGCGAAACTATACTTGGAATGAGGAGGAATGGAGGTTAAATGAGGATGGGAGGGCTGCCCCGAATTTCACAAACGCTTATCTCCAGCGAAACTATACTTGGAATGAGGAGGAATGGAGGTTAAATGAGGATGGGAGGGAGTGGGCTCTGACCCACCAAACCAATCTGCACCACAGGGGGACACTGCAGGAAGACAGTGTTGCAAGCCAAAGACGCAGCCCTCACCAGGAACCCGGCAGCAGGGTCCTGAGTGTACTTCCAGCACCAGGGTACTGAGAAGTACACACATGCTATGGGAGCCTCCATTTTGTGCTGTTTGCTACAACACTCAAGCAGACTAAGGCAAACAATTTAGCAGATCTATCAAAGGTAGCTTCTAAGTTCCTTTACACACCATATCCACCAATGTTCATGACCTTGTGCTGCTATGGAGCCAATCAGCAGCAACACTTAGGCACAGAGAGAGAGAGAGAGACAGACAGACAGACAGACAGACAGACAGACAGAGACAGAGAGAGACAGACAGAAACAGAAACAGAGACACAGACAGAGACAGAGAGACAGAGAGAGACAGAGCCAGAGACAGAGAATGCATGCATGCAGGCCAGCACACAGCAACAGTTATGCATCTGGCTGCCCTCTCTGCTCTCTGTGCTTTGAAGTCATCAAAAGGAGCCAGGGAAGTTGCATGGATGAACACAGAAGGCCCCCAAGGCAGTGGAACATACACATGCTCTAAAGACCAACTGTGCAGAGGGACAGGTCTACAACCAGCCGTTCGAAAAGATCCCTGACCCAGAGTGTCCCTGCAAGCCTGTAACATGTGGGGATTTTACAACTGACTATGAAAAACAAAATATTTTTTTATTATTTTATGATTACAAATGACATTATAACATTTATAATATGATAGCTTAAATAAAACATATTAGCAAATATGATTTCACCCATTTATGTATATTTTTAAAATTCTGGCAACTAGCAAGTTTAAAATTTGGTATGTTCCTGAAGTCATGTTTCTGCTGGACGTCAGCAGTCAAGGATGCTCACTGCACTGTCAACATAGCCCCCTGGGGGCTCCTGTACAGGACATACTTACCCTGTACTCTACATGGGTGTACTCGTCTCACTTTATGAGATGTGTGCATTGCTTCCAAATTCTTTTTTTTGGTGCTGAAGATTGAATCCAGCACTCTAAACATGCTAAGCACACTCTATTCTCTGCCCTGTTTCCATCAATTTTTAACCTGGTAAGTTTTAAAGGAAAGTGCTTCTGAGGGTCATGTTCTTCAGCCAATCCCGTGTGCCCCTGAACGTGGCAGTGGTTAAGGGACTAAACCATTAGGTTAGCTGGACTGGCCTGACTTTGAGTGGGGTTGGCACTTACCCTGTTACCTGACAATTCTGAGCAGGAAACAAGAGAAAAGCCTGTTTTATACCCAGCTGCTGAGTACTCAGAGGCCTGGATAACTAAAGAAGGCAAAACTCTGTTAGTAAAACCAGCAGGGTTTCTGAAGGCCTTTCATCTGCTTCACAAGGGGTTCTCTTCAATTTTCTCATAGATTTACATTAATCTATGCATTGGCAGAGACTGTTTTACAACCCTTTCTAAAAAGCACCTGCTCATCATGCTTGTTTTAAATTTGTACTAAAGTTTTTGTGGCATTTGTAAATAGATGTTCCAGACAAGCAGAAACATACACAATGACATGTTCAGGGTTTATAGGAATTCAAGTCATCACTGACATAAATTAAGGAATCTTGCAATTATCACTCAATTCTGATTCATCCCTGGAGGATGAAATAGCACCCCAAATCACAGTGGAGAAGAGGTTACATCTTTGGAAGACAGTAATGCACTGGCCTGAACCTGTGCATTACTTGGGGACACCCTATGTCCCCAAGAACACTTTCATTTCCCTTAAGTGCCACAGAACACAGGGAAAGGCTGCACCTTCCTCAGGCCTAAGTGTGATCCAAATGCACCTCACAAAAAGTGAGGGCCCCCTTGGGCATGATACACTGTTTCTTCAGACATGAATAAAACTCCATCACCACCCTGGACAAAAGGAAGGAAAGTCATTGCTGAGGCATCTGACAACTGGGCTGGTTACAGGAGCTGCCTGATATAGACATGTCCTCAAAGTCATCGCAGATTCCTGAACTCAGCACAGCACATAGCGGTCACACCTCGGAGTTCATGACAGGAGGTCATCAGTGACAGGCGACCACCATGTCTTCCCAGCCACAGACAGAAGCTCATTGAAAAACAGAGCCACCAGGGGAGATTACATGGGAATCAAAGAATAGACCAATGTACTGGCTCTAGCAGGCACAAGCCCTGAGGAACACACAGTTCCTGCAGTGAGCAACATTTATCTTTATCTCTAATCTCATTTTCTATAAGGAAAAAACCCTGGTCACCAGTCAGAGTCTGAAGCCACAGATAATGGAGATATCCATGGTCAGATGCATTGTCAAGCAGTCCTTTCCAGGAAGACGTAGGAGCTCACACTGGGTGGAGGCTACTGAGCTCACACTGCGGGGAGGCTACTGTCCTGGATGCAGAGCCCCACATCTTGCCCTTGGTTCAAGATGTAAGCTCCAGCAGCCCATCAGAAGTCCACCACTCAGGCTTTATGCAGGCAGCCAGCCAGCATGAGCAGAGACACCCAGACAGATCTGCCTCTGCCTGCTGGCTGCTGCCACTGGAAGGCTTGCTTCTTGTGGACAGCCAGAGGGATCAGGGACACATAGCTAGGTAAGTCCTGTGCACTCTCAGGCCAGCACGGGAGGCCCTTGCTTCCTTTGGGCAGCCATCATCCAACCAGGAGAATCAAACAAACACATCCCTGTGTACTTACCACCATTGCGTGAGTCCCAGTGTAGATACACAGGCTGAGAGAAGCAGTCCCACCTCCATGCATACCTGGTCATCAAGGAAGCCTCAGTGTAACTGCATAGATTTGGAGAAGCCTTCCCCATGCCCTGACAACTGGGGGAGGTGGAACCTGGGGTCAGAGGAACCCAGGTGCCTGTCCCATTCCCCTACAACACAGAGGGGCAGCCCCAGCATGGGAAGTGCCTGGGACCCCACATCAACTTGTTGGGAGGAACCCAGGAGAATGTCAAGACAAAGGAGCAAAAGGCAGATTCAGAAATCCAGGCCACACAGAACAAGTCTGAAAGATACAGTCATGGAATAAAATGGAAGTCACACACCTGAAATCTCCAAGAGGATAGCAACTGAAGTAATAATTTAAAAAAACTTAATGAGATTGCAAAAGTAATCAAATCAGAAATAAAGTCAGGTGAAAGAAGAAATCATAAACATAATGAAAGAATTGCTCAGCATATCTAAAGAAGACACAGATAAAAAAAGAGAAGCATAGGATAATGATGGAAATCTTGAATGAACAATATAGAAAGAAATTCTAATGCATGAAACCCTACAGTGCAGAGGACAAATTCTTCTAGAAAGAAACCTCCACTGGAATTCTCCTCTCTTGATGGGAGGGGGAGGGAAACCTCCCTGGCCTGTGTTTTCTTAGATTCTTTCACTTCCAAATATATCCAGATGTTCAGTGCCTGATTTGTCCAGGGACCACAGATCCCCAGAACCCTGCACCTAGCAAGGGAATCAGCTGTCCCTGGATGCACCCATGTAGGGTGTGGCAGGCACAAGGCTCTGCCTGGTCTAGGAAGGAAGCTTCTCCTGCCAAGGATCTCTCTGGCATCTATTCCCTAGGATCTGACTCTGAAGAAACAACAGCAGCTCCTTCCAACTCCTTCCCGCCAGGGATCCAACTGCTGGTTTCAACAAGCCTCAAGCCCCTGTTCCCCCCAGAGACCTTCCAAAGAAGACACAAGAAGCTTCTTCATGTCCCCAAAGTCAATCTGGATCCCAGGATTAGCTTCTCTCCAGCTGTCAGACTCTTGGTGTCCCCAGACTAGGTCCCCACCCCTCAGATGTGACTGCAGAAGACGCTGCACCTTGTCTTCCCTATGAGAAGTCATTGTGATGGTCCCATTTCCTCATCCAGCCTACTCAGAGACAGACCCTAAAAGACCATGACTTAGTACTAAATAAATCTACCCAAGTGCTAACAAAACATAGGTTCATTCCTTCAACTGCTAACTGTTAGACACTGAGAACAGCTGTTTGTCAGAGTAGACAGGATGGAGGAGGCTAGGTCAAGGGAGAAATTTGACTCAAGGCAGCCCTGTGGCCTGAGAGGATAGGGCCCACACATAAGTCATCTGCAGACCTTGAACCCTACTAATGGATACTTGAGTGTACGTGTTTGTGATTTTCCTATAACCTAAGACTTATGGAGAACTGGATGAATCCATGTTGATCGAGGATTGAAAAACAAGCCTTCCCTGATGGACATCTTGAAGGAATGACACACTGTTCTCTGTGAACAGTGATGTGTCCAGCCTGCCAGTGTCCTTGTCCTTGAGTAGTTTTCTAGGAATGCAAGAAGCATCCGGATAGATGACGACTCACACCTGGTCTCCATGGAAACCGATGGCTTGTGAAACCTTGCCTTTAGTTACCAGCCCAGCAGCACCCACTGTGTGGTGCCCAGTGCTAAGCGACAAAGAGTGGTCGTATAAGATTGTAAAAGACAGGGGCATTGCTAGTAATGGGTGTTCACTTCTAGCACAAACTGCTGCTGCAATCCTTCAACTCATTAAGTAGGTCTAATGCCAACAAATTATCAAACAGATCCATGCTGGAATAACGGGGCCACTGCTACATGACATAGGAAGCACTCTAAACTTGGCCCAGCTGCAGTGCAGACACACGGCCCAGAAGGTTCCAAAGGAAAGAGCATAGCCCAGCCCCAGGTGGCACTCAGAGACACAGGCACAGGGAAAAGGATCAAGAGTGGATGCAAGAGAGAGAAAGAAACGAGGATTAAAAAGAAATTAAGTTGCATTGTGTACATTTACCAACTCCAAGAAATGTAAACGTCATATACTAAACATATGTACCACCAAAAAGAATAACAAGGAAATGTTTTAAAAATATGGATGCCCATTTACATACCACTATATAGCAAATCTGCCTGCTTAAATCAATCTGAGACTAAGAACAAATAAAAATTAAGAAAAAACAAAATAGAATTTTAATTTAAAAGAAATGGTCAATTTTGTCATTTTCTCAATTATTAATTTTTCACCAAATGTTGTGCCCAAACTACTAAACAAACCAAAAATCATTAGAAAAGAAGCAGTGTCCCTTTCACCCACATAAGGCAGCCCTACTTAAACGACTAAGAACAATGTTTTGGTATTCTCATTAAACAAAAATGGGAAAACTGTTGCTAAGTGCCAGAATGTGTTTGCAAGCTTTCCCCTGCACTAGTGGGTGTGGGAGGATGAGGACACACTTCCTGACATCAGAGGTCACCAGCCATCTCTGTCCCTCCCTGTCTGCTCTGCCTAGTGCAGCCTCCAGAACCTCAGTGCCTGGCTAGATCCAGCCCATGGTCGCTCCAAGCACCCTTGCACAGCCAACCAAAGCCCCCCTTGTTTCCCCAAACTTACCACAGAGCACATACAACCTAAGCATCAAGCTTGAAAAAGAGCTGATCTGCAAAGAATGGATATATAATTTTAAAAACGAAATGGCAAAACTAGAGAGAGTCTTCAAAAGGAGGCAGAGTCCAAGTGAGGCCACGGAGTCTACTTCTTGATTCCGCTTGAAAGAACAAGTGCCTGTGAGGGCTGCCATGTCTGTGGTGTCAGACTCTGCAGTCCTCAGAGTGTTGCTGCCAATGGGATTCTGCCCATGCCTGGGACAGCTGCCTCCTCTCTTCTGCCTGACTCTACGAGGCCAACTGTGTGCTACACAATGCCACCTCAGAAGTTATCTTGCAGTGGCTCCTCAGCCAACAGGTCTGGGCTCTCAGTCACCAGGCGCCACATGCCCCACAAGAGTCTTTGTGCAAGGTACCTCGATATTTGGGACCCAAGGCAACTGTAGAAAGGATCTCCAAGAGCTGGCAATGGGGACAGAATCCCTCCTTCCCTCACATCCATTCAGTCGCTGCTCCCACCAGGCACACAGAAATAAGCTGGGCACAGACAGCAGGTGGTGGCCCTTATTGCAGCTGCTACTCCACCTGTTCCTTAGCTTCACTGGTAGGACAAGGGTCATGTTTTTTATCAGTTTGTCATACAATTAGATTCTGATAAATGCCAGTGATCATTCAAGGTTCAGAAAGTAAGTTATATAGTTGGAATAAGTATAGTTTCTGCAATATTCTTAAAATCATATGTCTAGACAAATATGACATCGTGTTATCCACTTAGACCAATACAATCTAGTAACATAAGATCAATATAACATTAATACACAGTAACGCAGTACATGATACTTCAGTCAACAACAGATCATATATATGGCATAGTCCCATAAGATGACAATGGATCTAGGTCAGGAGTGTGTCACTGGAGAAGAAAGAAAAGAGCAGGAGAGAAAGAATGAGCCAAGAACATCTACAGAGAGAGGAACAAAGACCCCTGCTGATGTCAAGCAATTCCTTTAAATGCTTGAAAACAAACTCAGCACTGCATGGTGCATTATGTACTACAAGTAAGTCTATGATGGAAAAGAAACTGACCCAGGAAACCACCCAAGTCAGGCCTCCAAGAAGAGAAGCAGGTCCTCCAGCATACCAGTCAGGTCCCTGGGAAGGGCTCCAGGGTGGAGTTACCACATTCATAGCAGGTGATGGTCCAGGAGCAAAATGAGGTGGGCAGAGGGATGCACTATGGTCACAAGAAGTGTTATTGCCTAGATAAAAACATCCCCTGTTTGTAGCTGTTGAGGCTAGAGATTGACCACATGTTCAGGGCTGTGGTATGACTTCTCTGAGAACAAAGAACACTCAGGGAAAGCCACATGAAGCAGCTTACTCAGCTCAGAAAAACACCAAGCCCCAAGACAATCCAGGTAATGGGTTGCTAGGCAAAAGGGGTACCACAGACACTGTATTGCTAAGTGTATAAATAAATACTCCTACAATGAGGGGGAAGTTCCTTTCCACTCATCAGGTGGCCCCAGCTTTTGTCTCTTCTTTGTTTTTCTCATCCTACTGTGGTCCTTCACTCCAAGAACCTTAAGGGATGTGTGAGTTGCAGCATACCCCCACCATATTCTTGTGTACAGTGAGGGCAAATCAGATCATCATCAGAGGATGGATGAGTTCATAGCTGAGTATGCTGCTGAGGCAGGGTCCTGGGCAGAAAATAAGTCAGGGTCCCTGACCTGGAAGGGTGCATCTTCCCTCTGAAGCCATGATGTGAACAGTGTTCCTCTGCCACGATGTTCCTGCCTGATGCCAGCCAACCATGGACTGAAATCTCTGAAACCATGAGCCAAAATAACTCTTTCCTTTACACCTCAAGCACGGGGTATTTTGTACCATCAACGGGAAGGTGACTAATACACAGGGTGCTATGCAAGTTAGTCCCCACAGAGATTACAATAGGATAGATTTGGGGGGAAATAGTGATGACAATTACCTGAACAGGCCTAGATTAACATGTAACATTAACATCTGTGCTTGAGTTTTTAACTCAAAAAAATTTCCAAAAAGGAAAAAAAATGCCAGGTATGGTGGCAATTCCTGTAATTTCAGCACTCTGAAAGACTGACACAAAAGGATCACAAGTTTGAGCACAGCCTGGACTATTTAGCAAGCGTTGTTCTCAGAAAGAAGGAGAGTGAGTGACTCAACACAAATGCCCTGGATTCAATCCAAAATCACCAGTACCAAAAAATAAGGGGAGGGTTGTGCAATAGAACAAAATATAGAACAAAACAAGAGAATAAACAGGCAAAGAAAAAATATTTTGTGTGGCTATACGGTGTGTGTTTAAAGCTAAGTGTTACTATGGAAGTGTATTGTTTTCTGTGCAGATATATAAGGCATACAAATGCATAATAACCCTATGTTACAATTGTCTGCAGCATCGATGTGGTGCACAGCCTTGGGAGAAGCAGACTATACCACTGCCTGGGGAGCAAGCAGCTGGCCTGTCTGGATTGTGCAACTACAACATTTATGCAACAAAATCACCTAAGGATGCATCTCAGAATGTGTCCCCATGATGAAAAGGTGCATGATTATAATTTGAACTTAAGGAACTCAAACTAAAAGAAAACAAAACAGAAAAAACCTCCTTAGCACATATGTAAACATTATCAATCACACAAAGTATACATGTTCTTAGAGGTAAAAGGTCAGATTTCACTAGACTATGTCCCAAATGTAATGTTACATGCCTGGCTTCTGTGTGGCTTTCTCCTCACATCTCTTCCAACCTCAATAGCCACTATGGACATCATCTGTGTCCAGGCCACCCTAGACCTGTACAGATATCCATCAGCCCACAGGTATTCAGAGAACGTGATCAAGCGGTAGGCAACGAGGCACTGATTCACAGTTTCTCCATAAAAAGAAGTGGGGGCTGGCCACACACGGCCATGCCAGCAGAGGTTTCACACAGTTTCTTGACACCCTGGATGTCCCAGAGCCCTATATGTCTACTGTTCTTCAGGGGCCTGCACTACTGGCCTCCTCACCACAAATAATCCCAGCTAAATGCAAGACATGTTCTCATTAGGTGCTTTGGAAGTGTTGTTAAATGCAAAGAAAATATTCATTTTTAAATTCAAGGGAGTTTTGAGGTCAAATAGACCTGGGTTTCAGCTCCTACTGTGTCCTAGTGACACGGACACTGGCCATGCTGGCTGGAATGATGCACTTCACTATTCTCATAGACGTAGCCAAGACAGCTTTCCCTACCCGTGGGGAGCCATGGGTGCAAGCTATCATTCCCATGTTGCCATCACCAAAATGCCATTCATGTGCATTCCTGCAGTCATGATACTGTTCCCATGTGTAACTGTACAGAACATTGTACCCATGTGCTACTTCCACTGCAACATCATTTCTGTGCATTATTGCATGACACTGTTCCTGTGTTATGGACACATGACACCATTCCTATGTTCCAACACCATGATTGCTGATGTTGGCATAGCAAGAGCCACAATGCAGACAGGGAGGTAGGAATAAGTATAGCTGTCCTTTATACATGGTTTCACTTTCTCAGGTTTTAGTTGCCTATAGTCTACTGTAGCTAGAAAATGCCAAGTGGAAAACTCCAGAAATTGTAAACTATTATTTGAGTGAGGTGATGAAATCTCCATGTGTCCAGGACATGAATCACTCCTTGCCAGAATCTTCCCAATATCCACAGGGCTCACCCATCAGTCACACAATTGCTACCTTGGTTATCAGGTCAAATCCCCAACTTTGATGAGCTTCTCAAGGGCCATACTAGATACAACCAGCACAGAATTGCAGACTTGTGGCTTCACAGCTGATTTCCAGAAGAAAAAAATGTTGAGAGCTCCCCAGACAAACCAGAACATTCTATATCAGTTTATATGAGGACACAAAGAGGCAAAATGGTAAAAGAAGATCAAAAAGAGCTTGGAGAAAGAATTGCTTTAATAAATGCAAAAGGAAACATTCATATTCTACACTACAGAGTTGCAATTACCTCTGCAGTACTCTACCAATATCAGCAATGAATATAATGCATCAATGCCAGAAACGACAATCATGTGTGTAATGACATGTGTGTGACTGACAGGACACACTGAGAAAGAAGGTGGTCCCATGAGGTCCTCTCACCTAGTAACAATAAAGCCATATGGGTTTCTATAAATGGACCCTAAGATGTCTGCACTACAAGGAAGGCACACTAGGACACTGCAGTGGGTAACTAATGCTCAATTTGTAACTCCCAGTGGAACTGACTAAGCTGGTGCTGGGTGTGGAGGGCCCACCTGAGGACTGTTGCCAATGGCATAAAAGCAGAACCGGATGGGAGGATGGTGTGCTGTTGATTCTCCTGGAGAAGCTTGTCACACCAGTTTCCCTGATATAAACTTGGCTGTCCTCATCAGCAGAGGAACTTGGGTCCTCTGTCACTGAGGATGGCTGCAGTCCTCTTTGGGGAGCCCTGGTCCTTACCTTGAAGATTGTTTCCTGGCTCCAGTGCAGATCTCTCAACCTGGTAGCATAGACCCTTCATCCCACTGACACAGACTTTCTAGCTTCTAACACTGGCCTTTGGACCTTTGCAGTGCAGATCCTTGGTAAAGACTAGCAGGAGACATTGTTGTGGGCCCATCCAGGCCTCCAGTTGGACTTATGAAGGACATTGCCATCGGCTCTAGGTCTTAAGCTGGATTCATGCAGGACATTGCTGTGGGATCTAGCACTTTAGCTGGATTCTTTGGGTCTCTAGTATATGAACAGATCTCTTGCACTCTTCTACATTTGAATTTTTGGGCGAATATTATAAAATAATACTCTAAATTATGTGTCCTGTATTGAATCTATTCCCTTGACTCATTTATTTATTTATTTATTTATTTATTTGGTACCTAGGATCAAACTCATGATCTTGCACTTGTCAAGCAGGCGCTTACACTGCTGAGCTAAATCCCTGGCCAACAGATTCATTCCTTAGGACTCATGCCCCAGTATAAAGGAGCTCATATCTGTAGCTCCACAGACATCAGGATGCAGAGAAACTACTGTTCATGCTGTGAGAGGCTGTAGCATGCCGAGTTCTGCAGAAGTAATGCCAAGTACATGGCAACCAAGGAAGCAGTGTATAAACATGAGGGACATGACTTCACACCTCACCACATGTGTCTCTGGGCATCATCACAATGACCACAAAGTATATCTGCGATGGCCTCCTCATGTTAGGAACTATGTTTACATGAGTCACCCAACCAAATGCTTTGGAGAGGAAACGGTGAGAGCAGATGTGTGTGGCTCCAAGATGTTCTCCCCTGCCCTGCTGCTGGAGAGCTAGAAACTCACGTATGCACACACACATGCACATGGCAGAAATGTGGTTCCCAAAAAAATCCAGGACCTTGGTGCCAACAGCTGGGGAAGACTGAAGCTACTGTGAGCAACAGAGGACAGGCAGAAAGGTGAAGACAGATATCCAGGGTGGGGTGTCTGGAACCATTGGCAGAGGTATAGTAAGAAGGACAATCTCCATCAGAGCTGGAGCTGCCCCACAGCATCCTTTCTGAGGATGACAGGGCAGTCACAGAGAAAGGACCTATATTCCAAATACTGAACCCCAGCCCACACACCAGGATTTCTTTATCTCTAGAAAAGAAGGACCCTAAACTTTCTGTAATTTTGCAAAATTAATATATCATATGATACACAATACATTTTATGTACATAAGTGACTAGAGTTGATAACACAGTATACATGTGCATTATTCAGCTTCTCATGGCTGGGACATAATAACACCAACAACTTAAAGAAAGAGAGGTTGATTTGACTTGTGGTTTGAGGGAATTCAGCCCATGGTAAACTGGCTCTAAGGCAAGAGCCTCATGGTGGAAGGATGTGATGAAGCAAACATGCTTCGTTCATAGCAGCTGGAAAGCAGGACAGCAGAATAGCACCAAAGAAGCAGAGGCAGGGACCAGATACAGGCCCCAAAGCCACCCCCCATGACCCAGCTGAACACACATGGAAGTGTACTTTCTTAACCCCTTGAGTAGACGTCAAGCCAAGCAAGTTGATAAGCTTAACCATTACAAGTCAATTGGTTTTTCAATTGTAGATTTGCCAAGGACCCCTAAACAGAATATGTGCAACTCAACTCCAAATACCATTAAGAAACATTATTTTAGGAATTCCAATATATCAGCAACAATATGCTGCACTTATTTACAATCTAAGTCATAGAAGAAACCATGAAATGTTCCAGTGACAGCACTCTTAATGGTCCACACCTGCCCACAGAACTAATACCTACTTAGGTAGCTGATGGTGCCAGGGAGCCTCTACCCATGAAGCTCTGCTGTGGCAATGCCCCAGGATCAGAACAAAGATGCTGTATTTCTCAGAACACCATGCATCTAAAGCCTTCTGCACATTTTTGTTTGTAGTATTAGGGACTGAACCTATGTTTTCCTCACTGAGCTACATCCCAGTACTTTTTCATTTTTTATTTTGAGACAGGGTCTCACTAAATTTCCAAATTGCCCAGGCTGGGCTTTACCTAGCGAATTCCTGCCTCAGCCTCCCAGACAGTTGGGATTACATGAGTGCTACACCATGCCTTGATTCTTAAATACTTTATATTGAGGCAAAATATATAAGACAATATTGGGAGCCTTGAAGCTGGAAATTGACCTAGGGCATGACTCAGACATGATGCTACCAAAAAACAAAGAGCTCCCAGGTCAGCCACTAAAAAATTGTTACAGCCCAGAAAAAACACCAAACTCCTAGACAACCCAAGCAATGGATTGCTAGGCAGAGGGACTGAACTTGACATTATTAAAAACTTCCCAGTATATAAGAACTTCCCAGGATATAAAAAAACATGTTGCACTGGTTGAGCAGTTCCTTTCCTCCCATTAGGAGAGTAAGTGCTGCACCTGACCCCAACTTTGTCTCTTCTTTATTTTTCTCATCCTCTCACAGTCCTTCACCCCAAGAACCTCAGAAGCTGCATGGGTCACAACAAGACAAGTGTTCAATTCTGTAGCTCTGAGGACTTTCACAAATGTGTTCTATCACCACTAGTCACATACTTCTTACAGTATTATCAGCACAGTGGCTAAGCACAAGTCACAATCAAAGCACCCAGCTTCCATTCAAGAGACATGGGTAAATGGGTAAATATAGGCTCATGGAAACAGCATCCAACACATTCCAAGACACAAATTTTAGGTCCTAGCTTTCCATTCTCCAGCTCCACATACCATCAGCCCCAGCCAGCCTCACAACCTCCTCTTGGTAGTGATATAACTGTGCCCACCTGAAGGAACTAGCATAGTGAGCAATCAAGATGTCATCATCCAGTGTGCATTATCTTCTCAAATAGAGAACAGGAGCTTCCAGCCACCCAGGCCATCAGATCACAGCTCAGGGTCCATGCATCCTCTCACAAAGCAGCTTTGCTCTTTTCTGCTGCTGCTGCTGCCGGCAACCTGCTCACTGCAATACACGTCCATGGCTGAAATAAACACAGCTGAAGACCAAGCTGTAGCTCACATACTGATCCTGTGACAAGTGTCCTCATCCATGCTGAGATATTTAACCTAGAGTATTTTAGCAAGAGACTTAGAAGCATTTTGTAACCCTATAACGTGATCAGATGTCCCCCATATAATGAGTATTAGGGTATTTATAATTGAATAGGTGCTGCTGAAGAGTAACTGCTTTACCTGGAAGCTCCCTATCAAAGAAGCCCTAGGAGACCAGAGTAATGGTAGGAGATGATGGAGAACATGGGAAAAATTCCTCACTCAAAAGCATTGATGAGTTAATGAGATATTTAGGTTTTCTAATCAATGACTACTAAAAGCATAGCTGCTGTTTTTCAGGGCCTATGATTTTCAGAGTTCACACTTCCCTTTTTAGCTCCACCCAGTACATGCAGAGCAGACATTATCAATACATAGCTGAGTGTGGGGAGCACAGGGCGGACACTGTCAACAGATGCTGAGTGTGGGAAGACTTTGCCACCTGACATCCACTCCCCTTTTTACCTTTAATGACAGAATCCCTAAGTGTTAATCTTACTGTGATGGTGGCACAAGATAAATAGTAAAACTTGCCATTTAAAACATTTTCATAGGCATTAACTGTATCCCCAATGTCATATAATCAAGGTTACCTATTTCCAAAATTGTCCAATATCCTGAATGTTAACTCTGCTCCTACTCCTGCCTCTTTCAGGCCCTGGAAAGCTCATTTATACTCTGTCTTTCTAACTTGTCTATTCTAGGTACCTCAGGTAACTGGAAACACTTACCATTTGTCCTTTTGAGCCTGGCTTATTCCACTTAGCATAGAGTCCTTGGGTCCATCCATGCAGCCTGTGTCATTCCCTGTCATGGTGCACGATATCACATGGGGGTGTATGCCCCATCTCTATATGCCACATTCTGTGGTTCCCTTCACCCACTGCTGGGCACCTTTTGGATACTGTAACTAAGGCTACTATGAATGTTGCCTTGCAAATATCTGTTTGAGTCACTATTAACAAATCCTTTAGCTGTATACTTTGGAAATAAAATTGCTGTCTCACCAGAAGTAGTGAAAATGTAAACTTTTTGGAGAAACTCCCAAATTGTCCCCACAGCAGCTGAACCTTTCATGTTGCCACCAGTAATTTTCTGCATCCTGGCCTGAACTTGCTACAGTCCTCTAATGTCAGTTTACAGTGTGAGCAGCCATGGGAGTGGCTTCTCACTGTAGCTTCGAGTTGTCCTTCCTTTATGACGGATGATGTTGACTCTCTTTTCAGATGTATGTTGGCCATCTGTGTACCACCTTTGAAGAAATATCTGTTCATGTGCTGGACCCATTTTTAACTGGGTTTTTGTCCTTTCATTGTTGTGTTGTAAGAGTGATCTACATATTCTTAGTGCTAAATCTTCATCGTATGTGATTACAAATGTTTTTTTCCCAAACATGAATTGCCTGATTCTCTTCAAGCACACATTTTCCCCTAATATAAAGTTGAGTTTATCTTCTTTTTCCCCTCTATTACCTGGGTTTTTGGTGTCATATTTAAGAAATCATTACCAATGTAAGATCATAAAGATTTGCTTGTGTTTTCTTCTAAGGATTTGATAGTTTAGCTTTTATAATTAGACCTCTGATCCTTACATTAATATTTGTGTGATATGAAGATGGGGTCAACTTTTTTGTATATCCACATACAGCTGTCCCCATTCCATTCATTTAAGAGACTATTCTTTCCCTGTCAAATGAATTGAAACACTTGTCAAAAAATAAATTTATGGCTATAATGGTCAATGCAGGTCACTACCCATAAGCACTGATGCTGGGCTCACAGAAGGAAGCAGAAATGCTCTCTCCACCTCAGTTTTTGGAGAGTTTGAGAAAGACCAGTTTAATTCTTTTTCAAGGGCTTAAGAGAGTTCACAATCAACACCATCCGGTCCTGGACGTCTTGCTGGGAGGTTTTTGATTGCTCACTCTGTCTCCATGTGCATCTGGTAATTTTTTCACTTTGTTGAGGTTATCCCGTTGTTGGTACACAGTTGTTTACAGTGTTTTTATAATGCTTTTACATTTCTATTGTCAGTACACAATGTTACCATTTTTGATTTTAGTAAATTAAGTTCTGTTTAGGCCATCTCACTAAATTTTGTTTATCTTTTGAAAAATCTGCTTTGGGTTGATTTACCAGCCTCTCTTTGTTGATCTCTAATCTTGATTTTGCTTCCTACTTATAACTTCGGGTTTAGTACGCAATTTCCTAAGTTTTTAAAGGTACAATTGTGTTCATCATTTTAGATCTTTCTTGTTGCCTCATGTAAGTGTGGCTGGGTCTCAGTTGTTCCTGGCACAGCTCTTACCTTGTCCTCTGGGATCTAGGATCTGTTCTTTTGCTCACTTATTCCTCTGTACTTTATTTCCCTTGTAAATTCTTCTTAGAGTTCCGTTTATTTAAGAGCGCATTGTTGACTGACGGGGAGAACATGGTGGACAGATAACAGCAACTACCGGAGGCTCTCTGAAACACTCGGCTCAGAAGCTAGGACTGGTGCGGACTAAGGAGACATAAGCAGGTAGAGATATGCTCTGCTGACTCAGGAATGAACTGGACTGAGAGAAACCAACTTGGAATGCAGTCCTGGTGCTAAAACAGGAACAGAAAAGCCTTGGTGTGGAGGCTGGACCCCATGCCATTGGAAGCCGCGAGTTGGGTTTCCTGCCGCGCGGTGGCTGGCTGCCTCTACAGCGGCTCGGCAAGGAGAGAGACGCACGGAAGCTCTGAGAACGACAATCTGCGAACGGAGTCGAAAACAGGACAGGCAGGGAGGTGTGCACTGACTTGTGGTGAGGTGAGTGAGAGAAACTGACACTCTAACACAGTTTGACTCCAGCGGAGGACTTTCTGGGCCCGAGCAGTCCTGTGGGAGCAGGGCGCGGTGGCGACTCCAGCCACACATCCCCCTCTCAGGCGGGATTGGTGAAAAGTGCCTGGCCTGCCTGACGCTGCCGGCGGACCCGGTAGGCTGTCCCAACCCAGATCCCAGAGCCTGACGGTGGCCGGGAGGGGCGACGCGTAGGCTGCCTGGTCCGTAACACCCTGGTGTGCTGCGGCGGGCAGGAACACCTAACTGGCGCAATTCGATCAGGCTGTGGCTCACTGGGAGAGAAGCTGGGCCTCTTATATAAGCTTGCATATATAAGGAACAGAGAATATGGGAAGAGGCAGCAACAAGAAAGGCTCCTCGGCCCCCAATTCTGAGAAACAGGCAATAGCGGACACCGCACCAATAGACATAAAGCGCCATATAGAGAGCCTCATAGACCAATTCAGGAATGAAGTTATCAACGACCTGAAGCTAGAAGTATGCAGAATAGTTAGAGAAATGCTAAGCACCACCCAAGAAAAAACAGATGGTGGAATGGAAGAACAGAAAAAGAGGGGAGAATTGTTTGATGAAGAAAACAGAGAAAGCATAGAGTACGTGAAGCAGGTTCAAAGGGACTATCAAGAAATTAAGAAGTCTATCCAAGACTGGCATAACAGCTTGAAAGAAACTAAGGACAGACTATCTGAACTGGAGGGCAGACTTGTAATATGGGAGAATGAAATGAAAAACTTCTTAAAAATAACAAAGAAACAAACAGCAATAATACAAAGACAAGAAGATGATAAGAGGAGCCATAACTTAAGGATTAAGAACATAAAAGAAGAAGTAGGGACACAGACAAGTGAACTACAAAAGCTACTCACAGAAATAATCCAGGAGAATTTTCCTAATTTAGCAAAAGGTAAAGATACTCAGATGTATGAGGCATACAGGACCCCAGCTACCTACAATCCAAACAGAGCAACACCCAGGCATATAATAATAAAAATTCCAGAAATTCAATACAAGAACAGAATATTAAAAGCTGCCAGAGACAAGAAACAGAACACTTACAAGGGAGCACCCATCAGAATTACAGAAGATTTCTCTGCACAAACCATCAAATCACGAAGAGCGTGGGGGGAAATAATTCAAGCTTTGAAAGATAATAATCTCCAGCCAAGATTGAGATATCCTGCACAACAGTCCCTGGAAATTGATGGAAAAACAAGGTGCTTCCAGGATAAAGAGGAACTGGGGGAATTTGCAACCACCAATTCAACTCTACAGAAAGTATTGCAGGATATTCTAAAAAAAGAAAAATACAAAGAACCCAGAAATAGTGGCGGGGAGGCCACAATGAATGGAGCAGAGAACAAAATGAAGAAGACAAACTGACAGCTACTGACAGAAAAAGAGCTCAACAGAAATGAGGCAGAGAAGACTGGATGATAGGAACAGCTATTTTGGAGAAAATGACATCTTAATAGGTAATACTGATTTAGTATCATCTTGTTTTGAAGTCTCATCTAGCTTTTGTCCTTCTGTCTCCAATGGTCTAAGTAGGTTGTATCTTATTGGATTTTATTATGTACGATAGTATAAGCAAAAATCTTTTAAAGACAAGGAGATTATACAGAAACCATTGTTCATTTTCTGTTAGTCGATTCTAAATACTCTGTAATGCTGTCATTCTCTTAAATGGTTTTACATTGTTTTGATATACTTAATGCTACACTATACGAAGTTGTACTCAAGGATTTCAAGGAAAGAGACAATATGGTAACTACTTTTCGGTTAGGATTATCTGGTGGTGAAACACTATTCTGCTTAAATGGTTATGTTTTGATCTGCGCTGTTTCATTGTTATGCCCTCTTTTATCTCAATCTCCACTCCATTATTTACTTTTTTATCTTTATCCTTTTAATTAAAGGAAAAAAATAACAGGATATATTATAGTAACCCACTTTGACCTTCCATTACCTCGATTTAAAGCCCTGTATTACTCTCACCATCTGGTTTTTAACTGATGTTCCCCTATTCTGTTTTGCTGGATAGTATCAGGTTCGAAAGTTTAGGCATCAGCTGTGAAGATAATGAGATTCATTATAACGCCCATTCTCGTTGACTTTTATCTACTTTTGAAGACCTACAATGTCTCCAATGTTTTGGTTTTGTTGGTTTTATTCTTTACTGTTTTGTTCAATTGTATTATAACTAACGATATAGGCAATTCTATTAGAGATAGCAGGAGGCATTATGGTACCCATTGTTGATCACCTTGTATTATGTTTTTACATTATCTATTATGTCCACCCTTTTGACTTGACTGATTCTGTTCTATTATGTCACATTTGGTTTTACTCTCTTCCAAAAAAGTAATAAGAACCGTGGGAGCAATGAAACCCAAAATGTGTAATAGTCATGGTACAAAAAAGAGGAAAAGAAAGTGCTCTAAACTATATAACTGCATGTACATTTAAGTGTATAAGATAGAAAATGATATCACAGAGTTTTATTGGATCATTGAACAGAACTGTTTGCAGTATCATTGATGGAATGTCCACTTTACAAGCTTTAACTTTGTGACTTGAACAATTATTTCTAAGATGACAATATGTAATCCATTAACTAGTGATTTCCTACTGTTCATTTTTCTGTAAATCTGTATAACTTGTACCCTTTCTCTGCTTTTTTTTCTTTTCTCCTTAAATAAAATTAATTTTAAAAAAGAACGCATTGTTTAATTTCCACACATTTGTGATTTTTCCAGTTTTCCTTCTGTTACTGGGTTTTACTTTCATTCTACTGTAATCAGAAAAGAGACTGCATGATTTAAATCTTTAACAATTTATTAAATTTTTGTTGGGTGACTGACCATCTTCCTAGAGAATACTTCATGTGTCCTTGAGAGGAAAATGTAGCTGTTTTTGTTGGGTGTATTGTACTATATCTGTTAGGTCTAACTGATTTCTACCATTACTCAAGAGTCCAAAACTAGAGCAGGACAAAATAGAAAATGAGGCCTGGGGGTATAGCTCAGTGGCACAGTGCATGCCTGGCAAGCAAAAGGTCCCAAGTTTGATTCCTAGTACCAAAAGAAAGGAAGGAAGGAAGGAAGGAAGGAAGGAAGGAAGGAAGGAAGGAAGGAAGAAAGAAAGAAAAAAAGAAAGAAAGAAAGAAAGAAAGAAAGAAAGAAAGAAAGAAAGCAAGCAAGCAAGCAAATTAGGAACTCTCAGCTGTTGCCTGCTCCTCCAGGAGACAGAATTAAAACAACTGGAAAGCAGCTAATTTTTGAGGTGTGTGACAGTGGGAAGGTGCTGAAGCTCTGCTGTGAAAAGAGCTTTAAAAAGAAAAAGAGAGAGGGGGCTTTGAAGAGCGGAAAAGAGGTCGAGAAAGAGTACACAGGTGCCAAGCATCCAGCTACACAGCAGAAGTAAGCAGAGAGAGGAAAGAAGCAAGAGGGAACAATGCAAAGCTCACAGCTTCCACAGAGCTCCCCACGGTACACAAGTGCAGTCTACACAGTGGCCTGGAGCCTGCTCAGCATGCTCCTCTTTTCCTAGCATACAATCCCAGAGCAGGACTGGGAGTGGTTTTGGGGAGTCTCTATTTCACCTTACTGCTTTGGGAGTCAAAAGTCACTATATTTCCCTGTCTCCAGAAACCAGCAAAGAAGTCATACACTGCCCCAGTAGGTGTTGGCCTTGAGAGCTAGTATGGCTATGGGAAAAGCTTCTGAAACAATGCCACTGGGAATTCTATGTGGTGGCAGGGGTCAGTTCCAGAGAAAAGGACCAGCTCTGAGAGCTGCAGGTGGAAGGGCTGTTTGTGTGTGATGAAATCACCTGGGATTACATGTAGAGCTATGTTTTGCAGTGTCAGAGGCAAAGGGTGGGTTGAGCAGGGTGGGACCCGGCCCTATCTCCCAGTATCTGCCCATGCAGAGGCTGCACCCTGCTGCATTCATCCAACCTGGAGCAGGCACTGCAGAAGGTACCTGAGATCCAAAAGTGCTGCAATGACTGGCATCAGCTCTGCCCTCAGAGCACACAGAGAAGATGAACCCAGAGCAAAACGATGAGTGGAACTTTTACTTTCTGCTGGGTCCAGCACTGAGAAGCAAGACAGCCAAGACACACAAGGCGAGCCACACAAAGGAGAGGAAAAGGGCACGAGCACACAGTCTACACTCTCTCCAAGGGTACATGGCCAAGAGGCCACAGAACGAGGACCTATCTGCCACAAGCTGAGCATGGCCTCTTTTACCTAGGGAGAACACAATCACCTAGGCTCGGACATAGCAAGGACTGAATCGAGACCCACTACATAAGAAGTTAAGGGAACTACATGAAGAAGTCCATCTGGAATTAAACTCAGCTCTGTAATACACACAAACCAGTTTCCCTGGGCTCTTTGCTGAGAGAAGGCTGCTCACCAAGAAGACTCTCACATAAACGTAGAAAAAAGTTCCATACCAATGGACCCACAGATCTAAACACAGAAATACAAAAAGCATGAAAAAGCAAAGCAAATGATTCCTCAAAAAGTCAACGCCTTTCTGGAATCTGACTCCAAAGATATCAAAGTGGATGAAATACCAGAAAAATAGTTCGAAAGGATTTTTAGATAGTGAATAAAGTCAAATAAACTACTTAAGTAGGAAGACAATGCAGAGTATGGAACAGAAATTCAACAGATGCTGGAGAAGAACAAAACAGAAATCTTGGAAATGAAAAGTTCAATAATTCAAATTTAACAACTATAATCCAGAGGATCATTAAGAAATATTTTGAAAAACTATATGTGAATAAATTGGAAAGTCTAAAAGAAATGAAAAATTTCTAGAGACAAATTTTTTAAAAACCTAAATAGATTTTAAAAACAAAGAGATTAAAATAATAAAAAACTTTTCAATAAAAAAATTCTAGAGCCAGATAGATTCACTGCTTAATTTTGCCAGACTTTTAAAGAAGAATAGAGTACTACTCTCTTCAAAATGCTCCACAAAGTAGAAAAGGAACTCTTTCAAACTCATTTAAAACATCAATATTTTTCTGCTACCAAAACTTAACAAGAACACAACAACAACAACAAAAACTATAGAATAATATCCTTGATGAACAAAGATACAAAAATCCTCAACAAAATACTTTTAAACTGCATTCAACATCACATTAAAAAGATCACACACCATAATCAAGTTGGATTCATTCCAGGGATGCAATGTTAGCTCAATATAATCAAACCAATAAGTGTACCATACTATTACAAACTGTGCCACTATAAGCATAAGTGTGCATATATCACTGTGGTGATATATAATGCTTTTAATTCTTTTGGGAAAATACCAAGAAGGTGAAGCAACTCAAATGCCCATCAGCCGATGAATAGATAAAAAAAAAAAACGTGGTTTTTATACAATGGAGCATTACTCTGCCATAAAGAAGGATAAGCTTAAGACATTTATTGCTAACTGAACTTTGAGACCATACTTTTAAGTGAAATAAATCAGACACACATATGTAAATACTGCATTGTCTCACTGGAGTGAGAAACTGAAGGTATGAATAAAAACCAAATTGTACAAGAGATATGGTAAAATGGGAAGAAATTGTTCAAAAGGAAAGAGGGACTAGGCGGTGGAAAGGAGGAAGGGAAGGAAAGGAAAATTAAAGTTGCAAAAAGAAGGATAGAGTAGAAACAAAGCTTTGCAAATAAGAGAGGAAGGGAGGGAAGGGGAATAGGAGGGAAAAAACACAAATCGAGCTATATTACAAAATCCCTATGATGAATTGTTACCATTGTATGTATATACCTAAATTATACCAATAAACTTAATCAGATAGAACAAACTTTTAAAAATGTGATACACTGCATAAACAAAATAAAAGATAAAAATCATATGATCATCTCAAGAAGTAGAAAAAGAGTTGTCAGTAAAATGCCACATCTCTTCACAATACTACCCTGAATGAATGAGTGACAGAAGACGAGACCTCAAAATCGCAGAGCCTGTACATGGCAGGCCTGTGCCAGCTGGGGAAAACTGAGAAGTGTTTCCCCTATAATCAGGAAATGGACAAGGATGTTCACTCTTATTCAACAAGTACCGCAAACTTCAGCCATAGCAATCAGACAAGAAAAACAAGCAGAAAGGATATGGATAGGAAAACAGAAAGTTACTTTATCCCTATTTGCAGATATGACTTTATACCTAGAAAACCTGGAAGAGGCCATTTATCTTAGAGCTGATAAATTCCTCAAAGTAGCAGGGCACAAAATCTACATACAAAATTTTCAGCTTATCCATAAACCAATAATGAACTCACTGAGAAAGAAATTAAGAAAACAATCTCACTCACAATAACCTCAAAAAAATTAATCAAATATTTAAGAATAAACCTAACCAAGGAGGTGAATGACCCATATGAGGAAAGACAGTGACGAGGACACTGTGGGACAGAAAGACCTCCCATGTTTAATGGTTTGAGAGAATCAGTACTGATAAAATGATTATACTACCAAAAGTGATCTACAAATCCAAAGTACTCCCCACAGGATACCAATGACACACTATACAGAACTAGAACAAAATCCAAAATTTCATACAGAAGCACAAAAGACCAAGAATAGCCAAAGCACTTCTGAGAAAAAAAGAGCAACACTAAAGATATTCATAATATCTGATTTCAAAATAGACCACGAAGACACTGTAACAAAAACTGTCCATGGTACTGGCATCAAGAGTCAGAGGATCCATGAACGAGGCAACCTGTCAACCGCCTGCAGAGAAGACAGTCTCTCTCACAAATGGTGCTGGAAAAGCTGCAGCTAAATGTAGAATACCCATAGGAACCAGTTCCATCACCCCTGGGCGTATACCTGAAGAAATCAAAATCAGCATGCTATAGAGGGACCTATATCCCCCATGCCTGCTGTGGCACTGTTCAAATAGCCAAGTTATAAAGTCAGCCTAGACATCCATCAGTGGATGTACGGTTAAAGAGAATGTGGGGTATATATAATGGAGTGCTACTTAGCCACGAAGAGTGACTGTCACCTGCAGAACATAGTCAGAACTAGAGAGCTTACTGTTAAAGGAAAAAGGACTCAGGTGAGTATCATGTTTTCTCCCATGTGGAATCTAGAGAAAGAGAAAAGATGGCATGAACGCAGAATTACTAGAGAAGAGGCAACGGTAGGCCAGGGTAAGAGAGGGCAGCAGAAAAAGTAGAGATGATCAAAGCTCATTTATGCATGAGTAGAGAGTCAAAGTTAAACACTGCTTCATATAATTAATGTGCTAATAACTAAAATTTAAAAGTAAAGTTTCCAACTACTGCTGTATCTCTTCCTTCAACTCTGTGCATTTTCACTTCAGTCACTTTGGGCTCTGTTACCGGGTACCCACATATTTGTAGCTATTACTCCCCAATGGACGGAACGTCTCAGAGACATATAGTGTCCTGCTCAAAGCACTAGAACAGGGGCTCCAAAGTCATACCACTGCCTGTTTTCATATGACCCACAAGCTGAAAATGGTATTTGCACCTGGAAGTGACTGAAAAATCAAAGTAACATTTTATGGCATGTGAAAATTACATGGGGATCAACTTTCACTATCAGAAAGATTTTACAGGGTTAAGGCACTGCTCATTCAATGCGCCATCCCAGGCTGCTGCACCCTGGGATGCCAGAGGCAACCACTGCCGCTGAGCCCCTAACCCAAAGTCCAGGACATCAATGGAACCCTCCCCAGATAAGTCCCCACACTCCTCTCATGCCTAGAACTCAGGTGGCCAGTAAGTTCTGGATGATAACACTTAGCAGAAATGTAGTGCATGAAACTACAACATGTGCTTAACAACAGAGATGGCGCCCATCTTTGCCACCTTTCCTATGAATGGCTAGAGAGCAGGTGAGATGGTAGGAGCCGCAGCATCCCTACATGTCCATGAGATGGAAGCTGCAGGCAGCAAGATGAAGGAGCCTGTGTCCATGGTGATTAGGGGACTTCACACAGAGCTGACTGTTCTAGTTCTAACCTTTGTTTATACTACAAAAAAGTTAACTTCTCTCAAGTCACTATTATTTCAGGACTTATTTGGGGATGTTGTATGGAACATAATTTAGACAGATACTTACTTGCCCCTAAAAGTTGGTGCACATTGATATCATTTAAGCCAGCTAAATCAAATGTTATGTATTTGGCAAATAATTATTTTGTTTCTTTTTTCTAACCCAAAGACTGATATACACTACCTCTACCACTCCTGGCAGAATAACTTAGCAAAGAATTTCTGTAGCTTTTTCTATTTAAGATACAGCAGGCTAAAGGACATTCTCCACAAACCACACACATACGAAGGTAAGTGAGGTTTTCCCATGTATAGCCTTTAAAATGTATAGGTTATCAAATCAGATCAGCCCTAAAAAGCCTTTGAAAATTTTATAGCTCATGTCACCTTTTTATTTTTACAACAAAATACTTTAAATAAAGTCATACACAAAACCTTACAACGATGAAGACAAAAGCAGAGAAACACAGGCTGGCTCCAATAAGAGGCTGCCACGTGAAAACGCACCCAAATGTCCAGCTCCAGCCTGCAACACTCGGGTTTTGAAAGTTCTCTAAGTGCTATTCACACTTTCTGTAAAGCTCTCATCCCAAGTGACTGTCAGATCATCTCAGTGACAGCCAAGAGCTTTCTTCAACCAATTCTGGTCAATCAGAACCACTTTTTCTACCTGAACTTTCACTTTACTTTGAGGAGTAAAATATCTAGATTTCTAGGTGAAGTTTTGTATGGTTCTTTTAAGTTCTGCAGTACCTGGGTCAGCTGTGGAATCCCTGTCCAGATCAGCAGGAGGCCTGGATGTTCCAAGCAGATGACAGCACACAGCCCCATCCACCAAGGCCACAGGCCCTCCTGCGGGACTCACATGCAGGTTACCAAGGTATATAATTAGAAAACCAACTAAGCACAAAACTCACAGCAGTGGTCGTGGATCCACATCTGGAGGGAGGAGTCATGACTTGGTGGCACACTCAGACTGCAGCCTTAAGGTGGCTGTAGATTAGGGAGCCGTGAGGCATAAACATCCTATTGGAACAAACCAGGCTTTGCTCAAGCTTCCAATGAGCAGCTGGAAGTGCAGTCAGGCAGCAAAACTCCCAGCTGTCCACGCATCCCGGCTTTACTCCAGGAAGCTCTTCTAATACTGTTTAAATAAGAACATCATCAGCTAAAGGTTAAGACTACAGTTAAAAAGATCTTCTATTTCACAGTTCTCTAGACTACTGCCATTCTTTTTCATTCAAACAACACACTTGTGACCTAGGCCTCTTGCTCAACAAACAGCTCCCCATACCTATGTGCAATGGATCCATCCCAAATGTGCCCCCTTCTCAACCAGCTCCCCCACATCTTTCCTCACTACCAACCTGCCACCATCTGTCCCTCTGCCCAAACCACCTTTAAAACATTAATTATTACAGTATTTCCATAACTATAAACTGCAACTCTATACTGCTTACTCTTCAAAAGTTCTTTCAGGAAATTCTATTAGGAATGGACTTGGGAAAAGGAATTCTGTAACAAAATCACACCTACGATGCTTGTTGTGAGCAATACAGAAGAGATCAAAGGGCTATCCAAACAGAGAACGCACACTTGGTTCCACCTATGAATTGTAGTTTATTTTTACATTTGTCATCAACAAAACACTCAAAGGGTTCACACGAGGTCCATTACCTTAGCATAGCAAGCCCACTGCACTGCATAGGGCTGCATCACTGGACAGAGGTCACAGGGTAAGCTGAAGAAACATTGTCAATGATTAGAAGATTGCTTGAAACACATGACCCATCAGTGATCCATGATAAGAATGGGTGCCTCTCAGGCAGAACAGTAATCTGACAGTAACATACTTGTTCACCTAGGCTGCACTGCTACACAGGGTAGTTCCACCTACCCAGGCTAGTGCAATTCCTGAGCAAAGAGAGTCCACATTTGGCATGCCAGTGCTGTCCTTGTCTACCTGGGCAGCACAGTTCAGTGGCTAGTGCCACTAATGGTAAGCAACACTACTGCAAGACAGAGTCCACACAACTGAACTGTTCCCTGGGTAGTGTTGCTACAAAGGCTACCAGCACTGATGGACAATGGCTCCCCCAGCCAATCAGAGACAGTCTATAGATGTTTTTTGCCTACCTGGGCAGCACTGCTACAAAGGCCAGCACCATTCCAAGACAGGCAGAGTCCTTGCCAGTTAGCAATGGCCTCAAGACAGACACTGAGGTTTGAAAAGCTTGGAATTTGGACCCTTTTTTTAGTGCATTGGTTCTGGTATGTGCTGTAATCAGCAGTGTCATATATGGAGCGGGTCAGTGTCAGAACCTCTGAAATTATCAGGTTTGAGCATTCCCTGTCACCTGGCAGCAATATATGCTTATTATGTATAACAATGGTGCAGGGTGATGTTTTAAGATGGAGGTACTTATGTCAAGTTTTAAAATAAACAAAATTGCAGCCACATACCATCAGGTCTCATATGAAACTGCCACTTATCTTTCCCTTTTCCCAGTGTTCTTGCCTTTAACCAGGAAACTCCCTGTAGCCCCACTAAGTCTGGTCATGGGCCCTGGGCTCTCTATCCTGCATTACAAAGCATACCTGGAGAGCATAGCTCTGCCCTTTACTAAAATGCCACTGATTCCTTTTTAAAAAGCTTTGTCAGTAGTGTGCCAGTGGAAGCATAGACCCAGCTCAGGCTTCTGTCCTGAGGTGCCACCTCTAGTCATGCTGCTACCTCCACATTCCTTGCAGGGGGAAACATTTTCAGTGTCCCTCATCCCTATTTCCCACACTCCTGAAGCATCCAGGCTTCTGGATTCCTGATTCTCTATAAACTATTGATCTTGATGATGTTTTTCCTCAAACCCTACTACTTGAAAGTGTTTTGAATAACTAGCAAAGCATTGAAGATGACTTATTCCAAGTATACTGTAATCATTGGCATTTTAACACCATCGCTTCATTTGCTTACTGCATCCAGCAGACTTTAATAACCACCCCCCTGCATGGCCCTGTTACCAGGCTGCCCACAGGGTCAAGTGGACTGTGCACCATGACACAGATGGAGGTCTCTAGGAGTTGGCCAAGCCGAAACTCTACATGCTGCATTTCAAAATACATGAACCATTCAGAAATTTACAGTCACTTTTACTCTCTTTCAACTCTTAATTCTACTATACTTACTCTAAAGAATTTTGTCCCAAAATAGAACATTAAATGCTTGAAAGTATTTTCTGATAATTGGTTTTTACTTATCTGCCACAAAGATATGCATGTGAACCAAAATTTACATTTTAAAACATTTTCTGACCATGAGGCTTCTAATGTTTTACACAGATAGCCCATGTCTGTATTAATAATTTAAATACAGGAAGTAAATTTCATGACTTACTGAGAAAGAGGCTTTGCTTTGTGTATCCCTGGCTGAACATCGCTTCCACTGGATTGAACTGAGCTCAGCACTCCTGTCTGTGCTGTATTTCATTTTTCTAAATATAAACCTGAGAAACTTTGAAAGCCTATGGACAGGAAGGAATTTTGTCACAATACTATTTAAAGTTTTAGGAGAAACTTCATAGTATCTACTTGTATTACATTCTGTTAATGATCTACCTAACAATGGCTTGATGAGTTTCTTCTTTGCTTTGGTTAAAAACAATAAAATAAAATAAAATAAAATAAAATAAAATAAAATAAAAAAAAAAAGAACTCCCGAATCACAATCCCAGTAGAGGCCACAGGTCAAGGCTTGAACCCCACCTGGCTTGAGAGAGGATGAACCTCTATACTCCAGCCTCCACTGGCCTGCAAGGTTGCAAACCCAATCCTGGGGCCACCTCCACTCCAATTCAGCCCAACCTCAAGTCTCCCCCCGCCCACCTTCTCACAGCTGCCCTGGGCAGCGCAGTCAGGACAGAACAGAGGAGTATGAAATTTTGGATGCTAGCTTTAGACAGCTCCTCAGAGCTGGGAAAGAGGACCTATGGTGCTTGGGGCTTCTGCCAACCCATCTTCTGCAAGGTGGTTCCAGAGATTTCTGATTCAGAGCAGGAACCCTCTTCAAAGAGCTTGCAAATATGCCTGCTTTCAACCTTCAGAGCAAATGCTCACAAAGGGGGCAAACACACCGATGGCTTTGCTCACGCAGGTCAAAATCATTATCCATTTAGTTTTTTCAGTATTTCCAGGTCCTCTTTTGAAATATTAAAATCCATACTTTTTTAATGCCAGGTAGAGAAAGACTATAATCTTGCAAATGCTTGATCATTATCATCTGAATAATATTAGAAAATTATGTATCATTTCCAACCCAAAGTCACAAACAATGGAACTGTGCTTTGCTTCTGATTCAAGGAGGCTGTGCCATGTGCACTTACTTTCTTCTTTCTGAGCCCCCATCAAGTGGTAATAAAAGAGTATGAAAAGAAGAAAACCCACAGAAGTGAAAGGACCTGGTGGGAGCCAGTATGTTCAACCACTTCACAGGGAATGGAACTTGAATGGGCAGGAAGTAACTGATGGACCAAGAAGATCACAGAGAAAAGCAAGGCAAAAGGACCCCATGACAAGAATGCCCCAGAATGCTGAGCTGGTCAGTCTAGGCAGAGGTATGACACAGGCAACATGTGAGACCACAGTCACAGAATCAGTGCACAAGGTCAGACAGTACTACAAAGGGAAGTGCTTGCTACGTGGCAGCCAGCATCGAAGCAGCCCACCACAAGACACCTACAGGCCCAGGACCCCAACCTTCCAGAGCATGGAAATAGCCTTCCTTCAAAAAGAAAACTGAGCTGCTCTGAGTGAATACCTGGATTGGAGGTTGAGAAGTTCTCCATCTACACAACCAGCTCTCTGCCCATTCCACAGGACAACACAGAGCTGAAGCCAAAATGAATAGCACAGGCTGCCCAGGAGAAAAAAGACTACAGGGAATAAAAGTGTTTGGGAAAAAGGAAACAAATGTACAAACAACAAATTCACCTACACAGTGATACATGAAAAAATACTGTCATTTAAAAAACATACTGCTAGGAAAAATGAAACAGAAAACCAAAAGGATATTAGAAATTAACAGTAAACTCGTTCAGATTAAATTTTCCACAAAATATAAGAGACTGAAAATATATTGTAGAAAAGAGAGAGAACTAAGAATCAATGTAGTAGAAATTCTTCCATCCAAACAACAGCTCAAGAAAGAAGAGACAGATAAGAGAAAAAAATGGAAGGAGATAATAAAAAAAACCATCATGAGAGTTGACCAAAGCAGAAGGCTATGCATGCAGGGAACTGGCCACTCTGTTACATGTCTGAGGGACAGGTTTATATGCCAGGTACAAGCTTGCAGGTGCTCAGAATATAAGATAAGGAGAAGCAGCTGCATGTGTCCAGAGAGCAGAACTCAGGTCCAACAAAGAAACAGTAATAGACTCTCCAAATGACACTGAAGTAATACAAAGAGAGACACCTCCAATATTCTTAGGCCATGTTATTTTGATCTCAGAACTCAATATCCAGCCAAACTTTCTAACACCAGGGAACAGACAAGATCATAAATTTGACCTTCCAGTCTAGTATTTGTGGATTACTGCAAAAAACATTAATAGTGAGATTGAAAATCAAGACAGAAAAAGTCACAAGAGAGAAACAAGAGGTCTGACCAGACAATAAATCAAACCCTTAAGAGGGTGTGCTTTGCAGTTCGGGCTTCACCAACAGTGCTGAAACTCAGAGCTAGGGCTCAGAGAAGGAACTGGAAGAGTTTCCTTTCTCAGTCCGAGAAAGAAAAGCCAAGGCAGTCACACCTGAGAAGGCTACATTCTCCCTGGAGGTTTTTAACATTTTAACAGGCAATAAAGAAATACCAGAAAAGGAAATGCATTAAAACTCTAAGAACACAAAACTGTTTCGGAAAGAAAACCATCAATGCACCCCAGTCAGCTCTGCCATGAATAATACCAGCATAATGTGAACACACATACTTCCTCCAGTTTTTAGCCCATAGCAAAAGAAACAAAATTAACCATGATTATCAAGCAGCATTTAAATGGTATCGCCTTGCCAAATGCTGGGTGGCAGGAGTGAAATGAGAAGCTGAGTAAGCTCAACAGTGCTAAAAGCTCTGTATTCCAAAGTGGGCTGCCAGGTGACACTGCCTAGAGTGACAGAACAGAAGTAAAGGCGGAGTTCGTATTTACAGCTAATGAGGTGGCAAGGAAAAAACTAAAAGCAGTTGTTCAATTACAGTGAAAGAAGGGAAGATGTGACACTCAGTGAGTGATGTCTGAGTAGCCTGCTCTGGAGACCCAAGGCTCCTCACAAGAGCCCTCCCTCAGAAAGCCACCAGCCACCAGAGTGAGCCTGCAGTCAGGTCACATCTCCCTGCCCAGCCACAGCACACACAGCACTAGCAAGAACTTCACTCAGACCACAGGTCTGGGAGATGAGGGGATGCCACATAGGACCAAACGTGAACCAAAGCACATCTGAGAGGGAGATTTGTGGGAATTCTACCTTGTGCTCAGTTTTGCTATGAATCAAAAACTGCTCTAAAAAATAAAGTCTTTATTTTAAAGAGTGGCCTCTATCCTTCTTGGGATGCGAGAGGCAGAGCAGGACACAACTGCTTTGTACTGTGTTCATTCTATACTTCTGGATTTTTAAACTATGTGAAAATAGTTAAAACCACAAAATGATATACATTAAAATTAAAACATTTTTAATTTTTTGTATACAACAAACTTGAAAAGCAACAGGAAACAAATAAAAGCTAAGTTTCATCTTCCAGCTAGAAAAGAAAGACCTTTATTATTGTTCCAGACTTTATGCAGAAACACAGAAGCAGCTTTAGTGAGATTTCTGGAAGAAGCAAGAGAGCCTTTAACACAAGGGACCAAGTAGCAGACAGCAGCAGGCTATGCTGAACCAGGTGGAAGCCTCACGCAGTCATCATCCCAGGGCTTCAGAGCCCCATTTGTGACCCAGACTGGTAACAAGGAGATTCTGACAATGCTGGGGAATGGGGAGCCACCATCCATGCAATCTGTACAAGGCCCATGGACTCACTCGGGAAGTGTGTGACCAATGAAACCCAAAGCAGTACAGAAAAGGAGAATCAGATGTTTAAAACTGAGAATAATGATAGACATAACCTCACCAGGAAAAGAAGTAAAGCCTACAAAGGAGGCCAGCTGCACACGATCACACGGCTTAGGAGTACAGGCCACTTTAGAAGGGAATGGAACAGGGTAAGTCAGCCCTGTGCAAGCCAGGCAATGGGCATGCATTAGTAATATAGCCTCTCGCTTCAACTAGAAACACTGTCAGCTGTCAGCGCTTGGAAGGTGTCCAGAGATGTGACTGTCAACGTGAAGGAACACGTGGCAGGAGGGACCAGTAAATCCTGAGATCAGACCTGGCTGGAAAGGCGCCCATAAAGAGCAAAACACTAAAACAAGACGGTGAGCTGAGACAGCAGAGAGAAGCAATGCTGCCCTGAATGGCTCCCTGCTCCCTGCTGTAACACCTGGATTGGGATGTTTTAACAGGTCACAATCAAAATATGGATACACTAAGAATATAAAATTGCATTTGGAGACGGTTGTGGTGATACTAACCTGAAACCCTAGTATTCTGGGAGACTATGGCAGGAGGATCACGAGTTCAAGCCCAGCCTAAGCAACTTAGTAACTTAGCAAGACCTGGTCTCAAAGTAAAAAATCAAAAAAAGACTGGGGAAGCGGCTCAGTATGTAGGTGGAGGCCCTGTGTTCAATTCTCACAAAAGAAAAATATTATCTTTAGGTTATATGCATAAGTTATACATAAAATAAATCAACTTTGTGTTAAGATACAGATCCCACTCCCAAGATAGCTCATTATATCTATGAAAATATCCACAAATCTGAAAAAAAATCTGAAATCTGAAATCTGAACCACCACCACCACCCACCCCCCGTCCCAAGCATTTTAGATAAAGAGGCATAGTCTGCCGTAGGTAACACCTTAGACATGTCAGATGAAAACTGCTGATTTCTAGTAACAGAAATGTTCAAGGATCAACAAAACAGGAGAATCTGTCTCTTACAGAGGTTGCTAGATTTAGACAAAACAACTGGAAAGTGCAGGGCAAGGTCCAGCCTGGGCAAGTCAGTGCCTCTGTGAGAGGGATTCACCAAGAGCCAGAGTAGGAGCTGCATCTCCAGAGGGCAGTCCTGGGGCGACGTGCCCTCAAGTGGGAGCTGAGCTGTTCATATTTGATCCTAATGTGAGGAAGGGTTTGGAAGGGTCACTCCAGGACGTGGTTGTCAGGTCACAGCCCTTCGTCATTTTCATCTCAAGTCAAGCACAGTCAGGTGTTGTTTGAAGACCGACTTAATGTTTTGATCAGGGTCTGGTGCCCTTGGCATTGTTAGAGACAGTTCTTTCAGGTAAAATTAACAAATATATCAGGGTTGACTAACATCAGTGGTGAAGAGATCAGAATAATATATATACACACATAATATACAGATAGATGTGTTTATACTTGAAAGGGCTTGTGACATTTACTGTGATAGAGAAGGAAAGGGCTTTATTCAGGCCACAACAGCAGTCAGTTCATCTGGTGTTGGCTATGAAGTCCTTGTTCATAGCCTACAAGCAGAAAAGCTCATATTCTCCTCAGACTTTCCACTCAGTGGCAAAATAACTATGATGCCCCCAAAAAACATCATTAAAACGTGCTTTTCCAGAAATAAGAGATTTGCAACACAATATTACAAATACAACTTCTTCTAGCTTCCCAAGACAAGCTTCCATGTCTGCAAATGAAACCTTGAAGAGGCCTCAGAGCAGGGTGGCGCTCCTGTCCACCTTGGCCCCCCAGCCAGTCAGTCTCTCCAGGCTTCTGTACTCTCCATCTTACGGTGTCTGTAACAACTGGGTGTAGGCACCCAGTGATCATCAGATAAAGTAACTGGGCCTGGAGGCACTGAGGTGCACTCAAGTCCTCACCCATGCTGCACCCCCATGAGCTAACTGTGACAGCAGAGGAGGAGAAGAAGCTCCAAGCCTGGCCCTGCTCCAGTGCCTCTCATACACAAATGCAGCTCTCGGGCTGTGGCTGCTCGGCAACACTGAGGTAGAACACAGGGACTGGGTACAGCATTTGAGGAACTTCAATACCACCCAAGCTCTGCCTAAATGAAACCAAAATAGGAAAATGAAAGACATATGACCTTTAAATCAGCACCATCTGAGCTCAAATGCGGAACTGTGTGACTCCAAACTCCATCTCCACCCTAAGCTGCAATGATTCAGCAATGCTTTTCCAGCTGTCCACAGGCAGGATGGGTCCAAAGGAAGCAAGGCACCACTCCTGGGAATGTGCAGAGAATCCTACCAGCCAGGCCGGTGGGTGTGGCTCAGTCCCTAACACACAGAGAAGCAATCCTCTTGCCACTGCACTGTCACCACAATAAGGAAACCAGCCCCTGAACATATTTCATGTGGTGGGCTTCTCAGTACGTTCTCATAAATCCAGTTAATCATTATAGATGTCAGCTTTGCTGGATTAAGATGTTTTATATATAACCTGTTACAAGTTGAATAGCTAATGGCTAACAGGGAACAAAAAGTAAAGGAATGGTTACAGGTCAGGGAAAAATTTACAGGAGTAAGTTCAAGATAAGGAGGGACACTGAGACAGAGAAGGAACATGATCACTAAAAAAAATACCACAAGACACAGTTGACAATGAACATTCCAGGTGACTGACACAGCCCACCCAAAGGCTGAGGGAAAGGAAATGGTAAAACAGTTCCATGGAATTACACAGAACAGTTGAGTAGTTCTTTGTACCAAATATCCCATAAAGGCTCATAAATGAACCCAGGAAAGAGGTCGTTTTACAGAAAGCCTTGAGAGCCAGAAAGGAGAAATCTGGATGTGGCAAAGGCAACAGAAAACAGTGTGCAGAGAAGTGGCAGATAAAAATGGATTTAGGAAGATTATCCCAGCAGCTGTGTGTAGGATGACTTCAAGCCGAGAGAGACTGGAGGCGGGAGATCTGCTAAAAGAATGTTCTCCTAATTCAAGCACAATGTGGGGAGTGTGGTCGGGCCAGAGCCAGAGGAGGTGAGAGGAGCAAGGAATACTGAGGCCCGGCTTCAGGCTCCCCACCCTTAATATGCGAGGCCTGATCACATCGTTCGGCTCAGGCACATTTTGACTCACTGGACTCCTGTTTTGAGACTGCAGGTCAGATCTGCAGGTGAACAAGAAGTCAGCACTAAATCACCCTTCATACCTAAAAATCAAGGCAAACTAAAGTCTCTGAACTTTCATGACATCTAAACGCTTTCCAAATATGTAACAGTGCACTCACAGAAATTAAAAACAGATGAGAGGTCATTCTCAGGCTCCAGACCAATGGGTCCCACACAACAGCTGAGTAGCAGCACCCCCTTTCTCCTCTCAGGCATTGGCCAGGACCCTGGGAGTGACCCTGACCTGAAGCATACCTCCTGGCCACATCTAATCCCTTCTCTAAACAACAGGAGAACTCCTCCCCCACTGCTCACTCACCTCCCAGCAATTCCTACCAGAAACTCCGCATTCTATGGACTCTAGGTGGCCACCACCCCTCATCTTCTGCACACCCCACCATGGTGTCCAGCCATGCCACTGATGGGTTCTCATGGCTATAAGCACAGAAAACTAAACGGAGGGCCCTCCCAAGTCTACTTCCTGCCTACCTTGACATCCAAATACTGCCTAAAGTATGAGAAAAAACCCCTAACATCCCAGGCTCTGCACACATTCAATTTCATTGCACATTCACCATGAGGTGGATGATGCCACTCTCCTAGGCAAGCCATTTTACTATACTGATTTACAGATTCAGAATCATGACATTCCAGCAAGCTGACAGCAGCCAGGTATTGTAACCAGGGCTCCAGAGTGATGCCACCATCTCCTCCCAACACATCAGTCATCTCAGGGTTCCTCAGCCTCCCTAAGACTAGACATGTTGAAACTGCATTCATAGTCTTCTCTCTTTCGTTAGGCCTGGACAACACTGACCCCCTCTTGCCCCCACTCCTGCTTATGGGTCAGATCCCACCATCAACATGCCTCTCCCCAGGCTTGAAATTACTGCCACAATCCACAATGTAACTGTCAGTTACATCCTCCAATGTAACTGACACTCATCATCAGGACTAAATTGTGATAATCATAAAGCAGATTCAGCAATTTGCTTGTACGTTTATTGTCAGTCTCCCTCTATAGACTCTCAATGCAGCAAACAATGTCTTTCCTATTTAGTAAAATAAACCCAAGGCCAAGTGAAACTTTTGGCATGTTGGGAAGTCATAAATCACATGTTGGATGAATGAATGAACAACTATCAATCAATTATAAGCACTGAATCACTATCCCTTTCTGTCCCCACAGATATAGGCTACCAAGTATCTTATGTAGGACCTGCTGCCAGCATATTTCCAGAAATCCAGCCAGCTGTCCAAATTATTGCTGGTTGCAAGAATGATTTACCAGATGGACTAAAAATAGACATCCTGGTTACAATACCACATCATCTCACTCTGGACACCTGACTAATAATTGTTCCTTCTGCAACTCACTAGCACATGGCAGTGTGAAGGATCATCTAGCCAGCATGCTTCAGAAGAATTGTAACCAACAAAGAAAGAAAGTGGGGCCTCCTGGAAGAAGCAAAAAAGATGGGAAGAGGAAACAGCAACAAAAAGTCCCAGGTCCCAACCCTGAGAAAAGTGACCCAGGGCAGGTAAATACAAAGGAAAATGAGAACAGCAAACATGCAATATTAGACACAGCCCCAGTGGACAAAAAGTGATATATTCGGAACTCATAGAGGAGTTCAAAAGTGAGATATTTAGCCAAATAAAGCAAGATATAAAAATATTAATAAAAGAGATACTAAGCACCCCTCAAGCAGACACAGATGGAAGAATGGAGGAACTCAAAGGACAGAACCACTTGGTGAAGAATATAAGAAAATATAGAACACATGAAGCAGATTCAAAGAGATCACCAGAAAATTAAAAACTCTATAGAAAAACAGCAAATCAGCTTGAAAGAAACTAAAGATAGATTATCCAAACTGGAGGACAATTTTGCAATGTGGGAGTTTGAAAGGGAAAACTTTTTAAAAATAACAAGGAAACAAGCAGTAACAATACAAAGGCTAGAAGATGACAAAAGGATCTATAACAGCAAGTGTGTATAGGGATGTTGAATAGCTGACTATATTAATGTTTTTGGATCATTGAACACAGCTGTTTGTAGTCTCTCTGTTTGAATGTCTACTTTGTATTCTTTGATACTGTGATTTGAGCAACTATTTCCAAGATGATAATATGTAATCTATTAACAGGTGATTTCTTACTGTTATGCTTTTTTTTGTAGTTCTGTATTATATGTAACCTTACACTGCTTTGTTTTGTTTTGTGTTTTTCTCTTTTTCCTCTTAAATTAAAAAAAAAAAGAATGTTGAATGAAGAAGCTGGGGTACAAACAAAGGAACTACAAAGGTTATTCACAGAAATAATTAAGGAAAACTTCCCAAACATAGGAAAAGGAAATGATATTCTGATATATGAGGCATACAGAACTCCAGCCACCTACAACCAAAACAGAGCTACACCCAGGCATATAATAATCAAGATTCCAGAAATTCAATATAAGAACAGAATATTAAAAGCTGTTAGAGACAAGAAACAGATAGCCTATAGAGGAAGGCCCATCAGAATAACGGCAGACTTCTCAACATAAACCAAGTCAAGAAGAGCCTGGAGCAAAATATTCTAAGCCCTGAAAGAAAATACTCTCCTTCCCAGATTGATATACCCTGATAAACTGTCTCTAGAAATTAATGGAGAAACAAGATGCTTCCAAGACAAAGAGGAACTTGGGAAATTCACAACCACCAATCCAACTCTTCAGAGAATACTGCAGGGCAGTATTCTCTAAAAGAGAGAGAGAAAAGTACTAGGATTCCAGGAACAGTGGCAGAGAGGCCTCAATGAATGGAGCAGAAAACAGAATGAAAAGGATAAGCAGACAACGGAAGGCAAAAAAAGAGCATAACAGAAATGAGGCAGAGAAGATTTTATTCAAAACTGATATGATGATAGTATCAAGTATGAGAGTATTGGCAGCTACACTGAAGATGACAAGACTCTACAATACACATTCTAGTTTGATAACTGCCAGTTTTTGAAGTTCTATACTGTATACAAAGTTGTGTTTTTATTAATACTGTTATGTACTGATATATTCAATTATACTATGTCTGATGATATAGCCAATTCTATTGGAGATAACAAGAGAAAACACAGGAACTATGGTAGAACTCTTTTTTTTTTTCATGGTAGAACTCTTTGTACAATGGTCTTATATGTTTATTTCATTTCATGTGTTTATAGGAATATGTTTTGTTTTGCCTTGCTTTTTTGTTTCTCCCTCTAATATAGAAAGGATAGAAATACATGTTAAGACGCATGCATGTGTAGAATCTATAAACAGTTTATGAGAACAGATCTTATGACACATGATGAAATGAATGGATACTCTGAAGAAAAAGAGACACTAAAATACCCAGTGCTGATCCTTGAGTGTCATAATGTGAAATCCAGCAATAGTATTATTCTTTGTTCATAGTGATTATTAGCCTGCTTGGGTTTATTCAATCTCAACATAATTGAAGATATGGATAACAGCATGTATGTTTATGTGTATAGGACTGATAACCATATTTCTAAGTTTTTGTTGAATAGTTGAACAGAACTTGTTACAATCTCACTGTTTGAATCCCTACTTTATATGCTCCACTTTAGTATCTTTGAATAACTATTTGTAAGAACACAATCTGTAATCATCAACTACTGATTTCTTACTGTTTTTTTCTTTGAAATTATGTATTATTTCTACCCATTTTCTGTTTTCTTTAGTCTTTCTTTAAATTAAATTTTTAAAAAAAGATACTACAGTACGCAGTGCTGATCACAGAGTGTCATGATGCGAAATCCAGCAATAGAATTATTCTTTGTTCAGAATGATTTTAACCTTTAGTTTGTTTAATCTAAACATAAATGAATATATGGATAACTGCACGTATGTTTAAGTGTATAGGGTTGACAACCATGCTACTAAGTTTTTGTTGGACAGTTGAACAGAACTGTTTGCAGTCTCACTATTTGAATTCCCACTTTACATGTTCCATTTTTGTATCTTGAACAACTATTTGTAAAACGACAATATGTAAACTTCAACTAGTGATTTCTGACTGTTTATTTTTTCTCTGAATGTATGTATTATTTCTACCTATTTTCTGTTTTGTTTAGTCTTTCTTTAAATAAAATTTAAAAAATAATAATAATGATTGTTCCTTCCCAAGGGGACAGAATGGACTAACATCACAGCCACCATTTCCAACCATAGTTCCATCCACCTTTCCTGAAAGGCAACATCACATTCAAGGACATCACGGAAGAGCAGACAAAAGCTTAGGCTCTGAGGTTCTGTGCAGCTGGGTACTCACCCATGCAATGCTGAGATCACTCCTATGCATCTCTGCAAAATGACATAGGTCATGCACCCGGACAGGCCATCCTCCTTCATTTGGTGTGGGCTGTGAAACACAGCCTGCTACCTCTGCACAGATTTTTTAAAAGACCTCAAAGAAAATGATGATTATTTATCATATTCTCTTGGTTCATCTTCAAAAAGGCCACACAAGTGTGTTCAGGAAATAGATGGCATTCCATCTGGTAAGCTGGCTCATGGTTTACACCTGTGACAGAGGAAATGGAGCAGAAAACAGAATGAAGAAGATAAGCAGACAACTGATGGCAAAAAAAAGAGCATAACAGAAATGAGGCAGAGAAGATTTTATTCAAAACTGGTATGATGATAGTATCAAGTATGAGAGTATAGGCAACTACACTGAAGATGACAAGACTCTACAATACACATTCTAGTTTGATAACTGCCAGTTTTTGAAGTTCTATACTGTATACAAAGTTGTGTTTTTATTAATACTGTTATGTACTGATATATTAAATTATACTATGTCTGATGATATAGCCAATTCTATTGGAGATAACAAGAGACAACACAGGAACTATGGTAGAACTCTTTTTTTTCATGGTAGAACTCTTTGTACAATGGTCTTATATGTTTATTTCATTTCATGTGTTTATAGGAATATGTTTTGTTTTGCCTTGCTTTTTTGTTTCTCCCTCTAATATAGAAAGGATAGAAATACATGTTAAGACTCTTGCATGTGTAGAATCTATAAACAGTTTATGAGAACAGATCTTATGACACATGATGAAATGAACGGATGCTCTGTGGAAATAATATTACTGCACCCAGGCCAAAGTGTTAAGGGTCAAGCCCCACTTTTCTGATGCCTCTGCTTCCATGTGTGTAAAAGAGAAAGAGCGAGACTCAAACTCAATATGCCAAACAAACAGACTCTCAGTTTGTGACCTGCTGCTTCTTTTGAGGAGAAGCTATGAGAAAAGCAAGAGTAGTACAATGTCCATGGTTTTTGCCATATTACTAAAAATAATGATTCAGGATGAGCACAAGACTACTAAAATGGACAGAAGAATAAAATATATCAAAAAGAAGACTGTCTTGAGAAACGTGAAGTCCTAGGTTCAGAGGACCTGGGCTCAGTTTCCCCTGGATGACAGCCCAGGGCCTGGCTATGCAGTGCCCATATGTGTGTTTCCTTGATGGAACAAGCCACCTGGGCTGTGGGAGCACTCAGTCCACCAGCTATATCTCCTATCTATCAATTCCAGAAGAGAATCCAAGTCTCTGCCTCCTTGGCAGCACCCACTGCTCCTAGCAGGGAACACGGTCTGGAGCTGGGAACCAGGACAAGATGCTGTACTGCTTCCCACACAGCACATACTGCTCCTACAGCCCAGGGCCTCCCCACTGTCCTGTGCCTCTGACCTGGAGAACAGGGCTGAGTCTGATTTGCTCTTTTAACCACCTGTGTGTTTAAAGTAGCAGTGCAAGGTGTTCATCATCCTGCTGATAACAGCAAGGCCTTGGGACAGATTGGTGGTGTTTTTCATCTGTGACAGGACATCTAAATGATGACCTGCCCCTGATGACTTGGGGTGCACAGTGAGGACCAAGGATGCCGACAGTGGGAGGAGAACGTGCACAGTCCCCGCTCCCAGCAGGGGAGATGGAGACTGGGAGACATTGTGCTGGGGGACATCCAGAACTGGGGACAAAAATCTCAAACTGACCTTCTCCACTGACAGCAAATGACTTCTTCAAGAAAACAAACAAACAAACAAACAAACAAACAGGGCATAGTGGCAAATGCCTGTATCTCAGCACTCAGGAGGCTGAAGCAGGAGGACTTCCATGAGTTCAAGGTCAGTCTGGGCTACACAACGAGCTCAAGACCCTGTCTCAAAAAATAAATGAAAAAAATAGCTGGAACAGACATTTACAACTCACTGCAAGGACCAAGAAAGAGGCAGGCACTGTTCAGGACCTTCCCAGTGCAGGACCTTCCCTACCACCCTTAGAGAAGTGCATGGTGCCAGCATAGTCATGCCCACAGGCAAGTATCCTCGATGCAAAGCATGACAGGACCAACAAGCCCATGACACCTGTCTGCAGACAGGAGCCAAGGAGCCATGCCTGACCTTCAGCCACTCCACCAAGGTACCCTCCCCGTGGGCAGTGTGGCTACGGACTGAGATTCAGAACATATCTGCTTTGAGAGCAGACATTTTTCAGAACCTAAATTTAGCCAGCTGGAATTCTTCTTTTTTAAAAAATGCTATTCCATTAAGTCTTTTGAAATAGGAAGTCTACATTTCATGAAGAGGCCAGAACACAACGTTCTCTGATCAGCAGAAGCAGGAGAAAGTGGCACTGGGAGAGCCATGCACTTCACAGAGGAAGGTGGAGGGCACCGAGAGCAAGTGGGACTTTGGCCCCAGGTACCTTGAAAGTCAAGCATCAAAAGTGTGTGGTCACTATCTTTAAAAGAATAACCTACCTGACAGAAAAAGTAATGTTTGAATTGGCCTCTTTGTTATCATTCCTTAGTGATTTTGTACTATTTTCAAATGTTTATTGGCCAGAATTTGGCATTCCATGCCTTTTTGCACTTCCGGCCCCTTCCTGTTCTGCACACTGGTGTATTAACCCTCCCAAGGACAAGGATCTTCTCCCAGTTTCATACATAGAAAATACTCTAAATGTTCTGCCAGTTCTTTTGGTTTCTTGCTTTGTTGCCTTTAATACCACTTCTTTGTCACCTTCTTGAAGTCCTCTCCAAGGCCACCACCAGCTCATGCTTGCCTCTATTTCCCTAGTTACTGGCAAGGCTGCATGAGGAGCCCACATATGTGACCCTGATGGAACTGGTAGCCTAGAAAACAGCCAGGCATTCAAGTCACACCGTGGGGTGGACCACAATGGCCCCAAAGGAGTCCACATCAAATCCCTGGAATCCGTGAGTGCAGAAAAGAAATCAGTCCCATGTGATTGATTAGGATCTTTAGATGAGAAGTTACTCTGCATTACCTGGGAGGGCCCCAAAAGCAATCACAGCATCCCTGGGGAGAGGAATTTGGATAGACAAAAGAGAACACACAGGGAGATGCCTTGTGAAGATAAAGATAGAGACTGGAGCAGAACAGTCACAGGGCAGACTGTGCTGGAAGAGATAGGGTGAACCCCCTGAGAATCTGAAAGGACCACAGCTCTGAGACACTGACTGGAGACTTCTATACTTTTGAATTGGAGAGAGAACAAGCTTCTGCGATTTGAAGCTTCAAGTTTGGTCATCAGCTAAAGCCACCAACTAACCAGAAGTTCTTAGGAATGTTTTGGAGAAACAGGATCTAGATTTTTAGCAAATATAAAAAGACTTTAATCCTAGGATAATAGCCAGCATTTTGTAAAGCAAATAAAATGTTGGACAGTAGGAAAATGGCTGGCTCATACTGCACACTGGAATAGTATATATCATGTAAAATCTAATTATTAATACTTTTGTATATATGGGAGGGACTTAGAAAAAAATATAAAGAGATAACCAAGATAGTTCCCCAGTTTGGTTTAAAAAGCAAGAAGACAGGGTCTGGAAAAAAGAACATCAAGAAATCAACCATAATTACTTCTAGATCATGGCATGAGGGTGACAGTTAATACATAATTTTGTGCTTTTCTTTATGTCTAAATGTTTGGCAGATTAGCAAAAGAAAGGAAAGAAAATGTAAGAAAGTAGCTCAAGGAGTCTCCAATTTGACACCAGAGAAGAGCAAGAACAAACCACTACACCAGGAGAGGGAGACTGGAGAGCTGACCATGTGGTCAAAGTGAGCAGCAGAGAAAGTCCTGGCAGAGACAGAAAGGCTTCCCCAGGCCATGAAGTGGAACACAGCCTCAGGTCCTACCTGTTTCCGGTCCCAGAAAACACCGATATGTTTCAAAGAACAACTAACACTTTTCAAGAAGGAGAGAACAAATGAATAGGCAAATGCTCAGGGCAGAGCCCAAGAACAATCTGGGCAAACTGCAGATAATGAATACTTTGAGCACTCAAAAGTGATGCTGTTCACAAGTTTATAACACCACAGATCTAAATCTTCCCTAATATACACACAAGCAATTTCTTTTAAAAAAATTACCAAAATATGTTGTGACCTAAACAAGATAGCATCTCTCTCGCCTTCTCTATGGTTTGAACTCCAGGACTTTGGTAGAAAAAGAGGCGGCTTTCTCCTCTACCCCAGTACATGACTGCACAAATCACCTGCTGAGACCCTGCATGGCCTTTCCCTTAACTCAGCTGCTGCACATCTCAGCTAAAACACAACATGTGGCTGAGACAGGTCAGCTCCTGCAAGTTCAGCCTAGTTGGAGTGAGGCAGTTGCAGAGGGGCTATGGTTATTAGCTGCCACCACGCCAATCTAGACCCCTGCTTTTGGACTTTGCCCTCTGTCCTATATCTGGCTTGTGTCCTTCCAAAGTGTCATATAAGTACACAATCAGTGAAGCACTTACAGTTAACATGAATGAATTGGTTTAATGTGTTCTGAGAAGAGATACCCTACTTTCCCAGGAATTCTGCTGAATGACACACTGAGATCCTCTAAGACCTCATCAAATTATTAAAGTATCCTAGGGCATAGCCAATTCATAAACTCAGAAGAGCAGCAAGGATGTAGGGGTAAACATACAGCTGTGCCCTCCTGATTTCTGAGAGGTCAGCCTTCTCCAGAGCTCAATCCCCCCTGTGTGGCTTTAGGGGATCCAGGGAAGCTGCTCACCCCAGAAAATGGGTTAAGATTATCTGATACCCCAGAAGATGTTTTCCCCACTCCTGCCAGTAACTGGTGCCGACGTGACAAGATATGGAGCAAAGTAAGGTTCCTTAACTGCAAAAACAAGAACAATTTCCCAACAGATGGGCAAGCCCCCCTGCCACTTCTTGCTGGCTCTCAATGGTCCATACTACTGAAGGTCAGTATAGCACTGATGGAGGCTCAAAGAGCATGAGCACAAGGCTGAACTACAGATACCTCCCCTGCAGGCTAAGGATGTGCAGGTGAGTACAGGGACCACCCTTGATGACAAGAGAGCCACCAGTCACAAGATCATGGAGCAGAGTGAAGTGACCACTCTGGAAAAAGAACCCACAGGCCAAGGAAATCTTTTCTGAAGCCCACATTTTCTCATAGCAAGGATGCTTGTCACTGATAGAGGAATGGGCCATTCTTTTCCTGGTTGTTGTCACAGCTTCCAGGTGGGAGTGACACCAAAACAATGAAAACCAGAGAAGTGGGAAAACCTGGATCTCTGGGGGTGTTCTACAGGGACATCTTACTCATTTCCATGGTCATTCTCTATGTGAGGCCTAAGGCATTCTGATACAGACAAGAAAATCAGATCACTGTGAACTCAGCAAGCACAGACACAAGGTTAGGTGATCTGTGCTCCTGAATACAGAAAACACTGGCTGAACACCTTGCCTTGCAATGTTTAGGTGCTGGAAGACCAGGGCAACAAATGAAGGCCTCTTCCCTCACCAAACTCCCCCAGAGCAGCACAGATGGCAGCAGCCCACCCAGTGGTGTCCACGACCTGGCTAGACCCCATCTGTTACCTGAGACCTATCACCCATCTTCTCTTTCTGAGCTTCCTCTTCCACCATACATAGATGTCAGCAAAACTGATTGTATACGGCCACTCAAAGTTTGAGTTACTAAGGGTAGCTTATGAAAGTCATGTAAGAGTGCTTGACACACAGCAAGTGCACAATAAGTGCTACTTATGTTTAGACAAATGTTAACAATAAATAAGAAAATCACCTAACACATGAGATGGATGCAGAGAAAGGCACTGACTTTCAGCTGGCCTTTCTCCCAACCTGACCTAGGACCAGGTAGACAGGGCAGGAACCCTTGAGAAGCCTGTAGAAGTGGATTAGAACACAAAGGAAGACAGATAGACACTTGGCTGTGTCAGGCCACACAAGGCAGTGGAGGCAACAATACATCACTCCCTAGACCTGATCAAGGCACTAACAGAGTCAAGAATGGCTTGGTGGGACTCCATCTCTGGTTGCTAGGTACTTTTTAGTTATTCCACTGCCTCCAAATACAAGCACTTTTGGAATGGGGGAGGATACCGTATCCATTCCTTATAATCTGTTCATATCTCATTGCAGCACAGAACACCTCATTGTAACATTAGACAGTCAATGTATATCTTTCTAATGGACACACTTCTTTCCATGATGGCTATATCATAATAAAATCATTCAATCTCCTGTTACTGCCTTTTTCCCAGATTATACTGTGAAACAGAAATGGAGTGAACATCTGCTTAGCTAACTTCCTGTAAATTCATGATTATTTCCTTAGGATAAGTTCCCAGAAGTGAACATGCTGGGACTAGTTATATGCAAGAAGTTTTTTTTTAAAGATCAAATGCTGTGATGCTTAAGAAAATACCATTAAAGAAGCAAATAAGGGATAAACTAAAGACTAAGAAATAATGTTTGGTTGCTTTAAAAAGCTATGTACCTCATCATTAATAACAAAAATAAAAGTTTGAACCTAATTACAGTGATGACATAGAACATTTTATTTTAGACCCAAAAATGTTACAGACTAAAATGGTCATAACAAAAGTTCAAAGCTATGTCTTTCAAGTGTTTATGAACATTTATAAATTATACTAAGCTTTTAACAGTCAGAAAATAGATATTCAGAAATTTGTTCAGAAACTGGCAAAATATTACAAAGACTGTTGTAAAAATTATTAAGTTATTTTTGAAGGGCCAAAGGTTTCACATTAAAGGTAAATAAACAGGTGTGCAAGTCATCAATATAGGTCGTTTCCCATCCTGATCATACACACACACAACTCATTGAAAGACCCGGAGAGCAGTGTAATAAGGAATCAGTGGCTGAAAATATGCCTATTCATCCCAGTGTTCACTAGGTGATATAGTCTGCAACACTAAGGCAGATACTGAGGGACTGCCAACTCTGTCCCCTCCACGGCCATTTTCTCAGCACCACGGATAGCGCCCAGTCACGCTTTCCACCAACAGTGCCCTCCATGGGCACCAGGCAAGGACTAAGAGGATGACATCATCTGGCACTGAGCCTGGGAAACTTGCCAGAAGGAAGTAGCATTCTCTAGGTCTAGAAATATAAACGTCAAGGAAAGAGAGAGAAGAAAAAATTGTCAAATGTGGATGAAAGCATGAGTCCTGCCAATGCAATAAAGCCAATCTGGAACAGGAAGTAACACAGAGTGACAAGACAGGAACACAGGGAGCCTAAATGTGGAAAGAACAATGGTGAGATGGGTGGAAAGATAGAAAAGAACAGTGGGTCAGATCTTGGAAAACTGTCAATCTTCCTTGTTCCTCCAGTCATCCAGCAGATAGTCATTCCCCGCTGGCTGGGAGCTATGGGTGACCAGGCCACACATGACTTTCCATAGAGTTGCCATTCTAACAGAGGAGTTGGGAAAACCAGGAAAGTATGATTATAATGCAGTTCTAAGAGTCAGAGCCCAAGAGGTGGACAAAGAAACTCAAGATATTAATTCAGTCTTCCCAGATCAGGGAAGATTTCTGAGAGAAACAAGTTGTAAATTCTTACTAGATAAAGAACTACTCTTCCTTGAAATTTGAAAAAGGACAGAATAGAGAGGGAGTGACAAGCCACTATAGACAACACAGCTGAAATCTAATTTGCCTTGATTGGCAGTTCTTCAACTTGACAAAGATATCAAGGCACACCCATACAACCATTCCAGTTTTCTTTTTCTGTATGGCATTCAATAAACTGCATGTGATATTCAACCATATACTATAAAATAAACAATTAGATGGGTTTGCACACCCATAGACTAATATGAGTGTTCTGAGCATGCTTAAGGCAGGACAGTCTGAACTATCAAATACCTATTTGGCTTACAATATTACAAATAATGATGAGTTTTCTGTAGGTAGGAAGTCTTCTTCACGTGCTGCAATAGTCACTTATCTTAGGCTAAAACAAGTTGCACAGCAATACTTTAGGAAATACGAAAATAAATACATGTGAGAAATTTGAATTATCTACAACATAAGTTCACATGTATTTTTAAGAGTAGAACTGATGTATAGACGGTACAAAGTCATAAAGAGCTAGATTCTATAACCCCAGTCAAAACTTGGTCACAGAGATAATGCATAAATGCATTTATATCTTCCCAGAGGTTGTATCAATGTGTTCTGTTTTCCTTTGAAGTCTACAAGAAACAATCATAAAAAATACTTCTATACTTGTACACCTATTGTATGTTACAGAACTCAACTCCTGTTTACAAGATCTACTATGAAAATGTAGTTTATAATTTGGTGGAGGGAAGAGAGAGATCCACTGGAGAATGAATATGCTACCTTGCATTGTTACGTAGTCAGAGTTTGTTTGGTTTTTGTCAACCTCCATGTTGTCCAGGGTCAAATGTGACATGCATACAAAGAATTCACTAACCCTTGTGACTGACCTACTTATTAGCTCTTTCTGTTTATCTTATTAATATTTCTGCCCATGACTTTTGAAATTAAGTTAGACCCAAAAAATTCTGAAGCCAGTACAAGCCTATTATGGTTGAGTAACTTGGGAGGCTAAGGTGGAAGCATCACTTGCGCTCAGGAGTTTAAGTCATTCTGGCCAACACTGCAAGATGCTGTGTCAAAAAAAAACAAACTAAGAAGCCAACTAAAAGCAAACAAGTGTGCAGAAAAAACATTTTTGAGGCTGGACATGGTGTAGTGCCTATAATACCAGCACCTGGGAGGCTGAAGGAGCAGAATTGCTGTGAGTTTAAGGCCAGCCTGGGCTGCAAAGTGAATTCAAGGCCAGCCTGAGCTGCATAATGAAATCCTGTCTCAAAAAGACAAAAACACAAACAAAAAAAACCAAGTTTTTTAAAAATATTGGCAACACAAACTTAGTAAAAGAAGAATAGATAAAGACTATGCACTGACATTTTAGGAGAACTCAGATGGTTTGGTAGCTTCCAATGTAGGCTCTGCTAGCTGAGACCTGACTTTCTTTCCCCATGATAAGAGTCAGAAGTCTCAAGCATTTATACCATTCATAATTGTAGAAGCCCTTAACTCATCTATTGACTTCGACTTCCTACCAGGTAAACACTGTATCTGTCCTTCATTTTAGTGAGGAAAAAATTGAATTTTAGTGAGGCCAACTGGATTGTCAAATGCCACTCAGCTTCCCAGGCAGGCAACAGTAGAGCCTGCTCTTAGTCACCACCTTATGCTGACAAGATAAAAAGCCACTTATTGTCACTGTGCAGAAATAGTAGGACAAATGTTCATTAAGCATAGAAGATATGTTTTATATTTCTTGGATTAAAATACATACTCTATGAGTCTTAGCAGTTCATTTCCATTTTATTCTTTCTTAACTACATTCTTATACCTGTTACTCAAACTCCCTTTGTGTGTAGGGTATATTATGTCATTTTTAAACACTGACCAATTATACTCACAAGGTTACTTTTTAAAATTTTTACTACAGTGTTATGGATAGGCTGGTTCCAAATGTCCATTTACTTTTAGAAATGATTGACTTGAATTTTTACTTCTCTTTTTCCCCCATGCATACACATAAGAAGTATACCATTCCCTGGCCATCAGTAAACCTTGCCCACAAAGACAGCTTCAACAAGAGAATTTTTGGAGAAACTAAAAGCACACCCATTTGAATGTTAGGGACAGATGAGCCTGAGAAGAGAGAGTCTCCTGCTTGGCATGATTGAAAATCAAAGGGTCCTAAAAGACCCAAGAACAGTGGTGTGTGGAGTTTCCCATGACACCAAATGTCCAAACCATTATCTCCACCCATAGTCATGGCCTTCCTTCCGTGCATACAGGTGCCACTGAGTGTTGACTGTGTTTTCAGGCAGGCCACCTCACCAAGCCACAAGCTGAATGCAATGCTTCAAGACTGAAAATGTTCTCAGCTAACGCCTTTCTTTTCTCAAAACTATATAAAACTCTAAGCTCAGGAGAGCACCCCGTTCTTTGAACATTCCCCAGCCAGTCAGGAGCCTGTGTCACAGAGAGATGACCACAGGCACATCCTGGGTGTGGGGAGGGACCTTCTCCACAAGGTCTTGGAGTGAGTTCAAACTGCACAGCAGATTTGGCAGACGTCATGCTATTCCACAGTAAGCCTTCTTCTGGATGATCAGGAAAGAACTGATACCTGACACTCAGTATGGAAAAGTGCCAGCAGTGCTGTGGAGAGGAAGATCCCTCCTGAGCATGGCCACTGATGCCCCTCTTGCAAATAGGCTCGGGCAGCCAAAGAAAGAAGCCGGCACTCTCGCAACTCCAAGAGCTGGCTGGGCAAGCAAGAAACTCAGAGCCCAGAACACAAAAACACATATAAATTCCATTTGGCAAGATTGGTAGAGAACCAAAATTTGTTACCTGCACCACACTGAAGTCCTGGGAGGCAGAGCTGGCCAAGAACAGTTGCAGGTTTTGTACCAAAGCCCTCATGGCCTCACTGCATGCCAAGCTGTGCCAGAGTCCAGCTGCCAGCCTCCTGCCCTGTCATCAACACAGGTGAATTACCACAGTGAGGTTCATACATGCTTGGAAACAACTAAACATATATTTTAAAAAGCTGGTGATGAGGCAGGAATGCTTATAGGATGAAAAGTGATTACTTAGTAAAGCTGTGGTTGATTAAGAATAATTTTAACTGCATAGATATTTTGCAGTTTCCTGTGTGGCAGGCTATAATTCTTTTATAGCCAACATGCTGCAATGCTTTAAAAATGACTCCCATCTGGCCAAAATGAGGAAATAGGATATTTTTACTATAGCCAGTGAATGACCATGGCATATTTATTCCAAGGGCCAATATATAATGTTTAGTTAATTTATAAAATCTATAATCGAGGTGACTATCAGTCCACTGCTTGAGCAACTGAGAGGATGTTTTTCTTCAAATACAGCCATGTCATAATTACAGCATTTCTTAGACTTTATGGAAGATAATGTGTTAAAAGCAGAAAAATTCTCTAACACTTAAAAACATTAGAGCTCATAAGTTCCAAAATTGGTCAGCTTCTGAGTACGAAAAACCCAAAGTGATATAAGTTTTGAAAGACACATTTTTGCCTTTAATATTCAGTTTGAATTCCTACCAATTTCAAAAACTGAAGTGGTCAAAAATAGAAAAAGCACCAGCTTACCATAAAAGGATATATGTACTGGGAAAAAAATAACACAAGCTATCAGAATTCTATAAAAGTAAAAATAATATTAAATGAAACTAATCTAAGGCACACCAAGGCAATATTAAATGAAACTAATCTAAGGCACACTAGTGGGTAAAGGCATCCTCCTGTCTTTCCCGGGCCACTCCACTGTGGGCTACATGCCTAAAGCCATAGAGTTCTACAGAAGGAGAGGAAACAACACTCCACACCACGAAGTCCATTTATAATACTCCTCTGGGAGAACAACTTTGTGATAAGAAAATTTTAATGTCAGTTATTTCATCACTGTTACTTGATGTGGCACTCACTTTGCTTCCTAAATTTATTCTTTAGCATTCTAGCATGCAACAAGATTCACATGACAGACGAAGAGCACAGGCATTCCACATCCACTAACTTCTCAATAGAGAAGATGCAAGCAATGTGTGAAGGGACAGTAACAGGGACAGCTTACTGATACCAAGTGCCACTCTGCAACAGGCTGTCTTTGTGAACAAGCCCTCATTCACAAGAAAAGGCCTCCAAGGGACAGGAGAGAGGGCAGAACGCTGAGGACTGCTTCCTAGGTTTCCTCATTTGCCCATCATTCTCCCAGCCCAGCTGTGCACCAGCAGAGCCTTCCTGAGGCCTGCTGACCAGGAGGCCAGATGTGGGGTATAAACTATTCTAATCTGCTCTGCAAGTAATGAGAAAGTCACACTATCTGAAAGGGGACTGTGCGCAAACTCAACAATCACCATGGGAGCCAAATCTGTGAGTCACCCAGCTGCCTGCACAAGACAATTTGGCTACTGGAAAATCCTCATTAATGACATTTTTTAACACCAGAGTAACAACTTGACCTGCCACAAAGTACCATTTTTCATCACACTTTTTGTGTTGGCTATTTATTACTTTCTACAGAGGAAACTACAGCGAAGTACAATGAGAATGGTGTCGCAAACACGTGAACCTCACAACTAGGTGCCATACCCAGAGGGGTCTCTGGGTCAGCCTGGAGACTTGTGAGGGTCCCAGAGTGAGCCTGTCTCCCAGGGGCCAGCTGAGCTTCTAGAGTGTTTCCCAAGTACAAATATCTGCAAATGAAGGTCTTCTAGAGCCCCTGGGGCCAGGGGTTGTCGCTTCTCCCGCCCCCGTCAACGCAGCCTGGGGAGCAGCTGCTGTGAACCCCGCGCTCAGAACTGCCAGCGCCAGGTTGGTAGAGTCGCCACAGAGAACGGATGTGCTGCCCGCCCGTCGCTTTATTGCTTTATTTTTAATCGATACAAGAAGCAGTGGCTGGAAAGTAGCGTATTCCAGATTCCAGCCCTGGCCGGCATCTCCATTCATCTGAGAGAATCGACCTGCGGATAGCTGGCATGACACTGGTCAAGAAGTGTGCGAGAGCCCCGTGAAAGACGCTGGAGTCCGGGTGGGAACCTCCAGCAGCCCTGCTCCTTGCCGGCTCTCGAGTCCCACTCTATCCCCCGCGCCCTGCTCTCCACCTGTCCCCCGCCGGCCAAGCGTCCCCCACTGTCCCCCGCCTCCTCACTCCTCTCGCGCCCCCGCCTAGCCCCCGCCCGCCCCCTCCTGGCTGCAATAATGACATCCTCCTTAATTCTCTCTCCGGCGATCGCAAGAGGAGCGAGCGCAGCAACGGCAGAGGCTGGGGGAGGCTTAGTTACCAGCCCTGCGCCTGGGAAGCCGCGCTTAGCAACCACCCGAAAAAAGCAGTCTCCGCGCTCACTTGGGGAGCGGGCGCGGCCCCTCCCGCGCCCCTCGCGTCCGCAGCCACCCAGGCCCCGGGACTGAGGCGCATCGCTGGCAGCCCCGCTCCCCTCGGCTGCCCCGCGCCCCGCGGACGCTTCACATCTCCTTGCCCGCACCCCGGGGTCCCCGGGCCCCGCTGCCCCCGCGCGCCTCCGTGAGCATCTCTTCTGCCCGACGGCGCTGGCCCCAGCCCCATGCTCCACGGCTCTCACCTTTCTCAGCGCGGACATCTCAGGACTCCAGGTTCAGCAGGTGCGGGGCGACATGGCGAGGTGGGCTCTGCCGATATCTGCCAGTCTGAGCTGCCGCGCGCTCCGACCGCGCTGGAGCCGGGCGCGTCGTGGGTCCCCGCGCTGGCGCCTGCGCACTGCGCGCCGGGAGGCTCTGCGCAGAGGGGGGCGGCAGGCGCGCGGCCCCATCGGGAAGCCCGGAGTCCTGGCCGCCGCCACCCAGCGCGCACACGGAAGCGCGCACACGGCCTCTGAGGCGGTGCTGCCAGCCCAACTGTTGCGCCCAAACCAGCCAGTGGGGTGGCCGAGGACTCGCAGCACGTGCTCCGCGCGCCGAAAGTTAGCAAGGATCCCGCCTCCGCCTCGGCGCCCGCGAGGCGCGGAGACCCGTGAATGCTCTGGGACTTCCGGGGCGAGAGGCGCGGGAAGTGGACTGGCAGGGTATCCGCAAGTGCGCGCTATGGGGAGGCGGGATACCAAGCTTTTCTTGATCTCCACAGGCCACCTTCCTGTAGGTTACTTGTGCGGGGCTCTGCCTACTGTCGGAGGCAGGTTCTACCAGGGGCGTCACAGACCCTGGAACAAGATCCTGCAAGTGCCCTCGGAGGAGATCTCAGAAGGCCAGGGCTGCTGCAACACCAAAGGAAGAGGAAGAGCTTTGTAAAAGTTGCTTTGGCACCCAGCAGCAGTCTGGAGTGACTGAGACCCAGTTGGATAAATGGAAATTTCTTCTGAGATCAAATTGGGACGGCCCAGCCTAAAAGAAAAGTTCCAGAGGCCTAGAGGTAAATGCGCTGGCCAGACTGGGCTCCTGTACTGTGGATTGCAGGGCCCTATAAGTCTCTGAGGCCCATTTTAATGGGAATGTAGCAATGGACCTTGCTATGCCTCTGTGTTGTGGAGAAATTTAAGAGATTTTAAAATGAGCCCAAAAATGTAAACATCAAATTGAATTTTAAAGAAAGACGAATGAGTTTGAAAGAAATAAAGTGTGAAACATCTGGAATAGGTCCAATCTTTTCAAAAATGTCAAAATCTTAAGTTTCCTTAAAATTTTTATATACTCAATCACTCAAATATTAATCAGTTGCAATTTATTTACATAACTGCTTAACAAATCTAACCACAGTAATTTCTCAATGTTTCTAGCATCTGCCAAATGTGTGCTGTCAAAAAGCAATGAATTGGTGTGCCATACCTCAATCAAAAATCTAGATTCCAGACAAATCTGTTAGATTTGAAATTTTAGTAGCTCTTTAGTTTCCTCCTCTGTGTGTTTGTCTTCGTCCTTTCAAATATGTATTTGTCCTCTCATGCAACAGAAGAAACAAAAGTAACACAGTACTTACTACTTTGACAGTCACCAACCACATGGACTGTCCAGTCTTGGTGGGGGAAAGTCATGATAAAAGTTATAGGACTAACATGGAATCAGAAAAACAATTGCTTATATGAAGGAAAAAGACAAGATGTTGTTGGAGGATGAAAAGGGCAGCTAATATTTTGTGCTGTCATGGAAGAATGCTTTAAAGAAGTCATAATTAAGTTAAATCTTCTAGGTTCTCCCTAAGTAGCTTTTTGAGACTGATCTCCAGAAACTAGCAGAGGAAGTAAACAGAGTGAGACTGGGAAAGAAAGAGAATAAAAATACCTTGACAGGCTGTCCTTCCTGCAGGTGGCTGAGTTTTGTCCTGCTTGGGATTTTCTGAAGAACAGTGTAGGATGCACCTCACACTGCAAAGGTAGGTAGAGTATGTTTTCTGCTGACTTTCATTCCCCCCACCACAATGACTCAGGGTTTCCCCTTCTCACCCCATTTCTCCCAGCTGAGGATTTCCTATGGTTTCAAAGAAAGCAACCAGGAATGAGGTGAAACCTGGTGAGTAGTGGGGTGGTCAGAGGTTATTATCTACTAGCACCCTGAGGAAGGCAGAAGGAAAGGCAAGCTGGAAAACCTGGGATGAGAAGTGTTGGGTACTTTTTCTTCTAAATGACCACTTAGGAGAATCACAACTAAGAGACTTAGAAAAAGGTGGATGAACGTGTGGCTGGACAGTGAGTCAGGTGTTCTTATGGAAGTTTTATGGACTTGATGTTGTATCTTACACACAACATAGAATTTTGAGCAGGGCAGTAAGATTTTCTGCATATGATGTCATTTGTGGACAAAAACAATTTTATTTCTCTCTTAGTGTGTATATTTTTAAATTTCCTATTCTTGTCTTCTTACATTATTTCGGATTTCTAATATGATGTTGAAAAGCATCGGTAAAAGGGAGCATTCTTACTTTATTCCTAATCCTAGTGGGGAAATTGCATTATGATGTTAGCTATAGAGTTTTTATAGATATTATCAAATTGAAGATTTTACCTTGCTTCTGCTTGTTGGCTTTAAAAAAATAGTGAGTATCTGTTGCATTTTGTCAAATATTCTGTCTGTTGATAAGATTGTGTGACCTTTCTTTTGTAACTTGTTGCTCTGGTGGGTTACACCGAGTGTTTTTTGAATGGCAATGAGATTTTTAAAAGATCTTTTTTGGCTCCTAGGAGGACACAAGATGGTGGTGAATGGGAATGACAAAACAAGAGTGTGATTGAGGAAATTAAAATGCCGGAAGAAATCCTAGTGAGCCTGAGCAATGCTAAAAACACCAACTAGGAGTAGAACTAAGAAATGTTGCAAGGAGAATTTATGCTATTTGATATTTTTCCTCTGGATGAGTCATGTGGGAAATGAGAAAGGAGTTAGGAAGATTGGTAGTGAATGGTGCTTCTGAGAGATTGTATTATAATAGTACTGATGAGTGTGTGTTGGAGTTTGTGGATGTCCATGGGAAGCAGGGACACTGGAGGGGTGAAAGAAGATGGGTGGACCACGGTATCAGCTGAAGAAGTCAAATTGGATACTGGCTCTGTAATAGGCTTTTTCAAAAAGTTCAGGTGAAAGTGACTGAAAAAGCAGGGCTTGGGAAAATACATGGTTACTAGAAAGATTTTGCTAAAAGGTGGGGAAGTCCAGTATAGGTTTGAATTCTGGGAATGATGAAGTAGAGAATGACAACTCCAAGATGCTGCTTAATCAAGAGTATTACTCCAGTTGTACTGTTCTCTCTCCTAAGGTATTTTTTTCAATATCAAGTTGATATGGTTAGATTGGTACATAAACTCATTCTCTCTCTTTCTCTGTGTGCGTAAAACTCCTCAAGCTATCACCCTATTTTCCTGGTCCCACCAGAGCTGTCCACATCCAGTGTCTTCCTGTGGTTCTGTTAAGTTTCATGAATTTTTCATCTCTACATTCTCATGAAATTACTGTAATCAAAGTCACCAAGGAACTTGCTTGACATATCAAGCTGCATATGATCAGCTTTCATCTAGACCTGTGGACACCATTTCAGATAAATGATTCTTTTTTTGACCTGGTTTCAGGAAAGTTTCTTGTGTTTCCCTTTCCTCTCTGGCCACCCCCTATCACAGCTGGAACCTCACATCTCCCCACTTTCCAAAAGTCCCTGACCCCCTTCTCTGCCTTCCATCCCCTTGGGCCCTCTTGGGTCTGTGCATTCTGTGTGCATCTCAAACTTCACTTGCCTGAAGCTGCACGCCATCACCCAGCAAGGATCCCTCTGATGGATCTCTGCATAACATTTTGCCCCTTTAGCCAATGTCTTCTATGACTACTAGTAGCTAACCTTCTACTAACCTTCTAACCGGCCGTGCAGCTCCAAGCTTCCAGCCTACAGACCAAAATCTTGGAGCTACTCTACACTTAACTGTTCGTGCGAACCAATCTGACAGGGCCCAGTGTGATCAGCCAGAATGTCCCTTTTGCTTTGCCTTCAAACACATTCAGTCTGCCTGCTTCCTCCGGCACTCTCCAAGGCTCCCACTCAGATGCTGGTCGCCAACGTCTTCCCTGCTGCAGCTGACTCAAGGTGTCTCCAGCTTCCTCCCACTGAATTCTACTCTTAGCACAGCGCAAAACTGCTTCTCAAAGGCACATCAGGTCGCTTCACTCCTCTGCGCAGGGCCAACCCTTGACTTGCAGCTTCCTCCTCTAAGACTCTGACCCTCGCTACCAGCGCCGCTGCAGGCGCGCTCCGCGGCTTCCAGCTCCGAGTCCTGTTCGCACTTGCTCCTAAGAGCCCCAACTAAGGCACTCGGCTGCGCTCCCTCATTTGCTTTCTCCACAGCACTGGTCGTGCTGAGGTCCATTTAGTCCTGAGGTGCGGTCTCCCGCTTCTCTCGTGCAGAGGAGGGCCGGTCACAGACACTTGCGATCGTGTTTCTGGAGACACCAGCTCGAAAGCTGGGAACGCGCCGGGCGAGGGGCAGTCTGTCGACGCGGTCGACCGGGAGCCTTCTCGGTGAGAGCGGAAAGGGTGGGAAGACACGTGGAGACGCGGCTATGAGGGAGCTTGGGTCAAGCGGCCTGAGGGACGAGAAGGGCCCGCACAGAGCAAGTTCTCGTCCTCCAATCTCCAGGTCTTAGTCTTCCCCGTCTCCCATACGGCGACCATTAGGCTTCGCACTCTGAGCTCCAGGTGCCACCGACCGGGAACTTGCCCCCACCCCCATTCATCCCCTCCACTCACTCCCCCCCCCCCCCCCCCGCGCAGGCTCCGCCACTGGGTACTCCGGACTGGGTTCGGAACGGTGGCACGCCCACAGCTTCGGTATGAGCCAATCCTAGGAGGAGACTCGGCTGCGGATTGGCTCTTTCTGCTGGAGTAGGCGGGCATAGCAGGGCGGAATCCGGAAACGGCGGCGCAGGTCCGGGAGGAGCTGAAGACATGGCTGAGCACCGGAGACGAGGTAGGCGGTGGAATGTAAAGTTTATCAAACCACCCTCTATTATAGGGGGGCTTGAGGAGAGTGAGGGGTAATGAGGGGCTGTGGGGCGAATGAGGAGACTGAGGCGAGAGTGAGGCGCCTGAGGAGGCCGCTAGGGGACTGAGGGGTCCTTGAAGGGAGCGAGGGTCTTGGAGGGCTGTGAGGGAGCATTTGGGTGCCTCGGAGTCCCTTTGCAGGCGCTGCGATATCCTTAGACCTCCCTGTCGGAGCAGAACCCCCAAGCCCTATTAATACCCCCCTCCCCAGAGTCGCTCGTGCTGCCATGCAGCGGGAAACTCTCTTGGGTTTCTCCCTGTTTGGGAAGTGTTTCTACCCCCTTGAAATGAAAAGCCGTGGCGACTGTGGATAAGACGCAACTGCAAAAGAATAAGGAGGGCTAATTTCTCAGGGAGCCCTAATATGGGACGCAGATCATCCATGTCTCAGTCCCACTAGCCAGCGTTCCAGTCTCCACCTCTGTGGCTGCACCCCTGGTCAGCTCGCAGATGAAGGGCTGCAAAAACGGTTTTAACACACTTTGTGAGGTGTGCAAAACTAGGGCAACAGCATCCATTGGGAGAGGGTGGACGCGATTAGGCGCATTTTTGGAGGAACAGACCCTGAAAACTGTCGCTTCTACATCTTTCTCTTGCATTTGTCTTATGTTTGTGATATTTGTAAGCCTAAAGTTAAGTGCTCATTGCTGTCCAATAAATTATATTGTATTTAATTTACTCAGTCAACTTCAGACCCTCTCAATTCTCAAAATGCATAAAGAATTTGTTTTAGTCATGAAACTTTCACCTTTGAAATAGTCTCCTTTCCTTATTGGATATGTGAAAAAATTGTGGGGGAAAGTTTAGATTGTTTAAGAACATTGCGACTGGAAGAATAAATCCAGGAAGTATGAAATGTAAGTGGAAACAAAATATTTGTTGTCTGTGTCTCTTCTTGACAATGTCACCGGAAGAATTCTGCTGGGGAACATTGAGCCTCTGAAGAACACTTAGGGAGGTGTAAGATGGAATCAAAATTCTAAGCACTTATAATTTGTTGAAGTAGGAAACCAGAGTTAATGTGTCTTTAGAGATTCTCCCTCTTATGTGACTTGTAAGGAGCATTAAAATTAGAAAAATGTGTGGCAGGTGATAGGGACAATGGCTTGGTGCAGATTTGTACTACACTCACTGTCCATCTGCTCCATAAGAACATCGGGTCCCTGATGATGTGCAAAGGTAATGAGATATGTCTGTGTTTATGGGAGAGATGAGCAAGGTTGTGCATAGCTCAGGTACACATATGAAAATTTTTCTAGTGGTGTTTAGCTAGCCTGTGTGTCACTTGCTCTGGCACTAAGGAACAAAGGGATCAGACATGAAATCCTTCCCCATTTCATGCTTCTGCAGACCCTGATGTAGTTCAAGGGTGTTTTCTCCGTGAGGGCATATGAATAAGAGAGCCCTGGTCCCTAACAAGAAAGCTGGAAATAGGTAGAGAAGCAGTGTCTGAAGCAATGATGTTTAGTTTTGGGGTTTTGGGGAAGGAAGGTTGGATTTCTTCTGCTAGGAAATGTAGCTTGCTGATGTAACTGTTTTTTGTATAACAATTTGTAATAAAACTTTAGGATTAATAGTACTTTGCTTTGTGGTATAAAAATGTCTGGACAGTTTTTGAAGTATCTGTCTTGGGCCTCTTGAGTATTATCATGCAGCTCTGACAATGGATAACTTTGTCTGACTGAAAAGAAACCCATGAAGGGCACCATGTCTCAAGTGTGATGTAAGTGGCTTCTGTTCTACTTGGGGAGATTGGGTCAGTGCTGACATACAATAAAGCTAAATATTAACTCTGGTAAGGCTGTGCCATATATTGAGGGTCACAGTAGAGTCTGGGAGCTTCAAGGGCTGCTTCTCCCTTTGGGCTGTGGACTTCTATAAAGAGCACTGCTGTGTCGTTTTCTGACCCTGCCTCACACAGCACTGGTCTCAGTAACTGCTCAGTAACCACTGTACTGGGAATGAATGGCTTGTGTTCAGCATCTGCCCTGTTGAACTTTTCTGACACTTCCTTACCAGATAACTCCTGAGTACTGTCTGGACAACTTCAGTTAGGAACAGAATATTTCATGAAGTAACTTGTGGAAAATTTGTCTTTTCCTTGAACATAACTTGTGCTATTTAGAGCACATGGAATAAATGTACATATGTCATATCTCTTCACTAGATATTGTCCAGAGATTTTGAGCATCTCTTTCATTTTTCTCATCTCCCCATACCATACTAAACAACTTTATGTTGGGAGCATTTCTTAGGAGAGGCAAAATGAGTTGGACTTACCATACAGCCAATTAATTCTCAGTGCCAGAGTGGAGATGAATACCAGGTGGTAATGTGAGGCCATCTCTAGTTCAGGCTCTGCACTAAGAAGGGGAATGCAGGTTTTCTGGCCTGTTTCTGCCTCTTTGGACTCAGCCTTAGACAGACCTGCCACACACTCCTGTTGCTGTGGCTATGCACTAGGGTAGAGAGGAGTGAGTAAATTTAGGACCATAGCAGCCTTTTGTCCATATGGAAATAGTAACCCCAGCCTCCTGGTGTCATAAGGAAAATGTAGATTAATGTGTGAAGTTGCTTTTCACATCCCTCTTATTGCCTCCTCTCTAGTGAAGATTATCAAAACCTGTCTTTGGACAGCTCTTTGTGTTCCTGCCAGCCTGATGAACTGGAGGGGCAGTTTGTGATCATAGAGAAGGCAGTTCAGTTATCTTGATAAGAATTTGTACTGCCATGATCACTTCTTTGCAGGGCACCAAGGCTTGGCATTCATAGTATCTTTCTGGGAGTCAGGAGGACAAGGCTAGGATTCGGGCAGCCACATCTGTTGCTGATACAGATCTTTGTCTTCTTAGGACTCTCTTTAATGAGATTGAAACTGTGAGTAGGCTTGGTACATTTCAGAGCTCCAATCCAGTTTGCTACATCCCTTTCATTATTCTAGTAAATATACGTAGGAGTGGATTGGGGCTGAAGTCACACATCACAGAATTGTTGATGCTTTCCATGGTGGTGATGCTGGTTCTTGTGTTTCTAAAGCTCTGGTAATCAGTTGGGGAGGATGTGTGTGTGTGCATGTATGTGTGCATAATCTCTGTGCCTTCAGACATGCTCTTATGTGTTGTATGCATGTTTCTTCAGTTACTTCCTCAGACTTGCTTGTAGTGCCAGAATTAAGGTTGCTAATCAGAGTGCATTTCAGTTGAAAAGAGACCTCCTTTTCCTTTTTGGTTGCTTTCCTACTGCTGGCTGAGTGCAAGAGGGATCAGGTCATTTCTATGCTGTGGCTTCTGTATAGAGTTACACAACCACTGATTTGAGGATTGAGAACATGCTCAAGAAGTGTTTCTAAATGAATAAATAAACCAGCTTTATGCAAAAAGAGGGAGTTTAGAGACTGCTGGTAAAGTTCAGTGCTACATTGAGCCTTAGTTAAGGAGAAGCTTTAGTCTGAATGGTGGAAACTGGGAAGCCAGTGTGGTTTCTAAACAAAATAGACCAAGTGCTTGTATTCTTAAAAAATAAACCTGGAAGTTGGCAGATAAATGGAAAAGGGATTGGGCAGTCATGGGAAGCCCAGCAAGTATGTGTTGTGTGGATAGTGATGATAGGAGGAGGACCTGGAAGAGATGGATATAGAAGGATTTCTAAGAAGAGGACATGAACAGCTGCAGAGACTTGAAGCAGATGCCTAGAGACAACTTATTCTACACTAGACAAGAGTCTTGATTGGATGTGACTAGAGAAAGAGCCTGAGAAAAAGGAGGAAAAGTGCCATGAAGGTTTCTTCCCTTGGTGGCCTTTGCCCAGGCACATAACACTGAGAGCATGGAATTGGTTTTCAAGTCCAACTGATTGAGTGTCCCAAAGCTATTTCCCTGTAGTCCATGGGCATCACATCTGTAAAGTGGGCGATAACAGTTGTGTGTTACAAGAAATCGGCCACATAATGTACATTGTGTGCGTGGGTTTGCAGAGACAGCCATCTGTTACCTTGTTCAGGGTGAGGAATATGTTTGCATGTTTAACACAGGAAAAAGAGGCCTACCCCCAGAAATTAGAAGATCTTGCATTGAAGATATAGGAATTTTACTCCATAAACGGGGGCACCTGCAGCTCCCTTTTCCTCAGAGGAGGGAGGCCAGGCATGTGGAGAAGTGACACCTGTTTTGTAGTGTTTGTGTCTTCCTCAGTTGTCTCCTCATGTGTTGAGCCACAGAACCTACCAGGGACAATGCTCCTGGTCTTGTTGTACTGCATTCTTCTTGTTAAAATTAGGGTGTGTCTAAGGAAACAGGCAATGTTAATGAGACTAAGAAAAATGCAATAACTCAAAAATGACAGTTTATTCCATGTCTTCACATTATAAGCTACCTTTAGGTAGCTTTCTGAGTGACATTTTTTATCCCAGGCTGTTTTTGGTGAGCCCACAGCTGTGAAAGCTAGGCAATTTGTGAAAGGTTTTGTCTCCTTTTGTAGACATCTTGGCCTTCCCCCAAGAGCTTTTGTTTTCTCTTGTCCTTGATGTGACAGCCTTATATGAGTTTTAAATATTTATGGACAATTAATGACATAATCTAATAAATTTATATGGAAAAACTTTGGACAAAGTTTACTTGGAATATTTTCTTTCTTTTTTTAAGTAGTAAAATTTTGGTAGAAATCAATTTATCTAATGTATTTCTGCTATTCAGAATGGTGAGGATACCTTGTCAATTGGTCTTGTTTTGATATTCTAATAATATCACATTTGAGTATTATTTAGAAACTATTTTTCTTTTAATTAATATTTCAGAAAGCTTGCCAACTCTTGCTTAAATCTTAGCTAATTATTTTCCCATTTATAATTCTATTGTGGAACTCAGTAAGAATCTGTAGTTCATTGAATTAGCATACTGTACTGAAATTTCTTTTGTGTGAAGTGACATAATGCTATTATCATTTATTCATAGAGAACAGTCAGAGGTTAAATACCATACCTCACTATAGGGATAAATGTAAGGGGAAAAATAAACCCAAATTGAGCATGGTGCTGCAGGCCTATAATCTCAGTATTCTGGGAGGCTACGGCAAGGTGATCATAAGTTCAAATCCAATCTGGTTAATAAAAAAAAAAAACATAGTTGGGGATGAGAAATAAAAACAAAGTTGGGGATTGTATCTCAGTGCAGAGACCCTTGATTCAATCCCAGTATCTCAATACAACAACCAAGTGAATATCCTTTTACAGAAATCTGTATGTAGGCTATAGGCTGGCATGTATTCAGCCATCTTTTAAACAATTTTTACTACAAAGAAAAATTTCAAAATATCAGATTTTCAAGAAATACAATAACCCTAGAAAAATTTAAATTTAAAGCACCTGGTAGAATGAAATCAGCAGATATCAGGGTGAAGAAGAGAATGACTAAAGCTAGTATTTAGTGAGATATGGGAAATTTTCATAGTTTAAATTGATGAAATAATTCGGTTTGTTTTTGTTTTGTGGTTTAACAGTAATGTTTTGGCAGCTTTTCTCTTACAAACAGGGTAGTATGAGGAACAAAATCATCAAACTGGCTGCTCTGAAACCTTCTTTTGATGTCAATTTTTGGTCTTAACTTTCAGCACCAAATTTTCATTAAAATATGATTTTTAAAGTCTGCTAATTTTTGTTTCAAAATTTAATGCATTTTTCCCTCACAAGTCTTATTAAGTGAAAGCTCTAAAAAGGTATATCATAAACCCCCTTATTTTGTTTGGCTTTTTAAAGAATGAAGTACTAAGAGTCACATTTTAAAAAATTACTTGCAGATCAGGGTCTCTTAATGCAATTTCTATAAGCATGAAGTCCTGTCAATTTTACAGATTTTCATGAACATCCACTTTTAAAAATAGTTATTTTTTTAAACTTATTTCATTGCTCATATCCCCATGTTAACTGTACTCATACTTTTTTTTCACTGAAGTCGTACATTTCCAAGAGACACTAATTATAGAGATAACAAAAGTTTTGAAACTTTTGGTTAGAGAGTAACAAATGATTGAACATCACTTCTGATATCTTCTACCAGCAAAGAGCTTCTACATGTACAGTATATATCCAGTCAAATAAAATGTATAGATTTATTATAATTTTAAGGATCTTATGAACACAGGTAATGAGAAATAATACATTTTTGCAACCAAAGTGGTCTTTTTAAAATAAAATAAAAATATTCATGACATTAATAGGATGATATTGGGGAGGGTCTCAAAGATGAGGAGATGCTTTTTTCTATCATGTATGTTTAATTTTACTTTTTTCAGAAAGGAATATTACAGAAGTTCCTATTTTTCCCCCATGGGAGCATCTCATATAAGCTATTTAGCCATTTCCCCATGATCAGTGAAATCCTACCATTTGTGGCTACTTGGATAGAAGTAGAAGACATTATGTTAAATGTAATAAGCTTGGCACAGAAAGACAAATACTGTGTTTTAATTCATTTGTGGAAGCTAAAGCAGCTGATCTTAAGAGACTAAAACAGTAGTCATTTGAGGTTAGAAATGGAGGCAAAGAGGAATAGAGGAAATTTGATAATGGATAGTAAAATATAGTGGGGTACGAGTAATCCTAGTTTTCCACAGCACAGTGGAGTGACTATAGTTTACAATACCATTTATGCTTTATAAAATATTAGAAGGAAGGAGCTTGAAGACTCCAACCACAAAGAAATAATAAAGTAGATGGAGACATTAATTATGCTAATTTGATCTTTATATATTATGCATATATTGGGTTATCATGCTGTATCCCATAAACATATAAAACTTACATGTCAGTTAAAAGGAAATGATATTACCCTACCCCTCTGCTGAAAGAAAGAAAGAAAAAGAAGAAAGGGAAAGGAAAAAAGAAAGCAAAAGGAAAAGAAAGAAATCACTTGGGGTAGAAGCATGCTAGAAGCAACACCTTACTTTTTGGCTGAGTTTGCCTTCTTTCTTGAAGGAACTTGTCACACACTTGAGGTACACCACAGCAAGATAAAAGAAGTAATTCCTTGAATAAATTCATTCATTTATTAATATCTTTGTTAAAAATGAGACAGTTTTTTATACCCAACTGTTAGATTTTAAATCAAATAACTATATAGAAAGAATTCTCAAGATTGCAATCAGCAACCAAACTGCATTTCGTTCCAAAGTACATATTTTTACAGTTTTTCCTAGCTGTTTAATTTCCAAAGAACACTTTACTGTAAGATTTTATTCTTATTTGGTTTCTGTCTTTAGATTGAAATAGCAAGTGTGGGCAGCAATCTTTTTTGAAAATTACATCAGAATAACTTGCTTCCCTTACGGAAAGGAGACTTAATCTCTCTGTTTGATATTGCAGCATACTAATTTTAGCTGAGATGTTTTTATTCATGTTTCTTCTTTGTTGTGTCCATCATTTCTCAATTCTGATTGCCTGAATTCTCAGTTCTGTTTGGTAATTGTATTTGTTTTCCTGCAGGCCATTTTTTAATTGACATTAAGCACCTACTCTGCTTTTTTATTTTCTCATGATTAGTTTTTGACAGACACTAGAGCTTCAAGTTAAAACTGCTGGAAGACCACGTTGATGAGCTGGGGGAAAAACGAGAAGGCATGCTGGCCCCAGGTTTCTGATTGGAGTCCCTGTTATGACTACTAAGCACTTTTTCTTTGGTCCACTTGATAGTTCAGAGTTCTTGAGACTTTGGGGGCCTAGCACAAGAGCTTTTCTACTGGAACCACATCATTGAACTCTGTTCTTGTGGGGATTTTGTTGTTGTTTTAGCATATTGGAAATTAAACAGAAAAAAGATATTTAACCTTTAACTTGTTTTTAAGGCCTACATTTGTAGTTTGTGAAATATATGCATATGGACACATTCGATCAAGAGAAGTATTTCAACAACTCAAAAATCATAAATACTTCTCTAATGTAGACTTACGTACGGTGTCCCCGTATCCTGAAAGCAGCCTTTGTGTGAGTATACTGCTTTTGTTTTTAACCACAGAGTGAATGGCTTAGTGATGTGGTCTTCTGGCTCATGCTTTTGGACTCTGCTGTGGGTAGTGCTCTTCCCAGAGCTGCCTCTCAAGCTGTGCAACTGTCTGGGACCATCACTCTGCCTGTCTAGAGCGCCCCATCTGGCTCCCCAGCTGTACTGGTCGTTGGATCACCATGAGTTCCAGTGCTTAGTCTCCAGGTCACTATGACCTCCAGTGCTCCCCATTGGGCCCTATGTTCTCAAAATGGATTGGCCAGATGGAAGAAAGATCCTGCATTGTGGGTGTAGTGTCAAGCTTGTAGCTTATGCTGTGGGTGAGAATCCCCTCTATCTTGCTGTGAGTGTGATAAATGCACTCAATAAACCACTGGCAGACATATGCTGCCTCCCTTTGGCCCGTCTGAGCCCCAGGGTAGCCTGACTTGGAAGTCCATTAGGCCTTGAGAGTGGCCTCCATATCCACTCATGACACTGTGTTAAGATTTGTTAAAAAAGTTGCAGGGTACATCCTTTTTATTCATAGCTGAAAGTGCAGTTAACAGTCAAGATTAAAAGTGGCTCTGCATATTTTTTTATTCTAAAATAGATCATTTAAACATTTCTTTTTAAATTAATGACATTAACATTGTTAGTAGCAAAACAATCCTTTCCATCTTACAATTTATGGATACCGCGTTCCTGGACCAACACACTGGTTGCATCCTCCCTCATAAATATACAGGGGCTGTTTTCTACCATTGTTACCTGTGGTGGTAGGGAAACAGCAGTGGAGTGGGGCAGCAAATGGCTTATTTTATTTCATGGAACAGTTTCTCACATATTAGGCCCAAGGGCTACAGTATTACACAAAATCTTACTCGTAGTCTCCACCTTGTAGTCTCAAGTTTTGGGATAAAACGAAATTGATCAATGAATCTTCTAGAAATATTAGTTGGTAAAAAAGTAGAGATATTTAAATTTGAGGCTTTGTTCTTTTAAAAGTGATTTTCAGGATTAAAATCATTTAAAATATTTTATATTTATAGCAGCTTACATTATTTACATGCATATGTTGGCAAGATTATTTTTAGGTACTTAGGTATGGTGATTAAATTGGGGTAAGATTTACTAGTTAAAATTTTTGCTGAATATTAAACCTTCCACTTGCAATCACTTGTGCTTGTGCCTATTTACAGTGCACCTTTTAAATGATAGATGGATCATACGGCCCCAAACTGTTGTCTGCCAGCATCAGATGTCAGGGTCTCACTTTCCAATCAAAGAGAATTCATTTACTAAATAGCCATTTTTCTATAATAATCTGATAGCAAGTAGAGAAGGGGATGAATTTCCTGAACTCATCATCCCACATACAGAATATGTCTGTGCTAGTAGGAGATAAACTTTTATACTTAAATTGTAGTTACATTTACCAGAGATGTCCTCAGGTGTGGCTTGCAGGGAAAGGATGTGTTTGGTTTATAAGGTTGTAAAACACTAGTGTAAGATGGAAATCACTTCAAACACTTGGGTTTACAAGATGCTTAAATCAGTTTAGTTTGGGGGAATAAATATTTATATATATATTTATATACATTATACATATTATATATTTATATATCCATTCTCATTTGAAAGGGAAAAAGGTCCATCCTGTTTGGTTTAATGTATAAACTTCTAGATTTTTATGAATAAGCACATCTAAATTTATGTGGCATTTTCATACTCTTCTAGTATAGTATGTACTACACTGTCTAGTATAGTAACTTGGGATATAAACTTTAATGACTAAAACTTTCATACTTAAATTGTAGTTACATTTACATTTAACACTTTGAACTGCTTCTTTTCCTGCATTCTGAAGTTATTACAGCTCTTCCCAGTTAGCTTATTATTCTGAATGTTGGGTTTGATGGAGGCCAGTCTGGTATGGATGTGCCTGCTTTAATTTCCCATTTTTGATGTTGGTTGTATCTGCTCCTCTGTTTGCTATTCAGATTTCTTATTTGTCTATAAAGATGGCTGGTAGCTCTTTTGTAGTCTACTTTGACTGAATTTGTTTTTAGAAGGATAACTACAGTAGCAATGGGCAACAGAATGCTCCAGTCCTGCTGGCTGGTACCAGGCCTCTTGGAGAAGGAGGTGGCTCTAGGTCTGGGGAACGGAAAATGCAGGATGAGCTATGGTATCTTGAAAGTTCATGGAAAAGCGGGGGTATGTTGGAGAGTATTGGTTGACACTGAAGGAGCCAGGGGCCAGAACTGTGATAATTTGAGCAACACAATATGTGACAATAATTCAGAGTTGTAGCTCTCAAAATAAATATCCAAAAGTCCATAAATAAAAATGATCCAATAAACAAATGAGTAAGGTACCAGCTTCTTTACAGGAAAAGCTGGCATATAAATACAGAATAAACAGAAACAAAACCACCATTGCAATACCATAACCAGTAGGACCTGCAGTCAATGCTAAAATAATGGATAAAGTTGAGGGAAAAAGGATACAATCTCCTAGTATCTCTCCCAAAGATATTTACTCATTATAAACAGAAAAATGATAACATTGCAAGAAGGAACCCAACAGATAACACCTCACTCTAGTGGTGATGAAGATTAGTGTCAACAGAAATGTGATACATTGACAAGAACGCTCCTAAAGTGAGTAGCATTAATCTAATCATGAGAACACATCAAACAGCTCTAAATTAGGAGGCATCTACAAAATAAACTGATAACAATCTTCATAAATTTATCATGTTGAAATAAAGACCATCTGTTTCAATTTTATGTAGGGTTTTTAATTATGAATAGGTGGTGGAATTTGTCAAATGCATTTTCTGCATCTATTGAGGTAATCATCTGATTTTAACTTTGATTCTCTTGATGTGGCATATTACATTTATTGATTTGTGTATGCAGAACCATCCCTGCATGCCTGGTATGAATACTTCTTGGTCATAGTGTATAATCTTGATGATTTAATGCCTTCTATTTGTTAGTATCTTATTAAGGATATTTGCATCTATGTTCTTTAGGAAGACTGGCCTGTAATTCTCTTTTTTGGTTAGATCCTTCTCTGCTTTTGGTATCAGGTTAATGCTTGCTTCTAGAAATGAATTTGGGAGCATTGCTTCCCTTTCAGTTTCATTAAAGATTTTGAGTAGTGGTGTTAGATCTTCTCTAAATTTCTTGTAGAATTTATCATATATGTGTCAGGGACTGGGCTTTTGTTTGTTGGTAGGTTTTTAATTACATTTTCAACTTTATACTGGATTATTTAGAACTTATTGATTCAGCTTTGGTAACTCATATGTATCTAAGAATCTGTCCATTTCTTCTGTGTTTTCCATCTTATTTGAATACAGGTTCACATAATGCATAGTAATGGTCTTCTGGATTTCAGTAGGATCTATTTTGATTTCACCTTTTTCATTTCTGACTTGAGTCTTTTTTTGCTAAGTTGGCTAAGGATTTGTCAATTTTACTTAATATCAAAGAACTAACTGGTTCTTTGTTATTTTGTCATTGATTCTTTGTTATTTTTGTTTTTGGAGGTTTTTTGTTATTTGTTTGTTAATTCTCATTGCATTAATTTCTGCTCTGATGTTTATAATTTCCTCCCTCATATGAGCTTTGGACTTGACTTCTTTTTCTAAAAGCTTGAAGTTCAATATTAAGTTGTTTATTTGAGTGTGATTTGTTTTTCTAATATGAGAATTCACCACTATAAATTTCCTTTGTAGGAGTGCTTCTTTTTTTTTTTTTCATCCTGTAAGTTCCAGTATATTGTATTGGCATTATTGTTTAATTGCAGAAACTGTCTAATTTCTTCTTTAATTTCATTTTTGACCCATTGGTTGTTCAGTGGGGTATTACTTAATTTCTTTTGTGTAGTTTTTGTGATTTCTTTTACCATTGATTTCCCTTCTTTGAATTAGTATGTGGTCTGTTTTGGAGAATATTCCATGCACAGCTGAGAAGAATCTGTATTCTGATGTTGTGGGGGGCAATACTCTATAGACATCTACTAAGTCCCTTTGTTCAAATTTTGGTTGAGTTCTAATATTTTTTGTTGATTTTTTTTTTTTTACTCAAGTTAATCTATTTGTGATAGTTCCCCATTACAGCTGTATTAGTGCTTTTTTGATTTTTCATTTCCATTAGTTATATAGTTGTGCATGCTGGTATTTGTTGCATATATATTTATGATTGTTATTACTTCTTGTATTGTTCTCTTTACAAGGATATAGTGACCTTCGTTATCTCTCTTAATCAGTCTTGGCTTAAAATTCACTTTGCAAATAGAATAACTGCCATTGCTTTTTTCTGGGCTTCTCTATCATGGAGTATTGTTTTCCATCCTTTGACTTTTAATCTATGAGTTTTTTAAATTAAATTGTTTCTTATATGAAACATATTTCTGGATTTTGCTTCTTGATTCATTCTGCCAGTCTGTTTCTTTTGATTGGTGAATTGAGGCCATTTACACTGATGAGTATAACTGGTATATGTTGACCTATCCTTGTTATTTTCCTATTGTTCATACCCCCACCCCACTTACTTACTTGCTTTGCCTGATGGATTTATTAGGTTGAGGTTCATGTAGTTGTCCTTGATTTCTCTTTCTAGAGTGTACTTCATAACATTTTGGAGTGCTGGTTTGATGGTCATGAATTTCTTAGGTGTTCTGTGTCATGGAAGTATCTCATTCCTCCATCAATTTTGAAAGATAATTTTCAGGGTATATCAATCTAGGTTGGAGGTTATTTTCTTTCAGGACTTTAAATACTTCACTCTAAGCTCTCTTTGACTTGAGAGTTTATAATGAAAAGTCACCTATGATTCTCTTGTTAGGTGATTTTTTTAAATCCCAAACAGCTTTTAATATTCTGTTCTTGTATTGAATTTCTGGAATTTTGAGGATTATATGCCTTGGCATAGATTTTTTTTTTTAATTGTGGCTAATTGAAGTTCACTTAACCATATGTGAAATTCTGTTTATCTGCTTGGGAAGTCTTCTGCATCTGCAACTGTGAACAGGATTTTTATGTTGTTTGCACTATCTCCTGTTTTTTCGTTGACTCCAATCAATTATATGTTATTTTTCTTTGCATTATCTAATAGCTGTTGCATTGATTTTTTTGTGGGCCCTTGCTATTCTTGTCTGCTATGTATGATATTCTGTCCTTGCATTGGTTCATTCCGCTGAGTATACAGTAATCTTTAATCTCATCAATATCTATTTGAATCTTTTCATGGATTTTTTTTCTTCCCTATGTTGGATGTTTATGGTTTCCATCATTTTCCTAAGCTCCCTCTTTTTTAAAGACTAGAGTCACTGAGCATGTCTTTCGTTATGATCATGATCTCTGTTGTTATGTGAGAGATTATTTCTGATTTGATTTGTTCTCGCGGTTCACTCATCAGCTTTGTTAACTTCCACTGTTACCATTTCAGAAAAGTCCAGGTGAGTGGCTTTCAAATGATTCTACCTCATTTCCCCATGGTGAGCTGAAAGTCTGAGGATTCACCTTGCTTTGCATCTTCTCATTTTCTTTTTTCTTTCTTTCGGTTTTTTAGTTTAATTCCTGCTTATGAATTGCTTATGGCAGGTGGCTTTAGTTCTAGTACTTAGAACCCTTTGGAAGTAACTAGTTCTCAAAGATGTCTTTGAGGTGAGCTGGCTTTTAGGTTTGAGTGTGTTGCAAGATCCTACCTCTTCAGTTTATTGGGGAAGAGAAGTTGCTGCCTAATTGACCTAGCTCTTTGTTCTTTGGCACTTGCCAATAGCATTGTTTATGACTCTTAGGCAATCTCAGTCTTGGCATACCAGGAAGAATAACTGATTAGAACAATTATGTTACCTTGTGTAAAGTAGTACAATTAGCAATAACAGTAGCATTAAAGCCTAGAAAATGACAATGTTAACTATTAATTTGCAACCTTTAATTGCATGAGCTATATTTGTGATTATATAATAAAATCTAACACCAAAAAATTGTATACAGTAAATATGCCTTCAACATGGCAATTTTACTCCAGGGGAGAAAATTTTAAAAGGGGTAGGGAAAAAATAAAGAAATAGACGAAGAAGAGATAAGAATCAAGACTCTAGGACAAAGGAAGATTACAGGAACTTTGGGAAACTAGTGAAAAGATGGGAAAAGAGACAAGGAAGAAATAAAAACAAGAGTAGAACAGAACTGAATAACAACAAAACTAGAAACATGTTCACACCAATATAAAAACAAGCAACAAGAAAAAGAGGCAAAGAAGAAAAAAATGTTGTTTCTGCTGTCACTGGGGACAGAGTGAACAGAGTCCAGATCCATGTTGCTTAATTCCAGAAAGCCAGTGGTAGATTCATCGTGGGTAATGGATAATGCCAGTAAGCCTGCACCTGTAGTTTCACTGGCTGTGGGGCTGGAACTCTATTTGTCCAGCCTACAATGCTGTCTGTATCTTCTGCCAGCTTAAACTCAGCTCCTTAACCTCCTGCCAACGTAAACTCCATTCTGCCTCACCCTGACTTTGGGAGCTGCTAGATGGAGCTAGCTTGCAGCTGAACTGGCCTGAGTTTCAAGCTCAGCTGACCTCTCTCCAAGATGGCTACCAGCCATTTGCCTTCTGCAAAACATCTGAACCTGAATAACTCACCAGCCACCAGAGTGTGGCTTACCAGTCTCCATCTATGTCCACTGCTGTACTCTACTGGTGCACCTGTCTGAGGAGGCCTCTGGAATTGCCAGTAGTCACTGTGCATCTGCAGGTTCAAGCCCCACTCCCACTGCCATGTAGCATGTAAGTGTCTAGGGAGAAAGTGCTGCTTGCCACCTCCTTATGCATTGAAGTCTCTCTTTGCTCTTTCTGTGGGCTTCAATTCTGGCTTCAGCACCTAGCCACTTTCCTTTTTCTCTTCCCTGTCCACTTTAGATCCTTGTCCATCAACCTCCTCCTTTTCTTCACATTGCTGTGTTCCAGCATTTGGACGCCAAATTTTGGAAAGGATGATTTTCTGCTATTCACTCTGTCTTACAGCAATCCAGGACTTTTGTGTTCTTTACAGTGGAAATACATGTTGAAGTAGTTATTTCTAACACATATCCTCTGAGAATATGATGAAATTAGGAAGAACCCATGCTTTTACATAGGATGCTCCTGTGTGGTTCTAAGGAAACCTATATTTTTCCTATAACCTGCTCTCAGTTTTTCCCTTCAGATTTCAGGTTGCAGACTAGTTCTCCAACTAGGCTAACTTTGTATGTTTTACTCTCTACCCAAAAGTGCTGAGGTGCTATACTAGGCATTCTGACTTCTGCCGCAGAACTTTTGGTTACTCTGAAGCTCTTTCCTTCCTTATTTCCCTGAATTTAATTAGGTTTAAAGGTTTCTTTTTATTTTTTTCCCCTCCTACTTTTCAGGGTGATATTCTGACTGAGTGAACATGTCCATTTATAAGCCACAGTAAAATCAGTATAGAAATATTTATCCATTAGGACATACTCCCCCAGGAAAAAAGTAGAATATAAGTTAAAATAAGTAAAGTCAAAAATCTCCACAAACATGTTAAAACCATGAGAGTTGTACACAGTCATTTCCTTGATTATATTTGTCAGCCTTCCCAGCTTAAAGGAGAGAGATAGAGGAGAGAAGAAGGCAGGCATCCGAGCCCTCCTAGTCTCAGACATGTCCTGCCTTTAGGAGTTGTGTAACCTGCACTGGCCAAGTGGGCAAATGGGACCTGGATCCCCGGTGGTTTACAACTACAGAATAGGAGAAATTCAAAGGAGACACACTCTGGAAAAGCAGCCAGTGCAGTGTAGGTGTGTAGCAAAGTACACATCACCAAGAGACCTGGCTGTTCCCAGGTACCCTCTGAGGCTGTGCCTAGGAGGATGGTGGCACCAACATGGGGCTTTCTGAGGAGGGCCTGGGGGTCATCTGAGGGGCAGGACTTGTGGGGTCATCTGGGGGTTGGTGTCTGGATGTAGCCTGAGATTCCTGTTTAGGATGCTCTGGGACCTGGTGATCATTATGGGATCCAGTTGCTTGGTTTTCATGTGGTAAAGATGTCTTTTTGTTTTAAATGAAAGCTGTGTGCTTTTTAAATATGCATAGTAAGACATTCTTTTCTTTTCTTTTGCTAATTGGTTGCCTTTATAGTGTTTGTTGAAAAAGTGCTGAAGAAACTTTTTCCTAATGTTTCAAGTAGCCAAGAAAAGGGGGCACCTGGGATTGTGACCTCAGAAACACCACTCAAGAAAGTGACCTCGGAGAGAGTGAAGTCTAAGCATTTTCATTGTTTAACAGGTAAGGTAGTTTGCAGGTAAGGATGAATTACTACAGGCCCTCAGTTTTTCCCATGTTGTATATTTGCATGTGGAATGTTTCCTCTTAGTCTGAGGCTTCTCTTAGCTGAATAACTTATGCACAAGTCTTATAGCAGTGTTCAGCAGGGTGAGCATCATTCTGAATGAGTGATTCTAGAATTCACTTTGAAGGGAAGCCAGTATTAGTACTTCCCAGCCATACTGTAGACTACAGAGTTGTTTTTTGTTGAGTTTGTGTGCATGTTTTATTTTGAGGAAATTGCATTGTGGGTAGAGTTTTGGCTCAGCCAGAACAAGAACAGTAGCCTTTACCATTTTCACTCTGTCCACAATCACTATACTGACTCCTGCTGGCTTCCTTGGTACCATTTGGCTTCTGTTCAGTCAGGCAGTGCTTGGCTTTCCTTTTGCAGTGGTCTTTAGCAGATGTCTGTCCCAGTGATAGACCCACTCATGGTGTGACCATCTACAATGAGAGTTTCACCAACTCTAGTTCCCTAGCAGTGTAGTAGTGTTAACCTGTTGGGAGACCACTCTAGAGATTCACATGAATAGACCATGAGTGAATCTGCTTTTTTCCCCGATAGATACATAAGTACGTAAAACTCAACTTGGGTTTCTGAGTTCCTTTTCTTGAGATCATTTTCCTATCTTTTTAGCAGTAGTTTCTCCCTGAGTATATATTCTCACAGGATTCTATTCCTAAGGGCTGTTGATCTCCTACTAGTTCAGTTGAATAACCTTGAGACAAGAAATTCAATTTCAGTCCTATATTTTATATCTTATAAGATTCTCTCATTTGGGTCCCAACAGGCAGACTTAACAGTCTCACATGTAGTATCAGTGTCCTTCCTTGCAAGTCAAATGTCCATATACTATACCTGGAACACATTTTTCTGGGGAAAATAATATTATGCATTGTGATTGGATTTCCAGGCAAGTCCAGTAAGCCCATTAAATCTGTAATATAATGAATGTCTGTGGTACCATTATGATTTGGATATCAGTTGATAGAAGATAAGTAAGAAAAACATTTCCTTCACTTCTTACAGATAGAGTATTTTTTAGGACAAATCTATTGATCCCATGTTACTTTTCTGTATCCTTATCTGACTTAATGTTTTCAAGCTGTTATAAATTCTGCATATTTCTTGAACTAGTACTAAGAATAAATTGATTGCTGTAAAATGTACCTTCTAATTTTTAATGAGCTTAATCACTTTCCCTAAAAAATCATATTGAAGTTCTAACCCACTTCAGAATGTGACTATATATGGATAATTGGGATATTTAAAAGACGATTAAGGTTAAACAATTGAGACCTGTGGTGAGTGTCTGGTTTGTTTCCTGGTGTTTGTTATGAATAAGCTCTCATGAATGCCTTTTTACATGTTTTCTGGGTCCAGTGGGTCATGGTTTCTCTTGGAAATATTCCTAGATGTACGTACATTCATTGTGTGATGTTGGGTGATGAAGTAAGTATATGTTCAGTTATGAAAGGAAATGCTAAGCTGTTTGCCAAATTGATTTGAGCAATTTATACTCCCACCAGCAATGTATAAGAAAACCTCACTATTATATAATCATGCCCAACTGTGTTATATTTGCCACATGAATGGATATAAGAGAAATAACTAAGAGAAATATCAGTGACTGCCAGAATTTGAGGTGAGATAATATTTAGGGCTATGAAATTACTATATGATACTATAATGATGAATGCATATCACAATACATGTATCAAAATCCATGAAATATTCAATACCAAGATTGAAACCTAATGTATACTATGAACTTTGGGTGATAATGATGTATCAGTGCTCATTTATCTATTGTGACTCAAGGAGATGTTGCTTCTGTGTCTAGGTGGTAGAAGTTTGTGAGAACTTCTGCTCAATGTTGCTATAAAAACATAACTATTCTAAAACATAAGGTCATTTCCACAGTTTCCTTCCCTTAGTATACTCTGTAAATCTACTATATTAGCAGACTAAGGAAGGAAAAAAATCACAAAATTTTGTGAATTTTTAATGCATGAATAGTATTTGAAAGATTAAAATAAGATATCACTTTTCACTATGTTCTCAGTATTGTTTCCCTGATCAGTAATGTTTTGTTAATTTACTAATTTCTATTTTAACTTTTATGTATCTCCCTTGTGGCTATTGTGTTTCACTGGTTTGTATTAATAGTTAGATAATTTGTTTTCAAACTTCCTTATTTACTAATAAGTACATTTTATGATATTAAAAAGATTAAATGAAGTGATTAGAGTAGACTACTACAGTTCTATATGACTGATGTCCTTATAAAAAGAGAATAGTCCACTTCTCTGTTAACTGATGCTTTCCATTACTCTTTTATTCCTGCTATTGTCATTTGTATGTCTTCTTTTTTTAAGTATCTGTTCTTGTTTTACTGTCTTAAAAAAAGTGAAATGTTTATTTTAACATTAATTTGCATGGATGTTTATATATCTTGAATACAAGTGTTTTGCCATAAGTATTTTTCTAGGGCCACCTTTTTTTAAATACAGTATTTGAAGAATAAGAATTTTTCATTTTGAAGATCTTCATTTCTTTTATAATCTGTGTTTTTTGTGTTCTGTCTGAGAAATCTTTAATACACCCTTCAAGCAATAGAGCTAGTCTCCTGAGCTTCCTTCCAGGAATTTTGTCACCTGGATTTTCCATTTATGTGTTTGTTTGGTGATATTAGAGATTGAATCTAAGACCTTTGGACTGAGCTATAACCTTTTCATATGAATCGGTAAACAAAATATGATATTACACTCCATGAAGTACTACTCTATAATTAAGGTAAACTTGAGTCAATGGTAGCAAAATGGATGCACGTTGAGACCATAATGTAAGTGAAATAAATCTGACACACAAGCTTAAATATCGCATAGCTCCTCTTATATGGGAAACCCAAAGTATTTTTTTTTTCAATATTGATAGATAGATAATAGGAACTAGAGAAATAGATCTTTCCTACATGGGAAGATGATCAACAGAGAAAGGGATGGGAGGTTAAAGGGAGAGAAAGGAATTTAAAAAAGGAATTGGGATGTGCTATGTGCATGTACCAACTCCACATAAGAAATGTAAATATGATGGACTGTAAACATGTACTAATAAATTTTTTACTTGTGTTTTGAGATAGGGTCTCACTAAATTGCCTAGTCGGATTGAATCTGCAGTCCTCTTGCCTCAACCTCCCAGACTACTGGGATTACAGGCATACCTTACCTGGCTTTTTGCGACTCCTTAACAGTGTACCTGTGTGTGTTGCTGCAGACAGGGATCTTGCTAGGCCTATGACTTGCATAAGGGATAAAATGACTAAAAAGATAGAGGAGAGGCTGGGAAACTAAGAGGACAAATATCAGGCAGGTGTGATCTGATCCCTTCCCTTACCCCTCTGTTAAGATCATCCAGCTCTTCGATGTGGGGGTGAAGATTTACTAGGTGGAAAAGGGGCAAAGGAGAAAAACAGCTTGCATAGTACAGACCAGAGACAGGGCAGGTAATCAGAAAATGTCGCTGAGGGTTTGCAGACTTGTGCAGGAGCCAAGTTTCCTTCATTCCGCAGGAAGCAAGAGGGCGTAGCCAAATCAAGTTGCTTTTATTCAAGCAGATTAGATTCTAGAAGATTAGAAAGCTGAATACCTAACAGTTGAAGTTGGGTAAGTGAACTGTGCTGCACTGAAAGATGGGAATCTGTTTATCTGTTAAAAGTCAGACTAGTGTGTGGATATTTCCATGCCTTTGATAAGAAATACAAATATATTACAACCATCTGAGCAACTTATTTAAAATATTCAATCATATAGGAAATTTTTATATTAATTTTTAGGATCTATCTTACTAATGGACCTGTGGTAAACTTACTCTTTTTCCTGAGTGACCTGGCTTACTATAACATTTCAAATGTTTGTTACTATTATCTTAAGATAACAGACTAGAAGGCCCAGAAGTAGTTTCGTTAAAATTGGCTTGAATAATCCATGACTATAACTGGAAGTGTAGAAGCAAAGTGTGGTATGTTTAGTTAATAGAGCAACCAGTAAGTCCAGCAAGTCACACTTTTAGGGGCAGCTTTTATGCATGGACTGTAAAAGCTTCTTTCTCCTACAGACACAGCGTGGCCTTTAGCAACCCTGACCAGAACAAGGTGCAGCTAAGGTGAGCAGCTCTGACACCTTCATAGTAGTGAGTCATTCCTGTGGGCATATGTCCTCTCTTGTTACTAGATTGGGTCAGGTCACTCCTCTATGTCATTGTACCCATGCATTTATCTGTCCTTAGGCAGGTTCAGGTCTAAGGGGTGTAGATCTTGACTGTCACAGTCCTTGCAACATCCCCAAGGCTTCCCAGCAACTCAGGAAGATGTTGCTCCTTGAGTGCACACAGTATCTCAGCCTGGGCAGGCCATAGGGGCCCTCAGACCCATCAAGGGAGAATCATCTCAATGCATAGCAGCATCTGCCATCAGAGCCCTAGGAGCTCTTACTCATACCCTCTGTGGACTCTGTCCATGAGGCCAGCCACATGTTGTATCCTTCTGGGGAACTGATTACTCCACCAATGGGGAAACTGAGGCTGGAGCCTCAAGGCCAGCAGGGACATGCACATCCCTAACCAAGCTGTGAGGCCAGAACTTACATTAATTGTTACCCAGGGATGCTTTTTGCTTTTTTCCAAATGGTGCTGCAGATCCTGGGTTTATGAATTCTGAGGATTTAGCTAAAGTGATGGCATCCTGGGAACTGGGGGCTCTCAGATCCATCACTGTGTTGCAGAAGCAACCCCATGCATAGCCAGTAGGCTGTGATTTATTCAGTAAAGGATAAGATTGTTATAAAGGATAGGATAAGATTGTTGGTTGTAGAATAGTGAAATGCCCACATCTTGCCAAGACTCTGCTTATATTGTACCAAGGGCATGGTAAAACCTGTGAATAAATAATGGCAAGATGTGAAAAAAAATGCAGCAAAACTGTAACCAATATGCAGTGAACTATAAGTATTTCCAGAGTGTGCAAAGATGACACCAAGAAGAGGTCAGTATAGGCTGGGTGAAGCAGTCCAAGAAGCATTCTGGATGTAGTACATACCAAGAAGAAGTTCAGAAGGCAGGACCGATGGAGGGGGTTCCAGGAAGGACTTTCCTAGCAAGGACCCGCACTATAGGCACTGATCAGGAGTAGCATGGCATCCTAGATGGTAGGACAGTGCCCCATTTGAGCAAACAGGAAGAAAGGGTGAACAAAATAATGAGAACTCAACTGTCATGGAGGTAATAGTCTAGTCAAAGACAGTGAGACCCCCAACTGTCAGGTGGCACACAAATTACCCAGTCAGATAGTAAGACCCCAACTCTGAGCGATGAGATGGACCATCCAATCAGGAATAGTAGGATCTCAACTATTTGAGGTGACGGACTACCTGCATCTAGAGCAGTGTGACACTGACTCTCAGGTAACGTGGACATCACCCAGTCAGGGAAGGTGAGACCTTGGCTCTTAGCAAGATACTGCTCAGACCACATGGGTCAGAGGTGGAGAGACCTCAAAACTCAGCATGTGACACTTAGATCAACCAGGTAAGGACAGTGAGACCTCCAACTCTCAGGGATTGGCAGGCCACCTTGATCTTCCTTTTTCTTGGGATAATTAATTACTAATAGAAGCTGTGTGCACATTAGGCTTAGAAGTTCTGTTTCCTGCCCCACTGGTAGTATTTCAAACATCTCCTGTCCCTGAGTGGTAGGAAATGTTTAGGACACTCAGAGCAATCATCTGGAAAATTAATGACGTGTATATTATTTTTCACATGAACCGAGGCCACCTGCATAACTCTCTGTAAAAAAAAAAAAAATGAATTAGAGTCACACTTTACCTGAGGCTCCAGTGGCTAAATTCCAAAAGGACCCAAAATTTAAATCTGAACATGAGACCATAAGGTTCTGGAGGAAACCACAGGTCACTTTTCCTATAGAGTTCCTTACATACATGAAACAGAGGCCTTGTAGGAAAGATTGTTAATATGCTTTATAAAAGTCAAACGTGTACATGTCCAAAAATCACAAGCAAAGGCAGAAAACAGTCACCTAGAAAAATATTACATTTACTAGTACTGACAAAGAATTCATCCCCTGTATATAAAGATTGCATGTTTCAGAATATGAATAATTTGAAAGAGAAGTGGGAAAAGCAGGGTCAGAGGCAAATACTTGAACAAATAAACAACCCTCTCTCTGCATTAAAAAATAAAAATAAAAAAGAAGGTGATGTTTAGCCTCTGATTATAAGAGAACACAAATCAAGAGTGCATTTAGCTGGGTATGGGGGCTGTACTCTTGTCATCTCAGCACTCTGGGAAACTGAGGCAGGAGAATCTCAAGTTCAAAAGTAGCCTAGGCAATTTAGCAAGACCCTATCTCAAAATGAAAATTGTAAAAGAGATGGGGATATATCTCAGTGCAAAGCCTTTGGATTTAATCCTCAGTACCACCACCAATAGTAATAGTAGTAATAATAATAATTAATACAAAAACAAAGTATATTGGGATATTGTTCATCTTTCCCATTGTTATCGATCGTCTGTTCCATTGTCCCCACCTTGTGTCAAGAGTGGGCAGATATTAAGCCTGAGAGCGCAGCATCCTGATAGGGTAATATGAGGACATCAGCTCCAAACACGTCACTGGGCTCCAGCAGTTCTGCTTCCAGCCAGTTTTCCTGTGGGTTAACCTACATGTGACAGGATTGTCATGCTCAGGGTTATTCAGTATGCCTATAATAAACAGAGATAATAAACAGAGATAAAAGAAAAACTCTCAGATGCTGCCTATGCCCACGTCAGGTGAGGACTGGGCATATTACTGTCCCTGGTGTTGTTGAATAGAGAGTGATTGAGGAAAGTCTTACGTTTCCACAGACGGGATACCTGTTAATGATCTGTGGCACATTTGTCCCCTGGAAACACATGCGATCATCAGTATTCATCAAGACCCCTTCTTGACTCACAGGGTTGAGCATCTCGATGTTATCAGGTGAAAAGACAAGAGATAATAAGAGAATTTGCCACTAAATGGATTCACTAAGGCAAAGAAGAAAGGGGTATAGCATGTGTATTTACTCATTTGCATATACACCAAAAGCCCTCCAAGAACTGGAGCAGAGTAGCATTTGCTGCCTCCCAGGAATTGAGCCAGGTGGCCAGGAAGGAGGGAAGAAGACTCAATGTCATTTGTGCTGCAGTGGCTGACTTGATGTCCTGTAAGATTAAAAATGTTTATCCTCTATAGTCATTTTAATTTTGGGGAAGAACCAGAAGTCACATAGTGCCAGATCCAGTAAATATAGTGGGTGAGGGCACACTGTCATATTTTGATGAGCCTGCCTTTTCATTGAATAATACTTGGCAACAAAATTCGCAGTATTTTTAAAATCACACTACATAAAGAAAGGACTTCCAGGGCTACAAAAAGTAGCAAGAATGGTGAAATAAGTGTATTCAAAATAAGGGAAGTATTTTGAAGGCAATGTGTCTTTTAATGTAATAACTTTTTAAAAATTTAAACATTCATTATATATTCTGAACATTCTTATAGGTGTCCCCCTAGGCCAGTGGTGGTGAACTCATGGCACATGTGCCATAGCAGGCTGTTTGCATCATCAAAAGGTTCACCATCACTGTCCTAAGCTGTACACTTGTATTACTATCAAGTGAATGCAGAGTAAAATTATTAAAATATTTTTGTGTATGCAAAGCTAAGAGACTTTACTGTCAACAAACATGTGCTCAGAGAACAATCTTAAAAACAACATCCGTGGATCTACATCAGGAGGCAAGGGCAGCTGGGAAGATTAGTGAGGACAAAAACTGTAGCACTGTAATTGGCTGTTGACCATAATAAAGAAGCACAGTGGTGCCTAGGTTCATGAACTTGACTCTTTCCATGATTCTGTTTGCATACTGAGTTGAGTGAGAACCAAATCAAATTCAATGGTTAGGTTCAGTATTGACCTTATGAGGAGATTTGATTTGGTTCTTGTCCAGTTTGTTTTGTGACCACAATCATGGGGAAAATTGAGTTCATGAACAGAAGTACCATTGTAATCCTTCTTGAATGTTTTGCAAACTTGAAACCACTGCTGCCAAGAGAGCTTCTGGGGATCCCAAGAAGGCCCCATGAGTAAGAGTCACTAGAGCACTGTCTCTGGAGACAGGAGTGGACTGGCCTTGCCCATAGACAAGTTGAAAGGTGTTTTGCCTTGTGAAGGTACTGGTCACAGCTTCTGTGGTGGGAAACAGCTGTGGAACAACTCTTCTGAGTTATTCTCATGGTGAAACAAGAGCAAGGCCTTTCTAGTGAGAGAAGAGTGAGGATGGTTTTGAGGCAGCACCAAGGACAGCGAGATGCCCGGTCCTACACCTAACCTGAGAATGGCCCAGAGAAGGTGAATTTGCCATGGCAGCCAACACTGGGGGTTCACCAATAGAATCCACAAAGAAAAGAACTGTGTTATGTAGATTTAGGCAGAGAATGGGTGTTTCCACTGGACACAGCTAGAAAGGACAGGTGGCAGGTGAGGATAGCAGGATTAAACCATGCTGAGAGGTATCCTGCATAAATAGTACCCTTTCTTAGGCTTGAAGCCTTCCAACCCATCATGTGTCCAATATAGTTTCTTGGAAATGATGCTAGTAAATTTTACCACCAGAAAGTGGACTTCCTTCCACCTGCCTTCTCTGTGTCTCCACTTGTCCTTCTGGGACAGTAACAGTCCCAAAGAGTTACGTGTACTCTTAGATGCTGTGTGCTCCACATGTCTGATAAAGATGATGAACTGGAGAACCAAAATTGCAGGCCACTAGAAAGTGTAACAGAACCCAGCTTGACCACTGCAGGGAGGGTAAATGTCATCGCAACAAGCCACATATTACCCAAAAGAATATAGAAAATTCATATCAGATGTTACTATAGGTTACCTGGCCACCTTTACTTACAGATGAGTAGACCAAAGCCCAAGGTAACATTGATTTACCTTTCCTGGTCCTCTGACTATGGCAGTGTTGTCACTTACAGCTGCAAAATCAGTATGTGATTCCCCACTGGATGATAAATGTCTTCTTAGCATATTGCACTTTAGATTATTTTTCTTAGACGTCTTGCTGTTTCTTATTGTGTGAGTCATCTCCTGCTTCACTTCATGGTACCTTCCACATTCATCCTAATAATTAAGTGAATGATGACATTTCTAATTTCTGTTTAAATTTCTTATTAAGGAAAATTTAGCTGATTAAAACCTTCTTAAAAAATCTATGAAAAATGACCAAACATTTATGTTACCTGGTAACGATAGTGTACTTACAAGTGTATCTTCATTTGCCCTTGATTTTAGTAGGGAATGACGTAGTAATTAATCAACTGTGGTGGGTCAAATTAATGTAAACTAGAATTATGGCAACTTAGCTGCAAAATAATGAAGTATATTGATGGCAGAAGAATTTGAAAATGTTCCCAAGGTTTTCATATTTAATATTTTTACTTTTAAACACCTGGAAAAAACATCCTATAAATACGTTAGTAATTTTGTTCAATCTTTGTCATTGTTGGCTTTAAAGTGCTCATTCTTTAAAAGACAATTTGGAATCTCTACATGTTTTGCCACATACAGGAAAGTCCCTTTGCCGTATTTTAAATGAGAATACAAAGATTAACAAGGTTGGTAGTACTCAAATTTAAGAATATGAAAGCTATGTTTTTTTTTTTGTAGTTCTGTATTATGTGTAGCCTTACACTGCTTTGTTTTGTTTTGTGTTTTTCTCTTTTTCCTCTTAAATAAAAAAAAAAAAAAGAACGCACTGTTTTACAGTTGCCTTTCTACATGAAATTTCCAAGAGGTAACACAAGATTCATCCTCTTTGAACCAACAGCTTCATTTCCGAGAATTTACCTGAAGAAAAGAAATGGCCAGGTGTGCAAAAGAAGATGTAGCAACACAGATGCAGCAGCTGCTCATAACAAGTTAAATAGCTGACCATATTAATGTTTTTGGTTGGATCATTGAACACAGCTGTTTGCAGTCTCACTGTTTGAGTGTCCAGTTTGTATGCTTTGATATTGTGACTTGAGCAACTATCTCTAAGATGATAATATGTAATCTATTAACTGGTGATTTCTTACTGTTTTTTTTTTTTTTTTTTGTAGTTTTGTATTACTTGTACCCTTACACTGCTTTGTTTTGTTTTGTTTTTTTCTCTTTTTCCTTTTAAATAAAATTAAAAAAAAACAAGGACCACACAAATTCAAGCAGAATCTATGAGAGTGGTTACGTTTACCTGAATTATGATTTGTTTGTGGCATGGAATATTATACAGTCACTAAAAGTGTTATGATTTAAGCACTGTATACCATAATTATGATTTTATATCAATTTGAATTATATGCAAATAAAAATATAATTATATAAAAATATATAATAAATAGATGTGGCAGGATTCCATGAAGATATATGTGTCTGTATGTGTTTGAGGACAGGTCCGTGTCTGTGAGGTATGTGTCAGTGTGCACCAGTGTCTGTGTGTGTATACACATATATGCCTGTGAGGTGCATGTCTGTGGGCTCTATGTGTGCATAGGGAGTAGTTACTGTACATGGTTGTGCATATGAAGTGTGTACATGTGTGCCCTTGTGTATACATCTGATTCTATGAGTGTGTCTTTGGGCACAGATATGTGGTTCTGTGTGTATATGTGTGTCTATGTGTTCTGTGGTACATTTCTGGCCTTGTATACCCATTGTGAATCCATGTTGTGCACATAGGACAGGCACATATTTGTCTGTCTGTGGGATACATGTCTACCTGTGTGTGTAGATACCAGTACTGTGTACTTGTTATGACCACATACGGAGCATACACATGTCTGGGAGTATGTCTGGCTCTGGGGAAGTAGGTGGTATGTACCTCGCATTTATGGTGGTGTATTGGAGCATGCACATGTGTCCATATCTGTGGGCACTTCTCTGTGGTTCTGTGTGTGTAGGTGTGTACATGTCGGTGCATATGGAACATGAGTGTGTGTCTAGGTATATTGTTCTGAGTGTGTACTTGTTGGCACACATGGAGAAACAGTTCAAGATGTGCCAAAGTGTTCAAAGATCCATGGTGTGATACAAGGTACGTTGTGTGGGCTATTTATATTTTGTTAAATTATTCATAAACTAATTATACTTTATTTCATTATGAAAACCCAGATTATGAGTAACTTAATGTGAATTTAAATAATTGTAAAATGACTCCTTTTGATTCTTTTATCCTGACTGGATGTATAGCTGACCTATTAAAATCAGTATATATGACAGTTGTAGGTTTTATTGAACTATTTGATTTTTTTGTTTGTATTGTATTTCATTGGAGAAGTCATGCTGATGTCATCAGGAAAAATAAATGTCTGCTTACATTATGTAATATTTACCAATTCATAATGTTTCTCTCTTCTCTTTACAGATGGCAGTGACATTAAGATCCAGCCACAGCGCCATCTCTATACTGTGAGTTTGCCTCCTGAGGGCTACGTACCCTGCTTACCAGAGCCCAACAGCTGTGCTGATTGTGAGAAGGCCTGTTGTACCGATGATGCAGAAGGTAAGAAGTCAGAGCAGGAGGAAGAGTGAGCTCCTCCACCAGATAAATCATTGCTTTCCACTATTATAAACTATTTAAATGTATAAGAGGGGTATGGGTAAGCTACAAATGTTTGTGAAAAACTCATGAAATAGAAAAATAGCATGGGGGAACTTAAAGGTTGCAGTAATAGTCTTATTTGTTAATGTATTAGAGGTCTGGAATTACATGAAAATGTTACCAGTACTGGTTTTGGTTTGGTAGAATTTCTTTTTATAAAATTTTCAAATTTCTGAAAATTTTATAATCAAGGAGTTAACTTATTTTTTCTCTCTCTTTTGGAAGGCATTGGTCTATTATAATTGCATCTGTTAGGCCTTATAAGTAAAAGAAAATAAGAGTGTTCCGATACTTAAAGCAGTTTACTGTTGATGGGAAAGTATTAATGGTAACATTACTTTTTCACCATATAAGTAAAATGTTTTTCTCTTGAAATTGACCATTTCAGAATTTCCTTAAAAAGAACTGAGAATCTTCAAATAAGAGTTTTACCTGGATGATTTTTAGCGAGTGTAGACTAAGGAAGTCTAGACTATAAACCTTAATTTGAATATCAATAAAATGTGGTTTTCTAACAGATAATTGAATAACTAAGGAAGAATTTGCCCATCTTTCAAGCCCTATTGAAAATCTTTGCAATGTAATTATTAGATAAATAATCTAACTATAAAGTTTAACTATTCTTATGAAAGTAAGTTATTTTTTTGAGTATTTTTCATTGTGTACTTAGTGTGTTTAATAAGAAAACGTGCTGGATTTGCTCATATGCTGTTGTATACAGTTCTCATTTATGGATCCTTGTGTTTAATAGTTCACTTATGTGCCTTCTCATACAGTTAATTCATAACTGTAGTGTATACAGTTGGCTTGTCTGTTGGCTTGTATACAGCTGTGGTGTACACAGTTGGCTCTCACTCATGCTCTGGTGTATGCAGTTGACTTACGTGCACACACTCCGCCATGGTGTACACAGTCGGCTCTCATTCACATTGTGATGTATGCATTTGACTTACGTGTATACAGCTGGCTCTGGAGAAAACTTCAGTTTACCTTGAGCAGACAGCACTTCCCACACTGATGGAACTAAGCTACGGTGAAATTGTTACAGAAAAGGAAAAGACATTGATGTGAAGTAGACATTTCTCTTAAAAAAGCTATTATGTGAAAATTAAGTGTGTCTGTACTCTTACTGTCCCCTTCTATGGCCTGTGGCCACCTCCTCCAGACAATGCACTGGGAACAACTGTGGGCTGATTGGAGCCAAGTCTAATTGCTCTGAAAAGAGAAATTTAGCAACTGACACTGATTTTTGAATGATAATGGCAAATTCAATGGTTATAATTGAATATATTATTACAAGTTACGTTTCTAGAAGTAGATCATTAGGTAAAAAGTTTCTGTTAATTCATTTTCTCCTCTATTTCCTGGTTCCTGCAAACTGTAAATGTGATTTCTTATGTTTTCAGAGAAAAAAGTAGGTGATAGCCGCTGCCAAGGCATGGAACAGGGTCATGGGGCTCAGCAGCAGGCTGGGCCCTTGTCAGTGATGAGACCAGTGCCCTATGTTGTATTCACACAGCTTGGCACTGTCCACAGAGTGGACATAGTAGCACTTGATAGATAACCAGAAGGTACTTCAAAGCCCGGATGGCCAGTGTCTGCCTTGTTCAGGGCTTCCATAAGAAGTCCTAATAGTTCTGTAGATCATCGCAAACTGAAGACCCAGTTTTTTAGAAGAGCTCTGAAATTGAATTTAGAAATCAATGACAGAGTGGAAGGTTGCTGTCTTTCAAGGTTCATTGCTTATAATTCATCTCCAAATGTTCTGATTTGCTTTTTTTTAACTGTTTATTAAGTGTGTTTTTTATTCAAAACTCCATGAAGTGAGCCACTGAAGGGCATGTGAAATGATGTGATTGGAAAAAAGGTGTGAATCACTGCTGTTTACTTATGTTGTCTACATTTACTTCCAAATACTGTTGTTCTAGTGAGGGTTTGCAAGTGAATAAATTTAATATAGGACATATAATTTATAGGCTTGTTTTATAATATTGACCCAAAAGTCAAATGCAGAGGAATACAAGAGATCTGTCGATGTGCTAGAGACCCAAATAATCTAGCTGAGGCCTGGATCCATGGCAGTGTTTTGCATGTGAAGTCCAAGTGAAGACCTAGAGCCCGTGGCAGTATCCTCCATGAATCTAGCTAGAGATGTAGAGCCTGTAACAATGTCATGAAAATCTGTATCAAAGATCTACACTGGGAAGGCCCAAAGGCCAGTGGTGGAAACTAGAAGATCTGTACTAGCAGGGTAAAGAATCTGTGCCAGCAGGCTGACATTTAGACTGCAGCCAGGAAATGAAGCTCAAGAAAAGGACCAGAGCTCCCCCAAAGAGAACCACAGTTATCCTTAGTGACAGTGAGAACCCAAGCTCCTCTGACAATGAGAACAACTGAGTTCCTATCAGGAAAACCAGCATATCATCTTCCCCCTCCGGTTCTCCTTTTATGCTATTAGCAGCAATCCTCAGATGGGTCTTCTACACCCAAAACCATGTTGACTCAATTCCCACTGGATGTTCCACCATTAGTTAATCTACCACAAGTGTATAGAGTTCTGAGGCAAACTGCATCAGTGTGGGATCAGATGACCCACCCTGTGCCTGCTGCCTTCCAGGACCCTGATGCCTTCAGGGATATGTAGGAACCTGTGGCATGAAGAGGCAGGGCCACTCTAGGGGTCATGCAAGAATAAGGTATAGAGATTTCAAGTGGGAATAAAGGAAGAGTTTCCAGATTTATTTAGCTGCAATTGTTTAAGCAAACAGAATATGAGGCCTAAATTTGGCAAAGAAGAAAAGTCCAATTCTCCTTTTCAAAGAAGCACTTCCAGTTGTTGGGTTTGGTTTCAAATTGCCAGGAACAATTTATCCATTGAATGTCAGCTTCTAGAAGGATGCAGGAGACAAGGTCCAGCTTCCACTGTGTGTGCCAGTCTCCCTCCCAGCTGCCTCCTGTAGGCTGACACTCGGGCCCAACTCTGCTCTGGGACTCAGGCTGATTTCTCTTGGACACACCACTCCAGTATAGCATTAGGCCTGGCCTTTATGTCCACACCTGGAATCCTCCTGGTATTTGTGGTGCTAAGATTCAGTTCCTCGTCACCTCTAGGAAGCTGTCTGAGTCTGGGCCACTCCATAATAGCGCTTGATAGATGACCCATCTTTGCATCTATCCTTTAGCCCCACTAGACTCGAGCCATATCCTTTGTCTTGTTTTCCCTAGTTCCTGGCTCAGTGCCTTGTGAAAAGTCAGAATCTCATGGTTATTAACCATATCAGTTAGCTTACTCCAGAGCCTGTATATAATAATGATGAAGACAGGTATCACATGTGTTCCATTCTGTGTCTTGCCTCTGTTTGGTTCTTTAGGGAATCTTTGATTGTAAATTTCTAGGGGTCCTTTGGAGAATCACTAGAAGTTCTTTGAGGTTTGCAGTTTGCTTGGAACAGGCAGAAGGACTTGTCGGAAAAGGAATTGGGTTGTTAAACCTAGATCCAATTTTAGAAGGCATAGTATGGGGTTTGTCCTGGGACCTCTCCTCACAGGATGTGGGATAAATCATGGTACAGCCCTAGGTGAAAAGAACACTTCCTCTTCTCTCCACAGGCCACACTTTTCTTCTTCTCTTGATGTGGCTATGTGTCGTTCTGTAGGAGCTGGCAAAGTTTAGCCTGTTCCTCACAGAACACCCTCAAAAGAAAGCTTTCCATTTTGGCAAAATTTCCGTGGGAAGTGCTAACCAATGTTCTGTAGTACATGAACTCTTCTAAGTGGGAAGAACTTTGCTGGCTCTGTCTTGCTGCTCTGTAGGTTGCTACCCCACATGGTGTTATATAATCCATTGCACTGACACTACAGCTGGGATCATAAGTAATATTAGCCTCACATCACATCACCTTTCACATTTGTGTCCTTATGGCCCAGATGCTGTTCCTCATGCTACTTTCTCTGCTCCATGTTTGTTAAACACATGTGAATAGCTGAACCTAGAATTCAGCCTTGGCAAAGGATAGCAACAAGCCCGTTCTGTCGCCTTAGAAACAGAATGGTAACTATAGTCTCTAATTTCTCTTCTAGCTCTCTAGTGAACCTCAGGCAACCATGGAGACTGCTGTCTTGTATGTGTGTTCTTAAAAACATCAGTGATCTTGATTCAGAGTTTGGAGTGTATCACCTGATTTATAGTGCATCTATCAGGAACACCATTTTCTGTGCTTTAATCTATTTATACCTCAAATGAAATAAATAATTCTTATTAGGCACATCTTCCATTTCCCCTTTCTGATTTCAAATACTTATCCTTTGTTCTATAAGTGAGAATGTATCATTTGAAAAAAGCAAACTGGGGTACAGTGTCCGAATGATGCGCCATGAGCTGACACCCCAATCCATTGGAGCCGTGACTTCAAAAGAGAGAGTCTCTAGAGGGAAGGTACCTGAGTCCCACCTGCCGGGTGCCATGCAGAACCCTAGAACCTCTGCACAGAAATGGGAACTTGGACTTTTTAAAGCCAAAAATAAATAAATAAGTTCTTAGAAAATAGGACCCTTCTTTATCTGTATGCTTTAATCTTCGGTATTGTTTTTTTTCCTAAAAAGTATTTGCTTTTCTTGACCACAAAAGTTCTCACTAAAGAAAAACCAAGCATAATAGAAGATGTATAGAAAGTGAAATGTCATCTCAGGGAGCAAGAGTTAATAAATGTTTTTGTATGTGCATATAAATATAAACATGCAAATTTCGTGCAACCAAAACATTGTATGTACTCCCTTATAAACTTCATATGTTATGAAGGCTTTTCCTTTTCACTTTATATAGATATATTATTTTCCAAAAAGAAAAATTTTTTTAAATTTAATTTTAAAGGGAATAAAACAGAATAATGAAATGAATTGAAACTATAAGACGGTAGGAAATCCACAATGGTTACTGTATACATATTGTTGTCTTCTAAATAGTTGCTCAGACGGCCATCTTTAGGCCCACAAAGTCTGTTAAACAATACATTTCCTCCAAATTATCTGGTTGCTCCCAGTGAGTGGGAAGGGAGATACTTTTCTTCTATCTCCAGTCCATGTGCCAGTGGGTTCACAGGCAGGGGCTTAACTTGCTTTCTGGTTCTCCCCAATCCACACTCCAGCTGGCTCACAGGAAGAATGAAATGTTTAAGAACACCTTGGTTTGTAAGTATGCACTCTTCCCCACTGATAAAGCTTCAGAATTGTTAGAGAGCTCTCTTAGTACCTTTGTACATCCATATCATTTTTATATGTATGTATACTTCATGTAATATTGTACATGTGGGTCTGATCAACACTCGAAGTTAAATTCTTAGAAGTGGAAATAGGTTTCTACATTTTAGGACATATTAATAGAGGGTCTTTCTGATGACTGCCCCAATTCACGTTCCCATTCTATAATCTCACATTCACATTTTCAGGCTTTTACATTTTAGCCAATTATTTGAATCATACCTTTTAAGTTGTTATGTGAGAAAAATTGTGTGCTGAGAAACTCATTTTAAACCTAATAGGTATAGCTTACAGATTCGACTGCAAAGGAACTTAAAATTCTCTATAGCAAAGGACACTGAATGAAATAAAAGAATAAAAGACCCAAAGACGGGTAGTGTTTGCATGTTACGTGGCAGATAAGTTAATTTTCTTAAAATATAGCACTGTATTTCAAGTCATAGAAAAAATGTCATCCCAGAGCCAGATCGAATGGCACTTCCCGAAAGAAAAATAACAACTGCAATGGTAAACACCTAAAGCATCTTTCGTGGTACCTTATTATGTATTTCATGGGAAACATTTGACCCATCTGAAGTATTTTTTGCTAGAGAAAACAAGACTAGCTAGATCTTCTTTTAAAAGTACACTTACCTTTTAAAACCCAGGAACTTCTCTTGTATCATCTGTTGCTTTCCTCAGAGAATCTAGCAAAGCATCTTTACATGTGTCTTGTCTTGCTCTTGACCCTTTCCTGCTTCGACTTAGCTGGGATTTCTCACCAGCTATTCCTGTGGTCTTTGAAGCTGTGTGATCTCCCTGGCAAGACCTGGCCACCTGTTCTGTCAGTCACAGTGCCACATGCTGGTTGATGGAACAACAACAAAGGACCTTGATGCTCAGGTGCCACAGTGCGTGCTGGGACTGCATCTTAAGTCAGCATTTGGTGAACTGAGTTGAATAGTTATTTATACAAACATGCTGTAAGGCAGATAGTGTTAGTACCTGTCAGTATCTCATAATCACAAGGGTGTTCAACTGCATGACATAGCCTGTGTTATAAAGCCTCAAAGTCATTGAATTCAAGTCATTTGGTGGAAGCTGTTGTGGTCATTATTCCATTAAAAGAGTGGATGCCAGTTGAAATGGGTATTCACTTACTGGCTTTCAGCAGCATGAACTAAATGCAGAGCTCCCATGTGCTTTCTGTGAGAGCATCCTTTAAATATGTTTTGACAGAATCAGGCCTTCATTCTAAGGCAGATAGTTTTCAGATCATATTGATGCTGTCCTGGCCTCAGTTGAGCTTATATCTTCACTAAGAGCACCTGAGCATGACGTTGTCTTGGTTATTTTCTCTTGTTGTTTAGACAAAATACTGATGCCCAACATGAAGCAAAGAAGGGTTTATTTCTTACAGTGTTTGGAGGTTTCTGTTCATATTCAGCTGATCCCAAGGCAGGGTGGCATTGCACTGGAGCCAGAGCAAAAAGGAGAAAATAAGCCTCTTCTCTTCCCTTATATTGTACAGAAACTAACCCACACCCCAGTGGGTGTAGCATTCACAAAATCTCTGTGCTCCTCTTGCACAATAGAGGATATTTACAAAGTAAGAACCCTGGCTCCCTGCTGAGTCTCTCAGTTCTAAACTACTCAAGTTGATACAATGTATCGACCTTAACAGACACATGCATTTAGGGGTCACCCTAAGGTGGTGGCTTACTGCTTAGCTCGCCTCTCACCAGCTATAGCTAGGTCCAGGAGAATCCTGGACTGGCTTTAGCCACATTCCCACATCACACTTGTTCAAGATGTGCCAGTTTTTCATTGAAATGAGATCAAACGCTCAACCCTGTCCCAGCTTGTCCTTGTTCTTAGATGAGGTGAGGTGGCTGGGAGGGAGACTGCAGATGGAGAAGCATTCCTTCTTAGATCCCTCACCTCCACAGCCTCACACATGTCAACAGATGAAGCCAAAGCCTACGCCTATTTCTTACAGTTGTGGTTTTTGTCTTGGTGCTGTGTTGGCACTCACATCTAGTATGTGGATTCCTCCTCATCTCAGTGACGTAGGCTAGCACAGCAGTAGATGTTTGTTGGATTAAAAGACTGGATGCAGAATGTCATATGTGAATTTTGAAATGACTCACAGAACTCTATAGTTTTTTTAGCCTATCTGTGGAAGGAGAGAGGAAAGAAGGAAAGTAAAAGGGAAGGGAGAGAAGAAAGGGACACATTTATTCTAATGGCTACTTGTTTTCCTTAAATCATAGTTATCTAATCCAAAGCATGATTGGCAACTACTCATATTTAGATTAGAAACAGTTATATCTTGATAAACTTTATACCATTCTTAGTTTTCAGCGAATGTGTTACAACAATGCAGTGATTTATGAATACTTCTATTGGATATTGATTAATATTTGTTCAGCTAATAGAAGTCCCAGAATGTAAAATCATTTAAGCAATAATATGCAAATTTCCTGAAGCTGAAGAGAGACTGAGACATGGAAATATTGTGTGGTAACTGATATCCCAGCGCAAAGACCCATGGAATGTCAGAGATGCTGGCGTAGTCCAGTGAGCAAAACATGTTGTGAGGAAAGCATGTGATCAAGCCAGAGGCATTCTCTAGGCCCACTTAAAAACCCCTGAAGGAAGGAAACTTTAAGTTAGTTTTCAACTCACAAGTCCTGTATCCACGCCAAAAAATAATATTTATCTGGTGCTTCTCAGTAGCCTTCCACACTTGCTTCTCTGGGCACTGTTCCTGTCTGTCCACAGAACTTCTAGTAACTTAAGTAAGTGGAAAGTCACAGACAAAGAGACCTATGAGTGAGTGTGCTGTGATGGCTAGCAGTGGGGAGACAGCAGAGTGAAATGGGGGAGACATGCTGAAATCGAGTGCCTTCCCATCTTGCTTACCTATCTGTCATTTAGAGTTTTTTTCCTTCTGTATAGTGAGGGGATTGAGCTACAAGACTCCTAAATTATTTTATAGTTTTAAGGTTCAGTGGATTTAGATTTCCCTGAGCCAATTGACAGGTAAGGTAGACCTGGGCAAAGACAACCAACATAGTTTTAACTGGAGGAACAAGTTGGAGCTCTTCCTGGGTCACCAGTCAGGAGTGACAGGGAAACAGTGCTTTCTCAGCAGAATTTGTATCTGGGGAAATTAGAATAAGAGGTACGAGTAATTAGAGTAAGAAGTAAGAAAAAACAAGGAGTAAAAACAAACAGAAGGGCAAAGCATGATGTAGAAGCCAACAAGGCAGGGCAGGTCACCATGCCTTTTGACCAAAGCTGGTGGCAAGGAAGGTGGGGGACCTAGGAAACTGAAATTCCTTTTGCAGGACCCACACAGACTCGATCCGCGTGCAGCACCATCTGCTGGCAGGTTGTAGGAACAAGGAAATGCTCACTGAAGGATGGCCACCTCGCCGGGCACATCAGTTCTACCAGAAGCACCATCTGACTCTGACACAGGTGGTTCTTTTTCACCACTGATGACCAGCCCACAGAGTCACACTTTGTGAAACAGGAGATGTGTGGCATTGCTACCCATCCTCTCATCACAAGAGAATAAACTTAGTGACTGGTTACATGTGGCTTCTTATGAAATTGGTATAAAATCTTTATCAGTATCTGTTTCTTACTGTTGAAAATTATCCATAAAATATGGAAGAAAAAACTTAACATCAGTCCTATCAGAAATGGGACTGTAGTAAAAATTTTGTATAAGACTGCCATAATCTTAACTCACTATTGTATTGGATTGTAGAAGCCACTGGCTATGTTATGGAGATTAACTCATTTTTATTGTTTTTATTAGTATCTATTTAAAGTACGTATTAATAACACTCTTCATAAGTTGGTCTATCACCATGCAGTACATGAATTCATTGACAAATCAAGGGCTCTTGGTTGGTACATATTCTGGGGGATCTGGTTCCTAACTAAATTAATCTTATTTGGTCTGACTGGGAGAGAGAAATTCCGAATAAGTGAGTACCAATTGATGGTGGGAATTACAAGGGTAACTGTGATGTTCAGTAGAGTTATGTGGACATTTGGCACATATCTGTAAAGGTAAACAAGCAACATTTGCCTTTGACTTTCAGAGGTCAAAGAATTATCCTTCAATTGCGTTATTACTGCTGCATCTAAATCCAAGCTATTTATTGAGAATCCCATATAAGAAAAAGAAACAGACTTTACCATTAAGTGACATGAACCATGTGCTGTGGGAACACAAAGGGTTGGCGAATGTAGACAGGTTTCATAAAGGACCCTGAAATTTGAACTGGTGCTTGATGGGATTTAGAAAAAATACAAGAGGAAGGACTTGGTTTTAGCCAAAATGAGGAAATAATTGTGAAAGGTCTTATTTGCTTGGGATTAAAAACATTGTGAAGAGTCAAGCTTGTCATATCTTTAAGTCTTTATGAATTATCTTATTAGAAACTCATGATCCAGCAAACAGCCATATTCACTTGTTTAAAAAAATTTTATTAGTACATGTTTGAAGTACATAATGATTACATTTTTTGTAGGAAGTTGGTACATGACATCAAGGTACATGACATACCTTAGTTGTATGTCCCTTTTTCGTCTTCCCGTTTCTCCTCCTCTCTCCATCTCTTAGTCCCCTTCCACTCTGCAAAAGATCTATTTCCTTGTTTCCTATTATTTTGTCTTTTATTTTCCTCTCTAACTTAGATATTGTAATCTATTCATATAAGAGAAATCACATGATATTTAAGCTCATGTATCTGATTAATTTCACCTAACATTATGGCCTCGACGTGCATCCATTTTCCTACAGATAACTCAAGTTTATCTTTCTTTATGACAGAGTAGTGCACCATTGTGAGTAAATACCTTGTTTTCTTTATCCATTCATCTGTTGATGTGCATATGAGCCACTTCCTAGATTCAACCATTGTAAATAAACATGGGAATGCATGGATCACTATGATACAATGTCTTTAACTTTTTTGGGAAGATACCTAGCAGAGAAAAGGGAAATGCCTGAGTCATGTTTTCAGATAATGCTCATGTCTAAGAGGAAAGATGGACAGGTCTTGCCACCATTGTTAACATTTACCCTGGAAGAAGAAAATGATGGATCTTGATACTGGTTTTATTTTGTGCTTGTCATACCTTATTAACATACAGTACTGGTTTTCCTTCTTATAATGTTAAACAATCACTGAAAAAAATACACTAATAACTTCTATTACTGCCTGAAATGTTGTTCTCATCACAGTACACCGCTGCCAGGAGACCAAAGGAGAAGAAGAGAATGTGCAAAGAACTAAGGGGATCGTGTACATGTACCACTTCCCACAATGAATGTGATCGTTATGTATAGCAAATGTGTACAAATGAAAATAAAAGTCACTTTTAAAAGTACTCTTAAGGAATGTTGCTAGCCACTAGAATTCTATGCCACATCTTCAGCCTAGTACTCAAAGCCCCACTCTGCCTTTCTGGCTTTCTCTTCCCCATGCCCTTCAGTTGGCTTTGGCCAGTTAGGACCTCTTGCTGTTCCTAGGGCCTGAGTTGGCACAGCTGCCCAGTCAAAAGGGAGGTAAAATTCAGGTGCCTGCCTTGGCAGTGTTCTTTCCACACTATCTGACTGCTGCTCCCTTTCCCCCAGTACTAGTTTTCAAATCCAGCCTAAGTTAGTGAGAAATTCTTCAGACCTAAACAGCATCAAAAACTTACACTTAGGAAATAGATATGGAAATGTGTTTTTAGAGAAGTAATTTCTAAGCACCTGGCCACCATAGTAGATGTGAAAAGATACCAGTCATATTTTAGGACAGTTCAATCTTCCTATAGTAAATAGTGTCCGGCATCTGTATGAAAATCTAAAGATGGAGCATGAGAGTTGGGAACAAGTACAAAGTATTAAAATGGCCTTGGTTAGTGACTTTTTTTCAGATTAAATTTGTTGATTCCTCTACTTTAAGAAAAATTGTTTTTAAAAACAATTTTTGGCACTCTAAGATCTAATTCCAGGAATGCACTTGAGTACCTAATTATTCACCTGTTGAAAAGTACCACAAAACCTGTTTCTGTCCTGCAGCACTATGTGTGACATCTCTGAGGACAGGGGTGTGGTTATTCTTTCCCCTGGCTCACCAGAGCTGTGGTGTTCTTACCTGCAGTACCCCAGGACTGTGATAGTCCTTCCTCAAGTACCCCAGGGCTGTGGTATCCTTATCTCCAATACCCAGGACTGTAGTATTACTGCAGGGTATTGCCCTATTTTATACCATTTATTTTATTACTTATAAAAATTTTATCATCTAATTTTGAAAACCATCTGAGTGTTTTATGAGTAGGGGACTACCTAACCACTCTGCCACTAAGTGCCTATTACTCAGTTTTCAAGGCTTCAGTGTACAAATATGACAGGTTAAAGCATTTTCTAAATACATGTAGTTTAACTGGAGATGATTTCAGTGTCAAAATCTTTTTCAGAGAAGAATACAGGAACCAGTCTTATTGAAATGTATTAAATAATGTATATTCAACTGCATTTATTAAGTATTCATAAGATAAATATTGAGTTCAATGAGTGACAAGTACCTCTTTGCTTATGACAACAAAGCCAGTTTTTTCTTAGATAGAATCTAGTTACTCACCAGGTATACATGTTTAAAAACCATTAAAAAGTCAGTGTCTAGGTGTTGTGTTTAACTCAACTCCCTTTCAATAACATTAAGTGTCATTGTATTTAAAAGCTCAATAGCATCTTGAATGGAAGTCTAACGTGGTACAGCTGTGAGAACTAGAATACTCCAAGAACTGTGGCTGTTTTTAGTATCAGACTATTTTTACTCCAGGAGTTCATCAGAATGTAGCATCCAAATAATGGGCCTTGGGTGACATCAAGTGCATGGAGAAGGAGAAAGCTGAGGGAATGGTGGCTGTGCTGAATCTGAGAGGCCTTTCAAGTGCTAGGCATGTAGAAAATGGAGATCCATGGGGAAGAGGTGAAAAAAAATTTTAGAGCTGAGCTCGGCAGGCCAAAGAGATAAATTTTTAATCTTGGCAATAAAAGAGGAAGTCAAGTCCGTGGAAGAACAATTTGAGCTTGTTTCAAAGTCACTAACCACTGAAAATTTTGTTTCTTCTTTGCTTTTTTCACCCTCGCCCTCCCTCCTGTCCGTGTGTCCATGCACGCTCCAAATGTTACTAGGAAGTTGCTATTAGTAGGTACTCTTAGCTTTCTCCTCTGGCTGCAGGATGTTGGGGTGCTCTGTATGACCACAGTGGTGCCCTCCTTGAGACTTGAACAGGGGAAACCTGTGGTGGAAACTGTAAAGTGACAGACAAGGGCTAAAGGGAACAAACTTGTTTCCCTGCCCATAGTGTTTCTGTCATTGGAGTCACAAAGGCATGTGTGCCCACTAACAGAAGAGCTAGGTCTTCAGAATTCAGAAATGAGTTCATGGGGTCTACAGTCACCTATTTTTCTATTCAAATCCATGGTAGAGAAGGTGTTGAAGCAGATTTTAAGGCAGCATGGTAATATCCCATTAATCTATTTGGGGAAACAGTAAGTTCCCGTCTCATTTAAATATCCCAAGCAATCTCCCTAAATACCCCTAAGCATTTTGAAATACATGAGTCTCTGTGCAGGATTTCTGCCTTATATAAAGCAGTTACTCTGCTAGTTACCTAGTTACTGTGTTTAACATTTCATTTGTATCAGGCATGTATGTGTGCTGAACGTAAGAATGTTGGATGGGGATTTTATCTTCCCATACACAGCATGGATGCAACACAAATAAGCAGTGAAATGATGCCAGAGCCAGCGCATGTGTGGAGCCCAGACATGGTGCTCCTTCCAGAGCTAAGAATGGTGGAAAGGACCTTGGAGTTGCGCACCTAGATGTGGGAAGGAAGACAGCAAAAATGGTAGCCCACTTCCATGGCAGCTACTGGGCAGCATGGGTCTGATGGCACGGGCTGCCATTCCTACTGACCACTGTTTCTTCATTTGGGATGATCACAGCACTGCCCTTTCATGAGGTCTCTGTTCACGTCTGCATATTGTGGCCAGAGTATTGCATGGGTGCTGGCCCCTGGCCAGTGGTCATGTCTGCATCATATGGCTTGTGGGGGTTCACAGTGAACCAGGACAACAGTCCAATCTTTGTAATATATACATTTTTATGACGACTGTCAAACTTAAGGTTCCAGCACATGCTGGCCAAGGACAAAAAATGTTGTACATCTAAATGGATTCAGGTTGAGGCCCCCTTTCCATACTGGCTGTCCTTTTGCCACCTTAGACCAGATGCCCATTCCAGGTGCCAATACCATATCATAGATGGCCAAGTATCTTCCTCTGTGGAGGGCACAGAACTCTGCTTGGGGTGGCTGGGGCAAGTGCAGAGCTGGTCTCAGTTTCAAGCACCCTGTGCCCTTTTGGTCAGGGCACCCATTGCCCACAGGTCATAGGCCTTAGGATGCTGGTTTCTGTACTTCTCTGATAAATTTCAATACAGTCCCTGGGCTTTTCTGAGCCATGTGTAAATTAGTCAAAGAAAAGATGCTAGATGTGACCTTATCTTTGTAATTAAGTACTTACTCTGCACTTGGCCTCTTGGTGATCCCATGAAGTAGAACAAGGCCTGGACTTGCCTATGTGCTCTGGGAGTGAGCAGAACACACAAAGGCAGAACTCTGTACTGACCGCCAGGGTTAGCAAGGCTGGCACCAAGGAGAGCCGTATTGCCCCCAGTACAGGATTTCAGGAGGTGCTGAGCCCAGTAATGCAGATCAACCTTGATTTCTATATGTAGATAGAAGTGGTTATGTACCAGCTCCAAATGACTGCCAGTGAGTAACACGAGCTTGTGGTTGGTGACTGCCCACTTGCTGGAGTTTTCCACAGTGGGAAGTGTGCCTGTCCCCAGCTTGACCATGTGAATAAGAATCAGTGTGAGGAGACTGTCAAGCCCTATGTCCCATGCTCAGTATGAATCATTACAGAACATACACTCAGGAAATTTCCTGATCCCAGGATGGCATATTCTGCTCTTCCAGGGTTCCAGATACACAACATTATGATACCCTTGGTCCCAGGAACCTGTCTTTCCCATGAGTGCTTCTCTTTTGCTGGAGTGTACTCTACCCCTAGCTAGGCCTACATGACCAACTTGCCTTCTAGACCTCCCAGAGCCCTAAGAGCACCTTGCAGGGTGCTGGTCACTCCACAGTACATTTACAGCCTTGTCTATCCTGGCGAGAATAAGCTTCCTGGTATACCCTCCCTTCTTACTCATCTTGGTGGCCTTTAAGTCAATATTTGTATATCAAGACTCAACAGTATATCATTAAGGCAAATATGTACTGAGAATAGAAATTGAATCCAGTAATATAATTTATAAAGTAAGATCTCAAGTTCCTTTTTATCCTTTCCGTTGCTCTGTTTTTTAAGCAGACTTTGTGTATTTGATTAATGTTATTTTCTTTGAGTGTCATTCACTTGATCATGCTCAATATGAAAATGAATATTTTTATCTCTGTCATTGTATAAGAGAAGTACAGCTTATCAGCCTCAAAAGAGAATTGTTTGACTTCAACCTACACACTCCAGTGGAGTCTCCATGGGGTTCCACATGTTAACAGGTAGCATTTTCGTCCTGGAAATGGTTTCTGAGAGGTCCTTTTTCATGAGCCATATGTGTAACTTGCTGCATGAATGTGGAAAGCTATAGGTTCTGTGGTTTACCACTGTCTGAGTTTTAGCTAGAACTTACAGAAAACTTTCTAAAATTACTATTTTTATATTTAAATAAAGGTAAGTATCAACACTATTGTGTAGGAGTCTGAATTCTGTGAAGTACTTCAAGATGGTAAAGATTCTTTAATCCATTTTTATGTCATAACTAACAAATTTATTTACACTAAGCACCTATGCAATTAATTTTGTATGTTCTACAGTTACCACAAGGATTTCCAGGAAGGATAGCCTATAGGAGAAAGTCCAAAGTGCACTGTTTACAGAGGTGGGATGCTGAGGGGCCTGCAGAGTACAGGGACACTGAACCTGACGGTGTGTGTGGGCGCAGGGAGGGGCCAGATGCTACAGGAGGCTGGAGGTTTCTTCCTGCTGAGCAGATGTCAAGTCTGGGAACACAGGTCCCCCTCTGGGTTGCTTAGTATGCATCTGCTGTTTTTCTTGATTCTGTGAGATGACTGGATTTCTAAGATGTTCCACATAAGCACAGCCAGACTCTAGCCAGTAAAGACCAATCTTGTTCACAAGCTGATCACAGTAGGAAAGAGCTGAGCACCCTCTGATTTCCACACAGGGCAGGTGATGATGTTTTGTAGAAGAAAAGTAGGTGGAGTACACAGGGCTCTGAAGCGTTGAGCCGTGAGGACTGACAGCTCCTAGGCTCTCACTATCACACTAGCATAGCTCCCACTGTTGCTTGTGGCTCTTGCGCTTGGATCTAAGTTAAAGTAAAACCTAAAATTTGACTTCTCAATCCTTGAGCCACCCTGTTCCTCACTGGAGAAGGCCAGTGCTTTCTAGAGTCACTCAAATCAGAGGGTAGACGAGTGCGGCAGATGTGAAGTTTGGGTGACAGGTGAGGGGATTTGTGAGGAGGGACAGTTGCTGAGGCATACGAGTGGGACTCAGGACCACAGGAAGATGAGACAGTGTCTGAGCATTGCAGCAGCTGCAACTCTGTCCAGTCATGTCTGCTGAATGCACCTTGCCTGGCATCCAGGGCAGGACCTTACAGGGACTGTAGCAGGTACCTGGACATTAGCTGTGGCTCAGCCTGCAGAGTCTTTCCCATATACACTGTGCCTAGTGACCAAGCAGTCACCCCAGACATCAATGGTATGTCCCCCACAGCTACCTAGTCACTGTCCTCACCTGCGGAGAACTGACTTCGATTAGAAATCAAACCTGGTTCCTCTTTAGGCTTCCAGAGCTATGTGGCCCAGCCAGATTATAATGCAACATTTACAGAGGTACCATAGTTCACAAGCTGAATTCTTTCCACAATTCTGTTTGCAAACTAAATTGGACAAGAATCAAATCACATTTCCCTGTAAGCTCAACATTGAGCCTAAACACTGAATTTGATTCAGTTCTTATCCAGTTTGGTTTAGGATCAGAACTGTGGAAAGAATTCAGTTCATGAACTGAGGTACCACATAGAGAATTACGGAAAATATTTTTTTTAAATTATGAATAAAACATTTTTATCAGATTGGGAACTAGGACAGAATCAGATCAACCTTTTCATGGTCAGTGTCTTTTCCCACATGGAAATGTTATATGTAACTATCTGAATTAAGTATTTTTTGGTATGTAAATTCCAAAAAAGTAGTTACTAGGGCTTTATCTGTAATTTACACAGTGTATCTTTTTTTGGGAAACTTACAGTTTAGGAGAGAAAGTGACATCACAGACTGATTTGGAACTTACGCCACAACCCTCTAACATCTTATTTTGATAATGCTTCTCATGGCCTGTGTTTTTTATTAGATCTGAGAATGCTGTCCTAGCCAGCTCCCTCTGTCAGGACCTGGAAGAGACTACAGGTTTGCAACTGTGAGATATGTCAGTGTTAAGGAGTTCTCCATAACACTTTTTAAAGATAGTGAAGTAGCCTTATTAGGACCATCTGATAGGTACAGGGACCAGGGAAATAGGGAATAGGTTCAGCTCAATACAGTGTGGGCAGGAAGGAAGAGTGTTACCAGGGAGCAGGTTGGGGTGACTGGAAAAGTACTCAGGGAGGCACCAATGAGGGAGATACTGGGGGACCTAGCAGGAGAGGGCAGTGTGGCCAGATGTTCCATGGAGTTGGTGGGGATGAGGAAGTAGATCAGGATTTCAGGCTAACAGCTATAGAGGGTCACTAAATGTCAAGGGGGAGAGTACTGGCCAAAATGACTTGACAGAGTTATTGCCAAGACTAGATTTTACAAGGATTTGCACTGAAGGGCCTGGGAAGGCGCTCAGGAACCTGTCTGCAGTTGGGTCACACACAGAATCTTTGTCAGTAGGCCTCTGTCCACTCAGATGTAAATGTCACTTCAGTATAAAGAATGTTTTCTGGTTTGGAAGGAACTGAGCAATGTGACAGAAGTATCCCTGTACCTGCAGATAGACCAATTCTGTGGAAGCTGTTTATGTGGCCGTGGGAAGCATGGCTTTGCCACTGTGTTCACATTCTCCTGGAGTTACTACCCTCACAGTCTTTCTACAACTTCAGTACCAAAGAAGCCTGGCTCTTTGATCGCATAAAGGAAAATCATTTATTTTCTCATTTGTCAAATACGTGTGTCTCACAGTACCTGCAGGCATGTGGTTTTAAGTGAGACAGAACGTGCTGTTTTCCTGTGCGAGCTCAGGAGTAACAACTTTCTTACCTTGCTTCGTGTTCTGAAAGCTCGGAAGCTCAGGACCTAGGATGGAGCTGCTGTAGTGGCTTGCTGAAGGTGGGAAAGCGGGCCCAGCTGCTCTGTGCCTGTGCCCTGTGACAGCAGAGGACAGCAGAGACCCAGGCGCTACAGATGGGACCTTTTGAATGGCTCTATGAGGTTCAGTTTAATGTGCAGTTGGTAAACATACTCTGAGGGTGTCCTCAGAGCAATGAACAAATCCTTCCTACACTTCCCTGTACCCGTGAAGGTGGCTGCCCTAGTCTGCCCTCCCAGCAGGCCTGCTATGCACTCTGTTTCTGTGATCTACTCATGGGTCCTGGAGCTTTATTGTTTGTATACTTTTTGGGGACGCAATCTGGGGTGTTCTCTCACTGTCTAGTTTTTGGGCTCTGCCCAGCAATATGTAGCTAGCACTTTCTTCTATTGTTGGCAGTGCCACCATTGCACATACTTATACCTCTGGCCGTTACTGGGGAGGTTGCTGTGATTCCTTTGGATTTTCTGTGGTCCAGCAATGTTATCTATGGCTGATTCTCACACAGTATCTCTCTCAGCTCTTGTGTTTTGTTTTATTTTGTTTCATTTTGTGGTAGAAGGAATTGAAACAAGGACATTTGCATTGAGCTATGTCCCCAATTCTTTTTATTTCACACAGAATCTCACTTAGTCAGCTAAGTTGCCCAGGCTGGGCTCAAACTTGTGATCCTCCTGCCTCAGTCTTCCAGGGTGCTTGTATGACAGGCATACACCACCACACCCAACCTCTTGCAACATTTGCCACTGCTCAGCCATAGGACAGAGCTGACCACAATGATGGCCACAGTACCATTGTCCTTTGCAGTTGGGAGTCTTCAGTTCTCACTGGTGTGCATGATAATAACCTTGGGCTTATGCAGGATCGCTACATTAGATGTAGAGTTTTCCTTTCTGCTTCTAGTTGGTTATGAGATTTTATCTTATGTTGGTATCAAAATCAGCCAAATACTTTGTATCATTGGAATCTATTTATTGCTATTTTGAAGTTTTTGTAGCAGTGTTTGAGAGGCATCTCTTCCTTGTAATGTCTTCTTCAGTCTTTAGAAGGAAGGGCAAGCTGTAACTGGTCAATGTTTTTTCTATTCTCTGGAAATATTTTTATATGATGAATGTTAGTTTTCAACCTGATGTTCTTTTGTGAGATTTTTTTTGTTTTGTTGAAACAGGATATGCTGTGTAGCCCAAGCTGGCCTTGAACTCATGGTAATCCTCCTGTTTCAGCTTCCTGAGCAGCTGGGATTACAGGGTATTTGCCATAACACCTAGCAGTGCTGTTAATTTTCATTGAAGATTCAGTTTTTAAATCCAGGCAAGGTAGTGTATACCTATAATCCCAGCTGCTCAGAAGCTGAAGCAGGAAAATTGGAAGTTCGGGGCCAGCCTGAGCAACTTAATAAGACCTTGTCTAAATTTAAAAACAAAAAGGGCTGTAGAAGTAACGCTACCCTCTGGGTTCAATTCCCAGCCTCTAAAATGATTTAATTTTTAAAATATGTATAGGAAATGTTAAGTTTTGTTTCTTCAAGTGACCATTTGCTAAATTGCAGTTTCTTAGACGTCTTCGTTTCCTCCAGATTACCTACTGTGTTTGAGCAGAGTACTTTAAAGTGTCTTTTGTTAGCTTTTTGATTTCTGAGGACACACATGCCCTTGTGTCCTGGGCTACTGATGTTGGTAGTTTTTCCTTTCTCTTTCTGTCCTTAACCAATCTCACAGTTTGTCCAATTTCTTTCTGCAGTGCCCTTACTTGTTGATTTCTCTGTTACATTATTTTCTGTTCTTGTCTTTATTATTTTTCTCCTTCTAACTGTTGGGTTAAATTTGCTGTTTTCTAGCTTCTTAAGATAAATGCCTACATCATAGATTTTTAGCCTTTATTCTCCCTTGATATATTCAAGGTTAAAAATTTCCATCTGAATGGGACATAGTGAAAGACCATAAATTTTGAGATATCATAATCTCATGAAACTTAAAATAATATTTTATTTATTATAGAAGCAGTACGTCCTTAATGCCCTCAACTTAGAAATAAGACAGGCACAGTAGAAGCAGCAATCATCAATGCTTACCTCACCCAGCAGTGACCATACGGTGTCCTAGGATGTGAACTTGCAGGGCTCATTTCAAATGAATATTAAGCTATCCTTTTTGAATCCTGCACATACTAATAAGGTAGATATGAGACCTCTGACTCTGTTGCTCTCCATTCTGTCCTCTCTGTCTCTCTGCCTCATTTTAGTACTATCTCCTCCATTATAGATCCCTGCCTAAGTCAATACACAGCTAGACATCTAGCACTTTACTGGCCTGAAGGCCTGACAGCCTACCTATATTTCAACCTACACAGTATAGAAGTACAAAACCATGTCTACCTTCTGCTGGCCTATCTAGAGTACTTGGTGTTCACTGAGGCTAAGTCCAGTGTTGAGGAGGACTGGATGGGTACATATGGGTGTGTAAGGAGGGGCCAGGCTCTGCCATATAGAAAGCGCTCCATGGTTTAGTACTAGACTGGGAAGAAAACAATAGATAAAAACCATACATTTGGATGGAATGTTGCCTGGGAATATTTTACGAAAGAGAAAAGTATTCTTGACTGGGGGTTCTCCAAAATGCAGTGCAGTGTCAAATCCCAGTCTTACAATGAACTCAGGTAAAACCGATGTCAGCTTCACAATGAGCTCCAGAACTACCATCATTTCTGGAGATGAGGCCAGCTCCAGCTCAACTGCACTACCAGGTCCCTATTGATATCCAAGTCTAGTATTTGCAGCTTTACTACAGGCTCACATTGGAGCTAACACTGGTTTCAAACTGCAGTACATCCAGTCCCAGCACCAGCTCTAAAACTAGCTATAACACTAGAGCTATCTGTAGTGCAAGTGCCAGCTCCAAGCCAGACTAGTCCTGCCTCCAGTACTACATAATGTATTGCGAGTACAGCAAAGAATACCCTACTCCCCACGGCCAGTGCCCCTCAGTTTGTTAGTTGCCCAGAAAATAGTTCCAGTTCCAGTTTCTGTTACTTTTGCTTCTTAGAAACAGCTGGTCACTGTGATTCATATTATAAACAACCAATCCCCAATTAACAAGCTATTCTGCCTCTGTACTTCCTACTTGCTTATCCCATAAAAGTGCTAGACCACCAGAGATCAGGTCCTGATATTTTGGGAATGATCCTGATCAGTGCCCATCAATGTAAAATAAATCTGCCTCAAAAAAAAAAAAAAAGTAGATAAATGCTTTGTTTTAGAACTGTTTTTACTACCTTTTTATTCATTAAAAAATAAAAAGACATCAGTGAGGATAATGTTTTTCTCTTGTTAAACTGGACCGGAAAATAATTGTTATTCAGTTTTCAAGTGGGTATAAGACTACTAAGATTTTCTGTTTCTTCTTGGAATCATTTGATAAATTGTATTTTTCTCAGAAGTGGCCATGTCTTGAGCATGAATATTTTATAGACTTGTTCAAGAATCAGCTGTTCAGAAAGATTTGGAATCAGCATTGGTCTGACCTTAGCGGGACCCGGTTATTGAGTCATGCTTACAAATGAAATGGAAAATTACAGTATTCAAAAATCTAGCAGGGATTTAGGAAAGTGATAAAACATACTAATTATGGGCTAGACCATAATCTATGTCATGATTTTGTGAGGATTAGTTTTGGCTTTATGCCAAGTTTGAGGTAGCAGTAGATTTCATAGATACAGTTACTAAGTGTATCAGGAGAAAACTGAGAACTCTCATTCAAAAATAGCAGTGAAACTGTTCACCATTCCCAAAACACAGTAGCTAATCTGACAATGGCACAAAGCCTGGGGAGGAGATTCAGGGGTTTATGTCATATAAGAGAGATAAGATCTGATGACGGTTAGAGCAGAGACTATTCTGTGTGTTTTCACACTCAATGGGAGTTGGACTGCATGCACAGACACATTGTGTACAGGCAAGGGAAGAACCCTGGACTCCATGGACAGCACTATTGAGGTTATTAAGAAAACTTAAGTGGGATGTGAAACTGTTTTTGAAGAACTAACTATGGAAGACAGATTAGGCACTTTCTGATTTCACAGGCAGATTAAAGCCCTTGAATAGAAGTTTCAGGAAAAGAGGTTTTTTTTTTTATTCTGTATAATAACATCTGGTCTTTATAGAGTATTTCACAAGTTTCATATACATTACTTAATCTTCATTGCTCTTAAGAATCTGTGATAGGGTCTTGTACAATTGAGGAAAACTGAACAAGAATTTCCTAAAAATGTGAATTGTCTGATAACCAATCACAGTGAGACATGGCAGCCAGTTTTGCAGATGTAGATCTACCCAGGCAGGGCCTGGAGAGATGTGAGCCATGGTGACAGAAGGACCATGTGTGGATATGGTCTCTATGCTTGGTAACCTTCAAGGGTGTGCAGGCCTGGCTACGTGCAGCGTGGGATTTCACATTTTTTCTCAATCTCTACATGCACTTTCAAGTGCTCGTGCTTTGTTTTCCTTTGTATAATGGCACCCACTTAATATTTTGAAAAATAACCAAGTATAGTAATCAGGTATGCCCAATGTCCATTACTTATTGGAGACCTTCCTTATCACATCGTAGGACTGATGCACAGGGCATTTCTGCTCTCTATCAGCACTACTAGCCACTGATTTTGTTTCCTCCCTGCTCTCTCCCCTGTCCACCTCTCTGTGCTGTGCAACTCCCTCCAGCACAGAAGGCTCACCTGTGAGATCTCCTGCCAGTCAGTGGCAGACAGTGGCAGTTAGAAGTCCGCTGTACTAGGAGTGTTTACACCAGGGAAATTGACAAGAGGTACAACTCAGGACTTTTCTACCCAATTAGCTGTCCATTAACCATTTACCAACACACCGCTGACCTGTTTCATTTATGTACCAACTTCCCCTAACCCAGAGCCCAGACTCAGTCTTCATTTCAAAATGTGACCTGTTGTTCAGATGGGCAAGGCCTCATTATTTATATTTTATCCTTACAAGAAACTCCTAAAAGGTTCTAAAATGAATGTAAGCAATGTAAGAATTCATGGGTTTACTCCAGGGCCATAGGATGAAATTTTACGTCCTCCATAGCAGCTCATGCTCTTAAAAATACACTAGATATCAGAATTGTATCAACTCTGTGTACACACATCTTTTTGGAGAAAAAAAAGATACGTTGCTAATTTATGTTATGGTTCATCCCAGCATCCTTGGTACTGTAATTACTGTGAAAGAAAGTTGAAAATCACTGATGTAAATAGTTTAGATTCCTTTTACATATAGCTGTCAAGTCCTGAGGAAAATTTATTTATCCTAATGTGTTTGTTATGGTCCCATTATACTAAAAATTGTTGCATTTTAATTTTTTTGACAGATCAAGATCCTCATGATCAACGAAAGAAAAAAATTAGAAAGCGTAAACTGAAGAAAAAAATTAAAAATTCCAATAATGTTCATGTAAAACAAGCAGAATCAGAGCAACAGAGCCTTTTACAAGCAAAATTACAGTCGCAGCATACAGATGGCCTCACAATAAGCAAAAACAAGAAAAGGAAGCTGAAAAAGAAACAGCAAATTAGAAAGAAAAGAGCCGCTGGCTTAGGGACCAAGGCCTCCAGTGCCAGCTTTACATACCAGCCTAAGGAGAGTGGCAGTGACCAGGAAGATATGCCCAGGGCTGCTAGAAATAGAGTCCCCAAGGCCATGGAGGAGGCCACAGGGGATGCCAGCTCAAAGGATGACACAGCCCCCACCCAGGAAGACATGGAGATCACTGACAGGAAGGTTGATGGCATCCTGAACTTTCTGAAGTCAACCCAAGAAATGTATTTCTGTGATGGTAGGTTTTGTTCTAGTTTTCCTTTGTATAATGGCATCCACTTAATATTTTGAAAAATAACCAAGTATAGTAAAATATTTAAAGATTTACTATATAAAGCATATAATATATTCAAAGTAAATAATGAGTTCTGAGGTTAAATCAGAATATTAGTTTGTTTCCACCAAAGAGCTTATGCTATGTTTCCTTGGTAAACATGGGTTTGGGCTCAGTGAGCATTTTTGAGTAACTATTCGTATTGATATAGGATATGATCCAAATATGAATAGATATATCCTCATGGATGAGTATGCACAATTATATAACTCTATATTAGCAACCAACCAAAGAAAGCAAATAGTCACCAGGAGCTGGCATGGTTGAAGCCCAGGACACTCCAAACTACCACTTTCCCTATTTCAATGCTATTTAGGACAGACAGCCAGGGATTCTCGTGTCAGCAAGATGTTTGACAGTGCTCTTATGAATAACATTTAAGACATTAAATGGAATTTCTAGATCTGAAAATTACATAACTGAAACTTAGAACATAAGCTTAAACAGCATATTAGATTCAACATAAAAGAGAATTAACAACTGAGAAAACAGATCAAAGAAAGTTCCCAAGATGAAGGGTGGAAAGAAAACGAAAAACGAAGAAAAGAGCCTGTCCCAGTAGAGACAGCGAGCAGTTCTGCCACCTGCGGGACTGGAGTCCAAGGTGCAGGACCAGGGGCCGAGCAGGGGCTGTTCCTGAAGAGATGATAAGAGAAAGGGTTGTGAATGATGGAGGACAGTCTCAGCTTTCAAAGGCTTTGTGAACTAAATCAGCTTAAAATGAACACTACCACACTTAAGCATACTCTAGTTATTAAACTGTGGAGAAGCATCTTAAAAGTAGTCAAAGAAATAATACCTATCTTATAAGGCCAGTACTGTACCTAGACTTTCAGTAGAGAAAGGAGAATCTAGGAGCTTGCTTGCCTGGCTTTCCTTTTTTTGTCCTAAATGCCTCAGCAGTCTTGCTTTGTTTTTGAAAGATACATGACATGAATGTAGCAAATGTGTCATTGTCAGATTTATCCTGCTGCTGTCCATGACTCTGAGTCATATGTCATACTTGGAAGGGGTTTTAAATGACAGACCTAAAATTAAAAAACCTTAAAGGCATATACTGAGTTTCCATTGTTCACACAGTGGCATTCTGCTGTCACGTTTGCTTGTCAGAGGTCTCTGGTTCTCTCTCAGTTGTCTTGTTCTAAGTGGAATGAATGTCTGAGTCTTCTCTAGGAAATGAAAATCTATGTTTAGCTTAAAAAAGTGAAACCAAAACTGCATTTCTAAGTGATGCTGACTTCTGTTAGGTGTCTCCAAAGACACGGATTCGGCTATCCAAGTGGAAACTGCTGAAGAGCTGCTCCACTGTCTTGAGTCTCACTGCATGCCTCCCTCGGATGTGCTCATTGTGGACCATATGAAAACACTGCTACATCTGCATGACACGACAAGACTGCAGCGGGCCCTGGAGCTGCTCCCGGAGCACTGCACAATGCCTCTCGGTGAGTACCACACGTGCACTCGTCACACCACCTCACACGTGCTGGTCATGTTTTGAAAGAGTAAGTTATCATGGTAACGCTTCTAATGATTACTTCCCCAGTATTTGTTGGATTCCCAGTTATGGTATGCTAGGGCCAAATGCGTGCTTGCCATGTAGTGCCATGTGTGGGGACACATAGAATCCTGCAGCCGCTGCCGGCAGAGTATGTACTGTCCCACAGGAAGTACTGGGCAAGTTTCACTTGAGTGAATGAATGAGAAGGAGCTGCTGCTGGCTGTAAGAAGCTCTTGGATATATGACACAGGCCTCTATATTCAGAGACTTCATTGTGCTGTGAAGGGCCAACATTCACATTCTAAAAGATAAAACTAAGTCAAGAAACAGTGAAACAGTGGGTGTGCACTGGGAGAGCAAATAAGTAAACAGTAGAGACAGTGAGCATTTGATTTGTAAGCAGGGAGGTTATCATGGGTTGCATGTGCAGGGGAATTATTGCATGTATATGGAGGAGAGGGGTGTCTCTCACTCATCTGGGATGCTAGCATACAACATGGAGGCAGATAGATGAAGGCTCTACCCACAGAAGCGAGTGTAGAGACAAAATGAGCCAGAGAGCAAGTGAAATATTTAAGAGGTCTTGTGAGTATGAGGCTAGGAAAAGAGTGAGGAGCAGGTGCAAGGTGTTCTTGCAGCCAAGTGTGACCTTTCTGACACAGCAATGACCCATGAGTCAACAGCAGAAGACAATACTATGGAGGTGCTCCAAGAGCCATGGCACCCTGTGGGCTTTTATTCAGAGAAGTGGGAAGCTCCTGGCAGGCTCACTGCAGTCAGTAGGTCTCTGGGCTTCTATATCAAGACCAGAGCAGATGGAAACTTACATATGAACCTGACTTCTGTAAAGTCAGTTCCCTTTCAGCATACAATAGAGTTGGTCTTAAAGCTTTTCTGTGTCAAGCTACTTTGTCAAATAAAATCTAATAAATGAGGAAGCTTTGTGTTCAAGCCCTGGATCTATCTATTGACTATTTAGCCTACATAACTCTTTGGAAACTACCTGGTAGTTCTATCTCTCGTCTTTATAGGACTAGCACTTAAAATTAGGTACAAAGTATTTTCTGCTTGTCTCATTTTTTTCTTCACTGGCCCAGGAATATTTTTACTAAATCATAGATACTTCCTTTGAGTAGGATGTAGACATCTTCACAAGTGCTGGGATCATGCTGAGCTCAGGAACAGTATAAGTCTCACATTCTCCTGTTTCCTTGAGTCACCAGTGAGCGTGCTACAGGCCAGAACTGTCACTTGATGCATTGCTCTCACATGCAGGCACTGAGAGGTGCTGTAGAAATTATCCCATCTGTGAGGAGAGGAGACTCGCAGATGTCAGGCACCTGCTCTGGGCAGAAGAGCACTGGTCTTGGAAGGATCTTGAAGTGCCTTCTGTGGAATGGGTGGAAGGTGAGACCTCTCTCTCCATAGCACCCCATCTCTGGATCTGACCTGGTTTAGATGTGGAACATCTGTATCAGAGTAGTGAACCAACTCCGTGGCCAGGCTGACATATGACTGGACTGGGAGGTATCTTCCCTTGCCTCTGCTCATAGGCTTGGTGTGTACTCTATGACTAACGACTAGAGAAACAACAGGTGCTTTATGAACTAGATCCTAGAGTTTTCCCCTGTTGTAAAGCTTATATTTGAGGAGAACTGAATTCATGGCTACCGTGCTTCTCCAGGAGGTCATGGGAGGGCTGATGGGTGATGTCTGGCTCTTGTCCTGGTGCAGCAGTGGCCTCATGAAAGCCAAATGCTGTTTAACCTGTCACATCTCACTTAGAGTCTAACCATCTTCCAATTGTCTGCCTTTGACATGAAATTTTATTTCCCCTTAATTTCAATCTGAAAGCTTTCTTTCAGATCAGATTTGAAATCTGCAGTTTTGACCTGTGATTTTATAATGTTCAGGCCCGATAGAACTTCAGGGCCCAGATAAACTACAGATATTCTGAATTGCCCTACTATTTTGTCATATTTGTAATGTGATGAATGGTTAACAAGTTGTGTTGTATGACTATTGACATCATTTTTATACTAAGATTGCATTGTGTAAAAACATAACTGTGTAACCTCATCCACCTTATTTATCAGATCTGGCACCATGTGACTTCTGGGTCCTCTCCAAGGTCAGAATGACTGGAAGATTAACATTTTGAGTCAATTTAGGACATTGGGACAGCCAGGACAGTACAACCGAAGATACTTGCAAAAGGGTGCATGCAGATCTACTTCAGAAAGTGGCAAGAATAATGGGAGAAGTGTATTTGAAATCAGTGGAGTATTTTAAGGGACTTTAATGGCAACATGTCTTTTAAAATACATTTAATGTAAACATTCGCTGTGTTTGTTGATCATATGCCATATTTCAGGGTTTACTTTGAGCCCAAAGACTAATATCTACAAAATAGTACTTTCTGACTTATTTTTTGTCATTGTTTTTATTTTTTGCTTTCCAGACTACGCCAGAGTAATCTCTGCCTTCTTTAACTACTGGATTACACATGTCCTACCTGAGAAAAACAGTGAATAAAACCAGTATGTCTTTTTAAGAAGAATTAATATTTTCAAGAAAATGTAAATGACAAAGTTGACTGAGGGTTCATTCTTAAATACAAAGAAGATTAAATTCCTAATATTTTCTTTGTAACTCTAATCCTGGAGACTTTGAAGACACTTCTGCCATATAACTTATTCCTGTGTTTGTACATAATGGGTAAGATTATGAGACTTTAAACATCTGAGACTGTAAATGAGAAATGGGATAAAATTGAAAATTTCACTTATTTGCAATTGCATGTCTTGAATTACTACATAAAACTTGATTGGTTTTCTAATTCCTGTAAAACACTGAAAAGGGACACAGTATTAAACTATATAGTTGTTTTAGTCATTTTTTTCAAAATGCATAACACCTAAAACTTAAAGGAGGTATTTATTTTAGTTCATATGTCAGTCCATCGTCAGCTGACTCTAACAAAGAAACAGAATGGCAGAGGGCTTGGCAGAGGAGTAGCTGTTCACCTCATGACAGCCAGGAAACGAAGAGACAAAGGAGGAACGGGAATGAGATAAACTCTATTGAGTCGTGCTCTCAATTACCCACCTTTTCCTACCAGGCTTCACTTCCTGAGAGCAAGTCAGTGGTAAGCCTCCGTCATCCAGTCACCTCCCAAAAGTCCCGCCTATGCACTAGCACATAAGATTTTAGGGGAAAGTCTGGACATAAATGATAACAATAGGTTATATAATTAAAGTTGTTGGTTTTTTTAGTTGTTACTTGTTTTTAATCAAGTTTTAAATCACTTTGAGTCTGAAAATCTTAAGGATTCCTTATGAGTATTAAAAACCTCAAGTTAAATTAATTTGATTATAACTGAATGTATTTTATTATCTCCTCTACCTTGAAAATAATGTCAAAAGCCTGTTTTTCCCATTTTCGCTTTCCTATTTTAGCTTTGCCTATTTTTAGTATGCCTAACTAAAACTTATCAGTTCATTAGAATGTTTTAGGTCATTGACTCAATCCATGAAAAAAGTAACTTTATGGTAATAAAGTATATGCTACACAGCATTTACCCCCATTTTTAAATGTACTGTTGGATATTTGGTGGCATTAATTCCCTTTGCTAGACCAGCAGTCCTCATCACCATTCATTCCTTTCTGTGGCTGAAGACGGTTCCTCATTGCACATGTGAAGCATGTTTTATGTGTCTGTCCGTCTATTGCTGGACTTGGATTGTCTTCCGTTTTGCCTAACATGAACAGTTGTAGGAACATGTATGCATTTGTGTGCATTCTTCTGAGGAGCACAGTTGCTTATCGGATGGTAACTATGTTTAACTTTTGGAGAAACTTCGAGGTTGTTTTCCCATGATGGACATTCTCATTATCAGTGGATGAGGGTGTTAGTCTCCCGCACCCTGCCTAGCACTTATGATTTTCCATTTTCTTGCTAATAGCCATCCTGACAGGTATGAGGTCGTATCCCTTGATAGTTTTCATTTTTGTTTCCCTAATGACTAATGATGTTGGGCATCTTTTTATGTGCTGTTGGTGATCTGTGTTTTTGGAGAAATGGGGAGAAATGTATGTTCCAGTCATTGCCTATTTGTGAATTAGGTTGTTTGGCTTTTAGTATTATTGTATATGTTTTTTATATATTCTAGTTTTTAATTCTTCATCAGATAAATGATTTGGAAATAGTTATCCCATTTCTGAGGCTTGCATTTTTATTCCTTTGATATGCTGAATTTTTAAATTTCTATGAATTTCAACTTCTCTATTTTCTCCGTTTTTGCCTGTGTTTCTAGTATCTAAGAAATCACCACAAACTCAATATTGTAAATATTTTACCTTGTCTTTTCTCCTTAGAGCTTTAACTCTTACATTTAACTCTTAGTTTGACTCATTTTGACTTTACTTTTGTATATGATGTACTTAAAGGGCTATCTTTTTCTTTGTATGTAGGCATCCAGCTTTCCAGCACCATGGGTTAAAGAGACTGTTCCCAGTATATGTCCTTTTGTCAGAAATTAATTAACAGTATATATTAGGGCTCTTCTGAAATTAAGACATGTAACCCCTCCAACTTCTTCCTTTTTTTTTTTTTTTTTTCGTATGTGTGTGTGGTACTGGGGATCAAACTCATTACCTTATGCTTGCCAGGCAGGCACTTATGCCACTAGCTAAATCTCTGGCCTCCAACTTGTTCTTTTGTAAGACTGTTTTGCTATTCAAGAACCCTTGAGGTTCCATATAAATTTAGTCTGGGCTTTTTCTGTTGGTGCAAATAATACTTTTTTTTGGATTCTTGTATGAATGGCATCACTTGCCCTCAGAAGTAAATCCGGAATGACATCTTCCACCTCTCTGAACTGAGTCAGGGATGGAATCTTTGGACCATTGCACTTTGCTCCATGCACAGTCAAAAAGTGAGGACAGGTCTTAGATTTGATCTTATAATCAATCTGCACTCATCTGCCTGTGAAGACTGGTGATCAGCTGTGTCCTACAGAAATAGCTTGAGGCATGAATGCTGAGCAGACTCAAAGGTGTAGCCACGGCACTTTTACAACTGCTGAATCCATCTGAGCCCAGCCAGCTAAAACTCAGAGCCTGTGTATGAAAGGAGAAGACAGGATATCCTGGTGTCATTGCTGCCAGGTCTCCAACAGAAGTCACTTACACTATGTAGAACCTTTTGAAAACAAATGGTTCTGAAGATGGGTCCTTTTGTGACCATGACCAAGTCATACCGCCCAGCTTAGCTAGAATTGGTGATTGGTCACACGTAGGCCTTGACACCAGGACAGGTCCTAGAAAATCAGTTAATGGCAAATAAAGTACATGTTATCAGCAGGTTCATGTCATGAAGACAGGACGCCTGCCTCTACCAAATGTGATACTCAGAGGAAAGGCTACTGAGAAGAATGCTGTAGAGCATTATTACTGTTCCATGTTTTGGCAGCCTTGGAGGAGATGATGTCATCTGCTGCAGTATGCTACCCATCCTGCCTCTTCCTCCTCTAACCCTTTTCCAATGAGTGAGGAATTACTGCCACAAGGATGCTGGTCCTAGTCTGTCTCCCTTCAGTGACACTGATGCCTATTTTCTTCCTCCACAAACTTCAGTGGCCTCACCGGCCATGAGCTGTCAATGTACAAAGTGAAACCTACCATTTAAAGAACCTTTTCGATATGTGTTTGCCAATATGAAAATAAATATTGACAGACTCATAATCTTAATTCTGAACATGTAACATGTATCTTGTAAGTATGAACCATTACATCTTTAAAATGCCCTGTGAATAACTGCTGTTTTAGGAGCAGGGAATTCTAATTTACGGACCCTTTACTTGATTTCACAGAAATTCCTATGACTATGTCTGTGGATTCTTCTATATCCGTTCACCTGACACTAAAAGTACAGAGGAATAGGAACATTATTGAGATGGTAGGAAAATCAGTATTCACTAGTTTTGTGTATCATTCTAATTCCAAAAAGAAAAACATGTCTTCTAGAAAACAAAACAAGTGAATCTTGTCTCTGCTGTGTCAACATAAACATGATGATCTGTTTAGCCCTGTTGCAATTGAAAATGAAGTTGCTGAGTTCGATCCCTGGTACCGATAAAAACGAAAAAGACAAAAAAAAAAAAAAAAAAGAAAATGAAGTTGCATACTATTTAGGTCAATTTATCTTCTACAGTGGTGCAAAATATGCATGCAACCATGTAATTTATTTACTCTGAACCTCAAGTTTTAAGACAAAGAGAGCTGTTGGTTCTCCTGGAGAAGCTTTGGTCTTCACATTGAGCATTGCTTCCTGGCTCCGGAGGGGAAGACATGTGCTGCTTGGTCTCCAGGATGAACTCGTCACGCTGCTTCCTGGCATGTACCTGACTGTGCTTGTCGAAGGAGGAGCTCAGGGCCTCCGTGTCGCTGAGGACAGCTGTGGTGCCTTTCAGGCTAGCCCTGCTCCTTGTTGTGAGTGTGACTTCTCGGCTCCAGCGTAGAACCCTCATCCCACTAGCACAGACCCTTTATCCTGCTGGCATAGACTTTCTGGCTTCCACCACTGACCTTTGGGTCTTCCTGGCACAGATCCATAAAAGAAACTGGCGTGAGTCCTTCTTGTGGGCTCTGGACTTCCAGTTGGACTCGTGGAGGCATTGTCCTGAGCTCTGGGTTTTTATCTAGACTCATGTGGGACATTGCCGTGGGGTTTAGGCTCTTGACTAAATAATCTATGTCTTTGGTGTTGCAGATAGATTTCCTGCATTTCCCCGTGTTAACTTCTGGTGACCATTATAAAAATATTATAAACTCCATGTCCTAATCCTAGTTGTTCTCTGTGTACAACCCCTGACTACAACAACTTCTAAGCCAGCAGAACATAAGGTCATGGGGACAGAAAGCAAATATTTTGTTACAGGATCACTTGGGGTAATGGTGAATGGTACCATCCCTACTTCAACCCCTTGATTCCTGGACTCCTGAATCCTGGCTACATAGTCCATATAGCTGATGCTGACTCAAAGCAGATACAGTCTTTGAAGTACCTTACCCTACCCCTTAAATCCATTGCCACCCAGCTGGTGCTGTAACTGTGTCTTCAGAAGACCATTCTACCTTTATGTCAGCCCAGCTACTTCTGGTTTGTCAATCTAGCCACTTACCATGGAGGAATATAGTAAGATCAGTAAATGCCATGAGCATGAGCACATTGCCTCACTCCTTTGACTGTAAAATGTGTTCCTTGGTCAGAGGCAGTGCTATGTGGAATTCCATGATGGTAGATAAGGCATTCTGTAGTTTAGGCAGAAGCATTATGTGCAGTGAAGGCAGATTCATATGCAAAATAAATGTCTATGTCACTGAGGACAAAGCACAGTCCCATGATGAAAGTGGTCCAATATAATCAACCTCCCACCAGGTCACAGGTGTTCCACCCAAGGGAATGGTGCCATATCAGAGGCTCAGTGTTAGTCTCTGCTGTTGGCACATTAGGCATTTAGTGATGGCCATAGTCAGATCAGCTTTGGTGAGTGGAAGTCTGTGTTGCTGAGCCCATGCATATCCTTCATCCCTGTGACCATGGCCAGTCTGTTCATAGGCCCATTGGGCAATGACAGGGATAGCTGAAAACGGAGATGGCCACTATCCAAAGAAAGCATCATCTTGTCCACTTGATTATTAAAGACCTTTTCTGCTGATATCTTTTGCTGAGGGTTTACATGGGAAACAAATGTTTTTATATCTTTTGCCCATATGGAGAGGCCTATCCACATACCTCTTTCCTGAATATCTTTGTCATCAGTTTTCCAATTATGTTCCTGCATAATGTGCAGAACCATCCATAAGCCAGGCTCGAGCGTTCTTTTCCTCTGATAGTTGATTATATGGCACACCCCACCTCTGGTATCAATTTTGTAGTCAGGGTCACCAAGGAAAACAACTTAATACAGGACACATAATTTATAGAAGTATTTTATAAATGTCACCCAAAGAGTCAAAATACAAAAAAAAAAAAAGTGCAGGAAATCTGTCCACACATGAAGACCCAAAGAATCCATCTAGGACCCTGGATCCTAGATGTCCTGCATGAGTCCAGCTGTCCTAGCAGTGTCCTGCATGAGTCCAGCTGAAGACCTAGAGCCCATAACAGTGTCTCATGCAAATCTGTTTCACAGATCTACACTGGGAAAGCTCAAAGATCAGTGATAGAAGTTAGAAAGTCTATGGCAGCAGAATGAAAGATCTGTGCCAGAGGCTGAGGAATCTGCATTGGAGCCAGGAAGAACTCCTGAAAAGTACCATAGCCATCTTCAGCAGCGATGAGAACAGCCAAGTTCATAGCAGGAAGCCAGCATGACAAGCTTCTCCAGGAAATTGAGCAGCACACTAGCTTCACCCCTGGAGGCAGGAAGTGATGCTCAAAGTAAGGACCAGACCTTCCCCAAAGTGAACTACAACCATTCTCAGCATCAACAAGGTCCTGAACTCTTCTGATGATGAGCACAGCCAAATTCAGATCAGGAAAGAAATTCTAACAAGCTCCTCCAACAGGACCAACAGCACAAGGAGAGCCAACAACAATACTTTTTCCTCTCTTGTTCTCCTTTTTGTGTTGTTTGGCAACAATTCTTAGGTGGGCCACCCACCCTCAGCACCACAATGATTCAGTTCAGCTGAATGTTACAAGTTGACCACCAGTTGTCAATCTACCACATCAGCTCAGTCTGTAGCTATAGTGAGAGCACCACCTTTTAGCCACTGCAATATGGAACCTGAGCAAGGCCCACTCCATCACTGGCTCCATCTCTTCCAGTCACCTTGGGGGTAAAAGAAGATTGGGAGGGTAACAGGGAACATGCGGCAAGGCTGATTTCTCCCATCCCTAGGAAGAAATGTGCTTGACAATCATAGCAGCTAGTGTCCTGGGAGCACAAGATCTGAATGCCTGAATTCTAAGCCTCAGGCAGAAGGGCTGCAGAGGTTGCAGCAAAGGGGTCAGGGCCTGCTGGCAAGGAGGAAGCAGCTTTGGTGAGCCCTTTAAGAGGTCTGTGGAGGTTGGGTGAAGGCCCTTCCTGGACATCCTCTGCATGGATAATAAAGCCAAGGAACCACCAGAGCCCTCTGGTGTAGAGATCTCAGCAGAACTCTCAGAAAAAGAGGAGTCAGTGGAAGAGGATTCCTACTAATGAAAGAGAGGAGGCCACACAGACTTTGGGAACCAGTCTGGGATAAGGCAGCCTGTTTCAGCAAATCTTCATAATGTGATGCTCCCACAGGATCAGTAGAGAACTGCCATTAGATTGTGAAAGAAATGTCCATGCAAATAAAGGACAAGTGGGCCCTGGGAATGTAAAAGACTCCAAGCTGACTCCCCTCTATGGACTAAACTATGAGTAGCCGTTAAGTTTCAGAGCAGCCACAGGAAGTGTCAGAACACAAAAAGGAGGAAATGGTACTTTTGCTGCTGACCCATGGTGATGGCAGTGCTGTGGTGGCTAGCCACATGCCTGCATGGCTTGTGTGGCACAATCACTCAATGACGCCTGTGCTCAGCCTACTTATGCACTACCCAATCCTTGTTGATTGTTATACATGAAGAAGCAGACACCTGGGTGCAGATGGATATAATTCACACTCATACAGCCTCTACCCAGAAACATACAAGCTGCTTTTAGTAAGCTCCTGTTGTGTTCTCAGCCCTTTAGCAACAGGGAGGCACTTGGGATGCCCTAGGTTTGCTTTTCCATCTTCTTTCCTTTAAGAATTGCCAGCAGAAAAAGTTAATCAAGTGTAGAAAGGCATTCCATATGACAGTGTCCATGACTTTTTTTGGTTATATTTTCATCAATGAAGGGAGAAAAGTGCACTGAATGAAAAGGAGACTAATAGGTATGAAATAAACAGAAAGCATTGGCTTTTGAGTAGTGTTGCCTTGAAAGCCAGGACATGTGTAGACATTTTTTCCTGTCCTGTATTGAAGATCCTGGCTAAACAGAGGCTCCCATGCATACCTTCAGCTCTTTCACTTATTGCCTCCCATGATCTAGCTCCCTGCACCAGGTCAGAGAGCTCTGAAATAGATTTGACTTTTTTTGCCAAATATTTGAACATATTTTTTACACCTTTTCTCAAGGTTCTCTCAGGGCCCCCTTTTCCCTCAGGACTCTCCTCTACTTTAGGAGCTTGTCTTGTTCCCAGGTTCCTGTTTTAGTCTCTTGCCTATTGTTGCATACAGTACCCAACAGTCACAACTTAGAAGAGGAAAAGTTTATTTTGACCCACAATTTTTAAATGTGTAAGTCCTTGGCAGAAATGGCATGGTGGGAGAACCAGGCAGAAGAATGCTGCTCACATCATGACAACCAGAAAGCAGAGAAACAGAAGGAGCCAGAGAGTAAGATATACCCTTTTAGGTCATGCCCTTGATGACCTGCCTTCAACCAGGACACATCTCCTAACCACATACTCATAACATTTCACCCCATCCACCAAAATATACACATCTCCTTATGCAAAATACATTTAGTCCATCTCTTAAGAGTCACCAGAATTTTAATGGTCCCAGAGTTGCTGAAAAATATAAGCCCAACATCTACTTTGAGACTCAGGCAAAGTCTTAGCTATGATCCCCTATAAAATCAAAAAAGAATATTAAACACTTCCAACATGCAGTGGGGAAGCAGGATAGAAAGAAATAGAACCAAAGGAAGATCAGAACACAGCAAAGCAAACATTAAATCCTGTAACTCCATATCTAACAACCAGAGAAAATTGTGCAAGATATGAGTTCTAAAAGGTATGGCCAAGTCCACACCTACAGCGTTGTTGGTTGTAGTCCTTGTGGCTTCTCACATGGGGTGCTTCTGCTCACTGCCTGTGATCTTCAGCAGACATTCCATATTCTTGGATTCTCCTACTTCTTTGGGTCTCCACTGCACTTTTGGCTTCATTTGCTACTGTCTTAGTGTCACAGTCCCTGACCTCTCAGTCCTTCTGAAATCTGAAGCCCTACTTGACCCCACAACTTTTATTTTGTATGCTGGAAAAACCAGCACCACATGGACTGTATCAAGGTCTGCCACCAGCTGGAAAAATAGTCAGAGCCTCTTGGATCACAGCTGCAGAGGCCTCTTCATGTCTGAATGGATGAGCACTGTGAAATAAATTTTGAGTAATCAGTTTCCTAGGCGACACATCTCAAGCAGGGGGCTCAGGGCCTTTCTTCTCAGATTAAAGCTTTACAGTTTCACACTTAGGAGCCTATGAAGTGTTTGGACTTGCTGATTCCTAAGATGCTCTCAAAATATCTTTCTTATTGCCCTGATGGAAAATACTTGGCTTCTTTTGAATGCTTATCTTTTTAATAACCATACTTTTTCACAACTGTGTAGCACTTCCTTTCAGACAAAACTCCAGACTTTTCAAATGGGCCTTTTTGTTCCTTATTCTCATTGCAAACCTGGCTGAAAGCAACCAAAAGGACCCATGCCACTAGCTGAATGTTGAGCTGCCTTGAAATGTCCTCTGCCAGATAAATCAGTATCCCTCACCTCCCACTTTTCCTGAAAAATCTCCCGACATGGGGGAAATGTAGACAAATTTTCTGCCAGAGTTTAATATACATGACCTCTGGTCCAACTGCCAATGAAGTGCTTGTTCCCAGCTGAAACCACCTGAGCCTGACCTTTACTCTCTGCATTGCTATCAGCATTGTGTTCTCCTGACTCTGACCAGCATTGCACATTAACCACTGTTCACAACATTGTAGGCCTTCTCTAGCCTGCTTCTTCAAATTTTTCCTGTAAACAAATTCCAGAGGCTTATGAACTATATAATCAGTCATGGCAACAACCTCATTCCTGGTGCCAAAATTTTAGTCACTTTCTCATCACTGAGACAAAATACCTGATACCCACAATCTAAAGGAGAAGAGGTTTATGTTAGTTTATGGTTTATGGTTTTTAAAGGATTCAGTCCATGGTTTTTAGCTGTGTCCAAGGCAGCAATAAATGGTAGAAAGACTTGGTGGAGAGAAGAGACTCAAGTCATGTCTGCCAGGAACCCAAGAGAAACAAGGAACCAGCGTGGGAAAGCTACTCATCCATGTTTTGCCTCCAGTGGCCTGCCTCTTCTCACTAGACCCCTCTTCCTAACAGCATACTCAACCATGAGCTCCTCCTTCCCAAGACTTCGTGCTTTCCCCAAGAGTCCTCTCCTATAGTGTTCCCCTCTCTTCTCAGAATTCCCCCTTTTCTTCACCTTCCCTATCTCTGTTTCCCCCAGGGCTTCCCCTTATACCCTATTTCCCTTCCTCCCTCCCCTCTCCCTGGGACACTCCTCTCTCTCAGGGCTTTCCTTTCTCCCAAGACTTTTTCATGCTTCCAGCTGCCAAACACAGGACAAGCCTGGCCAAAGCTCATATGCTTCCCTCACACCATGTGCCTGCGTCCTTCCACCCCCAGGCTTCCCAGTTGCCTAACCAGGAACACCTTTTCAACCTATGGTTTTTGTCTTTTAGAAACAAAATAATCATATCTAACTTACTGTTTTTCCATCTGAGTTCCCTGGAAGATCAGTCCCTCTGATGAATCCTCATATACTGAAGCACCTGCTCTGTTGTTCCCAAGAAAATGATTAAGACAAACATCAAAGCATATCAGCATGATCTCTGTAAGTGCCAGCAGCCCCAGGAATGTCAGAAACTAGTAGTTAGCCAACTAAGTAAAGACCATGAAGGAGTGGGTGACTTGACAGCTACTTCTTTTCCTTCTGCTCCAAATCCCAGTGAGATTCTTTGACAGACACAGCTCCTGACTTGTGACAATGAGGCTCAGACTTTGGGAAATGGACAATGAGCAGACCTGGAAGTCAAACCAGGCCACTGAGCAGAGTGTGGAGCCAACACGGTGTCCTCAGATCAGCTCCTGCTGTGGACCAATACTCCCTCACCTACCCTAAATTCTTATGTTCAGGTGGGACTTTAAATGAAGTCATGGGAGTAGGGCACACTGATGGGATGAGATTGGAGCCCTCATAAAAGATCAGAGAACTGTCTTCCCTTTCCATTCTCTCTTCCCATCCATCGTGAGAGGGCAGCCTTTGCAACCCCAGAAGAGCCCTCCTGATAACCTGACTATGTGAGTACCTGTTCTTGGACTTTGGCTTCCAGAACTGTGGGAAATAGATATCTGTTGTTCAAGCATGCATCTAGGGCTTTTATTGCTATGGCTTGAAAGGACAAAGACAACCAGAATCTCCAACTTTGCAATACTAGGTTTTCCAGAAGAAAGAGCTCAGCAGTTCCATGACTGTCCATCAGGTGCTCTTCAGAGCATCACAGATGTCATCAGCATAGGAACTGTATTTGTTGAGTAAAGTTATAAAGTTTGAAGATAGCTGTGCCTATGAGGTCAGCGGAGACTGGTCCTCTAGTTTTGCTCTTCTCCCACCAATTACCTAACAATAGAAATCTCTTCCACAACCATGTCTTGATGGTCTGTCCTTGAGGACAGAGCTAGGAGAAGAAGGGTTCCTTCTAAGGACCTAGCATGCAGTTCAGACTAAGAACTTCACTGGCCAGAGGATCAAGAAAACCAACAACAACAAATGCTGGAGAGGCTGTGGGGGAAAAGGAACTCTCCTGCACTGTTGGGGGGAGTGTAGACTGGTACAGCCTTTGTGGAGGTCTGTCTGGAGATTTCTCAAAAAGTTGGGATTGGAAATCCCATTTATTCCAGCTATTCCACTTCTAGGCATATTCCCAGAAGAACTGAAAGTATAATACCACAGTGATATATGTGCACCTATGTTTATAGCAGTACAATTTGTAATCTCCAGATCTTGGAAACAACCCAAGTGTCCATCAACTGAGGAATGGATAAAAAAGTTGTGGTATTTCTATACAACAGAGTATTATTCAGCTATAAAGAAGGATCACATTGAGATATTTATCAATAAATGGGCACAGCTTGAGACCATACTCATAAGTGAAATAAATCAATCTTGCATGTGTGAATACCAAATAGTTTCCCTAATGTAAGTAATGATTCAAATATATAAAAATATGTGGTAATCATGATTCCCCATTATGTGGCCTTGAAGCCTTATAAAGTTTTCACTTATTAATTGGAAAGGCTTTATTCTGGGCTTCTTGATATGGAAATATTTGAAGCTATAGTATATGAAGTTTTATCCAAATATTTCAAGGAAAAAGACAGACACTATGGTAACTACTATTAAGTCGGGTTATTTGGTGGTGAAGCACTAGATTGCTGAAACAGTCATGCTTTGACCTGTATTGTTATATTGTTATGTCCTCTTTTATCTCAATCTCTCCCTTATTCTTTAAAAAAATTATTTAGTTATTTCTTATGTTTGTTTTAATTAAGGGGAAAAATTTAAAAAATTAGCAGGATATATAATAGTAACTCTTTTTGATTTCCTATTAACTTGTTTTGAAGTCCTGTAATACTCCCACGATCTTGTTTTGACTGATTAGACTCTGTTCCATTCTGTATGATAGTATCAAGTTTGAGGGTATAGGCAACTACTTTGAAGGCAATAAGATTCACTAAGATGCCCATTCTGGTTTGACTATTGTCTCCTTTGGAAGTCCTGTAATGTTTACAATTCCTAAGTTTTATTGGTCTTGTTCTCTACTGTTTTGTCCAAATTTATAATATCTAATGAGATAGACAATTCTTTTTAAGGAAACAAGAGACATCGTTGATAACCATTTTTGATAACCTTGTACTCTGTTTTACATCATGAGCTATGTCTATCCTTGGTTTTGACTGACAGCTTTGTTTTGCCATACTTGACTTTATTCTCTCCCCCCAAAAAAGTAATAAGAACTAAGGAGTAATAAAATCCAAAATGTGTAAATTTTGTTGTAAAAAAGAGAGGGAAAAAAAAAAAAAGAAAAAGAGCTCTAACGGATATAACAGCAAGTGTGTTTAGGGGTGTTAAATAGCTGACTATTAATGTTTTTGGATCATTGAACACAGCTGTTTGCAGTCTCTCTGTTTGAATGTCCACTTTGTAATCTTTGATACTGTGATTTGAGCAACTATTTCTAAGATGATAATATGTAATCTATTAACAGGTGATTTCTTACTGTTTTTTTTTTTTTTTGTAGTTCTGTATTACGTGTACCCATACACTGCTTTGTTTTGTTTTGTGTTTTTCTCTTTTTCCTTTTAAATAAAATTAAAAAAAAAAAAAAAAAAAAGAACTTCACTGGCCAGAAGGTACTTACCTGACTATGCTCAGGTACAAATTAAAACTTGTCCCATGGATTACTGAGACAAGGAAGGAAAAGTGGATATTGGGGATGGTTTCTGCCACAGGAATTGATGAGCAGAATGTGGTCAGTAACTGAAATAGACCAAAGTGACACAATAAATAGGGAAATATATAGAGAAATGAGAAAGGGAATAAGACAGTACTACACTATTTAAACAAACCAGACTGCATAGTTCATTGAAAATATATGCATTCAAACATACACATCAAGCCCTTGCAGAGGTTTTGTGCTCTGGACCAGTGGTCTGTGAGGCCTGGGGACACAGTATGGCCATTTGTGTTGTAAACCAAGAGGCAGCTACAGTTCCCTATATTTAAGGTCAAAAGAGAAAATAAAAACAAGGCAGAAATAGGTATAGTAGACATCTGGAACTTAAGGAACTTTTCAATCAATTCCAAATAAGCGGCTGAGAATTAGCCAACTGATTTCCTCTTTCTGTCCCATGTTACTGACCTGGCACTACTACCATTGGAGGGCACTTTGGAGCACAGGACAGTGAGAAATGATGCTATCATGTTTCACATTTTGGAAACAGGGGACAGAAGTACATCTACAGGCAACTAAAGAATACTTATTTTATATTTTGATGACAGAGAGAAACTGCGTTTCATGGATGAAAATGAAAGAAGATATTTAACAATTATCTAATGATAGTAAATTCAAACACAACATAAAAATGTGAGAATTTAATATTCTGAAGGGCAAAGATAGAGAACAGTCTTTCTCATATACATTTATACAAAGAATACTTTCCTGCCTATAATCTCCACATTTTGTAGTGGACTGTTTCCAAAGGGTATATTGAGGGATCTATGCACATGGGTGTAGGTACTCAGAGCAGGAAGATCTGCTGAGATATTCAGAGATGCTACTAAAGCAGGCTTTTTTTTTTTTTTGGCCTATACCCAGATGGAAGTGCTGCTCATGTGCAGACAGCACTGCATTAACTGCATGAATTTAGAGACAGGGATTGAAAACCAAATGTTCCTTCTTCCTCTCACATGCTCTCAAGCCAGCAGCCCCACCAAGCTGTCTACTGGCTTTACTTATGGGAATGTGTCATCTCATTGTTCTGTTTTGCATATCTATGCTCACACTGAGTTTGATCAGGTATCTGTATACCTACTGCCTTTTAGACTCCAACTTCTGATGGTTTTACCATTTCTGTCATTCTATTATGGTCTGTAGGATTCTTTCCTCATTGAGTTGCAGGAGTTCTTGAAATATTATGGATGCAAATCCTTTTCTTTATTCTGGATTTTGAGAGGATTGTCTCTTTCCAAAATTCTAGTTGTCTGTTCATTATGTTTATTGGACCCTGGTGACCAGAAATGGTAATTGTAGAGATGAGATATAACTCAGAGGCATATCATCTGCCCAGAAATTATAATTGTTATGCTTTTACATTCAATATTTTGCTTGATCATTTATACTGTTGAGATTTGGGGTTTAAAACAGTTCTCCCTTCTTAGGTCTCAAAGCTCTACATTCTGTCCTTTTTAATTTTACGTTTGTACTGGAATGATTAGTCCAGCCCAAGTCCCTATTTACTAGGACAAAATTAAAAATCTAGCTTCTATTTTTGCATATTATAATCAAAGTTCTCAATCCTCAACTTTGGGAAACCTGTTTTTCCTCTGTTTTTGTCATTCAACTCTCTTTCAGTTTCATTTATGTGAAATGTCTTCTAATATTTTATTTCAATCTCTTTTTTTCTCCTTGTATTTAAAATCAGTCTCTTATAGACAGCACACAGATGGATCCTGGTTTTCATTAAGTCTCTGAATGGCACTTCCGGGAGAACATGGCGAATAGATAGCAGCAGCTACGGAGGCTCTCTGAGATACCCCACTTAGAATCCAGGAACGGTGCGGGGTGAGAAGTCCTAAGCAAGGGGAGATATACCCTGCCGACGCAGGAACGAACTAAACTAAGAGAAACCAACTGGAAACTCAGTCCTGGTGCTATAACAGGAACAGATAAGGTCTCAGCTCGGAAGCTGGAGCCCGTGCCACTGGAAGCCGCGATTTGAATTTCCTGCAGCTGCTGCTGCTGCGTCCCAATCGGCACAGCAAGGAGAGAGGCATGAAAGCTCTGAGAGTGGGAAGCGGCGAATGGAGTTGAGAGCGGGACTGGCCGGGAGCCCTGCATCAACCTGCAGTGAGCGAGCTGATCAGGGACCCTTCCATAGAGTAGGAGGCTTCAGCAAAGGACATACTGAGACTGGGCAGACTAGCCAGAACAGGATGCTACAGTGTTCTTAGTCGCATATTCCCCTCTCAAGTGGGATTGATGGGGAGTGCCTGGCCTGCTGTCACCGCTGACTTAAGACCCAGTAGGCTAGACCTCCCCTCCCCGGTAAGCGGAGGCAGGGTGGCAGACTGCAGCCCTTCCAGGGGGAGAACTAACACTGTCTCCTGAGATCCATGGCATGTTGGAACTTAGGACTCTGGGAAGCCAAGCCAGCACCTCCCCTCCCTAGTAAGTGGCTACAGTGTGGCAGACTGCGGCCCCTCCGGGGGGAGAACTAACAGTGTCTCCTCAGATCCACGCCATGTTGGAACTGAGGACACTGTGAAAACAAATGACCATTCTGCCTCCCTGCTTAGCAATAGTGAACCTACTGCTACATGGCCTAGAGTCAAATATCCCACTTCCCCTATCCTCCTTCTCCCCCCCCCCCACCCATTAGCAAATGGGAACCAAAAATCTGAGCATCTCCTGGGAGGTTGACCATAGCAAATAAGGGGGACTTCCTTCTACCATTTCTTTGAAGACAGATATTTTTATTACTATTTTGCTCTTTTCTGATGAATGGTACTGCTCTATTCAATATTCTGTTTTGATAAGTTCTATAGTTCTATAGTTTTGATAAGTTCTATATTTCATCTCATTTTGATATACAGAATTGAAAGAACAACTATTATAAAGATAACAAAATATACTGTGATACCTATTACTGTTATCCCGGTAACCTGCTGTGAAGTTCTGTATCAATTTCACCGTACGATCTTAGTTGGCTTTATTCTGACTTGTTCTGTTGTATACTTTCAAAATAAAAATTAAAAAAAAAAAAAGACCCAGTAGGCTAGCCCAAAACAGGTCCCAGTGCCTGGAGGTGTACCCAAGCAGTGAAGCCTTTGGTAGGTTCACCTGGAGGGGCAGGCCAAGCATAGGCTCCCCACATCTGTGTCTCCCTGGTACACTGCAGTGGGCGGGAACACCTAGCCAGCACAATTCAAACAAACCCTAACCAACAAAGAAAGAAACTAGGTCTCCTATATATGCTTATATGGAAGAAACAAAAAATATGGGAAGAGGGAGCAACAAGAAAGGGTCCTTGGCTCCCAATCCTGAGAAACATGCAATATCAGACACGGCACCAATAGACATAAAGCGATATCTCCAGAGCCTCATAGACCAGTTCAAAAATGAAGTTATTAATGACCTAAAGCAAGATATAAGTAGAATAGTTAGAGAAATGCTAAGCACTGCCCAAGAAAAAACATGGTGGAATGGAAGAACAGAAAAAAAGGGGAGAATTGTTTGATGGAGAAAATAGAGAAAACAAAGAATACATAAAGCAGGTTCAAAGAGCTTACCAGGAAACTAAAAACTCTATTGAAAGCTGGCATAATAGCTTGAAAGAAACTAAGGATAGATTATCTGAACTGGAGGGCAGATTTGTAATGTGGGAGCATGAAATGAAAAACTTCTTAAAAATAACAAACAGCAATAATATAAAGACTAGAAGATGATAAGAGGATCTATAACTTAAGAATTAAGAACATAAAAGAAGAAGTAGGGACACAAACAAATGGACTACAAAAGCTACAGAAATAATCCAAGAGAATTTCCCTAATTTAGCAAAAAGTAAAGATACTCAGATGTATGAGGCATACAGGACCCCAGCCACCTACAACCCAAACAGAGCTACACCCAGGCATATAATAATCAAAATTCCAGAAATCCAATATAAGAACAGAATATTAAAAGCCGTCAGAAACAAGAAACAGATCACTTACAAAGGAACACCCATCAGAACAGCAGACTTCTTGGCACAAACCATCAAATCATGAAGAGTGTGGGGGGAAATAATTCAAGCTTTGAAAGATAATAACTTCCAGCCAAGATTGAGATATCCTGCAAAACTATGCCTGGAAATTGATGGAAAAACAAAGTGCTTCCAGGATAAAGAGGAACTAGGGGAATTTGCAACCACCAATTCAACTCTACAGAGAATACTGCAGGATATTCTAAAAAAGGAAAATACCAAGATTCCAGAAATAGTGGCAGATAGGGCACAATGAATGGAGCAGAAAGCGAAACGAAGAAGACAAACTGACAACAAACGACAGAAAAAGCGCTCAACAGAAATGAGGCAGAGAAGATTGGATGGTAGGAACAGCTGTTCTGGAGAAAACAAGACATCATAATAGCTAGTGCTGATTTAGTATCATCTTGTTTTGAAGTCCCATCAAGCTGTTATTCTTCTATCTCCATCAGTCTTAACAGGTTGTATCTTACTGGATTTTATTATATGTGATAATATAAGCAAAAACTTTTATAGACAAGGAGATTATATAGAAAACATTGTTCATTTTCTGTTAGTTGGCTCTAAATACCCTGTAATAATGTCATTCTCTTGAATGGTTTTACATTGTCTGGATATGTTTGGTGCTTCAGTATACAAAGTTATACTCAAAGATTTCAAGGAAAGAGACACTATGGTAACTACTTTTATGTCAGGATATCTTGTGGTGAAACACTATTTTGCTTAAATGGTTATGTTTTGACCAGCGCTGTTTTGTCATTATGCCCTCTTTTATCTCAATCTCCTTTTTTTAATTATTTACTTTTTTATTTTTATCTTTTTAATTAAGGGAAAGATAAAAAATAGCAGGATACATTATAGTAACCTACCTTGATTTCCTATTAACTTGGTTTGAAACCCTGTATTGCCCTCACCATCTTGTTTTGACTGATTTTCCCCTATTCTGCTTAGCTTGATAGTACCAAGTTCGAAAGTATAGGCAACCACTGTGAAGACAATAAGATTCATTATGATGCCCATTCTGGTTGACTATTATCTTCTTTTAAAGTACTGTAATGTCTCCAATGTTTTGGTTTTATTCTTTACTGTTTTGTTCAATTTTATTATAACTAATGATATAGGCAATTCTTCCTAAGACAGCAAGAGGCAGTATGGTAACCATTGTTGATCACCTTGTATTTTGTTTTTACATTATCTATTATGTCCATCCTTTTGATTTGACTGACTGTTCTGATATGTCACATTTGGTTTTGCTCTCTTCAAAAAAAGTAATAAGAATTGTGGAAGTAATAAAACCCAAAATGTGTAATTGTCATTGTACAAAAGAAAAGAAAAGAAGGTGCTCTAAAGGTTATAACTGCATATATGTTTAAGTGTATAAGTTAGATAACTATATTACTGAGTTTTGTTGGATCATTGAACAAAACTGTTTGCAGTCTCACTATTTGAATGTCCACTTTATTATGCTTTAATTTTGTAACTTGAACAACTTATCTCTAAGATGAGAATATGTAATCTATTAATTGGTGATTTCTTACTGTTTATTTTTTAAATTTTGTGTTACTTGTACCCTTTTTCTTTTCTTTTTTCTTTTTCTCCTTAAATAAAATTTTTTTGAAAGTCTCTGAATGGCTGTGGGTTCATTTCTGAATCCTAGTTTGTTTGGTTGCTCTGTGTTTTCTCCAATAGCAGGACCACATAACTGTTGCCAACATGGTTTTGGTTGTGGCTCACCATGAGGTTGTCCCCATTGCATCTATATTTTGAAATTGACTTTGCTATTCATGTGTTTTCCCTGTTCTATATAAATTTAAAATGATGTTTTTCATTTACCTAAAATTCCAGCTGAGATTCTTATTTGCATTACAAAGAGTAGATTTGTGCAATACTGACATCTTTACACAGTCATATAATCCCAACTAAAAACATGTGCCCCCATTTATTCATGTCTTTTTCACCCTTCAGCAGTGTTTTAAAGTATTTCTTCATAAAGAGCCACTCTATTCTTTCACAGGTTAATTCTTGATTCTTCATTCATTAGATACTCTTTCCTTTAACACATATGTACTGAGTGCCTTTCAGCATTCTAAGTACTTAGAGGTATAGTAATAAAGAAAACAAACCAAGACCCAGCCCTCATGGAGATGAGTTTCTGTGGGTGTAATACAGTGCATTCTGTAGCTTTATGCAGATTATATCCTAGCAAATAATTATACAGAATATAAAGGAATATTTTAGCCCTTGTATTTTTGTTGACATTACACTATTTTCTAGTTGGCTATTGCTGAAGTAGAGAAATGATAATAGGCTGATTTTGGCAGCCTGAATTCCCTATTAGTTCTAAAATACATCTATCCTATTAAGGGAAGATTTTGCAGAGGATCTTACCAACCACAAATATCAGTTTGTCTCCTTTTTTCCACTCTTTTTAAAATTTGGTTACACAGATGAATGGGTTTCATTCCGGCAGATTCATACATGCACATAATATACTTTCTTCATTTTCACCTCTGTGACTCCTTTCCTCTGCCATCCACCCTAGTTTCACATTTTGGAAAGTTTAAACTTGTATAATATATTTTGTTTATAACCATTCCCTCTGTTACCCACTCTGACTCCCTCCCCTTCCCTGATCTATACCTTTCTTTCAATCTTTACACTTATTTCATTTTCATATCTTATACCTTTGACCAAAACATCAAATGCTTTGTTAAATAGTAGCAGACAATAGGTACCTTTGGCTTATCCCTGGTCTCAGTAAGGATTATAAATTATCTGTGCCCTAAGTTTTATTATATTGCCTTTTTCAAGAGAGTAAATTTCCTCTTATTCTTTGTTTTCAGACATTCTTTTTCAAAGAGAAAAAGTAAGTATAAAGTTAAAAATCATTAAATGAGGATTTTGGCATCTATTGCGAGTACAATTTTATTATTCTCCTTTAATCCACTGTGAGTATGGAAATTTAAGAAAAATGAGCACAAATTTCTTGACAGTCCTCCCCTGAAACGTGGCACCTTTACCCTCCCCCTTGCACATGAGGTAACATGATTTCTGTGAGCAGAGATCTTGGCGGGAGTGGTGCTGCATGACCTCCATAGCCCCCTTACTCTGGGGACCCACATAATACGAAGTCTGGCTTCTTGGCACTACCACACCCAATAGGTTACATGACAGCCTTAGGTCAGGAGGGTGAACTTCCCTGGAGAGGGTCTCCACAGATTTCTGACTCACAAAACCCTGAACAGCATGGGAGTACTTTTTGCATCTGTCATAACTAGATCATATGGCCAGTTTGTTGATAGCTTTTCTGATGTTCATTTATACTGCATGGATGAGATGAACTAAGCTTGATCATGATGTGTTGATGTTCTTGTATATTGTGTTGGATTTGGGATCATCTGTGTATACCTAGGATCTTCGTATTCACCCTCAGAGATGAGATGGCCTGTGCTTCTCTCTCTATTTTTTTGGTGGGAAGCATTGGTCAGCTGTGCTTAGCAGAAATCTGATTCACATCCTGGTGCTGCCCTGTGGCATGTACCCCTCATCCTCCCCAAAGAAGGGAACAGCAGACTGGCACAATGACTTAGCTATATGAAACAACCTCCCCCAGTACCTCTCCAGTGAGCTCTTGCTCTGGTCCCCCAACAGCCTGGCCACACTTCTCTTATGACTACAACATGGCCTGAAACTCTTCCTCCCACTCTCCTCTCTCCTTCACAGTGCCAGACCTGCACGTGGACCAGAGCTCTGTGCATCTCCTCTCTCACTCCAGCTCTGCAAAGCCCTTTGCTGAAACCCTAACAGCCACCTCAGCACCTCAGAGAGTGACACTGGGTGGCTGTAGTTGAGACTCATGCGGACATAGTAGAGCATGTTGCCCCCTAACCAAATGTGACCACAAGGGGAGGAAGTTTGGATAGACACATGGAGGTTGTTGGAGGACAGAGGCATTGATCCTTCTATAAGCCACAGAACACCAGAAATCACCAGAAACCCACTAGGAGCTGAGAGGGTCTTCACAGATCCTTCGTGCAACCTCAGGATCTGCAACACCTTGGCCTCCAGGGATATGAGGAGGAAATATCTGCCACTAGAGCCACTGTGAATGGTGCTAGTGATGGTAGCCGGAGCCAAGAGCAGCCCCAACAGAGCTCCTGCCACCAGTCTCTGTGTCTCTGACTCTTCCTGGGGTCTCTCTGACTTGGAGTTCTGGCTTTGTCTTGGTCGTGGGGAGAGCAGACTGCCATGGCCACCCTGGGCCTCTATCCAGGGAGGAAGCTTCTCCTCAAACAGCCCTGAAGGGGCAGTGTTGAAGATGAAAAGTGCTGAAGCCTCAATGGGTCCTCTGCTTTGTGCTGGTGAGGAGCTTGGCTGGGCAAGAGCACTGCTGTCTTTCTGTTAGAGACCACTGGTAAGCCCCCCCCCAAAAAAAAGCCATTCACATAGTGAACATCCTATAACTGAGTTTTTCCTTATGAATAAAATTGTATTACTTTTTGTATTAGCCAGAATTTTTCAGAGAAACTGGACCTATTGGCTGTGTCCATACAAAGAAAAGGGCTTATAAGGAATTGGCTCACGTGAGTGTGGAGATGAGGCTTGACACCTGACTGGGAACCAGGAGCTGATGTCTGGGGTAGTTTGTCTGTGGACCATCCACAGGGAAGATCTCTTGCCTGGGGAAGCCAGATCTTATTTTTTTCTGGCTTTCGACTGATTGTATCAGACCCACCTAAGTCTTGGGAGGTAATCTGCTGTATTCTGTGTCTAGTGATGTAAATGTTAATCTCATCTAGAACATTTCACAGAAACACCCAAAATAAAGCCTGATCAATAAAATGGGTGCATAAAATTCATCATCATGCTGCATTTATGAGGACTGGTAGAGAGGTGAATGCCCTTCAGTAAGGACACACAGTATTCTGTTCAGAGAGAGAGACAAGAGAAGGGTCTGAGGCAGGAAGGGAAAAAGAGATGGAGAACAAAGGGGAGGACAGAGGTGAAGTGAAGCAAGAGGAGGAGACCCGAGATGAGCAGCACTGGACACCTCCAAGGGTGCAGCTGGCCATCTGGCAGGAGAGCACTAGGAAATGTTGCTTCAGTTAGTGTTCCTTTTGGAATGTTGGCCATTGCTTAAGTTTGCCATCAGTGGCGTTGAGAATGATGATTAGCATTCATTTCTTTGAAGGAAATGGCTAAAAGAGCTGCTATAGCTGCTGTTGTTTGGGGCAAGGGAGAGATGGTGATCAGAAATATCATCTGTGTGTCAAATGAAATCAGACCAAGATGACTCTTGTGAATATCTTTCAAAATTGTCAATAAAAGGAAGTAGATTTTTATACCACTGACATTGCCTGTCTGTGTTATATCACTTCAGTAAAGGTCCATGTGCAGAGCCAGGGGACCCAAATTTAAGTCTTTGAAGGACATCTAGTAGCTGTAGAACTGTGGGAAACTCAATTCTCAGCCCCTGGTCTCACACCATAAGTTGAAAATGTCACTTGTGCCACCTGTTGATGAGTGAGTCTTGCAGAGACGTGATGCTGGCAGGGTGTGTCTTGTACCCTGAAGCTCTGTGGAGGTCTACCTTGATAGCCAGGCAAGCAATGTGGGTCTGACAGTACACAGGCTAAACAAAGCTCCAGGGAGGTCCCAACTGCCTTTCTGTGTCCCTCCTGCCTCCTTCATAATCAACTGCACCTGGGCTTAGTGTATGACAGCCATGCCAACCTGAATGCCCAGAGCTTACTCACAAAAGATGCCCAGAAAAAGATGAGGCATTTGTCTTTGTAACAGGAGGGAAGGAGATGCCTCTCTCCATTGTGCACCTTCTAGAGACAGAGAACTCGTTATCAGCTGACCGACAATATAAACATCTGTTTAAGAACATGGAGCCCAGCAAAGTTGCTTAAAATCTGTATAAAATTCTATAAAAATAAAGGAACACTGGTTGACCTTTTGTTGAATCTATTCAAAAGGCAGGTATGCTGTGACATCTATGCTGAGGGTTAAGGGGACAACCAAGAAGACATGTTCCATCTGGAATATTCCAGATACGTAACTTTTCAAGCAAAGCACTATGGCATTCAGTGCTTTATACATGATAGCATTTTTTCATATTAAAAGTACTTGCTGAAAGCAAACCAAAAACCTAAATGTGAGACCTGAAACTGTGAAATTACTGGGAGAAGACATAGAGGAAACACTTTAAGACATTCGTGTAGGCAGTGGTGTTTAGGATATGACCTCAAAAGTACAGGAAACAAAACTCAATAAACAAGTGGGATTACATCACACTGAAAAGCTTCTGTGCATACAGGAAATAATGAAGAGTGAAGAAATAATCTACAGAATGCAAGAAAATATTTACCTGCTATGAATATGACAGAGGATTAACCAAAATATATAAAGAATATAAAAGAAACTAAAAAACAATAACAAACATGTAATGCAATTAAAATATGCAAATGATCTGAATAGATACTTATAAGAAAGTGAACAAATATAAAAAATACATGGTGAGCAAATATACAAAAATATATTCAATATCGTCAGGGAAGAGAAAATAAAAACTACAATAAAATATCACTTCACCCATTTAGAATGGCTGTTATAAAAACAGTGATTACAAGGGTATAGAGAAAAAGTAACTCTCATACACTGTTAGTGGGAATGCAAATTAGAGCAACTTTACTGAAAAACAGTATGGAGTTTCCTCAAAAACTAAAAATTAATCCATTGCATGATCCAGGAATTCTACTACTGGGTATATATTCAAAGGAAATGAAATTAATATACCAAAGATGTACTTGCATGCACATATTTCCTGCAGCACTCTTCACCATAGTTAACATACAAAATCAGCCTAAGTGCCCACAATTGATAAGTGGATAGAAAAAGTGCATATATAAACAATAGAATATTTTTCACCATAAATAAAATTGAAATCCTTTTCAGCAAAGTATTGGAACTAGAGGATATTAAATGAATTAAGCAACGAAGAAAAAGACAAAAAACTACTTATCTGATTCATGTAAAAACTGAAAAAAAATACTGATCTTAATGTAGAGTGTTCCCTTGAGTTTGAGAAAGATAGAGATAAAATGAGGCTAGATTTGGATCAGATACACTGTGCATGTGTTGAAATATAGTGAATCCCATTAATAGGCACAATTAAGCACATATTAATCAAAATAAGGTATTATTGGGATAACTCCATTTATATTATTCAGGAGGAAAGATGGATTAGAAGTTTTTCCACAATGGGAAAATTCATTCTTAGCAAATTCCAGCATAGTACTATTCACAGTGTTTTCTGGTCACTAGGAAAATAGGTGAGTCCTGAGATATTATCAATGGAGTAGTTCAAAGGCAAACTTTTGAGATGTGGCACGTTCCTATTTAGTCTTCTACAATACTGGTTTGTAAGTATTCTGCATGTCCAGCTTGTGTGAGTTCAGTGTCAAGAAAGCTCTCATTCCTGAGTGGACCATCCATCCTCCTAGTGCATTATTTCAGATTCAGCAAAACCATTGAATCAGGAATCATTGGGTAATCACATGTCTTTGTTGCTAATGAACACCTTCATGACTAGTGATTGCAAGATAATCATAGGTTTAACATGACTTCCTTAAGGTCCCTTCTGATGTGGAAAATAGTTACAATAATCACACCCCTCCCTTGAAGGAGCATGTGTACACTCCACCAAGGATGCACACAGGGCCTGGTACAAATGGTATTTCCACAGAGACTGCTGGGCTATCCTGGGTCTCCGTTTCCATCCTGAAAATGTACATGGTCCTCACCCTGACAAGACTCTGAGAAGGACCAAGAGAGCGAACTACATGAGATACTAGGGTCTGTGTTAGTAAAGCTGAGTTGTTTTGCTGTACTGTGAAAGGACCTCTTTAGTGTCCCAGCAGGACAAAGTGTTTGGAACCAGGCTGAGGCCTTTCGTGACCTCTAGGGAACCTAGTGCAATGATGCTGTGAGCAGGTTCTGAGGAGTAATTTTCTGAATTAACTTAATAACTATATCATGGTTATTAGTTTAAACCAACTCCTTGCCATTGCATTCCTCTTGATAAAGTGAGGAAGCCCAGGGACTTGTGTCCTGGTGGATTCAGTCCTCAGCATGGACTCAACTGCAGTGCACCTGCTGCAGCCTGAACCTCAAAGCCTTCATCAGACCTGGCCTCCGAGGCAGCTTGGGCACAGTGCCTGAACAAGTTGTGCTGCTAGGAAATGTGTCTTCTTGGTACTCTATAGCAGATTCCCTACCCCCTGATTCTGTTTTTTGGCCTTGGAATGGAAAGCACTATCCAAAACCAATTTCTAATCTGTTTCATTAAACATCAACTTAGGCAAATTTCCAAGTTTTAAAAGTCATTATGTGACCTGAAGATCTTTAGAGTTTTCATTATTACTCTTGATTTTTTTTTTTTTTGTCTGTGGAGGATTTCCCTCAATGCATAAGATTGCTTTCAGGTAGGGAAAATACTCTTTTTTTTTTCTTTTAATTACAACATTTGAAATACTGCATATATTTTGCTGAAAGGCATTGTAGCTTGAAATATGGTAAAACTAATTTCAGTGAACAACCTTCTTTTGGTCAAGTTTCATAATAGTTCCTGAAATTCTTAATTAAGCATCTGCTAAAGAGTAATTGTATTACGGTAATTTTTTATAATGGTGATCATTTTGGAACTACTAATGCCAAACACTTGGAGGAAGAATTATAATAGCTTCCACTTTAATTAAACAATGAACATTTCTCCATTAGACTTCATGTTGGAGTGATTGTCTGCTGGAGATGAGGGAAAAATTTTTAAATGGGAATGGCCTTATGCCAAGAGTGTCAACATATATCCCCAGAATACAGACTTGGTACTCAAAGCTGGGGCACATAGTGATTCAAATAAGTGCCAGGTTACATTTCACAGAGATAAGAAGCCAGTGCAAACCAACCTTGATCATGATAAAAATTGTGGCCATGACACCATGGGATAAAAATTCTAAAGATTCAAATTCCACCTGCTTCTGTGCTCCACATCCTTCCATTGCCTCCCTACTCTCAGGCTAACCAAATCCTGGGCACTGGGCCCAGGAGATACTCCCAGCTGGTGCCCAAGCCAGCAGAACATTGTCAGGTCAAAGAATACAAAAACTAATGGCATCATCAGCCTGTTGCCACGCTGAGCTCTTTGACTTCCCTTCTGGGAGGTTTACAGAATATAACCATACCATGTTGTTTTCAGATTGTCTCAGGATGGGAGGCATCGATGGGATGGGGTGAGGCTGAAGTGACATTAAAGAATGGAGGTATGAGCTGTGTGGCTTCCAAGAAGAGAAAGTCAGCACTTCCTGAGAATCAGCCATGCTGGCAATGGGAGGATCCAACAGAAGACAAATAGCCTTTCTGGTAAGTCGTGTAAGCCACATGGCTTCCAGGAAGGGAAAGGTCAGCACCTCCCATGAGCCATGTGCACGTGGGCTGAGAATCAAAACCTCTTGTCCCCATAAGCAACTGGCTGGTTCAGAGAACAGGCTGAGTTGATAGCAACTAAGGTTCATAAAGCAACTAAATGCTTGTATTGTCTGATTGATTTTGCAGGCCTGGGCTCAACAGTCTGAGCATCTCTTGGGAGTATGCAATATAGCAAATATGAGGGATTTACTTCTGTCTTATCTTTGAAATCCAATATTGTGCTCACTGTTTTGCTTTGTTTTGATTGTTTTGCTTTATTCAGTATTCTGTTTTGATTGGTTTTATTCTGTTTTGGTTTTGGCTTGATTTTTCTATACTTGATGAAATGGACAACTATTGTGAAGATAACAAGATACTATGGTAGCTATTGTTGTTTTCCTAGAATCCTGCTTTGAAGCTCTGTACCAATTGCTGCTTTACTTTGATTGGCTTTGTTCTGTTTTGCTTGTTGGATTTTATTACCTTTAAAATTAAAAAAACTAAAAGCAAAAGAGAAGAAAATAGAGTTATTTTATTGAATACAGCATTTTAAGATAATAATCCTGACTAAAGTATCTTACCAACACCATCAGCATTTTTTTTAACCACAGATTGAACTCATGACCTTGCTCTTGTCAATTTAGCATTTGAGCACTGAGTTAAATCCCCAGCCCAACACCATCAACTTTTATAAATTTTATAAAATCTTTGTAACATGTATACCAAAATCAAATGTCATATATTATTATAAAAATAATAGTCATTCATTTAACTAGAGTTATAGATCAGATTTAGCGTTAGTTTTTCACACACCTGCTGATGGCTCCTTCTTGACCCTAGAACTGATATACTCCAGCTCTGGTATCCTCATGCCAGCCAAAGGACCAAAGTTCAGAACCAGGTGGTATATGGGGCCCTTTACTCAGCTGTGAAGAAGGAGCACAAGATGCTAATGGTGAATGAAAACAGGGCTCAGTAATTGTGTGATATAAACACATAAGCACCAAGTCAAACTCTCTATTGTCTGTGCACACAAGGCCACACAAGGCACAGAATTGCCTGACGTGGTATAGAGGTGCTAATATCTTTGCAGAAGCTCAGGGGAGCACGAACACATCGAGATCTCTCTACCCTCAGGGAACCCACTCAGCCAAATGCAAAAGTGGGGAAGACTTCCGGTGGTCATGAAGTTCTGCACAGCTGTAGCTCTATTTATGCCACTCTGATGTTAATGGGGCTCCATTAACTGTCATTCTCCCGAGAGATGCTCAGACTGCTGAGCCCAGGCTTGCAAAATCAATCAGACAATCCAAGCATTTAGTTGCTTTATGTGCCTTAGTTGCTATCAACTCAGCCTGTTCTCTGAACCAGCCAGTTGCTTATGGGGAGAAGAGTTTTTGATTCTCAGCCCACGTGCACGTAGGCTCATGGGAGGTGTTGACCTTTCCCTTCCTGGAAGCCATGTGTCTTACACGACTTTCCAGAAAGGCTATTTGGCGTCTGTTGGATCCTCCCAATCCCAAAATTCTTGGGGGGTGCTGATTTTTCTCTTCCAAACCATGTTCTTTTCAGGAATGTTTTCATCCACTGAGAGTTAAGTCATCACAGAACACCTAAACCCCACTGCAGGCACTGGACAACACATCCCAGGGGCTCCTCTCCAATCAGCTCTTTACAAACAGACAAGCTACCTGGGGATCTGAATGAGGATCTTGTGTCTGAAAACTAATTTTAAGATCTGTACACACACACACACACACACACACACACACACACACACACACCCTCCTTATACACTCATCAGAAGTAAAAGCATCCCTATGGGCTTTTCTTATGGGACAAACTCATGCCTGGCATGCTGTCTAACTGCTCCGCCCCAGGGAGCAGGATGGCTGGGGTGGAGCAGTTCCACAACATGCCAGGCACATGTCTCCTGTGCAGAGCAATTAAATGGGAGATGGAGCATGGAGATGTTCTCCCTGGCTCCAGAAGGGAATACTTGCCCCAGGAGGCATAGAGCAGAGGCACATACATTTGAGTCCAGCATCTAAAAGGGATGCAGAAGCACCAGAAGGAGATGATGCTGGCCAAAGCAAGGAGTGGGAAGTTACAACTGTCCAGATGGAATCAAACCAGCACACACAAGACCTTTCTGTCTGCACAGTTAGTCCAGCAGAATCATCACATCATACTTCAAATAATCTTTGAAAAAACATCTTCTATTTGTATATTGAGAGGGAGCTTTTAAGAACCCTTTGGGGGTATAAGCTATTAACCTTCACTAAGCTAATTAAACTCATCCAGAGTTATAATTTATGTAGATGTCACTTTGTTTCACATCAATTTCATCATTATTATTACCTTAGGAGAGTTGAGGATTTTCTTTGCTTTTATTTTTAATTTTGAAAATGGTGCCCTATCTCTGTGATTTATATTTAGCTACTCAGGATCATCCTGGACAGCTCACTTCCTTCTAAGATGTGAACATTGTTCATTGCAGAAGTGATTGCAGGCAGGTCCACACCAAGCTGAAGGCTTTCCCTTCACAAGAATGAATTAAAAAAAAATTGGCAAGTGAATTTCTGGTGAGGTTCTAAAAAATTATCCACAATCTCCACAAGTGCATCTACGTCACATAGAATCATGGAGGGGAGCACTATTCCTGTGCCTTTTCATTCCCCTGGGGGGAATGAGAAGATGGTACTCTCTTGGAAGCTGGATTCCGAAATGCCTCTAGAAACATGTATTTGTGTTAATTCTCTCAAGAGCAGAGCCCAACCAACCCCACACTAAGCTAAAGGAATGAACTGTGTTATTCTGGAGTGATTATGCTTTTAAGAGACATTATCTCGGGGGCTGGGGATTTAGCTCAGCAGCATAAGCACCTGCCTTGCAAGCAGACGGTCGTAAGTTCGATCCCCGGTACCGATAAAAAAAAAAAAATGAAAAAAAAAAAAACAAAAAAAGAAAAGAGACATTATCCCAAGGTTTGGACACCTCTGATCTTAGGATCAGACAGTGGACCCACATTTCTAGCCAAGATAGTCCAAGAGCTCACTCAGATGTTAAAGATAAAATGAAAACCTCACGCAGCTTACCAGCTTCAGGGAAAAAAATGGGGTATATGAACCAGACACTCAAACAATTGCTGACAAAACTATGCCAAGAAACCCACTTGAGATGGGACTGAGTCCTGCTCATAGTCCTCCACCAGGTTGGGTGTGCCCTCACTAAACAAATAGGGTATTCCCCTTATAAAATTCTATTTTACTGGCTGCCCCCAATCATAGGTCAAATTAAAGATGATCTCTGTAAACTAGGGCAATTGTATCTGAGGAGACAGAAACAGGCTTTGGAAATAGCCATACAGAATATTCATGGATGAGTACAGAAAAAATGTTCGTAAGCTTGACACACCCAATATACCATTCAAACCCATAGACTTTGTTTTGATAGTATATATATGTATATATATTCCAACAACTCTGAGGTTCATATGGGATGGGCTTCATACTGTAATATTTTCCACCCCTACTGTTGTCCAAGTTACAGAAACTGTGCCTTAGATCCACTATAGTCAGCAGAAGCCACTGGCCCAAGACAGGTGGACCAGCCAGCAGGATCCAGACCACCCGAGCCAGCTGATCCTATGACAAGATCAGGTTGCCACTGGAGACAGTAGTCCTGCTCGAATCACCCCAGAAACTGACCAGTCAACCCACAGCCAAAGCTTGAGGGTCAGCATGGAGATACAATGACAGTGTAAGTCTCTTTTACTTTTTGTTACAATTCTCCCTCTGCCCAGTAAGGAGCCTATAATCAGGTAAATGTGAATGATAACAATTCTCTCTATTAAAACTTACAGGTAGCATCAAAGTGTAGACTGACACAGGGACTTAAGAGCAATCCCCCTTGAGATCCCAGCTCCTCCCTTGCAGCTATAACTTCTTGTTCTGGTACAGTTAAGATTGGCAACTATGTCCTATTTAAACAGAGTTAATATCATCTTGTTCTCATGAGAGTCACAAGGCTCTGACTTCTTACATTGTTCTGCCTTGCTTCTGTATCCTCACTTGCCCCTGTCCCCTAGTTTCTAAAGACCAACTCCCCTGGCCAAATGCACAAAACTAACCACAAACACTTCTGGGTCACCAGGACCTGTGGGCCAGAAATGGCTGTCCAGAGACCAGTGTGCCCCAGAGAGGGTCCCACCCATGGCATGCTCTCCAGCTGGGGACATGATGACAAGGCACAGTGGTACCAGCCCCTGCAGACTTCAGCCTTGCACACACACTTCAAACAGTGTCTAGAGAAGCCTCATGCCAGTCTTGAGGGTGTGCCTTGGCCAGAGCTGACAGAACCACCTGCTGCAGAAAAAACAGTGACTGACTGTTCAAGTGGTGTTAGGACAGGCTAACCCTAACCTTGAGTCCTGCCTCAGGGCCACAACTGCACTCCATACCCAGAGACTGCGGGAGGGAGGCATGGTACAGGCAACTACAGCAGACTTCAGTGGTTACTGCTGTTACAGGGCTCACACATGGAGGGTGGTTACTGGAGCCTGGAGCAGCTCTGGAGCAAAGCCCTGCCAATCCCAAGGCACACCAATCACTCAGCCTGCCTGTGACATCCAGAGACTCCTTTGTGAGGGATAACTTCCCACCTGGAGCCAATGTTTGGGGTGCTTGTGGCATCACTTCAGCCTTGTCCTAGAGTGGCTGGGGTATTCTGGGTGTTTCTGTCACTTCCCCAGTTCTCTGTTATCTCCTGTCATCTTGCGCCTCAGCAGTACTCAGCTACCTGTCTACATATCCCTGCACTACTATAGCAGGGGACAGGTGTGTCTGGTGTTGTTCCCATATCCCTGCTCAGGACAGAGTGTCAGCTCGAAGAGGGGACTAGGGAGAAGACTGCCATGGCACAAGATCAAAGGGCATTAAGTTCACATTTGCAAGTCAGTCATGCAGTGGCACTAAAGTCACATGGGCAAGTCAGTCATGCTGTGGGGTACACCTTGCCTTCTGGGGAGTCTGGTGCAGAGACAGAATCCCTACCATACCCCAGCTCTACGCAACCGGGAACAGTTTCCCTCCTGGAAACACCAAATTATACTGTAACTGTTTGCTGTTGGTGTTCGTCCATCATGGCCATAACCTTTCAGAGGTGCAGTGGAGTCAGGAGAGGGGCAAGCAGCACCAGGCTGATCCTAGTGAGCCCAGTGAAGACTTCACATGGAGAGATTTACACATAGGCCTTCTGCACCTGCTGCCTGCTTGAGAGAAAGAGGAAGAACCCTGAATCTGTCACATAGCTACACACCCTGCTTCACAGCAGAACCAATCTAAGAAGCAAGGCTCTGGTCTACATAATTAATTCTGACTGTGAGACGAATAAGCAGTGACAAAAATGGAGGAAAAATGAGACAAGGTCTCCTTGTCTTACATGACCTTCAGTCAGCTGAGCATATCCATTTATAATGTTTGGCCTGTAGCCACCCTTGGGCCACAATGAGCCCCTAGGACAGAATTGCAGGCAGACTGTGGCCTGGCCTGGACTCCTCTGCCACGGTCAGCAAAGTACTGGGAGTGGTGACTGGCATCTTCACCAGATGGAGGAGGTAAGAGCTTGCTTCACCCACCTGAAGCAGCCCTGGGACTCCAAAAGCACATGTTCCTATGGGAAGTGCTCCTCATGTGATCTCATTTGGGGGCTGAGGCAGCAGCACAAGGCTGTTCTGGGCGGTGGTGAACCTGCTGTCTCTCAGGCCTCACTGCAGTGCCTTTGGGGTGGGTTTTGCCTCACAGGGAGTACCAGCTTCCTGTTTGAGATCTGGAGAGAGACGCAGGATCTGAATTCAGAATCCTGCTGAAGCACATCCTAAAAAAATGGACAGCCCTGCGGTTTTTGCAGCCCTCCCCACCCTGCCATTAGTCAGGCCATGGGGCATGGCCTTGGGAGGCAGCAGCTGAGGTCTGCAGAGCTACAAGAGGCAGCAGCCAGGACAGAGCAGCAGCTGTGAGGAGCAGGCAGGAGAGCTAGGAGGTTGGACATGTCAGGCAGCACAAGGCAGCACTGCAGAGACCAGCAGACAGCACGTCACATGCTCAGGGAAAGAAAGAGAAGCTGTAGATACATCCATCTGCAGCTAATGGAAACCACATACACTGTGGTTTAGGCAACTGTGGACAGTTTCAGTCGCACATAAACTGAGGAATATGCAATTGCTTCAGTTGTTTTAGCTACTCAATAATGTCTTTAGGAACCAAACCTCTTCACACATTTCTACTCCCCTGTCTTTAGTATGTTGATTTTTGCTTGATGGTTCATGGTCACAGAGTAGCTGCTATCCTTCTTAGCATCACATCTGCATCCAAGACAAGAAGCATGGAGCGAAAGGGTTGATGCAGATGCGTCTATCCTCTTTTATCAAGAAGACCTACACCTACTTGGTGTAGGTGTGGCCAACGGCCACAGCCCAAAATTAAAATACTTGTACATGCTGACGGGAGTATAAAATGAGGCAGCCACTGTAGGAAACTGCGTTTCCTCTAAAGTTAAGAACAGAATTACCATGTGACCCAATACTTCCCTTTCTGGAAATATTCCCAATATTTCCAGCCTCCTGCATAGGACAGGAGGCACAGAAGCCCATGGATGGACATGGCCAAGCAGCATGGATTGTTGCTCAGCCTTGGAAGAAGGGAGTCCTAATATGTGCTACAGCAGGGATCCACCATCCAGGAATGCATCAGTCACAAAGGGACAATACACAGCAGGCCCCTGCAGTCACCACACTCATAGGCAAGCAGGAGGGTGGGCCAGGCTTGGGAGGCCAGACCGGAGGCCAGTGAGGAAGAGGAACATCCTGGGGGTGGAGTCCTCAAATTATAGGCATGTTTCCTCCAGCGTGGTTCCTGTTCAGTTTCGTGATGTGGTCCTTGCCCTGTGTGCAGAGTCTCCTGGCTGTATCCTGGTGGTGACAGGGCCTGTTGCCTGCTTCCTCCCTGCTCCCTAGGGTTGTCTGGCTGTGCAGGTCACAGACCTCAGTGCCAGGCTGGCCTGCTATCTACTTCCCCAGGCTGTGTCACCCTTCATGCCCTTGGGTCTGAAACAGCCTCAGCGGAGGCCTGCAGCAACCCACATAGCATGAAGCAAACACCAGTGGGGGCTCTGTCTGCTCTGCAGCAACGTGGTAACCAACAGGCCCATATGGCAATGACAAGAGGTGAAGGTCAGGTACCTCTCCAGGCTCCTCGTAGCATTTCCAGAAGCCAGCTGTCCTGCCGTCTCTGCCTGCTGACTGCAATGTGAGGAGCCTCAGCCCAGGGCTCAGGACTACCTGTCTCTGCCTGTTGAGTCTGGGCCCCCACCCCAGGGCTACGGCTTACTGAGTACTGTGGTGATGTGCTGTAGTGTGGTGTCCACATGATCTTAGGAAGGGGACAGCTGCCTTGGCTGGATGCCACACACCAGGCCATGCTTTCCCCATGGCCATGTCTCTACCCTTCACATCAGCCTTGAGGATCTTGTGGCTCACCACACCAAACGCTTCTCCAAGGACACAAGGCAGTCCAAGCTACTACCCTGTCAGGTGCTGAGGGATGAAGAAGGGCTGGAGATCTTCAGATGGACATGGAAAGGGCTTCATCCAATAGTACTGGTTTCAAAGGACTGGTACTCTGTCCACAGGTTGGGACAGAAAGGTCTCTGGTGGCTGTCAAGGTGAGAAGTTCAAGGTCATCTCCAGGAGGAGACAAGAAAGCAAGTTCAGTGGCGCCTCTGCTTCCCATGGCCAAGGCCCAGGTGGTGTCACACACATCATGGCCAGTTCAGAGCTTCCCTCCTGGAAGCCCAGTAGTCTCCACCAAGGCATATGCCCACCTGACTCTGTCTAGGTCTCTTTCATGGGCCTGGTCTAGGCCACCATCCTGCCTGGGACAAGCGAGTAGGCATGGGCAGCCACACATCCTGTCAAGGAGTTGGTGCCACAAGAAGGGAACAGGGGTCAGGCAAATGTCCGTGGTTCATCATAGCATTGAGTACGAGATCCTCACTCTCAAAAGGACAGAGGTACTAAAGACCTCCAAGAAAACCCAGATGAGGCAGAAATTTCCCCATCTGCTTATACTCTGCTCACTTGGCATGGCTGCATCTAATCCCTGCAACTTGCAGGCCTCTGAATGACACACTAAGAAATGTCCCACCTGAGCCACTTTGTGATACTTCATAATAAGGCTTTAAAGAGATCTGGAAGCTCAGTTTTGCTCCCTCATGCATCCGACTTGACTTTCCTTCTGAAACCCGTAGAAGAGGCAGAGACCACTCAGATGAAGATTCGAGGTGAGGAAGATTTTTATCTTTCTGCGGCAGCTGTGGGGGTCTCCATAGATTCTGACTCTGTCCTCGAACCCCTCAAAGGGGACAGATCTCCTTGCTGTCCTCCATCCTGGTCCCGGCCCCCACCACGTCCTGTGCTGTGGCTACCGCTGCCCCTCCTTCAGGACACAGATATGCCCTTAGCCATGGCCTGGTTAGTGACCCATGAGTCATCCACGACCAGCCGGGCTTTAGATGGCTGATAAAATGATAATTAAGTTAAAGAGCCACTTCTCACCCTTGGTTTTGTGGTTTTGAGCAAGTTATCAGAACTTTCCCGAACTTAATTTCCAGGTGTGTAACATGGTGGTATGTCTACTAGGTGCACTACTGTGTGTAGTACACTACTGTGTAGTACCTTCAGGTACACTACTGTGAAGGGTACTGAAAGGTGATGTAGGTGCAAATGCCTGGCTCTAAAAATGCACAGAAAGGTTTGTTGAAAATTCCACATGAATTTAAGCTCCTAACAAGGCACAGGGAGCAGATCTCCACAGTCTGTCCAGGGACAGGAGCAAAAGGAGCTACAGTGGTCAGAGTATTCTGTGCCAGGTCCTCCAGATGTCACCCTGCCCCCCACCCACACACACTTTTTCAATCCTACAGGATAGGTGTTGTTACAGTTGATTCACAGTTATGTCAGGGGAATCACCCATGGTCCAACAGCAGCCAATAACCAAACATGACTCAGGCCGTTTCCTTGTCTTCCTGGAAACCATGACCTTAGCTGATACCAGGCATCTAGCAGTTCTCTCATGTGATCTAGCTGGAGCTTGCAACTCAGAAGTGCAGCCCAGCGATCATGAAGATGAGCTGCTATCCTCCTCCAGAACATGCTGAGTTGGATCTAAGAGGGACTACCATGGCTCTGAGCAAAAGGAGCAGGTATTAACCCCTTGCTCTGGCCTGCCCTCCACCACCACCCAGATTAAAGACCTAAAATCAGCCTCATGAAACATAATGTGGCAAATGTGGAAAAGAGAATGAAACAAAATCTTCACTTCTACAAACATGGGCAGATGAGAGGCTGGGTGTTCAAAGGAAGGTGATCTTGGGGAACGAGAGGGATCCAGGTGGGAAAACTCTCTAGACAGATACTTGCTACATGGTCCACAACTGAGAAGATCCTGAAAAGGCATGCAAAGGAGTCTCAGGACTGTGCTGCCCAAAGGGCCCCCATATCTGGTCTCAACACCCCTGCCTCTCTTCCCATACTTGTGGGCATCAAAATACTTGGCATCATGGCACCTGCTTAGTTCACTGAGCCTGTCTTGCTTAGGTCTCAGAACTGAATCCTAGAGGGTTCTTCACCAGACACTGTCTAGAGCACAGCACCCACAGCAGAGTGGCCTCTCTCTCACCCACTCTGCTAGCCTGGCAGAAAGAGCCATAGGTGGCCTTTCAAAGCTTCCCCAGTCACTCTTGTACACTTGAATGTGCTGAGATCTGGCAGCAAGTAGAACCCAGAGCAAAGGCTTTCCTGAGACACCACAGTTTCTAAGCAGGGCCAGCCCAATTGCAGGCAGTCTGTGTATGGAATCCACTAACTTTTCTTCAATACATCCGCAAACTGCAGAGAAACTGATACAAAGGAGACCAAAGTGAATGTAGGAACTCAGTTCTTCTGTGTGAAAGATGTATCTGTGTAAAAGGAGACTATGAAGCATGAAGTTTATCTCCTATTGTGCTTTGCTAGGCAGAATATAAACTATTTTTAAAATAATGTGACTGTTATTTATGGGACAGGAAAATCTGGACCATTTTTTAAAATGCATTTCTGCTGCAAACCTTTAACAAATCATGTCTTCATAGCCCAAGATGGAACCCATACCATGTAATAGAAAACATATTCCTATACCATGAAAAGCCCAAGGCTAGAAAAAAACAAACTAGGGACTCCTGAAAACTTTAGAAATGAGATTTATGTTGTGCACCATTCAGAAACAAGTTTAAATACATTTGTTGCAATGAGTTATAGCTCCTGTCTGTAAATGGCTTGGTCCTATCCTCTTATTATTTTTAATGTCTGTGCAAAGGTATACTTGGCTTACCATAACATTCACTCATTTGAAGTATATAATTCAGATGCCTTTAATGTATTCAGAGTTGTACATTCATCTCTACAAGGAACACTAGAACATTTTATTACCCTGATAAACCCCATGCTGCTCAGACCTCACCATCCACCCCTGCTCCATCCTTCAGTGCTGGCCGTTCTGACCTACTTTCTGTCTCTACGGATTTTTGTTTTCGTTTTTTGGGTACTGGGGATTGAACACACAACCTTGTGCTTGCCAGGCAGGCACTTATGGTGCTGAGCTACATTCCCAGCCCTAATTTTAAAAAAATAGGATATGTCGTGGAAATGGGGTCAGTAAGTTGTGGCCCTGTGTCTGGCTTCTTTCACCCAGCATAAGGTTTTGAAGATTTACTCATGCTGTAATATGAATCAGTACTCCATTCTTTCTGATGGTTCATAATATTTCATTTATGGACTGACCATGTTTTACTTATCTGTTCTTTGAGTGATACATATTCATGTTGTTTCTGCTTTTTACCTTGATGAACAGTTCTGTAAATGTTTATGCACAAATTTCTGTGCAGATACCTGCTTTCATTTTCCTTGAGGTTCTACCTGATCATGTGGTAACTCTATGCTTAAATCCTGTTTTCCAAACAGGCTCATCAGCAGCATATGTCATTTAACTCTTCACCTCAGAGATTCCTAGTTCTGCACATAACTCCAAGAATTGATAGCTAATGAAGGTCAACATCTTTTTGTGTAGTTCTTGATCACTTGTTTGACTTTTGTGGATATGTGAATGTCCAGCTGCCCCAACACCATTTGTTTAAATTACAATTCTATGTACACACACACACACACACACCAATGTGAGATGATGGGTATGTTAATTAGCCTGATGGTGGTGATCATTTCACTGTGTATATAGATTGCGAAAGGTCATATGTTAAACCTTATATATATACAATTTATGTTGACTGTAACTTAATACGATTGCAAAAAATAAAATTCTAAAAATTTTTTAAAAGCTAGTCTTTATCTTTTGAGTTGTCTTATTGAAAACTGGTTGACTATAAATACAAGAGTCAGACTGAGTAAGCTTCTTTCCACTCATACTTTGTTATACTTTGTTGGTGCTTTTTTAACATCTTTTTCAAGTTTTAAAAAATTTTTTTAAATTAGGGCTGGGAATGTAGCTCAGCACCGTAAGTGCCTGCCTGGAAAGCACAAGGTTGTGAGTTCAATCCCCAGTACCCAAAAAACAAAAACAAAAAAATTTTTTAATTTATTTTTATTAGGCTATAGTTCACAAAAATTATCTATGTGTAAATTATACATACAGTATACATGTATGTCAAATATGATATTTTGACACACTATAAATCCCTGACTTACAAACGAGGTCCTTTTCTGGAGAACGTTCATAAGTTGGATTCATTGGTAAGTCCAACAGAGTGAGGCTTATACACTTTTGACATAAATAAACAACATATGTTGCTTTGCACGTCTTAGCAGTCCCTTCCACTACTGCTTTTCCTCTTGCTTCTGGACATTCTGGAATCTGATTGAGCACTGCACAATGTGGAATGATGCAGTCAGCACTCAGCAGCATAACCATGACCATATCTGGCAAACACAAGCTACTTCTGCTAATTGTTGACATCTATGAGTGTTTGTAATGCAAGATCCATTGGTATCTGTGAAAGTGTGCACTGGAATGTTCATAAGTCTGAGACTCACTATATTTATGCATTGTGACATCATTAAATCAAGCTAATTATCATGGTTTATGTCGGTGGTCCCTCTGCCTCATGCATTTGCATTATGCATTTGTGATTGGTTTATTGTCTAGCGCTTAGATTGATGGTGTCAGTGCTATACCCACATAGGGGTAGAGCCAGCATACAATGTAATGGCAGGAAAAAGATGTGTCTCTCTCTCTTGCGGTTTCTGCCTTGCTGTTTGCAGCTGCCCTCAACTGTGGCCCTACCATGGACTAAACCCTCCAAAAACTGTAAGAAATAAACCTTTCCTTTCCCAACTTTGGGCATCAGGTATTTTGTCTCAGTGACCAGTAAAAAGTAACTAAGACACTAATCAACATATTCATCATCTCAAATATTTACCAGTTTTTATTATGAAAACTTTTTTCAATGTTTCTGAGGAAAAACTAAGTTATTGATTTGAGATGTTTTTTAAACAGGCATTTGTTACTATCACTTTTTCTCTGATCACTACTTTAACTACATATTACAATTATTAACATATTTGCTTTCATGTCCATGTTGTTGTTTATTTTTTGACCCATTTTTATTGCTTAATTTCCACATATTTGTGAATTTCCCAAATTCATTTCTATTATTGATTTCTAGTTTAATTTCAAGGTGCTTAGACAAGAGATCACAATTAGTTGTACACAACTAATTCTTTTAAATATACTGAAGTTCATTTGTTGGTGTTCCGTAAGGTTAATGCTGCAGAATATTTCATGAATATTGAGAAGAAGAATCTTTTTAAAAGAGGAATCTTTCGTACTTGATTCTGATCACTTAAGGTGCTGTTTGGGGTGGGGATTTTGGTTAGGCCTATAAGTTGAAAGTGTACTTAAGTCTTTTGTTTCCTTGCTGGTCTTGTGCTTATTTGCTATATGAATATGAAGTGGGTGACAGGGTTTGGTATGATGTCATCACCTCCAAAGGTGCACTGCTGGAACTTTACTCCAGATATGCTGTGGAGTCAGTAAGAGGTGGGGTGGGGGGAGTTCTGGAATACTTAAATGGTTGCACATGGAAGAGAGTAAGGTATTTTCTTAAAGACCCTGAACAGTTCTTATGAGATTGCTGTATAGCACAGAGCCTGGACCCACATATCGCTGTCTTCCAGTCTGAGATGTGATGGTTCAGCCAGCATGCTCCACCATGGTGTAATGCGAGGATGCTTCTTCCAGCATACTCTGCCATGAAGCGCTGCAAACATGTGAGGCCTCTTCGCATGCTCTCCCACTGTTCCAACATGTTGTTACGTGGAGATGTGATGGCTCCTCCACATGCTCCTCTAAGATCTGATGTGATAAGTGATGCTCCCTCTCTTTGACCCTCCATGATGCAATGCAGGGATGTGTTGCCTTCTTATGTAGCATTTCCGACTTTTTTCATTTCCCTGGGCACTTCAGATCACAGCTGGGGTCCTTCCCTCACTGCAGTACAATTGTCCCTACTTATCACCTGTGCTGGTAGTTCCAAATATATGTGCATTATAATCCAAACAGTATGATCATATACATCTTGTTTCATACCAGTGTTTTTTAAATCATTTGAAAGAAAGTCAAAGAAATGTATCATAATGCCATCTTTTTAGTTATCTGCAGAGCAGCCATGTCTAGCAGTATAGATTTGAACTGCTGTCTGGTATCACTTGCTTTCAGCTTGAAGCACTTCCTTTAGTGTTTGTGATAAGGAAGGCTAGTCAGCAATAAATTCTCTTAGCTCCTGTGTATCTGAGAGGATTGTACTTGAAAGGTGGCTTTGCCAGATGCCGGTATTTTCCACTCCTCTCTTGGATCCTGGCCTCTGACAGATCAGCTGTTGACCCACCAGGGGCCTCCACTGTGCTTAAAAGCTGCTTTCTTGGCTTTTCAGCATTTTAACTGTCAGCCTCTCTGCTTTTACCCAACTTGATGTGCATTGAGCTTCTTGTAAATGTTCTCATGACACATGGGAGGTTTTGGTGATTATTTTATAGCTTCTGTCCCTCATTTCTTTCTTCTCTCCTTCAACTCATCCCATTACACATGGGTTGCATGCCCCACAACGTTGCACGTTTCTTTGGCTATGTCTATTTTTCTTCATTTTTCTGTCTTCAGCTTGCACAGTCTCCTTTGATTGGTCTTCAAGTTTGCTGATTCTCCTTCCAGCCCAAATATGCAATGAGTTTGGTTATTGTAATACTCATCTCCAGAGCTCATATGCATTTTATGTAATAGTGTATATCTCTTATTAATGTTACCTACTTGTCAAAATGCTTGTCATCACACTTCCCGAGTTCTTCAGCACAGCCTCTTTGGTTCACAGAAACCTGTACAATGATCACTTTGATGTCACTGTTGGCGGGTCTGGATGTTGGGCTCCTTCTGTGGCATTTTCCATTGCCTCATTGTTTTCCTGTGTATGGGCCACATTTTCCTGTCTCATAACATATCTGTGATGTAGCAACCTTGGGGTCTTAACCTCTGGGCCATTTGTGTATGTTGTTTGCTTATTTGTTTATCTGTTTGGATAGGGACTTGCTGACCAATTCTGTGCCTCTTGCTTCCCTAGCACCAGACAATAATTTAAATCTGTACTACAATGTGCAGGCTCCAGTGTCCCTGCTCAAAATTCCTTCTCCTGGTTTTATCTCAGCCTCACTGTGTAGGGCTGTCCTTGGAAGCAGTATAATCTACATGCTGGTCACATGTTGTGCTGGGTATCCCAGTAGCTTGGAGACTGCTCTCTCTTGCTCTTTTCTTGCCCAGGGCCTCATGATTTGGGTTTTCCCTTTTTGACCATTTTTGAGAGGTGCAACATTGGGAAGCAGTTTTCAGGTTTCAGGAGATTTCCTGGCCGCTTCCTGGATGTGGCTGCTGGCTCAGCCTACTCACTGCCATGTTGATGGGGCAATGTCTGGGGCTGTGAGGGGACTCTTGCTCTCAGAGGTGTGTCCCGGGTTGGCCAGACCCTGGAAGCCCTCCTGGTTCTCTGCCTGCCTGCCTGCCTTAGCTGCTGGTGTGGGTCTGGGACCTGTTTTTGACCATGCCCTGTGTTGAGGACTCCACAGGGCTCTAAAGAAGGCTGGTGCTGTCCCACAGAGCACAGCCCTTTTGTTCCTTTATTCTGACAGCAACCCCTCACCCTGCCCCAATGTACTCCTGCAGAACTGCCATGGCACGCTAAGGCAGGGACAGTGGCATTTCCAGGAAAGTTCACTGCTTTAGCAAGGTACAATTAGTTTTCCCATCACTAGGACAAAACACCTGACACCTGAAATTCAAAAGAGAAGTTTATTGTGGTTCACAGTTTCTGTGGGTTCAGATCATTTGCAGCTGGCTCCAAGGTAAAAATGCACAGTGCAAGGCCTACTACAGAACAGCTGTTTAACCATGGTAGCCAGGAAGCAGAGAGAGAAGGGAGGAACCTAGGACAAGAACTCACCCTTCCAGGTCACACCCTGGTGACCCGTCCCTTCCCACTAAGCCCCACATCCAAATGTGAGACCTCAGGGGATATTTTATATCTAACCCGTAATAGATGGCCACACAGAGTGTCAACCCAGTCCCATCAGCCTCCTTCACCCAGTTCCTTGGAACCTCAGCCTTGCAGCCAAGCTGGCAGGCATTGAGGGGACCTGGACCCCCTACTCCTGGCCTGCCAAACAAGTAGAGCTTCCATTCTTAGTTTTGGGGCAAACCTTGGGCCCCTGCTGTGCCCAGCAGGATGCTAAGAAGGTGAGGAGTGTCCCTCATGGAAGCCAAAGCTCTGGCCTGGGCACTGGGCATCAGGAGCTCCATCTGCTGGGCCTTGGTCATAGGGATAGAACTTCTGTCTCCCTGGGATAGGTTGGGAACAAGCTGGGACCCAAATATCACAGAGCCACTGTTCTCTCTGAGGTTTGATAGATTTTCCTGAATGATATTCTCATGTCCTTAGTGAAATTTCAGAGACTTCAAAATAAAAATAATTTTCTACTGATAATGATTGTTTTGAGGTTCCTTCACCACTTTTACAGCCCATAAAGCCCAAAGTCAGTAGCTCTTTTACCTTTGAAAACCCCACATTGACTTCCTAGAGGCTCATGCATTTCAGTCTGCTTTCTAGCATCACCTTTCTAAGATTGTTTTTAGAAGTATTGTTTATTACCATGTCACCAGACAGCTCTAAGGCAGTCCCCCAAGAGCAGATGGGGACCTCACCTTACCGATGGATAGGATGTAGACTTCCACAGAGAAAGAATTCTCCAGACATGTCAGTGAGAGGCATGAAGGCCATGAGGGAGAATTTAAAGACACACTCAGAGAGGATGGAGTAGGTGCTGAGAGAGAGAAGTGCATTAAGGCCCAGAGCTCGGTATACTTGTGAGGAATCTTTGAGATGCTGACCCAGAATGTGTATGCCTATCAGGCCACCAATCCATCAGTTCCATGAGATGTACCATTCTCTGTTGTAGAGGTGGAGCTACTTTGTAGTGTGCTTTCTTGACAATGGAGGTCTGTGGGAGGAAGCACAGTTTACAGGTGAAAAGTGCAGAGCCAAATATTTGGGACCTTCTTTTTTTTTGCAGTACCATGCTGTTTTTTTTTTTTTTTTTAATCACAGTAGCAGTATAATTTCAAGTCAGGGATTATGATGCCCTGGCCTTACTATTGTTGCCCAGAATTGATTTTGCTATTCTAGGTCTCTTCTGATTCCAAATGAATTTTAGGATTGTGTTCTCTCTTCATTATGTGGATTATGCTGTTGGAATTTTGATTGGAATTACACTGAACCTCTGTAAAAGTTTTGGAAGTATGGCCATTTTGTTGTATTATTTTCCTGTTATTGCCCCCCACCTTTGTTTTTCCCTCTATTTAACTATTTCCTTGTCTTTTGGGATTCATGGGCCATCTCTTTCTAGAATGTCCTTCAAAATATTTTGGAGTGCTGGTTTGGCAGTCATAAACTTCCTCAGATGTTCTTTGTCTTGAAAGTATCTTATTTCTCCACCAGTCTCGAAAGGTAGTTTTGTGAGTACATCAATCTGAGTTGAAAGTTGTTTTCCTTTAACACTTGAGAGGCTTCATTCCAAGCTCTCCTTGACTTAATGGTTTGTGTTGAGAAGCGACTGTAATGGGCTTTTCTTTGCAGGTCATTTGTTTCTTTTACCTCACAGCTTTTAAAATTCTACTCGTGTGTTGAATTTCTGAAATCTAGATTGTGATATTCCTGGAGGTGGATTTTTTTGATGGTGGCTAATTGGAGTTCTACATGCCTCACTTAACTGTATCTCAAATTCCTTTTCCCTACCACAGAAGTTTTCTGCCATGACATCTGTGAAGTTTAGTTTTAATATCATTTGTGCTATCACCTGCTTTTTCATCGACTCCAATCAATTTTAAGTTATTCTTCTTTGCCTCATCTTCAAGGCAAATTAATCAAGAGAGATTGATTTCTCATGGTCCCTTACTACTTTTAAGGAATGTTTCTTTTCTCATTTTTAACTGAAAGCCTGTCTTCTATATCTGAGATCCTGTCCTCACATTGCTGTGGATACTTTCAATGTAATTTTTGTTCTCCTGGATATTTTCTTGAATCTGCCTGACAGATTCCATTTCTTTTCTATGGCTGAAAAGGAATGGCTTTCATAATTTCCTTAAGCTCCTCTATGTTTTGTTTCTATCTGCTCTAGAGTCACTAAGCATGGTTTTCTGGACATCATTTCTGCAGTTATCTGAGACAGTATTTCGGATTTGATTTTTTCTAGATCCTTGTTCAATTGCTTTGTTATTACCACTTCAGAGAGGCCAGGTAGTGACTTCTAGATTGTTCCACCTCATTGCTCCTGGGTTTGCCTTTGGAGAACTGGGTATCTGGGATTACATCTTGTTTAAGTGTCTTCTCATTTTCGTTTCTTTTTTAGTTTCATTCCTGGGGGGATGATTCTAAATTGCCTATGGTGGGTTGCTTTATTGTTGGAATTCAGAACCAGGAAATGACTGCTTCCCTGAGGTATCTTCCAAGTGTAACTGGTTTTTCAGTTTTGAGTCTGTTGCAAGATCCTGTATCTTCAATTTGTTGGGGATGAGAAATTGCTGCCTATTTGACCCAGCCCTTGGTTCTTTGACACTGTTTCATAGTATTTTCTATGACTTTTAGTCAACCTCAGTCTTAGAATACCAGGAAGAATAGATGTTTAGAATAATTATGTAACTTTTGGCTATCAGTAATAATAGTGGCAACAATCACAGCCTAGAAAATGCCAAACTGAGGTAACCATTAATTTTCCACCTTTAACCATGTGAAGTAGATTTTTAGTTATATAAGAAAATCTAAGACAGATCTGAAAACTATATAAATCCTTAATACATTAATTTTACCCTCAGGGATTAGAATTTTAAAGGGGTTAGGAAAAACAGAGAAGTAGAAGAAAAGGAAGAGATTAGAAGTAAGGTTGGAGGACCAAGGAGGAGCACCCTAACTTTAGGAAATTGGTGCAGAAGACTGGAGGGAAAAAGAGAAGGAAGAGAAAAAGAAGAACAGGACAACAACCACATTCACATTCATATAAAAAAGATCAAACAATGAAGGAGGTAAAAACAGTAATAAAAACAAAAACAAAAACACCCCCCACCGCCACCACCACAACAAAAGACAGAGAGAGAGGGAAAAAAAAGTCTACTTTCAGGTTTGTCTCTCCTGCCACTGGCAGACAACGTGTGAAGACAGAGTCCTGATTCATGTCAATCTATCCCAGCAAGCCTGCAGTAGATTTTTGTCACAGTAGTGCACAATCACAGCAAGCCTGCACCTTCTGGCTAAGACCAAACTCCTTAGGCTCTGCAGGCCTGAGCCCAACTGAGAGTTGCTAGATGGAAGCAGCAGCCACTCTGAGTTCTGGGTTTGGCCAGCCCTTCTTCAAAATGGCTCCCAGCCAATCACTGTCTCCCATGGGGTGACTGTGCCCTCTGTATGCACCCGCAGCCAGTGCAAACCTTCTCACCCACTACTTCCCTCCACTGCTGCATCTCTCATGGAGGCGTCTGGGGTCACCAGCAGGTTTGAATTGCTGCTCTTGTGCAGTGAGTCCTGTCTCAAGGAGAAGGCACTGCTGGTTACCTCCTTCTTGTTAAAGTTTTTCTCTTCACCCTGTCCATGGGCTTTAATTCATGCTTCAGACCCTTCCTGGGTCCAGGGGGCCCCATTTCCTCCTCCTTGTCTCCTTGTATTGCTATATTCCAGCATCTGGACTGCAACTTGCAGAGAAGCTCTTTCTCTGTTGCTTACCACTCCACCATCTTGGTATCAATTCCTTTTTAAAATATCCTTTCTCATCTCTCCATCTCTTGCTCCCCTTCCTGTTATCTTTTATTTTGCTCTTTATTTATATTTTGGGTTTCTCATATAAGAGGAACCAGCAGACATGGTTACCAGTACTTTGCATGAAATAATTCAGTTAATCTCACCCCAGCCTAACAAGGAGACTCCATTCACATAATTTTGTGAGGCAGAGGCCTGGAAGATTTCATGATCTTGCCTGAAAGCTCAGTGGAAAAGCAGGGAAGGACAAAGTTTCCAGACCTGAAGCTGCAGAAGCTCCCCACAGCTGCTGGCCCAAGGGAAGTGGTCCAGGATGACCCTGTTAACCAAGTGTGGTATGACTGGCAATAGCTAGAGTGGCTCAGGAGACTTAGGCAGTACTCTTGGGCACAGCCCAAACTCATACTTCCTTGCCAACGGCTTTTTGTCCCTGAGGAACATTTTGGTTTAGGAAGCTTTGCCCACACTGAAAGTCACTCCCGTTTCTTATGGGAGCTCCTTTGTTAAGCATCTGAGTCACTCGGACCAGGATGGTCATAACTGTTACAGCTCTGCAGTTGAGAGGCAGTACCCAGTAATGGTACCCTGGATCAACTATGCTCTGAACAATTCCTCACTGCCCTTGAGTATCAGTTTCCTAACCTACAAAACTGAAATAATATTGACCATCTGTGAGTGATAGGTATGCTTGGAGCAAGGATTTACAGGTTATGAATTGGGATCTGCACACTTTCCTTCCTCTCCTTTCCTCCCCCCTCCCTTCCCCTTTCTTACTTTCTCATTCCCTTCCCACCTCATTTCCATTCTCTTTTCCCTTCTTCCTCCCCTCTCCCCCCTTCTCCATCACCCTCCTCTCTCTCCTTATACTCTCTTTTCAGTCCTAGAGTATTTGACTCTCAGCTCTTGTTCCAAATGAATGAACTGCGGACTATGTATATAAATTTCAAATCCTTGGGAAGGGTACACTGACTGAACCATGTTGGCTCAGTTAGCCAACCCCACACCTACTGTTGTAGTCAGGGAATTTCAAGGAAAACAATATATACAGGACACATAATTTATAATATTATTTATAATGGTCACTGAAGGAGTCAAATACAAAGAAAATACAGGAAATCTGTTGACACACTAAAGACCTAGAGGATCCAAGTGAGGGCCTGGATCCAATGGAAATATCCTGCATGAGTTCAGCTGAAGATCTAGAGCCCATGACAATTCCTCCCACAAGCCCAGCTAGAGGCCTAGAGCCATGAGCATGACTCATGCAGGTCTGTTTCACAGGTATGCGCTGGTGGAATTTAGAAAGTCTATGCTAATGAGATGAAGGATCTGTATCAGTAGGTTGAGGGTTCTGCACTGGAGCCAACATGCAATGTTCAAAATAAGGACCAGAGCTCCCCCAAAGTGAACTTCAGCCATTCTCAGTGTTGTAGTCAGGGGTTGTGCAGAGAACAAATTAGAATCAGGACATGGAGTTTATAATATTATTTTTATAATGGTCACTAGGAGTTAACACAAGAAAATACAGAAAATCTATCCATAATACCAGAGACATAGAATATTTAGTCAAGGGCCCAAAATCCCACAGCAATGTCCCACATGAGTCCAGATGAAAACCCAGAGCTCGACGAGTCCAGCTGGAGGTCCAGAATCCACAAGGACTCACACCAGTCTCTTTAACGGATCTGTGCTGAGAAGGCCTAAAAAGCGGTGGAAGCCAGAAAGTCCATGCCAGCAGGGTGAAAGAGCTGTGCTGATAGTTGAGGATTCTACACTGGAGCTGAGAAGTCACACTCACAACAAAGACCAGGGCTGTTCTGAAAAGTACCACAGCCATCCTTAGTGACACAGAGGCCCCGAACTCCTCCAATAACAAGCACAGTCAAGTACATGCCAGGAAGCCAGCATGACAAGTTCATCCTGGAGACCAAGCGGCACATGCCTTCCTTTCTGGAGCCAGGAAGCAATGCTCCATGTGAGGACCAATGCTTCTCCAGGAGAACCAATGGCTCAAACAGCAACTCATAGGAAAACCCACAATGCCTCAGTGCAACAATGCATTAATGGCTTCCTTCTCCTTCTCCACATCTCTTTTTATGCTGGCAACTTTCCTCAGGTGGAGCATCTATGCTCAGTGCCATGCTGATGTAATCCAGCTAGCGTTAAATTGACCACCAGTTCTTAATCCATAACACTCAGCAACAAAGTCCCAAGCTCCTCTGATGATAACAGCTGAGTTCATATCAGAGAAGCCAGCACAAGCCTCTTCAGGAGAACCAACAGCTCCAAAAGAACCAACAGCTCTGGACAACAACACCACTTAGGAGAACCCACAGTACTACTTTTCCTCTCCAGGTCTCCTTTTTATGCTGACATCAGTCCTCAGATGGGCCATCTACACTTAGCACCCTGCTGATTCAGCTCAGCTGGTGTTTAAAGTGATCCATTTTAAATCCACCACATCCACCATCTGCACCTGGAAGGGCCATTCTGGGTACCATCAGTGCCCTGTCCAGCCTCCAGCCTTCACATGCTGTTGGTTAGGTGATTCAAAGAAGACTTGCTAGATGTGACAGTGTACAGCATCTTACCTTAGTACACTGTCCCTCTGGCCAAACAAAAGTGCAGATTAAACATTAGAATGGTTTGTGCTAGGATATCTTGGGCATAGAGAATCCATGGATTAGTATGATTGCACCTTTCAGATTATGAAATATCTTTAACTTGTGCCCTCAACTTTCATATGTACAATTTAAAAATAACTTACACAGACTTCTATCTCACAGAGAAAAATTGCTAGAAATATAACATACTGCTCCTGGATTTACTTTGTTTGCATGTTTCTGGACATGGCATGCAACTTAACATTGGGAGTCATGATGCCAGCCAGGTTGAGAGCAAGTTTTGCATCTTCCCAGCAATATGAACATTTACCTCTTTAAGGAAACACCTGAAGTCATTGCAAAAATCTTTAATTTAGTAATCAAAGAGGTTCATTTGCTCAGCTCCTCTACATTGTGTAAGACTGCAGCACATCCACTAACAAAATACTATCAGAAAACAGGGCTAGGGAATTTATAACTTGTTCTTTTAGGAAATGAGAGATAATTTTCTGGCTTCTGCAAGCTGTTACTGCACAGCTACCAGTAGTGGTTTCTCTGCTGTTCCATTAGTTCTCACCTGAGCAACATGACATGCGTGACCCTTTCTGTTACACCATAACATGGGCTCTACCTTTCCAGGGCAGGCATGCGAGGTAGACTCCCAGAGCAACAGTGGTCAGCACACAACCCTTCCTCAGGTGACCAGCACTGTTCTCTCATTCGCCACACAGTTACAGCCCCTTGCCTCAACAGTCGTCGGTACCCTTCCTGTGTACGTGGCCCCTTGCAGGAGTGGCATCTTCTTCCTTAGGCAGAGACCTAACTTCTAGAGTATATAAAGAATTCACAAAAATTAAAGATAAAAAACTCACCCAAAGATGGGCAACTGAAATGAATAGATGCTTCCTAGAAGATGTACAAGGGCCAATAAATATATGAAAAACATTCAACATCTTTGACCACTAATGAAATGTAAAGTAAAACTACACTAAGCTTCTACCTTACTCCAGAAAGAATGACTATCTTCAATAAATCAAATAATAAATGCTGGTGAGTTCCAAAGAAAAGGATCCTTTCTACACAGTTGGTGGAAATGTAAACTAGTACAATTACTATGAAAATCAGTATGGGGATTTCTCAGAAAACTAAAACTAGAAATTCCATTTTACTCAGCTACCCCTTGCTTCTAGGCATCTTTTTTTTTTCTTTTTTGGTCTTTTATTTTTTTTATTGGTACCGGGGATTGAACTCACAACTGCCTGCTTGCAAGGCAGGTGCTTATGTCACTAAGCTAAATCCCCAGCCCCTAGGCATCTTCTCAAAAAAGTTAAAAACAACATATTACAGTGGTCTATGCATACTATTTTTATAGCAGGAAATTTATAAGAGCTCAATCTTGGATTCAGTATATGTCCATAGCTATATGTCTATCAACAAACGAATGGATAAAAGAAAATGGCTGTTTACACATGGTGGAGTACTACTCTGCCATAAAGAATAAACTTGAGCCATTTGCAAACTGTGGGGAGAGAGAATCAGGACCCACAAGGAGGTGATCCCTGCCTGGAAACCAGTGCCATGCAGAGGCCACTGCCAGAGTGGGCGCAGCCACATCCAAGCCTCTCTCTGTGAGTTAGCACCATTCTCGGACTGTGAGGTGGGGGAGAGAACCAGGCCTCACAAGGAAGTGCCAGCCTAGAAGCACAAGTCAGTGCCACACCCAGGCCTCCCTCTGTGAGTCAGTGCCATTTGCGAAATGCAGGTAGAAGGAACCAGGCCTTACCAGGTGATCCCCACCTGGAAATTATATCATTTTCATTGTTTTCTTGGGTTAGGTTTTATTTTCTTGTTTTGTTTGATTATATTAAATCTAATAGCATGAGCAGCTATTTAAAAGATAGCAAGATATATTATGGTAGCCATTTTGGATTTACTATTAGTTTATCTTGAAGTCTTTTATAGCATTCATTATTTTGTTTTTGTTGTTTCTACTCTATTCTGTTCTGTTCAATTTTTACTGTGTCCAAAGTTATCTGGAGCTATTTTGAAGACAGCAAAAGGCATTATGGTAACTATTGCTAACTCCATAAGGTGTTGAAGTCCTGTATCACTTATACTAGTTTATATTGATTGGTCTTATTCTGTTTTATTTTCCTTGGTTTTATGCTCTTTTTTAAAAATTTTTATTTTGAAAGTATACAACAGAACAAGTCAGAATAAAGCCAACTAAGATCGTACAGTGAAATTGGTACAGAACTTCACAGCAGGTTACCGGGATAACAGTAATAGGTATCACAGTATGTTTTGTTATCTTTATAATAGTTGTTCTTTCAATCCTGTATATCAAAATGAGATGAAATGTAGAACACTATAGAACTTATCAAAACAGAATATTGAATAGAGCAGTACCATTAATCAGAAAAGAGCAAAACAGTAATAAAAATTAAAACAGTAATTAAAAATATTCAAAGAAATGGTAGAAGGAAGTCCCCCTTATTTGCTATGGTCAATCTCCCAGGAGATGCTCAGATTTCTGGTTCTCACTTGCTAATGGGCGGGGAGGAGGAGGAGAAGGAGGGTATGGGAAGTGGGATATTTGACTCTAGGCCATGTAGCAGTAGGTTCACTATTGCTAAGCAGGGAGGCAGAATGGTCATTTGTTTTCACAGCATCCTTAGTTCCAACATGGCGTGGATTTCAGGAGACACTGCTAGTTCTCCCCCTGGAAGGGCTGTAGTCTGCCACCCTGCCTCCGCTTACCAGGGAGGAGAGGTACTGGCTTGGCTTCCCAGAGTCCTAAGTTCCAACATGGCATAGATCTCAGGAGACACTGCTAGTTCTCCCCCTGGAAGGGCTGCAGTGGCCCACACTACTGCCGCTTACCAGGGAGGGGAGGTGCTGGCTTGGCTTCCCAGAGTCCTAAGTTCCAACATGGTTTTATGCTCTTTAAAATAAAAAATGAATAAATGAGTCATTGATAGGGAAATGGATGCAATTTAAGACCATAATACTAAGTGAAATAAATCTGATGCAAAAGCTTAAATATCACATGGTTGTTCTTATATGATAAATGTAAAATATAAAGAGTGAAATAAAAGATAGATAATTGGCAACAGGGAGATAGATCTTTTGCAAATGAGAAGGGTACCAAGAGACTGAGGGAGGGGAAGAAGAAGAGAGAGAGAGTTTGATGTGTTATGTGTATGTACGAATTACCTACTAGGAATGTAATCATTATATAGCACAAATGTGTACTAATAAAAATTGAAAAAAGGAGTGACATCTTCTGTGAGCTACTCACAGCAGCAATATCATGGAATACTATGCAGGAGCTCTGACCTTGGTTTACTGCATAGGAGGCGAGCTTAGCAGGGTCAGCACCCACATCCCAGCTGTCCTAGCAGTCAGCATCTACCTTGAGGATTGGTAAATGCAGAATTGAAAGGGGACACATGACTGGTCTCCCTACCACAGACATTTCTAAACTTCCAAGCAGGACTAAGATGGAGGTGGTGAAAGGATAAGGCACGGAGGTCACCAGGGAAGCTCATAACACTGCCTCTGCCACACAAGACCAAAACTTCCTCTGACATAACCATTTATGTAATGAGTTCTGTCATCAGGAATGATACTAAAACCCAAGGCCTGATGCAGTCAGCCCCATAGGTGGGAGACCAGTTATCCAGACGTTCAATTGCTGGAGTCATGACCACTGTCCACCCAGGATGGCTTGGCCTACCTGGATCCAGTGGATGTGACCAGCCAGCTGCGTCATCTCCTTTAACTGTTGCCATATGGCTGAGGAAGTCACCTGGCTGGTAGGCTTTGTTGTGACCTGACTTCTACCCATCAAGAAGGGTGTAGTGCTGGGCATAGATCTGAGCAAAGAAAGAGGGAATGGGCATTGGGTAAGTTCCAACAGAGAGACAGCTGATCAGGGATTCATCCACAAAGAGCTTAGACTTGGAAGGACAGAGACAGACACACACATACATCCACTAGTAGTCCCAACACTGTCTCACTAGCAAAAGACAAACCTAATAAAAATGCATACTCTATAGCCAGCCCCTGTCTGGACAGATGCTGAACAGTGTTGCATAGGCCCAGAGATCCATGAGTTAAAGTGCAGATGTTAACCCAACCCCAGAACTGAGAGAAAAAAATCACTGCAAACTTGTGAGAGCATACCCTTGATGTGGGCTTATTGAGACCGGGGCTCAGTGCTTGTTGCCATTTCTGACAGGGCTGGTTAATGAATCTCCAAAATGTCCCAGCCAGGGCTCCCAGGCTCCATCCCCAAGAGGGCTGAGATGCCATGTAGTATGTGGAAAGCCTTGATGTGCCAAGGTGACTGAATACCACAGGTGGACTAGCACCACATTTTCAAGTGCTCTGGTTTCCCAGGGATTTTGGGGGATTCAGTGGAGAATGAAACAGTCCATAGATATCCCTGAGCACCTTGAAAGGTTTGCAAGCTATTATTCCAAGTTATAGTCATTGCCTATTGTGTTTGGGCACTGTCTGCTGTAATCTGCCATCTCCTGGGCTTGTTCCTGAAACGAGGATGCCTTTCCTCTAGAAACTTCAGCTGTGAACCTCCATCACACCTTGATATCTACCTGCCAGATGGCCTGCAGCCTGGTCATAGATGCAAGCAGACCCCACAGGTGCCAAAAGCCAGTCAAGGAATCCCAGTCTTCTGAGAGCTGTTCCATGGCTGGAGACTCACACCTGTAGATATTTGTGGAGGTCTAGGGAAGGAAACCACCTCTCTGGGTCTGTATTTCCCTGTAAGTGAGAGCAGCAGCACAAGGAATCTTCAGCCTTGTGAGTCGAGGGGCATCCAGCTTTTGGGCCTTGGTTCCAGAGCTTCAGTGTACCAGTGATCTATCTCCAGTGATAGAGAGTGTCTAGACCCATGCCAAAGAACAAATGAGCAAGAGGATTTTGCCACAGGAAACTCAAATACTAGAAATGTCATTTCTATAACACTGGATTTGGAGAGCGATAACTTGTTAAGTTCTTGCTGAAAAAGGGAATGATCAGTAAACCAACACAATACAACTTTAAAGTTTTTCAAACCAATCTGAGACTGTATACAACTTTGGTAGTTCTTTAAAGGAAGAAGAAACTAGAACACAAAGAAGACATGGAGTAGAAGGACTTTGGAGCTCTTCTTATGCAGATATTTTATATCTTATTCATCAGTTTTTACTAGGATTGTGTAATTTACTCACTTAACTTGTATATTTATTCCTTTCTACATACATTTCCTAAACTGAATCTCAGGAATTCTTCATTTCCATTTTTAAAAAATTTGTTCTGTCTAATGCGTGATAACTGAAATTTTCCCACTTAAGAAGGCTATAATGATACATTAAAAATAAACATTTGTGGGGCCAGGGATTTAGCTCAGTGGCATAAGCACCTGTCTGGCAAGTGCAAAGTTGTGAGTTCAATCCCTGGCACCAAAATAAATAAATAAATAAAGTAAACATTTGTCATGATTTTTGGCTATGCCTCATGAAAACTACTCTTTCATCTTTGGAATATTTTCCACTTCAAATACACTTCATCTGTATAATAAGGTTTCTAATTCATTCTCTAATATTTCACCATTATGTATTCTATTGTACACTGTGGATGCATATGTACCCAGTTTATCAATCTCAGATTTCATTCACCATCATATTATTTTAAATATAAATTGGAAATCAAGTGAAAATAATCTTTTCACTTAGATTGACTGAACATTAATAAAAGATACAGCAATCTGCAAAGATTTTATCAACCCATGGAAATGATATTTTCAAGCCCTGCTAATTCCCTTGTTAAACAGTCAGTTCACATCTGAGTACCTGTGTGTGCAACGGTCACCCTGCGTCTTAGAAGCAGGCCTGGGGATATGTCACTTGTGTGCTCTGGACTCTTTAGGTCTTTTGAGCACAAAGCTTGCACTTGCCATGCCTAGGAGGATGAATCCAGATGTTATGGTTTGTGCCTGGATGTCTCCCTCAAAGCCTCATTCAGTTATGGGAGTAGGCTTCTAGAGTTTGTGATTGATTCATGATCAAATGCTGGGATTATAGGTGTGAATGCTACATACAATATAAGGGACAGAAAGAGTCTTCTCTCTCTCCTCCCTGTTATGCTCTTGTTGCTTTTGCTGCTCTGCACCATGAACTGTTGCCCCTCTGCCATGCTATACTGTCTTGGAGCCACCTGATTATGGACTGAAACTTCAGCTGTGAGCTAAATAAATCTTTCCTTCCTTAATTTTGGATGTCAGCTATTCTGTCTCAGCAACAAAAGAAAAGCAATCAGGACATCAATCTTCATCATGCCCCACTCCCCATCAAAAGAAGCTAGATTGGAAAAGAAGAAACATCACCTAATGAAATCACATATTTGTCAGAATTTCTAAGGAGGAATATGTCTGTTGATCCATTTTGCACATATCTTGGTATTGGCATTTAAACAGCTAACGGCCCAAGCCCCTGAAAACAAATCTCTTGTGGCTTTGAGGAGTCACAGAAAACTTCCAGGACCCTCACCTGACTGACCCACTCTGCTCCCGTGATGCAGTGCTGTTGTGCCTCCTCTCTGATCCCATTCCCTATCCTGGACCAGACCTCTCATCTACTTTTCCTCCTTCATCCTGCTTTATTGGGATCTTCAGTCTTTAATCCTGTTTCCTGTCCTCCCTACTCCCACCCTTCCTACGCCTGCCTGGTCCTTCTATTCTCTTTGCCTTGCACTCCACATTAATCAAAAGCATAATGCTTGTTCATTTGTGTTGCTTAGATGAGATACATAAGCTCTCTCATATGACTGCACTTAGGAGACAGTAGGACACTGTTTTAAAATTGCTGCTGTTATTAGAACACCAGGCATCTCCTTCAAGGAAGCCAGAGTGTTGGCAGATTCATATGCCTCTTGCTCCTGACAGCAGAAGGTAGAAGAATGTGACAAAGCCATTCACAGTTGCACCTACTCTGTGGCTACAGAGTAGGTGCCGTGGTGCCATCAGTGAAGAGGGCACGCTGGAGCTCACCACCACCTGTCTGTTCTCCTGTGCTTTTCATGAAGCCCCCCTCCACAAGGTATTTGCTTCTGAGGCTACCAGAGCTGCTGCTGTTTCTGGTTGTTTTGGGTACAGCTGAACATTAAGTCAAACACTGTGTTTTGCTTCTTGCATTGGAGTTTGTTACATCCTTGATTTCCACAAGTGATTCTATTTTCTTCAGGCAGCATGACGCATGGGCAGAGGTGAGTGTCCTGCTAAGAAGGCTCTGGCCCACAAACTGGTCTCCAGGGACTCTGGAGGCTGGAGATAATGCTGTGCACAATCCAAGAGACTACAAGGTCTCCATGCATGGTTTAAAAGGTGACAGGAACAGCTGGAGCTGTTGGTCTGTAAGACATGACCACTGCTCTAGGACAGGGCCTAGCTCTGCCAAGCCTCGCTCTCTGTGACCTGAGCAAAGCATCACATGAGAGGTTTCCTAGATGCAGTTGTTTTCAGATTAGTTTCTGGCCACAAAATCCTGTGTTTAAATGAAACTTAAATGTGCAGAAAACCAACCAAGAAGAGAGAGCCACTGTACTTCAAGTGGGACTGACCCCAAAGTCCTGGCTTCTGGCAACTCCATGTCCCATACTGTCTAGCCCTCTTGTCAGTGAGGTATGTGGGGAGAACAATGTCTAGTCCTAGGCCTGGCTGTGGCTGCAGCAGCTTCAAGAAGTGGAACTCCTCATGCTCACCAGGCACTCAAAGAGGTAGTCAGGATGGAGATGAAATGGAAATGTGATATCTGTGTGTCCCTGGTCCATAGACTGCCGTCCTTCCAGGGGGGGTATGTGGGTGCTTCCTCTACTGCCGTAGGATCTCAGGCTGGTGTAGGAATTCAATTGATATAAGTCAGATTAACAGTCAAGAATCACATAATTGTATATATATGAATGAGAGTCCCACAAAAGCATGAGACTCAAGTGGTCACACCAACAAATACGTTCCCACCTAAAGGAAGCCTCTTAAACATGCCACAGCACAAAACTAGATGACCCCCAGAGGAAGGGTAGGGGACCCCATGGTGATCTGGACAGAGGGAGGCAGAGGGACTGCAGGGTTCCACTTGTCCAAGACAGGCTAAGATTCTCCTGCCACTAGGGTGTGGAGATCAGAGAGCTTCCATGCACCTTGCTACTGCTTAAACTCTGTTTCCTGGCCATCAAGGTCAGGATTGCTCCAACCATCGTGAAAACAGCACAGCTTCAGCAAGTGATATGCACCTACATGTGCACATATGAACATACACACTGATACAGAGACACACTCATGACATGTATATGCATGCTCACAATGCACACCAGATATGCTGACACTCATGCATATACATAGAAAAATGTTTATGAGACTACGGCCCCTCCAGGGGGAGAACCAACAGCAACTCGTGAGATCCCCGCCATGTTGGAACTTAGGACCCAGGGAAACCAAGCAAGCAGCTCTCCTCCCTGGTAAGCAGCTGTGGTTTGGCAGACTGCAGCCCTTTCAGGGGGAGAATCACCAGTGTCTCCTGAGATCTTTGCAGACACATGAAAATAGAGGGAACAATTTTCTTTTTAATATTTCAAATTTCTCTTTCGAATTTCTCTCTTCATATTCTTTGCAGGTCTCCAGCAAGCTAAGCATGGTCATCAGGAGGACACAGACAGAAACTGGTTAAATGGAAGCATTTACTGAAACTCAAGGATGAGAGCTGGTGCTGCACAGACTCCAGCACGGCTTCACAGCAAGACCCTGTCCTTTTTTTTGGCCCAGTGGCAGCAGGGGCACCTCAGGAAGCATCCTTTCCAGGGAATCAGCCCTCACAAAAAGGCAACTGTTCAGAGCTGGGGCATCAGCACCTACAGAGGAACATGCTGGAATGTACACTCTGCCCCCCCCCATGATCTGTGATGGCATGGCCAGAGCCACACGTGGCTGAACACTGCTTATCATCCCAGCCCTGGAACATCTGTGTCCCGGGATGGAGCTGACCTGTCACCAGACCACCAAGCACATCTGTGACACTGACCTTGTCTCTGGGGACACTTTCGGGCTGTGGGGTCAGAGAGGTGAAATAATCATCAGCAGAGAAGGAACTATGAGCAGATGGCACCTGTGACACACAAATAAAGACATGGAAGCTGTGGGTATTATTTTCTAGCTAGAAGTTTCAGTTTCTTTTGAATTTAAAAAAAAAATGGTACTTTTTTTAAGCCTAAAAAGATCTTTGTTATTTCTTTAGAAGCATTTAGTTTAACAGAATTTCCAATAGAGTCAAAAATGATACTTAAATGATGAGTATTTCCTATGATTCAGTCCACTGTCTATGCTCCCACAGATCTGCACAAATATTATCATGGTGAAAATAGCAAGACTCTAGGCGTGTAGAAGAACTAAATCTTTTATTTGCTGAATGTCGAGTTCATGGCCAAGGCTAGTATGGTAAAAGACAGATTTTGGAGAGAAGCAACAAGAAGGAAGGAAGAAGAAACAAGGAAAGAAAGAATGAAAAAGAAAAAAAGAAAAGAAAGAAAACAAAGGAAAAAAATTTCTGATTTTTTTTAAGAAAGGATATAAATCACCATCCAGTACTTTGGAGGCAAAATCTAGCTGCTGAAGTAGGAAACATCTGGGATGGCAGAGAAGTTCTTTTTTTTTTGAAAGTAAAAGCAGTATTCAGGGACTCAGACAGAGTGAACAGCAGCAGTCTATGCACCCCTCTGTCTTCACTGTCCTGCTCCGTAAGCACATTCTCATTTCAGAGAACAGACTGCCCAGCCACTGTGTACTGTATAAACTCCTCTCCCCTAAATCTGCTCTTGTCTGTCTTGTATGGTAAAAAGTACAGCTCTCCACAGACCATCTGAACAGATTCTAAAAGCTGAGATCAAAGTGCATTTCTGGAAACACAAACTGGCCGAGGGCTGCAATCTCCTTTAGATAAAGAAACAGTCCCGGGGGAATCTGGTTCCATTGCACAACTCTGAATGTAGCTTTTGCTGAAGGTAAAGATTTCTTCCAATATGCAAAAGGAGACCCTTTCTTGTTCCTTCAGAATCATCTCTCTCTGGGGAACTCGTGATCCAAGATTTCAGTAATAACTGCCTTCTCTTCAACTATAAACTGCCTTACACTGCTCAGACCTATACACTCCAGTTTGTGGAGCAGGGGAGTGGATGTCTGGCCAGGCTTAAATGGGACTGAGATCCATCAGGGCCACTCTATGTCGCTTTCAGGTGTTTTTGTCCTATTTGCCCAGGGGTTTCCACATCCTCCCTGTTGTCTCTTCATCAATTGTTGAGGGAAGGGGAAATCTAAATGTTCATGAACTATTTCTACTAATTATTTATAACATTAGCTTCTAATTTCACTGGTTTAAGGGATTTGTTATAGGGTTCCTGTTAAAGACTTTGGTTCTCAGTTATTCATGATGAGTAGAAAGCATAGTGATTATAATGTAGCCACCATGGCTACATTAATTGGTCACAGCTTACTATGTGATTGTGTAACTTTGGAAATTTCCCACATTTTTTGAAGAATTATTATTTTTTAGTACTTCTTACATCAATAAACATGTCAACTTAACAACTGGTTAAATGCACTTGATTTTAACTATTTCATTCAGAAGTTAAAGCACCTTGTACCCAGTTCAGAAGCTGGATGGAAGGAAAATCCTGTTTCTCTCCCAGACTTCTGCAAAGAGGATCTGTATCTAATTTAGACTGATTAACTATGTACTGTCTGCCAGTGTGAAATCTGAACAAATACGTTATTTAGTTGAGCTCTGTGTGAGTCACACTGTGCTCTTAGAAGTGGTTGTACCATAAACCTTAACCATACAAAGATAGCACTCAGCTGACAGTGGCATGGATGAGCTGTTCTCTTAAGAAGACAGCCCTGCATGCCCAGCATGGGCAGAAAGAGCCAAAAGATCTGCCTCTGCCTGCCATGCGCCACCCCTGGAAGTCCCTTTCTTCCACATGCCCAGTGTAGGCAGAGAGAGCCAAAAGATCTGCCTCTGCCTGCCAGGTGCCACCCCTGGAAGTCCCTTTCTTCCACATGCCCAGTGTAGGCAGAGAGAGCTGGAAGATCTGCCTCTGCTTGCCAGGCATCACCACTGGAGGGCCCTTTCTTCTCTGCTCTCAGTGCAGGCTGAGGGGGACAGACAGATCCACCTCTGCCTGCTATGAGCTGCCACCAAAAGGCCACATCCTGCAGGTGGCCAGCATGGGCAGAGAGAACCAGCAGATCCTCCTTCACCTCCAGGGAGCTGCCATCAGAAGGCTCCTACCTGCAGGCAGCCAGCAGAGATAGAGACACACAGCCAGATAAGCCCTATGCATCTGTAAGCCACCATTGGAGGCCCTTGGTTCCCTCAGGCAGCCATTACTCACTAGCAGAATCAGACAAACATACCCCTGTGCATCTGCCACCATCACAGGACTTTCAGTGTAGACACACAAGCTGAGAGAATCAGCCTCACCTTCACATACCCCTGATCATTGGCAAAGCCCCAGTATAGCTGCAAAGGTCTGGAGAAGCCTGATCCACACCCTGCTACCTCTCTTTAACTCTGGAATTAGAGGAACCCAGGTGCCTGTTCCATCCCCCTACATGCCTAGGGGTAGTCAACCTGGGAAGTACGGCTCTACAAACAGCTTGTTGGGATGAACCCAGGAGAATGTCAAGATGAAGGAGCAAAAGGCAGACTCAGACCTCTAGCCCACATAGAACAAGTCTAGGAGATACAGTTATGCAAGAAAACTGGTCACAAACCTGAAATCTCTGAGAGGATAAAACTGAAGTAAGGAAACAACTTCATGAGTAGTAAAAGCAGCCAAATCAGAAATAATGTCTCAAGTAAAGAAGAAATCACAAACATATTGAAAGAATTGTTCAGCAGGTCTAAAGAAGACAGACAAAGAAAGAGGCGCAGAGGAAAATAATGGAAACCTTGAATGAATGTAGAAAGGAATTGCAGTGCATGAAACATTAGAAGAGAGATGCAGGAAATTAAAAATTCAATCAAAAGCTGGCAAAACCACTTGAAAGAGACTAAAGATAGATCCTCAAACCTTGAAGATAGGATTGCAGCTAATGATCATGAAAGGAAAGATTTCTTAAAAATAACACGGGATCAGGAAATAACAACTCAATGGCTACAAGATGATGCAAAGAAGCACAATTTAAGAGTTATAGGTGTTGATGAAGAAGGTAGGGTCAACACAAATGAAATTAAAAGGCTATTCACAAAAGTAATAGAATAAAACTTCCCAAATATGGCAAATGGATCTAGCATGCAGATAAGTGAGGCATATAGGACTCCAACGAGCCATACCCAAAGTAAATCTACACCCAGACATACAATAATCAAGATCCCAGAAATTTAGCATAAGAACTGAATATTAAAAGTTGTTAGAGAAAAGAAACAGATCACCTATAAGGAAAACCAATCAGAATCACAGCAGACGTCAACACAAACCATCAAGTCAAGAAAAGTTTGGAGTGAAGTGTTTCAAACCGTGAAAGAAAACAACTTCCAATGCAGATTGATGTACCCAGCAAAACTATCGTTCAAAATTGAAGGAAAAATAAAATACTTCCATGATAAAGAACAATGGAAGGAATTCATGACTACCAAACCAACCCTACAAGAGTGCTAAAGGATATTCTAGAGAGAGACAAAGCTGACCATGGTTCCAGGAACAGCAGCAAAGGAAGATTGCCAAACAAGACAGGCAATTGAATGAAGGAGAAAAGTGTGTGTGGGGGGGGACAACAGGAGGATAATAGGGCTGAGATAAACCAATGTATGACAGTTGTAACCATTAATGTAGATGGTCTCAGGTCAGCAATAAAAAGAAAACAGGGAGAAACAAGATCCATCAATATACTGTATACAAGAAACACATTTAACTGGAAAGGAAATTCATAGACTGCAAATCAAAGAAGAGAAAACAATTGTTCCATGTGACAGGAAACAACAACAGAAAAAAGCAAGAGTAACTTGCCCATCAACCGCAGAATGAATAAGAAAGATATGGTATTTTCATGCAGTGGAAAGCTACCCAGCTATCAAGTAGAATAATCTCAAGGCTCCTGTAGGTAAATGAACGCAACTGGAGATCATATTCATGGCTGAAACAGTTCGAACTCATATGCATGAACTCTAGCAGAAGAAGCAGAAGAAGTTAATGGGATCCAAAAGCAAAATAGTTAATGTAAGAGCAAAGGGGAGGAAACACCTGGGAGGGAAAGGTGGAAATTACTGTCAATTTCTTTTATCTTATCTTGAACTCTTGCATTGTTTACACAATTTTATTAAGTTTGGCTTTGTTCTGTCTTGTTTTGTTAGATTTTATGTTGTCAGATGGTAGGGGCAGCTATTTTGAATGCAATGGGATATATTATGGTAATCATGGTTTCCTATCATATTGCTTTCAAGTCTTACAATGCTTTCATTCATTGATTTGATTGGTTTTATTCTGTTTTGTTTGATCTTATTATGTGTGATGGTATGAAGAGCTATTTTGAAGAAAGAAAGACATTATGGTAGCCATTGCTGATTTACTATCATCTTGTTTTGAAGTCCTACAATGCTTTTGTTCTTCTGTTTTGATTGGTTCTATCTTGTTGTGTTTTATTTGATTTTATTGTGTATGATGGTATAGACAAATTTTTTGAGAAAAATGAGATACAGTAGCCAATGTTTGTTTTCTGTTATTTGGTTTTGAAGTCATGTAATGCTTTCATTCTTTTGAATGGTTTTGTTTTGTTTTGTTTTGGTGCCGGGGATCGAACTCACAACCTCATGCACTTACGCAGCTGAGCTAAACTCCCAGCCCTAGAATGGTTTTATACTATTTTGTTACATTTAATATTACTGTGTGTGAAGACATGCTCAACTATTTTGAAGAAAAGAGACATTGTGGTAGCTACTGTTGATGTCAGTTGTCTTGTATGAAGTGCTATGTTGCTTGCATTGTTCTGTTCTGATTTGCTTTGTTTTGTTCTTTTGTTTTATTCTTTATAAAATAAAAAAATTTTAAAAAAGAGAGAACAGCCTATTATGCAACGAGTATTACATGTTCTGTATCAAGTTGTGAGAAGTGACTTCTTATATGGTTTATCAGCATCTCCTCAAACTAGCTTCTTCCATTCTCTGAGGGTGTTGTGGTGCATGTGTCCTTGGCTTGTGGCCCTCACATCTCCCAGTAGCCAGGGAATGTCTGGGTCTTGGTGTTTCATTGGCAGAGGATAGCCAAGGAGTTGGCCACAGCCATGGGGTTGATATTTGACCTTCCTACAAATAATGCTGAGCTCTAAAAGTTCTGACCCAGAGACCTGACTAGATCCCTAACAAGCCTGGGCTTGCCCCAACCACTCTCTCTGAATCAGTATTCTTGGAAGTTTATGGTAATGGATCAGTTCATTATCATAAGCCAATTAAAATTATAGCTAAAACTCCCAACCAGCCAATATATGTAATGTCTCTTCTTTTTGAACCAGCACACAGGACACAAACAGGACGAGCATGAGTGTGCTAAAGTGGATCTGGCATTTGGGGCCACTGCCTGGAGCAGAAAGCCTCCTCGAGAGCATCAACTCATTCTCCTATAGGAAAAATAGCACCAGACCTCATAGGAATGAATTTCCAACCTGGGCCCAGGGAGAGGGATGCTCAGTGGCCAGGCCAGGACCAGCTCAGACAGAGAGTGGCTTGCACACCAGGTAAACCACACACCATAAGTTGCTGAAACTGCACAACTTAACACAAGTGGAGGAAAAGGAAGGCAACTTTTTCTGTATAATTATTTTCAAATATTGTTTACTGCATGAAGTGACTAGTTCAATGAATGCCTCAAGAGCCTCTCCAGTTGTAAGATAAAAAGGACTCTTCCTTACATTTTATAATTTCCTTTCACTTTATACCTCAAGGCCACTAGATATCAGGAGCCTTTTATGGTGGAGTGGACTTTAGAGCTAGGGAGTAACCCAGATCTCACTATAGGGTCAGAAAGAACAGAGGGTGGGAGAGACCCTAACAGAACCCCACTTAGACTGAGACCTCACTCAGGAGGGTCTGAAAGGTCAGATGGGGCAGAGGGAATCACAGAGAACCTCAGACAGGGCTGAGGATTGGAATCTTCAATAGCCCCTCTGCTCTGACCAGGAGTTCACCCTCTGCTGTACTCTCCTGCCACCCTAGAGAGTGCTGCATCTGAAGCCACTCTTGGCATCATTTGGTCAGAGTTCCAGATTTCCTTCCTGCTGGCTCCCTTACTTTTTGGGTACTTCCATTTTAGTTGCACTAGAGTAAGTTCGGTAATCTTCTGTTCCCTAAACAGATGGGCCCAGTGCATGGAGAGCCTGATGTCTTGTGAAACATTTGTGTTCTCAGAGCAAAGTTCAAATAATAGGTCTGTTCTGTGGATTTTTTGTTTGTTTGTTTGTTTTTGGTCTTTTTCCTTTTTCTTGGTACCGGGGATCGAACTCATGACTGCCTGCTTGCAAGGCAGGCGCTTATGCCGCTGAGCTAAATCCCCAGCCTTGTTCAGTGGATTTTTAAAGTTTAAATTGTTGACTTTATGTAAGACACTTTTTGTTTTTCAGTTCATTTAGAACCCCTAATCCCTCTAGAATCAAACATTCCTTGCATGGATGGTGAGGGCAGGACTAGAACTCAAGATACTGATCTTTCCCTACCTGATACTTATCTCTGCCCTGGAGGGGAAACTTGAGAAGTCTCCCTTGAGTTACAGAGGAAAGGATGAGAGACCCTTTGATGTATAAGCTGAGTTTGGTAGTTTTGGGAGCCTGTGGTAACTGTTCATACTCAAACAGCAGAGCTATGGACAGCACCTGTACCTGATATTGTGCCTTTCCCCCAACACCATGATTTCAGGACACAACCAATTCTGGGTGATCTGGCCTCAGAGTATAGTGTCCATGGCCCTGGACCCGGCTCCCTTGGTCACCCTGTCACACTAAGTGGGTGGGAGATGGCCACAGGAGACACTAGTGGGTAGAGCATAGACTGGACATATACCCCTCAGAAGTTTAAGCTCAGGCTGGAAAGGGCACAGAGGTCTTGATCTCTGTGGTGAGAAGCCAGGACAGTTGTATATGGTTTCTAAGGGGGTTGGGTCTGAAAGTGATGGCATTACTAACATTGGACTGCTTGACAAGTCACCCTTATCTAACTGCTTACACTGAATTTGCTTTCCCTATCTGCTAAGGTGGTCAGAAATGGGTCTCAGTTTGCATAATTGACACAATCTGGAGTATATGGATAGAAGGGTCTCTGGAGCATGAGGGATGCATTTTGGCATTTTTTCCTCTATTTTGTTTTTTTTTCCTTTTTCTTGATTATCCTTTTCTATTACTTTTATCTACTTCTATTAATTTTATTTTACTCAATAGGATCCTTTGTTTCATTTTTTTCTCTTTCTTCTCATCTTCTTTATTTTTCAAAATTTACTTCTTTCATTTTCTTTCCCCCTCCATTTTTGTTAGTATTCTATTATGTTTAATTAATCTTTAGATACTTAGTTACCCCTATGCTATTATTGTCAAACTCCTTTCTATTGTTAATGGTGATATAGTTCTTGCATTCAGTAAATATTTGTTTAATGTTAGTATATGGTTTGTCTTTGGGTCCATATTATTATTGTTCATCTGTTTTGTATTGCTAAGGGTGGTATAGTGTAGTGTTTATTGGTTCTCATGTCAATATCCAGTTTTTCTTTGAATATATTATTGTTGCTGACTTTGTTGCTATTTCCAGAGTGGAATAGCTGTTTTGCTATTAACTTTTACTGTATGCCAATATCTAGCTTGCTTGTTTTGTCAACAATAGTGCTGTTCTGGGCCAAGTACACTGTATCATTCCCTGTCCAAATTAATGAAGATGGTTTGATCTTAGAGCCAAAGACCTATAGCTAGCCACAGCCAGAGTAAAACAATGACAATCAGATATTAACTAAAGAGATCACCATACTAGCAGCCAAGTTTTTTCTGCTACAAGCAACCCTAAGCCTTCAGGACAAGCATGTGCAAGGGCATGCACATGCACGAGCACACACACACACACACACACACACACACACACACCAATAGAAACATGAAAAGGCAAGGTAATAAATTGCCTTAAAAAACTCCCAGCTGCCCCAAAGATAGGCAGGAAATTAAAGGCCAAATAACTGAATTATAGAAAATGATAAAAAGGGGAGACAAAAAACAGATCAATAAAGTGCTTGGTGAGCTCAAAGATAATTCAACTAAATAGGTAATAGATATAATAAAATTATCAGTGAGATTACAGAGGGCAATAATAAAAAGATAACTAAGCTAAATAAAATATAAAATTTGAATGACCAATTTAGCAAAGAATTAGAGTCTGTGAAAATGTACCAAACAGAAATGGATAGTTCAAGTTCGTGAGTTTGATCCCCTGTACAAAAAAGAAAGAAAGAAAGAAAGAAAGAAAGAAAGAAAGAAAGAAAGAAAGAAAGAAAGAAAAAAAAGAAAGAAAGAAAAGGAAAGAAGGAAGGAAAAGAAAAAAAAGTGTTATGGTTTGATAACTAGTGGTCAACTTAATGACAGCTGGATTACATCAGCATGCATTGAGAGAAGATGCTCCACCTGAGAAGGGTTGCCAGGATAAATAGGTGGAGAGGAAGAGCGGTGCGGAGAGGGATTGAGGCATTATGGAGGCATTGTTGGTTCTCCTATGAGTTGCTGTCTGAGCTGTTGGTTCTCCTGGAGAAGCTTTGGTCTTCACATTGAGCTTTGCTTCCTGGCTCCGGAGGGGAAGACATGTCCTGCATGGTCTCCAGGATGAACTCGTCACGCTGCTTCCTGGCACGTACCCGACTGTGCTTGTTGTCGGAGGAGCTCGGGGCCTCTGTGTCGCTGAGGACAGCTGTGGTGCCTTTCAGGACAGCCCCGCTCTTTGTTGTGAGTGTGACTTTTCGGCTCCAGTGTAGAACCCTCATCCCACTAGCACAGCTCCTTCATCCTGCTGGCATGGACTTTCTGGCTTCCACCACTGACCCTTGGGTCTTCCCAGCACGAATCCGTAAAAGAGACTGGCGTGAGTCCTTCTTGTGGGCTCTGGACTTCCAGTTGGACTCATGGAGGCATTGTCCTGAGCTCTGGGTTTTTATCTGGACTCATGTGGGACATTGCCGTGGGGTTTAGACTCTTGACTAAATAATCTATGTCTTTGGTGTTGCGGATGGATTTCCTGCATTCTCCTGTGTTAACTTCCAGTGACCATTATAAAAATATTATAAACTCCATGTCCTGATCTGAATTGTTCTCTGTGTACAACCCCTGACTACAACAAAAAGCAATACAGGAGATAAAAAAATTCTGTTGAAAGTATGGAGAGCAAAAGTGATCAACCTGAGGAGTGTCAGACTACAATATAAAGCTGACACAGGTGACCATAAACTCAGAGACATCATAAAAACAAGACACAATGGCAAATAGATCCAAGGGCAGATAGATGATGCAGAGAAGACTGAGATTAATGGGAATTAGTGAAAAATCAGAAGCCAACACAAATGTCATAAAATATCTGTTTACAATAATCACAGCAGAAAACTTTCAAATATATAGAAAAGATTTAACACAGAAATAAGTGAGGCATGTAGAACCCTAAATAGCGACAATCAGGGGAACAAAACCCTCCATGGCATGTCATAATCAAAAATCCCAGAAGCCCAACAATAAAACCCAAAATCCTAAAAATTCTTAGAGAAATGTAACAGATCACTTACAAAGGTAAACCTATTAGAATTACAAAATTTCTCAACACAAACCTTAAAGGCCAATAGAATGAAGTGTTTCAATTTATAAAAGAAAACAGCTTCCAACCCATACTAAAATATGTTGCAAATCTATCTTTCAAAACCTCAGTAGGAATAATGTCTTTCCATAACAAAGAGCACCTAAAGAATTTTATGGTCACAAAAATAGCACTTGAAAAAATTTTCAAGGATATCCTAGAAAGATACAGGGAGCCAAGAGGCCAAAAAGCCTGCAAGGATGAATCCATCAGGGAGGCCAAGCAGTTAAGAAGGGACCAAACAGCAATCAGCAGCAGAAAATAATGCAGTTACAGGAATGCCTTCATAATAACTGTTAATGTGAATGGTTTCAACTCCTCAATTAAAAGACACACATTAGCAGATGACATTAAAAAACTAAAATGTAAAAGTGTGCTAGGGTTAGGGTTAGAACAAGAAACATATATAATCCAAAAGCAATTCATATGCTAAAATTCAAAGGACAGAAAAGCAATATTCCATGCAACAGAAGCTCAAAACCAAGCAAAAGTAACTACACAAGTTTTGGCTAAGTGGACTTCAAGCCAAAACCAAGCAGAAGATGCAAAGAAGATCACATTGGTTAAGGAAACAATTTAACAGGATGAGTTAACAATTATATATGCACCAAACAGTGCACTCAACTTCATAAAACAAAACTACTAGATATAAAATATGGATAAACAAACACAATTATAGTGGAGGATCTCAATGCCCCACTATCTCAAATAGATTAGACAAAAATTCAACAAAGAAATATCAGAGTTGACCCATACCTTTGTACAAATTGATCTCTAGAGAGTGTTCCACCCAATAACAACAGAATGGAACATTTTTGGCAGCACACAAAACTTTCTCCAAATAGACACATATTACTCTATAATTTAAATCAATATGATGAATCACACTTACCCCATGTATATTATCAGATCATAGTACAATGAAACTATAAATCAGTGGCATAAGAAACCACAGCAGTTATGTAAACATGTGGAGCACAAACATTATATTCTTGAATAATCACTGAATCATTAAAAAGTGAAGAAAGAAATGAGACAGTTCAGAGAATCAGATGATAATGCTAGGACAACATGCCAGGACCTGTGAGACAAAATAAAAACAGTATTAAGGATTTATAACTGTTATTGTACATACCAGGATGAGTCAAAATAAATAAGCTAATATTATGCCCCGAGATCCTATAAAAACAAGAACAATTCAAATCCATATTTAGTATAAGGAAGGAAATTATAAAGACAGGAGCAGAAATTTTTGAAATTGAGACTAAAAAAATGATGAAAAGAACCAGTGAATTGAAGAGCTGTTTTTTTGAAGAAATAAGCAAAATAGACAAACCCTTAGCTATAAGCAGAAAACAAAAGACCCATGTCAAGGCAATTTGAATGAAACAGGAAAGATTACAATGGTTATTCCTGAAATCCAGAAGATTACTATTAACTACTTAACAAAATATGTACTCCATTAAATTTAAGAATCCAGAAAAACTGAATAGCTTCCTATATATGTATGAATTATAAAAATGGAACCAAGAAGATATAAAAACCCTTGAAGAGACCAATAACATGCAATAAAATTGAGGAGTTAATAAAATAATATCTACCACTAGGAAAAGTCCAGTTTTGGAATGTTGTGTTCTACAAGAACTTCCAGAAAGATATAATATCCATTTTCCCAAAAATATTTAATGAAATTGAGAGAGAAGATGTACTGCCAAACTCATTTCTGAAAGGTAGCATTGCCTTCATCCCAATGCTAGACAAGGACTCTCTTAAAAAAGAAAGCTGCAGGCCAATCGCTTTGATGGACCTCAACAAGATAGGTAAATGGAAAATCCTCAAAAATATACTGGAAAATAAATGCAATGAATCATCAGAAAGACTTACATCATGACGAAGTAGGCTTTATCTCAGGGATATGCAGGTGATTCAATATATGCAAATCAATATAGGTAATACAACACATAAAACTAAAGCAAGGACAGAAATCATATGATCATCTCAATAGACAAAAAATCCTTTGACAAAACTCAACATTCTTTCATGATAAAAAAAAACTGGAGAAAATAAGTATAGAAAGACCTATTTTAATCTACTAAAAGCCATTTCTAATAAACCTACTGTCAACATCATATTATACGGGGAAAAAACTGAAAACTTTCCTTTTAAAATCAAGAAAAGACAAAGATGTCTACTACCATCTCTCCTATTCAGTATTTTACTCAAAACATTAGTTAGAGAAATCAGGCAAGAGAAAGAAATAAAAGGGATGCGTATAGAAAAGGAAGAAGTCAGACTATCCCCATTCACAGATGACATGATCCTTTACAGAGAATATCTAAAAAATTTCTCCAAAAAATTGCTGGAGCTAATAAATTCAGCCAAGTATCAGGATACAAAATCAGCACGCAAAAGTAGTGTTCCTGTATACCAAAAAAGAACCCATTGATAAAGAAGGTAAGAAAAGAATACCATTCACAATAGCTTAAAGAAAAATTAAATACTTAGGAATTAACCTAACAAAGGAAATAAAAGACCTCTAAAACTAAAATTACAGTGCTCTGAAAAAGGAGATGTAAAAAGGCATCAGAAAATAGAAAGATATCTCCTGTTCTTAAATAGGCAGATCAATACTGTCAAAATGGCCAAGGCTGATATATAGACTTAATGCAATCTCAATTAAAATACCAATAGAATTTCTCTCTCTCTCTCTCTCTCTCTCTCTCTCTCTCTCTCTCTCTCTCTCTGTCACACACACACACACACACACACACACACACACACACACACACCCCTAAACTTCACTGGCAACAGAAAGGACCCAGAAGAACACAAGCTGTCCTGGGAAACAAGAGCAAAGAGACATTGCAATGCAAGACTTGAAATTATATTACAAAAATACAGTGATTAAAAAACACTGTAGTACTAGTATAAAAACAGACATGTGAATCAATGGAACAGAACAGAGGATATAGAAAAAAACCCACTCATATTCAGTATACTGATCTTTAACAAAAGGGCCAAAAATATGCTGGAGAAAACATAGCTTCTTTAATTAACGTTATTGGAAAAACTGGCTATCCAAATGGGGAAGACTAAATCTAGACCCATTATCTCTCACCATGAACTAAAATAAAATCTAAGTGGATCAAATATTAAAACAGAAATAGTCTGCTGGAAGATAAAGTAGGCAAACTCCTAAAGACTAGGCATAAGCAAGGACTTTCAGAGCAGAACCCTAATTACAGAAGAAATAACATCAAGAATCAATAAACAAGATCATATTAAATTATAAAGCTTTCGTTGGGCATGATGGTACATATTTCTGTAAAACCAGCACCTGGGAAGCTGAGGTAGGAGGGTCACTGAGTATTTGAGGCCAGGCTGGACTGTATAGTGAGTTCAAGGCCAGGCCAAATGACATAATTAGACCCTGTCTCAAAAACAAACAAACAAATAAACTAAAAATCTTCTGCACAACAAATCAAACAGCCAAAAGAGAGAAGACAGAGCCTTCAGAACAGGCAAAGTATTTTGCCAACTAATCCTCCTGCAGCGGACTAATGTTTCAGAGTCATCCATGTGGGTCCCAGAAGTTCTGAGCTCCATTTAGCCCAATACAAGGCCCTGGTGTCATACTTCAGGGTTATGTCCTGGCAAACTGATTAGGTTCCAGCGGATTCAAGCTCTGCCCATCCTAGCATCTCAGCACAATCCATCAGGGGGTCATCCAGCCAGCTACGTGTGTCTGGAAGGTACTGAACCCTACCCAGCCCAGAACCACTCATTGAGGGAGCACCCCAGCTGGTCACACAGTTCCCTGAAGTTCTGAGCTCCACCCAGCCTAGTGCAAGGCCCTGGTACCATACTTTGGAGAAGTGCCACAGCTAGCTGCATGGGTCCTGGAGGAACTGAGTACTAACCAGCTCAGTACAAGGCTCTGGTGCCATACTTTAGGGTACACCCTGGCCAGCTGTATGTGTCCTGGGGGTGCTGAGTTCCACCCAAACCAGCACAATGCCCCAGTGCCACCCATTGTGGGAGTACCCCAGAGAACTTCATAGGATGTATGCATCCCAGCACAACACCCAGGCACCATCTGTGGAGTACCCTATGTGGATGTACAATTAAGAAAAGACCCACCCAGAGACTCTCTGCTATCAGAGAGGAGCCTCAGTGAGCCAAGAGTGAGTAAAAGCCTTGTCTGTAATTTTTCTGTCATCTCAGAAAGCTTGGCTCATAAGAACACAGGTATCTGGCCCATCCCTTTACAATGGACAGAGGAGTGGACTTAATCATTTTGTCTGAAGGAACCTGGGAAAAATGACAAAACAAAAGAATAAAATGCAGCCTCAGACCTCCAGGCAACTGAGAACAAGCCCAGGAGACACTGGTATGGAAAATGCTGGAAACCGCACAGCTGAAATTTCTGAAATAACAACTGAAGTAAAAAAACACTACATGGGGCTACAAAGGAAATTAGACCAGAAATAATCTCTTAAGTAAAAACAGAAATGCTAGGGGCTGGGGATTTAGCTCAGCGGCATAAGCTCCTGCCTTGCAAGCAGGCAGTCGTGATGAGTTCGATCCCCAGTACCGATAAAAAGGAAAAAGACAAAAAAAAAAAAAAATTATAAAAACAGAAATGCTAAGCATATCTAAAGACATAGATAAAAAATAGAGGAACATAAGAAAATGATGGAAATGTTAAATGAACAATATAGGAAAGAGTTGAAATGCATGAAACAGTTTCAAAGAGATTCAGGAAATTAAAAATTCCATTGAAAATTGGCAAATTTTTTGAACAAAGCTGAAAATAGACTCTCAGACCTTGAAGACAAGATGGAAGCTAATGATCATGAAAGCAAAGATCGCTTAACAGTAGCAAGGAACCAGGAAATAATTTAATAGCTGCAAGATGATGCAAAGAAAAACAATATAATACTGATACGTGTCAATGCAAAGGCAAGAATCAATTCAAATGACATTAAAAAAACTATTTGCAGAAGTAATATCAGAAAATTTTCCAACCACTGGAAAAGAGTTTGACATACAGATAAGTAACTCCAATAGGACTCCAATTAGCCATAACCAAAATAAATCTAAACTGACATATAATAATTAAGATCCCAGAAACTCAGAACAAGAATGAAATACTAAAAACTGTCAGAGTAAAGAAACAGATCACCTATCAAAGAAATCACATCAGAATCACAGCAGACTTCTCAACACAAATCATCAAGTCAAGAAGAGCTTGGAGTCAAGTATTTCATGTTCTGAAAGAAAACAACCTGCACCCCAAATTGATATATCCTGAAAATTTATCTTTCAAGATCAATGGAGAAATAAGATACTTCCATGATAAAGAACAACTGAAGAAATTCATGATCACCAAAACAACACTATAAAGAGTACTGAAAGACATTCTACAAAGAGATAAAGGTGACCACAATCCCAAGAACAACAGAAGGAGGAGAAGCACTTAAACAGAGAGAAAAAAAGAGAATCAACAATAGGAATATAACATGACAAAGATAAATCAATAGATATTAGTTATAACCATCAATGTAAATGGTCTCAATTCAGCAAAGGAAATTGACTGGCAGAGTAGATTAAGAAACAAAATCCAACAATATACTGTATACAAGAAACACAATTAACTCAAAAGGATATTCATAGACTGACAGTCAAAGGTTGGAAAACAATACTCCATGTGACAGGAACCTAGAAAAAAGCAACGGTATTCTATTTGCAGATAATGCAAACTTCAAACCAAGAATAAGGAGGCTGTGGATTTATCTCTGTGGCATAAGCACAAGCCTGGTGAGTGTGAGGTCATGAGTTTGATCTCTGGTATCCCAAAAGAAAAAACAAAAAAAAAGCCCCAAGAATGATCAAAAGAGATGAAGAAGGTCACTACATGTTTGTCAGGGGGAAACTTCCAGGGGAAGAGATAGCAATCATAAATATTTATACACTAAATACAGGAGCACCCAACTATATCAGACAGCTATTAATAGGTGTGAAAAATCAAATAAGCAATAACAATTATAATGGGAGACTCAGTACTCCACTATCAAAAAGAGATCAACTAGACAAAAAATCAACAAAGAAATAACAGAACTGAACCAAACTTGTGAACAAATTGACTTAGTAGACACATACAGAATGTTCCATCAATAAGATCAGAATATACAGTCTTCTCAACTGCACATGGTGTTCTCTAGAACAGACCATGTACTAGCTCACAGAACACATTTAAGTAAATGCAAAGGAATTGAACTTATCCCATGCATATTATGTGACTATAACACAATGAGATTGGAAACTAGTGACAAAAGAAACCACAAAAACTACATAAACACATAGAAATTAACATTCTCTAAGGTAAAGAGTACAAAATGAAACTTTAGCTTTGCTCTGCTTTTAGTTATCTTTTGGAGCTCTGTAGGCCTTGCAGAGTAGGCAATGCCATGAGTTACTTCATTATGTATAGAACAGGAGAAATAGTAGTTTCTAGGGTGTCCCCTATCCTGAGTGACTCTATCTTACAAGACAGCAGTTTGCTGCATTTGAAGCAGTGCTGAAGCAGAATGACTTAGTACCCTGTCTGTGCAAACAGTTTGCTACCAATGTGGGACACACACAACTTGTGTCCAGACTTCCAAACCTTACTGCAACGAATAACAACTCTTAGCTACACAGCACAATCATAAGCCATAAACTCATAAGTCATCTTGCTAATAATCATTGCCACATGTAAACTTATTAAATCAAGAAAACATGAACATATGATTTTTCTGAGTTATATCAGACAAAATTGAGCTCATTAGACACAAATCAACAATGATGCAGTCTCCTCAACTGGGCAGGGTAAAAGGAGGGGCACCAATACCGCATTGTGGCCATGGCTCACAGGATCAGCTAGTAAATTCAACACAAAGTCTATAGGCCATGCCTTTAGTTTGTTTGTTGTTTGTTTATTTATTTATTTATACCAGGAATGGAGTTTACAACCTCTAGCTTTCCAAATGCCTTTGCTTTAAACCAACTCTGCACTCAAAAAGCTCAAGCAACACCTGAAAGAAGATCTGCATGGTGTGCATGGTCAGGAATCTTACTAGCCACCTGAGGAGACTTTCTGCAGCTCTGTAGACCCTGCTGTGGCTTTCAGTTCTTTCTGATGTGGTTTCTGCCTATATCAATACTACACATATGCTTGGCTTACAGGTGTTTGATAAATGAATGTTGAGACAAAACAAGGTTCACCTCCATGGAATAACGGAATTTCAAAGTCAGGGCCTAATCACTACCAGGAATGAAAATTTCAATTGCTTCCTGAATCTCACTTCATTCTCAGTTTTGGTTATTAGACAGTTCTATGTGGTACTTTCCAGGGCTTAATTTGTGTGTTAAGACTTGTTCTGCAGAATTATTTTTAACTGAGCCTGGCGGACCACCCTCTGTCACCTGGAGGGCACACCGCAGCTGCCTGCTGGGAAGAGTGAGTTGGGCCGAGCCACAGGACCCTGTTCCAGCCTGGTGGACCACCCTGTCTCACCCAGAGGGCACACGGCAGCTGCCCCACCTGAAGGAGGGAACTGGGTCAAACTGCTCCAACCTGGCCTGGAGAGCACCAGCACTACTGCCACCACCTAGAGGAGGGAGCAGCCCTGCTGAGGAGGTTTGAGGCCTACCTAGGCCATAGGGCAACCCTCTATCAGCCTAGGGAGCTTTGCCATCCTAGGAGCTGGATGGTTACACAACATGAGTATGAGATCCTTGCTTTTGGGGGGGCTGGAGGCCCACTGGGCTTGCAGCTACACTAGATTGGGCTTAGCAGGATTTGGGATTGCCTGCACCACAACAGGTGGCCTTCTTTCCCTCAGGGAAGCTTTACAGCCACAGCGGGGAGCTATGCAGCTTGAGGAGGCTTGAGGTCTACCCGAGAGGAGCCTGGCACCCTTCCCTTAATCCAGGGGCTTCACTGCCCAAGGAGGGAGCTACACTACCAGAGGAGTCCCAGGAATCCAGGACATAAGAGACAATTTCCAACATGCCCAGGGGAAGCTTGAAACAACACTTGAAGCTCGGAAATATAGGAAAATGACAAAATAAAAGACCAAAATGCAGTCTCAAACATCTAGCCCATCCCAAGAAAGCCTAGTAGCCATGTACATAGAAGAAAATACATGCCATATGCCTCAAATATCTGAAATAATAGAAACTGAAATAAAGAAGCAATTCCGGGAAGCCTTAAAGGAATTTAAACTAGAAATAATCTCTCAGGTAAAAGAAGAAATGATAAATAAAAATGGAGACACTGAACATATCGAAAAAAGACAAAGTTAAAAAATTGGAGGAACTAAACAAAAAGATAGAATCCCTGGATGAATAATATAAGAAACAAACAGAATATATAAAGCAGATGTAAAGAGATATGCAGGAAATCAAAAATTCCATTGAAAGTTGTAAAAACCGCCGCAATGAATGTGAAGATAGAATTTCAGACCTCGAAGACAAGATTGCAGCCAGTGAACAGGAAAGGAAATATATTTTAAAAATAACAAGAAATCAGGAAATAACAATTCAACACCTACAGGATGATGCAAAGAGAACAACATAAGGTTGATAGGGATAAATGAAAAAGAAGCGGAAAACATGAAGGATGTCAAGAGGATATTTAGAGAAGTAATAGCTGAAAATTTCCCCAAACATGAGATTGGAAACTGATATCAAGATCAATGAAGCATATAGAACTCCAAATACCCATAACCAAAATAAAACTACACCAAGACATATAATAATCGCCATCCCAGAAATCGAACAAAAGAATAGAATATTAAAAGCTGTAAGAGAGAAAAGATAGATAACCTATAAAGGAAAACCTATCAGAATCACAGCAGACTTCTGAGCACAAACAATAAAGTCAAAAAGAGCATGGAGTGAAGTATTTCAGATCCTAAAGGAAAATGATTTCCAACCTAGACTGATGTACCCTGAAAAACTGTCCTTCAAAATGGATGGAAATAAGATACTTCCATGACAAAGAACAGCTGAAGAACTTCATGATCACCAAGCCAACCCTGAAAAGAATACTGAAAGCCTAGATATATTTAGGAAAAAAAAACACTAAATAAAGCAGACAATTAAACAGAACAGAAAGATAAAGATGCAACAGCAGAAAGATAACATGTCAACACTAAACCAATATATAAAAGTTATAACAATTAATGTAAATAGTCTCAATGCACCAATTAAAAGAAACAGACTGACAGAATGGATCAAGAAACAACATCCAACCATATGCTGTCTACAAGAAACCCATCTAACCTAAAAGGATACTCACAGACTAAAAGTCAAAGGATGGAGAACAATACTTCATGCAACAGGAACCCAAAAAAAAAAAAAAAAAAAAAAAAAAAAGCGGGGATGGCTATTCTGTTTGCAGACAATGCAAACTTCAAACCAATAATGATCAGAAGGGATAAAGAAGGTCATTACATACTGGTTAGGGCAAAACTTCAAGAGGAAGAGATAATTATTTTAAATATATATGCACCAAATTCCAGAGCACCTAGTTATATAAAAACAAGTATTAACAGAAATGAAAAACCAAATTAGCAGTAATACAATTATAACAGGAGATCTTAACACTGCATTGACACCAATCGACAGATCAACCAGACAGAAAATCAGTAAACAAATAAAAGAACTGAATCACACCTGTGAACAAATGAACTTGATAGACACATACAAGAGTATTCCACCCAACAACAACAGAATACACATTCCTCTCAGCAGTACATGGATCATTCTCTAAAATAGACCATATATTAACTCACAGAACATATTTAAATAAATGCAAAAGGGTTGAAATCATCTCTTGCATGCTATTGGATCATAGCACTATGCAATTAGAAATTAATGATAAAAGATACTGCAAAAATCCCACAAACACATGGAAACTGAATAACACACTCTTGAGTAATTAGTGGGTCACAGAGGAAATTAAAGAAGAAATTAAACAATACCTACAAACAAATGAAAACACAACTACAACTGAACGGAATCTGTGGGATGCAATCAAAGCTATCTTCAGAGAAAAATTTATTGCACTGAGTTCCCACATCAGGAAAACAGAACCAATACAAATAAATAACCTGATGTTACACCTCAAACATGTAGAAAAAGAAGAGCAAGTCAAGCCCAAAGCCAAAAAAGGAGAGGAAATTATAAAAATCAGAGCAGAAATCAATGTAATAGAGACTAAGAAAACAATCCAAAAAAATCAATGAATCAAAGAGTTGGTTCTTTGAAACAATAAATAAAATAGATAACCCCCCAGCCAACCTTATTTTAAAAAGGTAAGAAAAAGCTCAAATTCATGCAATAAGGTATGAAAAAGGCTAAATTACTAGAGACCCTATAGAAATACAGAAGATCATTACCACCTATTTCAAAAACCTCTACTGTCAAAGGTTTGATAACACAGAGGAAATAGACAGATTCCTAGAAGCATATGAAGTACCAAAGCTACGTCATGAAGATGTAAAACTGCTGAAGAACCCAAGTTCTATTAGTGAAATTGAAAACATAATTAAGTCCTTACCTACAAAGAGGAGCCCAGGCACAGACGGATTCACTGCAGAATTCTACAAAAAGTACAAAGAAGACCTAATGCCAACACTCCTCAGACTCTTCAATGAAATTGAAAGGGAAGCAATCCTTCCTAAATCGTTCCTAGAAGCAAATATTACTCTAGTACCAAAATCTGAGAAAGACCCAACTGAAAAAGAGAACGATAGACCAATCTCCCTAATGAACACAGATGCAAAAATCCTCAATAAAATATTGGCAAATAGGATGCAGCAAATCATCAAGAAGATCATACACCATGACCAAGTGGGATTCATCCCAGGCATGCATGGATGGTTCAACATACGTAAATCAATAAATGTAATCCACTATATCAATAGAGCCAAAAGTAAAAATCACATCATCATTTCTATAGATGCAGAAAAAGCTTTTGATAAGGTCCAACATTCATTTATGATAAGAACCTTGCAGAAAATTGGAATAGATGGTCTTTACCTCAATATAATAAAGGCCATCTGTGACAAACCAACAGCCAGTATCATACTAAATGGCTAAAAATTGAAGGCCTTTACTTTAAAATCAGGCACAAGACAAGGATGTCCCTTATCACCACTCCTATTTAATATAGTACTGGAAATACTGGCCAGAACAATTAGACAAGAGAGAGAAATAAAAGGGGTAAAGATAGGAAAAGAAGAAGTTAAGCTATCATTATTTGCAGATCACATAATACTCTACATGGAAGACCCCCAAAACTCCACTGAAAGACTCCTAGATATAATAAATAAATTCAGCATTGTAGCTGGATACAAAATCAATGCTATTGATTTTGTATCCAGCTACATTGCTGAATTTAACAAAAACAACAAAATCACAGAGAGAGAAATAAGAGGAGCTACACCCTTCACCCTAGAAACCAAAAAATGAAATATTTAGGAATTACTCTCACGAAAGAGGTGAAAGACCTATACAGGGAAAATTATAATACACTGAAAAATGAAATTGAAGATGATCTCAGAAAATGGAAAGACATCCCTTTCTCATGGATAGGAAGAATAATTATTGTGAAAATGGCCATTCTCCCAAAACTGTTACACAGATTCAATGCAACCCCGATAAAAATACCATCAACATACCTCATAGATCTCGAGAAATCACTCCTAAAATTCATCTGGAGAGAGAAGAGACCCAGAATAGCAAGGACAGTTCTAAGCAGCAAAGGCAAGTTAGGAGGCATCAAAATCCCTGACTTGAAGTTATACTACAAAGCAATGGTAGTAAAATCAAGATGTACTAGAACCAAAACAGAGCTGAAGATCAGTGGAATAGATTAGAAGATACAACCACAACTACAAACACACTCAACAACCTTATCTTTGATAAAGGGGCCAAACATGTTCACTGAAAGAATGACAGTGTCTTTAATAAATCGTGTTGGAAAAACTGGCTCTCCATATGCTGAAAACTAAAACTAGACCCATGCCTATCACCATGCACTAAATTAAAATCTTAATGGATCAAAGATCTGAATATTAAAACAGAAATACTAAATCTATTGAAAGAAAAATTGGGTAAAAACCTTGAAGACATAAGAGTAGGTAGAGAATTCATGAACAGGACTCAAACTGCACGGGAAATACTTCCCAGAGTCAATAAATGGGATCACCTCTTATTAAAAAGTTTCTGCATGTCAAAAGAAATCTCCAGCATAGTGAAAAGAAAACCCACAAACTGAGGAAAATCTTAGTGAACTGCCCCTCAGACAAAGGATTTCTGTCTAAAACATATAAAGAATTAAAAAAAATCAGAACCCCAAAATGCAAAGACCCAATCCAAAAATGGCCATCTGAGATGAATGTACAATTCTCAGATGAAGAAATACAAATGGCAAATAAATACATGAAAAAATGTTCATTATTAGTCGTCAGAGAAATGCAAATTAAAACCAGACTGGGATTTCATCTCACTCCTGGAAGAATAGCCCAGATCAAGAAAACCACCAACAACAAACGCTGGAGAGGCTGTGGGGAAAAAGGAACTCTCCTGCACTGTTGGTGGGAGTGTAGACTGGTACAACCATGGTGGAAGTCAGTCTGGAGATTTCTCAGAAACCTGGGATTGGAAGCCTTATTTGACCCAGCTATTCCACTTCAAGGCATATTCCCAGGAGAACTGAAAGCATCATACCACAGTGATATATGTGCACCCATGTTTATAGCAGCACAATTTGTAATAGCCAGATCTTGGAAACAACCTAAGTGTCCATCAGTTGAGGAAAGGATAAAAAAGGTGTGGTATTTTTATACAATGGAGTACTACTCAGCTATAAAGAATGATCACACTGAGATATTTATAAATAAATGGACACAACTTGAGACCATACTCATCAGTGAAATAAATCAAACTCACATGTATAAATACTGAATAGTTTCCCTAGTATAAAAAAATGATAAGAATACATAAAAGTATGTGATAGTCATGATTCTCAATCATATTGGTTTGAAGCCATATAATGCTTTCACTCATTAATTGCAGTGGTTTTAATCTGGGTTGTTTGATTTTATTGTCTGTGATAGTACAAATATCTATTTTGACAAAAACAAGACATCATAATAACTAGTGCTGATTTAATATCAGATTGTTTTGAAGTCCCATCTAGCTGTTGTTTGTGTGTTTCCATTGGTTTTAACATGTTGTATCTGATTATATATTACTGTATGCGATAGTATAAACAAAATTTTTTATAGGCAAAGAGATAATATAGAAACCGTTGTTCATTTTCTGTTAGCTGGTTCTAAATACCCTGTATTACTTTCATTCTCTTGAATGGCTGCACACTGTCTTGATATATTTGATGCTATAGTATACGAAGTTATACTCAAATAATTCATGGAAAGAGACACTATGGTGACTACTATTATGTCAGGTTATCTGGTGGTGATACACAATTTTGCTTAAATTGTTTGGTTCTGACCTGTGTTGTTCTGTTACTATGTCCTCTTTTATCTCAACCTCCCCCTTTTTTTCCTTTTTTTAAAAAAAATTAATTTATTTTTTATTTTTTTAATTAAGGGAAAATTAAATTAAAAAATAGCAGGATATATTATAGTAACTTTTTTGTTTTCCTGATTTAAAACCCTGCATTGCTCTCTCCATCTTGTTCTGACTGATTTTACTAAGTGTGTAGGATAGAAAACCATATTACTGAGTTTTTGTTGGATTACTGAACAGAACTGTCTGCAATCTCACTGTATGAATGTCCACTTTGTATGCTTTAATTTTCTAATTTGGACGACTGTTTTTAAGATGACAATATGTAATCTATTAACTAGTGATTTCTTACTGTATATTTTTTTCTTGAAATTCTGTATTACTTGTACCCTTTTCCTGCTTTGTTTTTTTTTCTCTTTAAATTAAAAAAAAAAAAAACAGGATGACCTTGAGGGCTTCATAGGTAAATGGAGACAACTTGAGACTATCCTTATTAATGAAATAATCATATTTATACATATCACATTGTGTCTCTAGTGTAAAAAGTAATCAGAAATGTAGGAGTAATAAAACTCAAAATGTGTAATTGCTATTGTAAAAGTGAGGAAAAGAAAGTGATCTAAAAGATATAACTGAATGTATGTTTACGTGTGTAGGACTGATAACCATATTACTAGGTGTTTGTTGGATCATTGAATAGAACTGTTTGTGGTCTTGCTGTTTGTCCAGTTTGTATGCTTTAATTTTGTAACTTGAGCAACTATTTCTAAGAGGACAGTATGTAATTTATCAACCAGTGATATCTTACTGTTTATTTTTCTGAAATTATGTATTATTTCTACGCTTTTTTCTCTTTTGTTTTTTTCTCTTTAAATAAAATTTTAAAAACTAAAAAAGCAAAAAAAAATTATTTTTAACCGAGTTGTTCGAGCCATTACAGCTTTTGGGGGGCAACCTCAGTTCCTTGTCGTGAGGTAACTGTTCCTTCTCGGGGAATGAGCTACTTACAGGATGGTATGCAATATTCTGCTTTTCTTGGAATCTAAAGTGGCAGGTATAGAACAAGGACTCCAGACTTCTAAACATTACTCCAAAGTATTTGGAACTACATGCTGTACAAGCTGGCAATTGGGTATCCTTTGTGAACCCTAAAAATTAGTTTATTTTCCTCTTGGTGTCCACAGTTTTGAAGGGAGCTGGGACAGGCGAGTTATATTTAGAGATAATAACCCTTGTTTTTATGCAGAGCCCAATACACATAGCTGTAAGATAATAAAGGAGGTATAAAATGAAGGCAGAGATAACAAGCTTTGTCGGTGCTTTTGTAACCTTTTGGGCATCTGCAGGCCCAACTTCTAGGTACCTATTATAGGACCCAAACATAGATACTCTTATTATTAATTTTGCAAAATAAAATTTCACTAAATCAAGACCTATACATTTTGGGTTCAGAGTGGATGGAGACACTGGACCCTTACGAATGAAATGGTTTCTGCATCTCCAGGGGTCAAGGGTCATTCAGCCTCAAATCATCAGCCCCTCCAACAGAAGACTCAGGAAATAATTCTGTAACTATGGCTTTTTTGGGTCCAGAGATGAAATCAAATGGGTAAGGACTGTGGTTTTATGACAATGAATTGTATAAAGTATGCCTCATAACTTTAACAATAGCATGACATAACTGTATACAAGTCAGAGATGAAGGAATGAATTGCTGAGCCAGATTCACAGAACTTGGGTTGAAGTCCTGGCATTCCAGAAATGTCTGCATGTCCCCTGGCACTGGAAGGTAAAATAGATCTTTAAAACTTGTGGTTTTGATAGAGATAAATTGCTTTCCAGCTTCCTCATGCTGAGAGTGTAAAACCACTATTCCCCAGCCCTATGTACAAGGCCAATCTAAATCTATCTTGTGTACAATCTTGTTCTGTTTTAACTCTACCCTCTGGTAAACGGGAGAGCCTCTGTGTTTAGGGAGCAAGTTAGTTCCTCCTCACCCCTTTTTGGCCAACTTGTAATTCTGATACTCTTAGTTTTGCCGTGGCCAAGGAATCTGAGAGCCAGCCCTGGTCTAGGTTGACAGCCATAACTCAGCCTTTCTCTCCTTCAGCCTTCTCTTTCCTAGGGGCACCAGGTCTGAGAGTTGCTGGCCTTGATCTGCAGTTTTATCCTAACCCACTGTGCACCTCCATAAAAGGACGGTCAGTGCTGTTGTTTAAAGTCTTCTAGAATTTGGCTTTTCTTTATAAGCTTGGTCTTCACACATGGTTTGTAAGTCTGCTTTGCTGGAATCGGGCTTTGACAGCACTGGAGAATGGGTACGTACCTCAGAGGAAGCCCCCTGCTATCTTTGTCTGGGAAGGGGGATCTATGCTATGCCTCCAAGTGTTTCGACTTGAGTTTCTGTTTCTACTTGCAGTATTTTGAATGGGTTGCACGAGGACTTTGGCTCTGTTTCATAACTTACTTTATGGATTTTGACTCTTATTGGTGTTTGTGCTTGTAGTGTGTTTATTTTGACGGTACCCTGGCCCTACATTCACTGTGTGCTTCTGCAGGTCCCCAACCTTTATTAGTCCCAGTCCCACCTCTTTGACCTTGATTGAAAAGGTACATACCCCTGCAAGACATCTTAACTACTTGTGTGAAGAATGAATTCCTAGAATTAGGATTTAGTTGTTCTGTGGTTTTATTAGCTTGAGCCTAGGCATTCAGTTCAGAGGTCCTGGGAAGAGGAGCCAGAGGCTCTGTGGGGAGGATTGTGGTTGCTGCCACTGTCCTGGCTCCCAGGAGGTAGCCACACTTACATTTGGTCAGGACTATCTGCTCTAGTTCATAGGGGGGTGTCCCTTCCCTGTCCTGGGCCAAGTTATGACTAGTCCAATGACTGCCAGATGCCAGAGTCCCTTCTTGTTTTAAAAGTTTTGCTGCTGGTCACTTCTGGAAAACCCAAAAGTACACCTGATTTCAAAACAGCAAGAGAGTTATGATGCTTCGAACGTTTTTACAGAAACCTGAAGTTCTGGATCCTTTTAAAAATGACATAAAAACATAAGGAATATAGAACCATATAACGTAAAATGTTTCTCTGTATATAATTTGCTGGGAGGAAAGGAGACACATTAAACTCTGACTGATACTAAAATGGTTTTCCAACTTTGTGTCATGCCCACGGGTGCCAACAGTACAAGATTTGTGCCCCCTTGTCTTTGTTTTCCATGAGGAAGAGTGACCTCTAATGCTGACCTGTATTTTCTCTTTAGGGTGGAGTTGTTATCATTCTGCATGTATTGCTTGGATTCCTTCAGATACAGATGGGAAGTGACAGTCCTTTTGTCCTTCTGAATGAGTAGGGCTTTTGATTTGGTGACTCTGACCCAGTCAACCCAACATGAAAATGTCCTAGGGCAATAAGAGCCTCTTCTCCTGGGGAAGGCTGGACTCAACCAGGTTGCAGGTGGGACAAAGGGCAGCCTGTCCCAGCTGGAAAAGTAGCAGTGACATCCTGCCAGCTTTGTCCATGAATAGAAAGCTGAGAAGCAGGCCACGGGCCTGGCCAGCCACTGTCACACACAGGTCCTCCAGACCTTGCTGCCCATTTCCTGTCCCCGGGGTCCCTCGCTGGACACCCGCTGCTCTTCCAGTTCCCTGGCTGGATACAGGTGGCCCTTGCATGTCTTCAGTCATCAGCACCCTGGTGGACACCATCAGGCCTCTCTATCCTTTCTATCCCAGGTCCTCTGGCAGGACAGAGGTGGCCCTTTTCCTTGTTTGTGTAGACACCCCCATCCATCTACCCAGGTCCAATGACTGCCTCAGAGCAGCAATTCATCACTGTCCTGCAGGCTCGCTGTCCTTGCTCCAGGACTTTTCACCTGCTGGCCCCTGTCTGCCAACTTGCAGTTATCCTGTCTCTCTCCTCCTCAGGCCTTGCTGGCCCTGTTTAGACTCCTCCTCCCTGTCTCTGACCTGACCTGCTCCTCCTCACTCCTCTAGGCCCAGCCCCTCACTCCTCTAGGGCCCCATAGGACCACACCCCTTGTCATGGTTTATGTCTGTGCTCCCCCAGGCCTCATGAGTTTGAATTGTGCATTTGTTATTCATTCATTGTATAGTGCTTAGATTGATGGTGTCAGTGCTACACCCACTTAGGGGTGGAGCCAGGATGTGATGTAATGGCAGGAAGAAGCTGTGTCTTGCTCTTTGCTGGTTGGAGCTTGCTGTTTGTAGCCCATGAAAGGCAGCCCAGCCATGCCCGCCTGCCTGGGAGCCAACTGAGCATGGCCTGAAACCTCCCAAAACTGTAAGAAATAAACCTTTCCTTTCCCAACTTGGGCATCAGGTATTTTGTCTCAGCTAGGAGCATAAAGTAACTAAGACACCCCTCATCCGGTGAGCTGCAGACAGACATGTGCACTGTGGCTCAGCTGCCCTGGCGGTGGAGACTCAAGTACAGGCCACATCCACCAGCGAGGACATCTGGGTACAGGGTTGGCTGGAGACTCCCTGGGTTTGAGGAGACATCGGGTTTACAATTCCTAGGGCTGACAATGGGTCTGGTGTTGAGGCATTTAAGGAACTCAGGGAGTTAAGGGTCCTGGGACTGAGGGGGTCCCAGGATGTCTCAGGCAGGGTCGAGGGGGCCGATGTTAGGGGGTCCCAAGATTGAGTGGTCCCAGGGTTGGGGTGACTACCTTTGAGATGTCTGGGGGTTGATTCAAGTGGCCTGGGTTGTGAGGGTTCTCGGGGTCCCAGGGTCCCCGGGATCCCAAGATCAAGAGGCTAGGCATGAGGGGTTCTCTAGGTTGAAGGGTTCCAGGGCTGAAAATGTTTCTAGGGTTCCCAGGTTGTGGGAGTCCTGGCGTTGAGGGATTCCAGGGGTTCAGAGTGTCTCAGGGCCTCAAGGGCTCAGGTTCCCAGGGCTGAGGGGTCCCGGGGTTGAGGGGGCACCTAGTTGTGGGGACCTAATGTTGAGGGTGCTCCGGAAGGTGTGGGGCTCCTTTGAGCTGCCCAGGCTCTGTGGTGGCTGGGGGGGGGGGGGCGGACCTCCTGAGAGGGGGCGCCCAGAGTGGGTTGGGGCGACTGGGCAGGAGGGGCGGGGCGGGGCGGGGCGGGGCCTGTGGGAGGCCGGGCCGGCCGGGCCTTGTCCAGTCCCGAAGGGCGGACGGCTCGCCCCGCCCGCCCTGGTTCAAGTGCAGCCGCAGGCCGAGCCGCAAGCCGCGTCCCGCAGTAGGAAGGCGCGCACGGAGCATGTGGAAGCTGAGCCGGGGCCGGGTGCTGCTGGACGAGCCCCCCGAGGAGGAGGACGGGCCGCAGGGGGCGGCGCAGCCAGGGACCGCGGACGCCCCGGCGCCGGTGAGGGCGCAGGTGGGGATGACCCGGGGCGGCGTGGGGCGCGCGGTGGGCGCGGGCGCGGGGCGGCGCCTGCCCCCCGGAGCGCGGAGCTGCGGAGCTCTGCCCGGCTGGCCGCCGCCTGGGTGTCGCCGGCAGAGTCCGCAGCGGGCCGAGGCCGGGTCCGCAGCCGGCCGAGGCCGGGTCCGCAGCCGTGCGCCGCCCGGGCCCCTGCCTCCCTCCCTCCCTCCCTCCGCGGCGACCGGGTCGGGACGCAGAAGCCCTGAATCATGCTGCTTGCGGCCCTTCCCGAAGCTGGGCGACCGCCTCAGAGGGTGTCCTGGGTCCGAGTCTGTTTGCATAACACGTATTTCCTTTCTGTATACCTCTGATTTTCTGGAGGAGGACGGCAGAGTGCTTGATACCGAAAAATGAAAGGCGCTGGGTGACAAGTGCAGAGATATGTTTGGAATGTCTAGAATTTTTTAATTAAATGGGATCCCAAATGGATCCTGCACGTAGCTCTCCCTCACCCGTCTCCAATGCACTGTTTTTCTGTGTAGTGAAATTTAGGTCAATAACCTAGCACTTTTTGGTTCTGTTTTTAAAATGAAAGTCATAAAATTTATTTTTGTGTTAAATTTTGAGAATAAGCTATGTTTCTTCAGAGGACTTGCATATAGTTTCTGAAATGGTTTCTTCCCCAGTTGGGGTGAAGCACCTTCTCTTGGGAATGAGGTTGTTTCATCCTTTTTGCTCACACTTCTCTGTTGGTCAGTGTTGGTGGCAGATTCATACATGAACTTGACGTGTTCTGATCATTGTCGTCTTCTGGTCTCATCTCTTAGTTTCATAGTGAATGTGTATAATATATTTTAATCATATTCACCTCCTTATTACCTGCTTAAGATTCTTACAGGAGTTCAGTGCTGTTCCCAACTCTCAGAAACTGGAGTCCATTATCCTAAAGCGTTGAAATATAGTTACTGTCTGAATTTGTCTTTGAGAAAGTCTGCTTTTTTTGTTTGTTTGTTTGTTTGTTTGCCTGATACAGGCAAACTCGGGCCTTGTGCATACTAGGACAGTGCCCTATTACTGAGCTACACGCCCACCCCCTTTTATTTTATTTTGAGACCAGGTCTCACTAAAGTACCTCAGTAAGGGTCCTCCTGCTTCGTTCAGTCTCCCAAATCCTGGGATTATACCACTACACCCAGCGAGAAATTGTTGATGTTGTTATTACTATGTACCTTTTATTTTTTAACTCTGAAAAAGTTTGTGCTTACACTGAGTGTGAACTCAGCAGTCCAAGCAGGTTTATTGCTAAAACTGAAGGTCTCTTCTGGGCTAAGAGGCTTTTTTGTGAGTAGTGGTCTTTTGAGGGGTGGGTCAGAGAAACAAGCTTGTAACTTGCTGACATGTTCTCTGTGACCTGCTGACATATCCTCTGGGGACCACTTGTGACCTGCTGATATGTCCTCTGAGCATTGCTCATGAGCTAGGTAAAACAAATCCTATGTTTTCCTAAGGTGCCAGGTGGGCTTATCCGAACTGGTAATGTCCCCATCTGGGCTGTATTATAAATAGCAACTGTTATCTTTAATGATGAGAATTTTTATGTGGTTAGAGATGAGCAGTGTTGCTATTTCAAATGAACTCTTGAAAATTTCAAATGAAGCCCTCCTATGTTGTGCTTCCATTTCTCTGAATGAATCCTGATCTCTCCCTTTCTCTCTTAGTGTTGTGAACTGAACCCTGGGGTACTCTTCCACCAAGCTGTATCGATGGCCATTTTCATTTTTTTAAATTTTGAGACAGGTTCTTTCAAAGTTACTCTGACTGGCCTGGAACTCATGGTGCTCCTGCCTCAGCCTCTCAAATGGACAGAATTACAGATGTGTGCCACCTGACCTAAAACCCGTTTCTTTCTATGAAGTTTTTATTTTGAAAAGTATCTAAGATACAGAGTAGTTGGAAGAATAAAAGATTGAACATCTGCATATCCTCCATCCATACTCAGACACTGGTTAGATGATGAACACATTTGTTAAAGCTCTTTCTGACCTTTTGTTTAAAAAACTGCCATCTATGTTTTTGTCTGCCTCTGTGGTAGCAGTTTTTACATTTTGTATTTTAATACTTTTTTTGGTATGCAATTTGAAGTAGCAAGCAAATTTGAGTGGAAAGTTCAGGTAGTTCCCAAGCACTCATGCCCTGCTCCAGCCTCCCCTGCTAACCAGCACCCTTGCCTAGTAGTCACTGAGGAGCCTGCATAGACACCACCAGAAGCCCCCGTTCACACTAGGGTTCACATTTGGTGCTGGCAATCTGCGGGTTGGGACAGTGTGTGACGACATGCCATGCTACAGCAGCACACAGTAGCCTCACTGTCCCGCAGCCCTCTGTGTACCTACTGTGCCTGCCTCCTTCCCTCCCAGAACCCCAGTAACTGTGATCATGTGCTATCTCTGTAGTTTGACCTTTTCAGGATTCTCAACACACAGAAACTGGAGTTGTTTTAAGCATTTAAATATGGGTACTGTCTGAACCTGTGTTTTGTTTTTTGAAACAGGACTCACTATGTTGGCCAGACTGGCCTTAGACTTGTGATCCTCCTGCCTCAGCTTCCCAAGGGCTGGGAATACAGGTTCATGCCACTATGCCAAGTTTGAAGAATTCCTTTTAGATAATACTGGGATCAGCCTTTCAGATTGGCTTCTTTCACTCAGTAAGATGTATTCAAGATTCTTACATGTCTTTTTACAGCACATAGCTCACTAAGTTTTAGTGCCAGATAATTCTGTGGTCTGGGTGTGCAGTTTCCATTCACCTATTGTTGTTTTCAAAGGCTGGCAGTGATGAGTTAGGCTGCTGCCCATACCGTGTGCGTGCACAGATGTGTTTTCCATTCACTGGGATAGATGTGAGGAGGTGATGGCGGGTTATATGAGAGAAGTGTGTGTAGTTTGATGTGAAGCTGCTCCATTCTGTGTCCCCACTGTCCATGAAGGAGCACAGCAGGTGGTGGAGTCAGACTCTGGTGGTGGCCACTTTCACTGTGTGAGTGGAATCTGTACCTGCACTTCCTCATGAATAAGACATAATATGCAGGTGTTTTCACAACTTATTTGCCATCTGCTTTTCTTCTTTGATGAGGTGTCTTTTTTAAGATCTTTGCCCCATTTTTAAAATGCTGCACAGCCAAGTGTGTTGATGCACACCTATAATCCCATCACTTGGAAGGCTGAGACAGGAGGATTGCCATAAATTTGACCCTGTCTCAAAAAGCAAAACAAAACAAAAACTGTACAGTAAAGGCTTGATTAGTGAGTATAATTTATTCTGGGATCATGATTGTAATCCAAAACACTTATATCAAAGTGAATTTCCATGTTAAGAAATAATGGAAACTCAGATGATCCATACCGTAACTCAAAAATATTCATGTAAAGTGATTATAGTACTGTAATATAATACAAAATAATAAAAGAAATACAAAATATGAGAAATAAGTTAACCTGTGCTGACCTCTGTAAACGTTTGTGGCTGGTGAGAGGGAGAGGAGTGAGGAGGGTGACTGGCAGGATGACCTTCACCGTCACTGATGGAATCACTGCTGTCTGTTGGTGCAATGGAATCATTTTCTTTTCCTTCTCTTTTTGTTCAGCTTTAAAAGGAGCCTATCCAGTGGCACTTGCTTTTGCCTCTTTTTGGAGATTTTATGTAAATATGACATTGCATTGTCATTAAACAGATGCATCGCTCACAGTGCTATATCTTTATTCAATTGGTGCTTTACTACAAAATTTCTCAGTTTTCCACATTTTACACATCTTCCTAATTTCATTTTAAGTGAGGGACTCCTTTGCCTTTTTTCTCCCCTTCCATAACCTCTTGCTGTTGGGAGATGATCGCCCACAGTCTGACAACAAGAGATGGAGATGGGGAGATCACTGGCTCAGTTGTGATGAGGTGATGTTCAGCATTACGAGCTACTCATATTGCAACACATCACTTGTTTATCAATTTAAAATTTATTAAAAATGTCTACTTGTCTTGCAGAACAAGTTACCTGCAATCCAAGGTTTTATTTTGTTTTCTTATTGTTGCATTTTAAGAAGTATTTGTATATTTTGTTTTGCAAGCCTTACTTGATGTGTCTCTACAGGTACCTTTTCATCATCTAATTATCTTGCAGGGATCTTTCCAACTTTAATGACATTCCCTTTATTAATTAGGTCTTTCATGGTTTGTGCCCTTGGTGTAATGTCTAAAAGTCACTACCCTACCCCAATTATCTAGGTATTTTCCTGTGTTACGGTCTACTAGTGAGTTTTGACTGTTTTTTTCTTACTTTATTAAGCCTATCTATAGTTTAACGTGTTGCAGAACTTTGGTATAGAGAAACAAGGAAACTGGGAAACTGTTCACTGTGACAGGTTCTATTGTTCCTCAGGAAGATAGATCTTTATCCCAAAGATAACTTCTTTGAGAATTAAAATTTAAAATTTATGACAAGTCCACCATAAAACTGCTGCCTACTTTTTTTTTTTTTTTTGTAGTGGGAATTGGATCCAGGGCTTACTACATCTCCAGTCCATTTTTATTTTTTTTATTTTCAGACAGGGTCTTACCGAATCATTAGGCTGGACTAGAATTTCTGACCCTCCAGCTTCAGCCTCACAAAGGCCTGAGATCCTAGCAAGGGCCCCTTCCCTATGATGTCTTCAGTAGGTAACCTTCCACTCACAGCCTCTCACCTAGCTGGGTGGTCATCAGTGCCCCCATCTTCACTGTAGTGGAGCCGAGCCTGGTTTCTCGATATAGAGGTGATCATAAAATTTCCTGTTTCAACAGGAAGGGTCAGAAAACTTGAATGTTAGGAAATATAATGAAAAACAAAATTTCCTACCAATCCAAGAAACTTTTTCCATAGTATTAGAAGAAAAAAATTGTTTTATTGCAGTGAATGTTTTACTAAGATGTGAAACTCCTTGCGGGCAGAGTTGAAAGATGAAAGAAACCCTACTCCTACGTGGCAGTAGGCCAACCATGACGACACATTTTTAGGATAAGATAGCTGGTCGCAATGTCTTTGGGAGCAGTTAGGTGACGCTGAGGTTGGCATCCTGTCCCTCCTGATTGTCGGCATAGCAGTGAGAATTCTGCTGGCAGTGAATGGAGCTCAGACTGTGAATGGATGCAGTGAGCACATTCTTCCGTGTTGGGTTCCTGCTGTGCTTCCCCAGGCCTTGCAGCCTACCAGGATGTACTGCTGCAGCAGGGGCACATGCCTCTGGCCTGCTGCTCGTCAGGGCCTGTGCAGTCTCACGGATCTTGAGTGGGCAGCTCCACTGAGAAAGGACTTTGCACAGCACAGGCTCTGTCCTGAGTCAAGAAAAGGGCTGGCATATACTGTGCTCAGCACACCTTGAAGAGATATGTAGAGACCCAGGGTGTTAAATGCCACATGCAGGGAGGCCCTGGGATTGGGGTGTGGGGTGACTACCTAAGCAGAAGTGGGAAGGGGAGGGCAGGTGTGTTTCTCAGTGAAAAAATAGTGCCTCAATCCTGGGTCAGCAGAGTTCTCCAGTCATCGTAGGTGGACACTGGGCTCTCCTCAGGTCCAGGTAGCTCAGCTCCTGAGAAGGCTGTAGATTCCCTTCTGGAGGGACAGAGCAGTGCTTTGTAATGGAATAGGATGCAAACATCTTTTACTGGTCACATTAAGATGTTAAAAGTTTCGATGCAAATTTTAAATTCAATATATCCAAAGTACTAATTATATCAACATGTAATCAATAAAAACTTGTGAGATATATATTTTATTTTTTGTATACTTAGTCTTTTACATTTTCAGCACATCTCATTTTGATGCTAAATTTTTATGAGAATACTTTTATGAGAAATCAGTATTTAAAAGTTGTAATATGTACAGTCATAAAAGTAGATTATTTTATGACTTGTTTCAAACTTACTGAAAAGTTTTCCGGCAACTGAAATTGAATATCAGAGTTTTTGAGGGTTTTTGTTGTTGTTGTTGTTTTGTTTTAATCTTTTTGAGACAAGGTCTTGCTATGTAGTCCAGGCTGGCATTGGATTCATTTTGTAGCCCAGGCTGGTCTCTAACTTGTAGCAGTTTTGTTACCTCAGTCTCATGAGTGCTGCGGTTACAGGTGTGTGCCACACACTAAAGTGAAATTTAAATTATTAAATGTTTAGTTCCATTAGCCTACTTCTGGTTCTCAAAGGCCACTTTCAGCTAAAGCCAGTTGGGCTAGACACAGAGCTTTAGAATCTCCCAAACTGAGATCGATTCATTAAAAAGGGGTTATAGATTTCCTGCTTGCTAGAGCCTGCGATACCACTAGAAAGAAGTATCAGTGTCCTCTCCTGTGAAAGAACTTATGTGAGGGAGGAAGACTTGGGGCTTGACTGTTTCTCCAAGCGTCACGTACTGTTCTGTGCAGTGTACATATGTTGAGTGACTTTCTCATTGCTAGGACACCAGTACTCAATACAACTTCATGGAAGAAAAGTTTATTATGGTTCAGTTTGTAGAGGCTTCAGTCCATAGTCGGCTGACTCCAGGGTAGGGTGGCATGGCAAATCAGTCATGAAGTAGAAAGAGATAAAGGGAAGTGAGGAGAGGACCCTTCCAGCCCATGACCTCAGTGACCATTTCCTCCCACCAGGCTTCATCTCCCAATATCACATTTAGCTATAAACTAATCCACTAAGTGAACTAATCCACTGATGAGTATCACACATCTGTGATCCAATCACCTCCCCAAAGCCCCACCTATGAAAGCATGAGGCTTTGGGTAGGCATCTAGATATAAACCATAACTTCCTGCCCTTGACCTTCAAAAGACTTATGTGCATATCTTTATGCAAAATGGGTTTAGTCCATCTTTAAGAGTTGCCAAAGTGCTAACAATTCCAGCAGTGCTAAAAAGTCCAAGTCCAAAGTCTCCTCTAAGATTTAAGGCAAACTCTTAGCTGTGAACTCCTGTGAAAATGAAAAATAAAAGATAAACATTGTAGACATATCGAGGCACAGGATAAATATTTCCATTCCAAAAGGAATAAATAGGAAAGAAGAGGACCAAAACAAAACCGAAACCCAGTGGGGCAGACCTTAGTTCTTTCCTCTAGCTCCATTTCCAGCACTTCTGGTGAGACGTAAACTGTCTTGTCAGGCCCTGCCCCAACTGCATTCCTGGTGGTTGTAGCCCTCATGGCCTCTCCTGCAGGCTGACTTTGCTTATAGTTGGAGGCTTTCCTCACATGATTCTGCTTTCTGGAGTCTGTACTACACTTTCAGCTTCACATTCAGCTTCATGCACTGCTGTCTCACTTTGTGGCTCTTTGACCTCGAGTTCCTGCTCTGGAGTCACCCTGGCCCCAGGAGGAAGACAGACTGTTCTCCCATGGCTCGCATTCAACCAGGAAGGAAGTAGATTCTCAAAGGCCAGGAAATGGTGAGGAGCTTGCGCTAAGGAGACACCCTGTGGCTCTGTGTGAGTTTTTCGTGTGTGTTTATTAAAGAAAGAAACTGTGACTTATCTATGTAATGTTGTTGCTGGAAGAACAGCACAATTCTGCACAAATTATCATCGAACTGGCAGGTATTAATTAGTTCTAGAATTTGAGAGGTAGCTACATGTTCTTTTGATTGCTTACTGCCAGATAGCCAATAGCCTGCTTTCTGTAGCAAAAGGCCCTGGAAAATGAGTCTCTCCTGAGTTAGAGGACAGAGTAGGACCTTACTAAGGTGCCTAGGCACTGCAGTAAGTGTCTGCCACTCATTTCATTAAACTGGACACCCACACCTTACAGGAGGGGAGGTTTACATTTGGCTTATAGTTTCAGAAGATTCAGTCCACAATTGGCTGACTCCAAGGCAGGAAAACCATGGCAAATGGGTGTGGTGGAAAGCTGTCCACTTCATTGTAGCTAGGAAGCAGAGCAGGGAAGCAGTGCCAGAGATCACAGCTCACCTGCACACACCTGGCAATGTTATTTACTCTCGAGAGCCAATCCAGTTGACCAATTTAATTGTCACATCCTACCCCCATCAGCTTCACACGCAAACATATCTTTTTAAACCATACCTAATTTTCAAATAAACACAAGATCGAAATTCTGCCATACATGCTACAACTGTCCTGCACACAACTGAAAATACACAAGTCCCTTCCCCAAATCCCAGCAATTCCAGCATTTCTTTAGAGTCTGTGTCAAGACACCTCAGAGTCTCAAGGTAAACTATTAGCTGTGAGCGCCTGTAAAATTCAAAAAGCCTGTTTCAAAATACAGAACTCAAAAAGGCTAAGCATGTAACTTTGTTCTGTATTTTGAAACAGGGTTTTGCTTGGCCTTGAACTCAAGATTCTCCCGCTTCAATTTCTTGGTATTATAGGTGTGCATCATGGAACCCATCTGAAGTCATTACTTTTAATGTAATTAAATTTTAAATTCTCCTAAAAGGATAAAAGTCAATATGCATCCAGGGGTGGTGACATATACTGTAATTGTAGCACTCTAGGAGACTGAGGCAGGAAGATTACAAGTTTGAGCTCAGTCTGAACAACTTCTTTTGTCTGAACAGTAATCTTTTGTCTCAAAATAAAAAATAACATACTATAGAAATGATCCCTGAAAGCACAGCCAGGGATTTAGCTCAGTGGCTAAGCGCCTGCCTGGCAAGCACAAGGTTGTGAGTTTAATCCCTGGTACCTAAATAAATAAATAAAAATAAATAATAAAAAAGGGCTGAGGAAATAGTTCAATGTGGAAGCCTTGGTTTTAATCCGTAGTATTAAGACAAGGTTCAAATTTTTCTTAATACTTTCTATATGATGTTCATTTTAGATATAAGAGCACACATAGGCTGAAAATGAAAATATTGGAGAGCATAATCCATACAAAAAGTGCTCCATGCTTGCCATAGAAAAATGCCAGAAGTGACCATACTCATAGGCCATGGAAGGAAGAACTGTCACAAGATGCAAAGAACATTATACAATGATGAAAGTGTCACAGGGAAAGTATAAATAAATATGCACCTGGCACCAGATCACTCAAACATGATAAAACATTAAAATAATTAAGAGAGTAACAGTACATAGTAGTGATAGATGATATGATCTATATGTAGAAAGTCCATATTCCAATAAAAAGTGTTAAAATTAATGAACAAATGTAGCAAACCAACAAGAAACCATTGCTTGTATTTTTATACACTAACAATAATCTAAGAAGGAAAGTAAGGAAACAGACATACATACATTTATTTATACTTATAAGGATACCAATAAGAATAACACAGGAATAAACAAAGGATATGAAAGATTTATATGCTGAAAACAAAACATTGGTGCAAGAAATGAGTTGGAAGACTTAATGTTGTTAAAATGTACTTCTACCTAAAGTGTTACACAGATTTAGTATAATCCCCACCAAAATCCCAAAGGCATTTCTTTTTGCAGCAATAGAAAACATGTCCTAAAATTTGTGTGGCATTTCAGAGGATTGTAATAGCAATTTTGAGAAAGACAAAGCTGGAGGTCTCACATTTCTTGACTTGAAAACATAAAACAGTAGTAATAAGACAGTAATCAAGGCATGAGGACAGACATAGAGAACAAATAAGTGGACCAGATAGTCAAAAGAGTAAACAGGTGTCATGTGTGTGGTCAGATGATCTTCCACAAAGTAGATGAGCTGGGCGTGGTGGTGCATACCTGTAATCCCAGCACTAAGGAGGCTGAGACATGAGGATTTCTGGGAGCTCACACCCATTTTGGACTACATAGTGAGTTCAAGGCCACCCTGAACCACACAAGGAGACCCTATCTCAAAAAAAAAAAAAAAAAAAGTAGCATCTTGGTTGCTAATGGTTGGATGAGAAAGGGGTGTTCAAATCTGTTCAGAGTTCGTTTTACAAGATAAAGTTTGAAAGATTTGTTGTGTATCTGTGTGCAAAGTTAACACTTCTGAACTGTACACTTAATAATGATCAAGATGATGATAAACTTTATTAAGGCTTTTACCGTGTTTAAAAAATTCAGGCCTAGGCCACTCATGCTACCCAGCTGATTTAAAATTGGGAGTTCCCACAACCCCCAACCAGACTGAACCATTTACTAGTAGAGAAACTCACATTCCAAGGGACTTTGTATCAAGCAAAGAAACCCAGCTGACACAGGGGAGAGTCTCCATGGTTTCATCTTTTCCAGAATGTCACACAGTTGAAACTATATGGTGTTTAGCTTTTTCAGGTTACTTTCTTTCACTTAGCTAAATGCATGGAATTTCCTACATGTCTTTTCATGGCTCAGTAACTCATTACTCAGTAACTCATTCCTTTATCCATTCACTTGTTGATGAGTGTGTAAGTTGTTTTCCACTTTTGGCTGTTATGTACAATGCTATCATAAACCTTTGTGTACAATATTTTGCATCCTTTTTTCATTTTCATAGATATGCTCCTGAGAGTGGGCTACATGGCAGTTTTGTATTTAGCTATTTGAGGACCTGATGCTGTTTCTCAAAGTGGCCACACCATTTTATATCCCCATAGGCAGAGTTTAGGATTCTCCACATCCTCACCAACACTGTTTATTATCTGATTTTTTTCTTCTAGCTATAGTTGTGTAAATATTATGTCATTGAATATTATTGTGTAAATATTATTGTCATTTGAATTTGTGTTTTCCTGAAGCTTATGATATTGAGAATCTTTTAATATGCTTAATGGCTATTTGTACAGTTTTCTTACAGACTTTTCTATTTGATCTTTACTCATTTTTTAAAAATTGGAGATGTGGGCCTGTGGGTTGCGTAAGTCCAGCGGAAACCTGGAACTCTCCTGTTCACCTGGGGGCCAGGCTCCTCCAGCTCCCTGTTGGTCTGGTAAGACCAGTGGAGGCAGGGAACCCTGCCCTAGGCCCGCAAACTGTTATCTCTGCCCAGGGCCCTGGATCTTGCTGCTTGTGGGTTGCGTAAGTCCAGCAGAGGCATGGAACTCTCCTCTTTGCCTGTAGGCTAGGCTCCTCCGGCTCCCTGTTGGTCCAGTAAGACCAGTGGAGGCATGGAACCCCGCCCTTGGCCTGGCGAACTGTTTTCTCTGCCTGGGGCCCAGGATCCAGCTTCCTGTTGAAATCAGTGAGTAAGGAGGAAGCAGGGACCTCTGGCCCACCCTGGCTGACCTCTCTACCTCACTTGGAACAAAACTTGACGCACAAAAATATAAGAAAATGACAAAACAAAAGACCAAAATGCAGTCTCAAACATCCAGCCCATCCCAAGAAAGCCTAGGAGCCATGTGCATAGAAGAAAATATATGCCACATTCCTGAAATACCTGAAATAACAGTAACTGAAATAAAGAAGCAACTCGGGGAAGCCTTAAAGGAAATCAAACTAGAAATAATCTCCCAGGTAAAAGAAGAAATGATAAAAGAAATGACGGAGATGTTGAACATATCTAAAGAAGACACAGTTAAAAAACTTGAGTAGATAAACAAAAAATAGAATCCCTGGATGAATAATATAAGAAACAAACAGAATATATAAAGCAGATGCAAAGAGATATACAGGAAATAAAAAACTCCATCAAAAGTTTTAAAAACCTCCTCAATGAATGTGAAGATAGAATTTCAGACCTTGAAGACAAGATTGCAGCCAGTGAACAGGAAAGGAAAGATCTTTTAAAAATAATAAATCAGGAAATAACAATTCAACACCTGCAAGATGATGCAAAAAGGAACAACATAAGCTTAATAGGGATAAATGAAAAAGAAGGGAACAACATAAAGGATGTCAAGAGGATATTTAGAGAAGTAATAGCTGAAAATTTCCCAAACATGAGACTAGAAACCAATATCAAGATCAGTGAAGCATATAGAACTCCAAATAGCCATAACCAAAATAAAACTACACTCAGACACATAGTAATGGCTATCCCAGAAATCAAACAGAAGAATAGAATATTAAAAGCTGTAAGAGAGAAAAGATAGATACTATAAAGGAAAACCTATCAGAATCACAGCAGACTTCTGAGCACAAACAATAAAGTCAAGAAGAGCATGGAGTGAAGTATTTCAGATCCTAAAGGAAAATGATTTCCAACCTAGGCTGATGTATCCTGCAAAACTGTCCTTCAAAATGGATGGAGAAATAAGATACTTCCATGACAAAGAACAGCTGAAAAACTACATGATCACCAAGCCAACCCTGAAAAGAATACTGAAAGACAGCCTAGATGCATCTAGGGAAAAACCACTAAACAAAGCAGACAATTAAACAGAACTGAAAGACAAAGATGCAACAGCAGAAAGATAACATGTCAACACTAAGCCAATATATAACAGGTATAACCATTAATGTAAATGGTCTCAATGCACCAATTAAAAGAAACAGACTGGCAGAATGGATCAAGAAATAAAATCCAACCATATGCTGTCTACAAGAAACCCATCTAACCCAAAAGGATACCCACAGACTGAAAGTCAAAGGATGGAAAACAATACTTCATGTAACAGGAACCCCCCCAAAAAGCAGGGGTGGCTATTCTGTTTGCAGACAATGTGAACTTCAAACCAATAATGATCAGAAGGGATAAAGAAGGTCACTACATACTGGTTAGGGGAAAACTCCAAGAGGAAGAGATAACTATCTTAAATATATATGCACCAAATTCCAGAGCACCCAGTTATATAAAACAAGTACTAACAGAAATGAAAAACCCAGTTAACCGTGACACAATTCTAACAGGAGATCTTAACACACCATTGACACCAATGGACAGATCAACCAGGCAGTTTTGCAGGATACATCAGACAGAAAATCAGCAAAGAAATAAAAGAACTGAATCGCACCTGTGAACAAATGGACTTAATAGACATATACAGAGTATTCCACCCAACAACAACAGAATACACATTCTTCTCAGCAGTACATGGGTCATTTTCTAAAATAGACCATATATTAATCCACAAAACATATCTAAATAAATGCAAAAGGGTTGAAATCATCCCTTGCATGCTATCGGACCATAGTGCTATGAAATTAGAAATTAATGATAAAAGATACTACAAAATTCCCACAAACACATGGAAACTGAATAACACACTTGAGTAATCAGAGGAAATCAAAGAAGAAATTAAACATTACCTACAAGAAAATAAAAACACAAATACAACTTACCAGAATCTGTGGCATGCAATGAAAGCTGTCCTCAGAGTAAAATTTACTGCACTGAGTTCCCATATCAGGAAAACAGAATGAATACAAATAAACAACATGATGTTACACCTCAAACATCTAGAAAAAGAAGAGCAGGTCAAGCCCAAAGCCAGAAGAAGAGAAGAAATTATAAAATCAGAGAAGAAATCAATGCAATAGTGACTAAAAAAATCCAAAAAATCAATGAATCAAAGAGCTGGTTCTTTGAAAGAATAAGTAAAATTGATAAGCCCCTAGTCAACCTTATTTTAAAAAGGGAAGAAAAAGCTCAAATTCATGCAATAAGGAATGAAAGAGGAGAAATCACTACAGACCCAATAGAAATACTGAAAAATCATCAACACCTATTTCAAAAACTTCTACTCTCAAAGGTTTAATAACACAGAGGAAATGGACAGATTCCTAGAAGCATACGAAATACCAAAGCTAGGTCACGAAGATGTAAAACTACTGAATAACCCAATTTCTATTAATGAAATCGAAAAGGTAATTAAATCCTTACCTACAAAGAAGAGTCCAGGCCCAGACGATTCACTGCAGAATTCTACAAGAAATACAAAGAACACCTAATGCCAACACTCCTCAAACTCTTCAGTGAAACTGAAAGGGAAGCAATCCTTCCTAAGTCATTCCTGGAAGCAAATATTACTCTAGTACCAAAACCTGAGAAAGACCCAACTAAAAAAGAGACTAATCTACATATCAATCTCCCTAATGAACACAGATGCAAAAATCCTCAATAAAATATTGGCAAATAGGATGCAGCAAATCATCAAGAAGATCATACACCATGACCAAGCGGGATTCATCCCAGGCATGCAGGCATGGTTCAATATATGTAAATCAATAAATGTAATACACCATATCAATAGAGCCAAAAGTAAGAACCACATGATCATTTCTATAGATGCAGAAAAAGCTTTTGATAAGAACCCTGCAGGAAATCGGAATAGATGGCCTTACCTCAATATAATACAGGCCATCTTTGACAAACCAACAGCCAATATCATACTAAATGGCCAAAAATTGAAGGCCTTTACTTTAAAATTAGGGACAAGACAAGGATGTCCCTTATCACCGCTCCTATTTAATATAGCACTGGAAATACTAGCCAGAACAATTAGAGAAGAGAGAGAAATAAAAGGTGCAAAGATAGGAAAAGAAGACGTTAAGCTATCATTATTTGCAGATGACATGATACTCGATATAGAAGATCCCCAAAACTCCATTGAAAAACTGCTAGATATAATAAATAAATTTAGTAATGTAGCTGGCTATAAAATCAATACTCAAAAATCAATAGCATTCCCATACACTAACAACAAAGTCATAGAGAAATAAGAGAAGCCACACCCTTCACACTAGCAACCAAAAAATGAAATATCTAGGAATTGCTCTCACGAAAGAAGTGAAAGACCTATATAGGGAAAATTATAATACACTGAAAAATGAAATTGAAGATGATCTCAGAAAATGGAAAAACATCCTTTGCTCATGGATAGGGAGAATAAATATTGTCAAAATGGCCATTCTCCCAAAACTTTTATACAGATTCAATGCAATCCTGATAAAAATACCATCAACATACCTCATAGATCTCGAGAAATCACTCCTAAAATTCATCTGGAGAGAGAAGAGACCCAGAATAGCAAGAACAGTTCTAAGCAGCAAAGGCAAGTTAGGAGGCATCACAATCCCTGACTTGAAGTTATACTACAAAGCAATGGTAGTAAAATCAAGATGTACTAGACCTAAAACAGAGCTGAAGATCAGTGGAATAGATTAGAAGATACAACCACAACTGCAAACACACTCAACCACCTTATCTTTGATAAAGGGGCCAAACAGGTTCACTGGAAGAACAGCAGTCTCTTTAATAAATGGTGTTGGAAAAACTGGCTCTCCATATGCTGAAAACTAAAACTAGACCCTTGCTTATCACCATGTACTAAATTAAAATCTAAGTGGATCAAAGATCTGAATATTAAAACAGAAACACTAAATCTATTGGAAGACAAATTGGGTAAAAACCTTGAATATATAGGAGTAGGTAGAGAATTCATGAACAGGACTCAAACCGCACGGGAAATACTTCCAGAATCAATAACTGGGATTGCCTCTTATTAAAAAGTTTCTGCGTGTCAAAAGAAGTCTCCAGTGTGGTGAGAAGAAAACCCACAAACTGGGAAAAAATCTTAGTGAACTGCCCTTCAGACAAAGGACTTCTGTCTAAAACATAAAGAATTAAAAAAAATCAGACCCCCAAAATTCAAAGACACAATCCATAAATGGGCATCTGAGATGAATAAACAATTCTCAGATGAAGAAATACAAATGGCAAATAAATATATGAAAAAATGTTCCTCATCATTGGTAATTAGAGAAATGCAAATCAAAACCACACTGAAATTTCATCTCACTCCTGAAAGAATGGCCAAGATCAAGAAAACCAACAACAACAAATGCTGGAGAGGCTGTGGGGAAAAAGGAACTCTCCTGCACTGTTGGTGGGAGTGTAGACTAGTGTAAGCATTGTGGAGATCAGTCTGGAGATTTCTCAGACTGGAAGCCCCATTTGACCCAGCTATACCACTTCTAGGCATATTCCCAGAAGAACTGAAAGCATCATACCACAGTGATATATGTGCACCCATGTTTATAGCAGCACAATTTGTAATAGCCAGATCTGGGGAACAACCTAAATGTCCATCAACTGAGGAATGGATAAAAAAGTTGTGGTATTTTTATACAATGGAGTACTACTCAGCTATAAAGAATGACCACATTGAGACATTTATAAATAAATGGACTCAGCTTGAGACCATACTCATAAGTGAAATAAATCAAACTCACATGTATAAGTACCGAATAGTTTCCCTAGTGTAAGGAATGATAAGAATACATAGAAGTATGTGGTAATCATGATTCCCAGTCATATTGGTTTGAAGCCATATAATGTTTTCACTCATTAACTGCAATGGTTTTAACCTGGGTTGTTCGATTTTAGTACCTATGATAGCACGAATAGCTATTTTGAAGAAAGCAACACAACATAAAAGCTAGTGCTGATTTAATATTGTCTTGTTTTAAAGTCCCATCAAGCTGTAGTACATCTGTTTCCACTGGTTTTAACATGTTGTATCTTACTATATTTCACTATATGCTATAGTATAAACAAAACTCTTTATAGGCAAAGAGATAATATAGAAACCGTTGTTTGTTTTCTATTAGCAGGTTCTAAATTCCCTGTAATTCTTGCATTCTCTTTAAAGGCTTCACACTGCCTAGATACACTTTATATTATAGCACGTGAAGTTATACTCAAATAATTCAAGGAAATAGGCTCAGGCTACTGTTATGTTAGATTATCTGGTGGTGAAACACTATAATGCTTGAATTGCTCAGTTCTGCCCTGCATTGTTCTATTACAATATCCTCTCTTATCTCAACCTTCCCCCTATTTTTAAATTAATCTATTTTCTCTCATTTTTTTAATTAAGGGAAAACTAAATTAAAGAATAATGGGACATATTATAGTAACTTTCTTGTTGTCCTATTAACCTGACTTGAACCCCAGTATTGCTCTCCCTATCTTGTTCTGTCTGATTATTATATATTCTATTTTGTTTGATAGTATCAAGTTTGAGGGTAGAGGCAATCACTTTGAAGGCAATAAGATATACTATGATGCCCAATATGGATTGACTATCATCCTTTTTTTTGAAATCCTGTAAGGTCCTCAGTGTATATTTTATTGGTTTTGTTCCATATTGTTTTGATCAATTCTATTATACCTGATGATATAGACAACTCAGTTTGAAAATAGCAAGAGGCACAATGGTAACCACTTTTGATCACCTGGTATTCTATTTTTGCACCACGTGCTATGCCTGCCCTTCTGTTCTAGCTGACTGTGTTTTGCTTAGTCACATTTGTTTTTATTCTCTTCAAAAAAGTAATAAGAATCGTGAGAGTAATAAAACCCTAAAAGTCTAATTGTTATTGTAAACAAGAGAGGAAAGTAAGGTGGACTAAGGGATATAACCGCAGGTATGTTCGAGAGTGTAGGACGGAAAACCATATAACTGAGCTTTTGTTGGATCATTGAACGGAACTGTCTCCAATTCCACTGTATGCTTTAATTTAGTAATATGGACAACTGTTTCTGGGAAGATAATGTGTAGCCTGTTAACTGGTGATTTTGTACTATATATATTTTTTTCTAGAAATACTGTATTATTTGTACCCTTTTACTGCATTGGTTTTTTATGTCCGTTCTTTTTTCTTCTCTCTTTAAGTAAAAAAAAAAAAATGGAGATGTGTATTTTTATTGTATTTTAAAGTTCTCTGTGTATTCTAGGTAAAATCCCTGTATTGTATGCATGAGATGCAGTTAGTTTCTTTCACTCAGTCTGTTCTTTGTTCTCTTGATAGTGCCTTTGAAGCATGCAGGTTTTAAATTTTGCTAAAGTTCAAGCTGTTTTTTTGTATTGCTCTTGGTTTTGGTATCTCATCTTTTTCCAAATTCAGAGTCATGAAAATTACTCTCACATTTGCTCCTAGCAGTTTTGTAGTTTTGGCTCTTATATTTAGGTCTTTGATCCACTTAAATTAATTTTTGTACCTGGTGTGAATTAATGATTCAGCTTCATTCTTTTGCATGTAGTATTCAGTTGTCATGTCACCATTTGTTGACCAGAGAGTCCTTTCTCTACCTAGTTGTCTTGATACTCTTCTTGCAAAATCAGGCTGCCACTGAAGTGTGGGTCTAGTTCTGGACCTGCGCTGCTGTTTGCTTGGTCTCTGCCTGCAAGTTAGCACCACACTGTCTTGATTGCTAAGTATTTGTGTTAAGTCTTGAAATGAGAACCTTTGCTTCTTTGCTTACTTTGTTTTCTTTTTCTAGATTGTTTACAATCTTATTTTTCCATGTGAATTGTAGAATTGACCTACCAATTTTATGGAAAAGTCAGCTAAGATCCTGATAGGAATTATTTTGAATCCATATTGCTAAGTTTAGAGGAATACTGCCATTTTAACCATGTTTTTATGTTCTAATGATATGCTTGCTATGTAAGTAGATTTTTATAAATATTTCAAAAAAGTTTTTCAATTTTCAGAGAATGAATTTTAAATGTCTCATGTTTATTCATAGATATTTTTTAACATGATTATGAATGGGATTGTTTTAACTTCACTTTTGGATTGATCTTTATTGGTGTGTAAGAACACACTAGATTTTTGTATACTGATCATGTATTTTTTTCCCTAGTACTAGGGTAGGGAATATGAGCCCAAGACAGATCTTTATTTTGAGACAGAGTCTTGCTAAATTGATAGATTGCCCAATCTGGCTTGAATTTGAAATTGTCTTGCCTGAGCCCCACAGAGTACTGAGAGGTGTGTACTACCACACCCCACTTTTTGTATATTGTGATATTGCTGAAATCTATTGTGGTAGTTTTTTAGTGGGTTAATTCGAACTTTCTATATAAAAAGATCGTGTAATCTGCCATAGAGATCATTTAACTTTTTTTTCCCTATCTGTATGCTTTTTTTTGTTTCTGTTTTTGACTGATTGCTCTGGCTGGACTTTCTTGCACAGTGTTACAAAGGAGTTGATACTCTTGTCCTTGGTCTTAGGAGGAAATCTTTCAAACTTTCAACACTTAGTATGATAGTAGCTGTGGGTTTTTCATAGCCGCCCATTATCAATTTGGGATTTTTTTTTATCATGAAAGGGTATTGGATTTGATCAAGTGGTTTTTTCCTTTCTTTTATCTCTCATTCTCTTCTCCTATCCATCTTCTTTCTTTTCTAGTGCTGAGGATTGAACCCAAGGATCATCTACCACTGAGCTGTGTCCCAGTCCTGTTAGCTGGGATGACACACATGCACCACACACCAGGCAGTGAAATGCTTTTTATACATCTAGTGACGTGATCATGTGAGCTGTTTTCCTTACTGTCTTTTTCTGTGGTAGTGGGTATGGGACATGCTCTTATTTGCCTAGCATATATGAAAGCCTGAGTTCATCACCAGTACTGAATCTTGTTCTCTTGATATGACAACTTTTTTGTTTTTATATACTGAACCATCTTGCATTATAGAGATAAAACCCACTTGACCCAGTGTGTCATTTTATTTATTTTTGAATTCATTTTTATTAGCATTTTATTGAGTATTTGTGGGATTATATTTATAAGATATATTAGTCTACAGTTTCCTTTTCTTATGATGCCTTTGTCTGGTTTTGCTATCAGTTTAACACTGCCCTGACAAAACGAGTTCTTTCCTTTTCTACATTTTGGAGGAACTTCTACAGAGTTGGTCTAAGTCTTCTTTAAATAGCTGGCAGAATTCATCAGGGAATATATCTGCACCTGGCATTTTATTTGGGGCAGGTTTTTGATGACTACCTTTAACCTGTGTTTTAGTTGTGTTTATTTGACACTTTTATTCTATTTGAATATTTTCAGTTTGACATTTAGCATAATTGGTTGATGTTACCATCTATTTTTAATAGTGTTATGGATACTAAATATGTCCCCCCAAAGCCTCACGTGATCATGGGGATTTGGGGAGGTGGCTGGATCTGGCTGTATAATGCTGGGATCAGTGATGTAATGCTGGGATTGATTCACAGTGCAATGCTGGATAAGAATATAAGGGTCAGAGAGGGCTGCTGTTGTCTTGGTGTTTGTCATCTGCTCGCTTCCTTCTGGCTTGCCATGAACTGTTTCTCCTCTGTGATGCACATCTGCCATGCCACTCTACCTTGGAGCCAATCAATTACGGACTGAAACCTTTACAAACTATGAACCAAAGTAGACTTTTCCTCCTTTAACTTTGGATGCAGAGGGCACAAGATGTCTATTTTGGGTATTTTATCTCAGCAGTGGTTAAAGTAATTAAGACAAGTAATATGATTGCAGTTACTTAAGATTTTAGTGTGATTGTGTCCAGTGTCTCGCTAAGGGGAACTAAGAACAGTATCTAGATCTTTGGCAAGGATGTGGGGTTTTGGTACCTCTGGACTGACCTGCACCTTGCACAAGAAAGCCCAGAAGAGTTTGTTGCCTTCTGATTTGTAACATTGGAACCTGGCCAGGGATGCCAGTGGTGCTGTTATGGGAAGACCATGGAGATGACCGATATGCTTGACCACAGGAGGAGACATCCTGTTGTGCCTACTGCCCACCCCAGAAGGCCAAGAACAGGCAAACCTCAGCAGCACAGTGTTCAGACAAATGTGGGAAAGTAAGAAAGAATGGAAGATGAGGCCTTCTGCTGTGTGTGGTGCAGTATATTGCGTGTAACTCAGAGAGCCGTGGAGCTCTGTGAGGGTTGGCATTTTGCCCCTGAAGCAGGAGGGAGCCTTAAACCCTCAAACGATTTAAAGAACTGAGTTTAACACTCTGTGCTCCTGAGAGTTTGCAGTCCTGCCCAGTGTGTGGCTGCTGCCAGCTGTCACTTCCTGGGCCTGTGTGTCACACAGGTCTCCAGGGCAGGCTTCTATTCTCCACCTGCACTGCTCCTCCTATCTCCTGGACCCCTTATTTTCCCTCAGTTTTAATTTATTATTTTAAGCACAGGAAATCTGGATCCATTATCTGTCCAGTTTTATCTTCTACTGAAATCAGCCAGACCTATTTCTGTAATATTTTGTTTACAGCATGGTGTTTATAATCACTAGCAGTTCCTGCCCTGGCCCTGGTAAGCCTGCTGTGGCCTGAAGCTCCCTGTCCTGGAGCTTCCTTGAGGCCACTGCTCATCCTTTTTTTATTTTCCAAAATCTATTTTATTTTAAAGAAAAAAAAAGAAGGGAAAAGATATAAAACAAAATTTCAAAACACATCAATCGGGGCAACTATGGTACATACACTGCGCATTGTCGACCTCAAATCATTCACTCAGAGCACAGGACATCTGCATTAAGTTGTCTGAACAACACCAGCGCAACTCTTTCTCTTCAGTGAACTCAGAGAAATCAGTAATATAACTATCTTAACTATCTTTTTATATACTTGCATATACATATACATATACATACGTTGTTTTTTCAGCTTCTTACACTAGTGAGACAATATGATGTTTACATATGTGTATCTTATTTCACTTATGAGTATAGCCTCAGGTTACATCTATTAAGCTATTAAAAGCTCATTTATCCTTCTTTATGGCTGAGTAGTGCTCCATTATTTAAAAAATCACATCTTTTTAATCTATTCCTCAGTCAATGGACTTTTAGGTGTTTCCAAGATCTGGCTATTACAAATTGTACTGCTATAAACATGAGTGCATATACATTGCTGTGATGGGATGTTTTAATTCTTTTAGGAAGATACCCAGAAGGAAAATAGCTGGGTCAAATGGGACCTCTAGTCTTAGTTTTCTGAGGATTCTGCACACTTATTTCCACAGTGGTTGCATCAGTCTGCATTTCTACCAACAGTAGAGAAGGGTTTGTTTTTCCCTACATCCATGCCAGTATTTGTTATTGGTTGATTTCTTCAAAATAGCCATTTTTCCAGGTGTTTTAATATGCATCTCTCAAATGACCAGTGATGTGAATGTTTTTGCTGTTTGTGTTTCTTTGTCTGAGAAGTGTGTATTCATCTCAGATGCCCATTTTTGAATTGGGTCTTCAAATCTTGGAGGACTGATTTTGTTTTTTAAGTATTTTATATGGTCTTGAAAGCAATCCTTTGTTTGAGAAACAGCTGGGGCAAACATTTTATCTCATGCTGTGGATTGTCTCTTCACTCTATTGGTGGTTTCTCTTGCTGTGCAAAAACTTTTCAATAAAATGAGATTCCAGTTGTTGATTCTTTGTGATAGTTCCTGTACAGTTGGTGTTTTGTTTATAAAGGCTTTGCCTATACTGATGTCTTCAAGAGTTTTGCCTATTCTGTCTTCCAGCAGATTTAATGTTTATGTTTTAATATTAAGATCTTTAATCCATTCCAATTTTAATTTAGTGCATGATAAAAGATATGGGTCCAGTTTTAATCTTTGACATGTGTAAAGTCAGTTTTTCCAGTACCATTTATTAAAGAGGCTATCTTTCTTCCAGTGAATGTGTTTGGCACTTTTGTGAAAGGTAAGGTAGATTAGTGTCTCTGGAGTTCTTTCTGCATTTTCTACTCTGATCCTTAATATTCAGGTCCGGTTTTTTCCCCCCAATACTACACTGTTTTTATCATAGTAGTTTTATAGTATAATATCGTTAGGGATTGTGATGATCCCTGCCTTAACTTTGTTTCCCAGGATTGCCTTTGCTAGGTCTTTTCTGGTTCCAGATGAATTTTAGGATTGTTTTCTCTAATTCTGTGAGATATGCTGTTGGAATTTTAATTGGGATTGCATTGAATCTGTGTAACAGTTTTGGAAGTATGGCCATTTTCACTGATTGATTCATGCTCTCCAAGAGCACAGGGTATCTTTCCATTTTCTTATATCCTCTTCAATTTCCTTTTTCAGAGTACTGTAGTTTTCAATATAGAGATCTTTTCACATTCTTTGTTAGACTGATTTCTAGATATTCTTTTGGGGGGTGCTATCATAAAAGGTGTTGTTTCCTTGATTTCTGTCTCAGTGAGTTTGTTGTTTGTGTACAGAAAGGCTACTGATTTTTAAATGTTGACTTTGTATTTGCTTATTAAATCTAGTAGTCTTTTGGTGGAGTTTTTGGGGTCTTCTCTGTAGAGTATCGTGTCGTCTGCAAATAACAATAGTTTAGCTTCGTCTTTTCCTATCTTTTTTCCTTTTTTTTTTTCTCTTTCCTAATTGTTGCCGTTAAAGTTTCCAAGACTATGTTGAATTAGGGTGGAGACAGTGGACATCCTTGTCTTGTTCCTGATATTAGAGAGAAAGCTTTCAGATTTTGTCCATTTAGTATGATACTGGCTGTTTGTTTGTTATAGATGGCTTTTATCAGATTGAGATAAAGACCATCTATTCCAATTTTCTGTAGGGTTTTTATCATAAGTGAGTGCTGGACTTTGTCAAAAGATTTTTCTGCATCTGTTGAGATGATCATATGATTTTTATCTTTGGTTCTATTAATATGGTGCACTACATTTATTGACTTACATATGTTGAAACCATCCCTGCATCCTTGGGATGAACCCCACTTGATTATGGTATATAATCTTGATAATTTGCTGCAGTCTGCTTGCCCGTATCTTATTGATGATTTCTGCATCACTGTTCATTAGGAAAATTGACCTGTAATTCTCTAGGAATAATTGAGTCCTTCCTTTGTTTTGGTATCAGGAGAATGCTTGTCTCCAGGAATGAATTTGGAAGTATTGCCTCCCTTTTAATTTCATTAAAGAGTTTGAGAAGTAGTAGTGTTAGGTCTTATGTAAATTTCTTGTAGAATTCAGCAGTGAATCTGTTAGGGCTTGGGCTTTTCTTTATTGGTAGGTTTTTAATTATATTTTCAATTTCATTTATTGATATTGTGTTATTTCGGATTTTTATATCTTCTTTTTTTTTTTTTTTTTTTTTTTTTTGGTCTTTTTCCTTTTTATTGGTACCGGGGATCGAACTCATGACTGCCTGGTTGCAAGGCAGGCGCTTATGCCGCTGAGCTAAACCCCCAGCCCCCCCCCCTTTTTTGTTTTGGATTTTTGTATCTTCTTGATTCAGCTTTGATAATTCATATGTATCTAGGAATCTGTCCATTTCTTCTGTATTTTCTGATCTATCCCAGCAAGCCAGCAGTAGCGTTCTGGCAAAGATAATCTCAGCAGGCTTGCCCCAAGACCAAATGCATTGGGCTTGCCATAGTCCAAGCAAAATTTCCATGCATCTGAGCCCAGCTGGGAGCTGCTAGATGAAACCGGCAGCAGTTCTGGGTTCTGAGTCTGTCTCCAAAATGGTTCCTGGCCAATCACACTCTCCATGGGAGCACTAAGTCCTCTGCACTCACCACCAGCCAGTGCAGTCCTCCATGTCTGCCACTCCCCTCTAGTGCCATGTCTTTCTGTAGAGATCTCCAGGGTTGCCAGCGATCACCGTCACCATCACTGTGTGCCCCCAGGTTCAAACAGCTCTTCTTATGCAGTGAATCTCATCTCAGGGAGAGGGCACTGCTAGATACCACCTTCTTCATTGAAGTTTTTCTTTTCACTCTTTCTGTGGGTTTCAGTTCACACTTCAGATTCTTCCAGGGGACCCACTTCCTTCTTTCTTATCTTCCTCACAGTACACAGTATTATATTCCAGCATCTAGATGTGACTCATAGGCTGTTTTCTCTGCTGCTTACTGCTCACCATCTTCCTGGAAGTCCCTCATCCTCTTTCAGTCTGTCCTGTGCCTTGACCACCAGTTTATGCTTGCTGGCTGTTACCAAATGTGGTTGCCTTTTCTTGTCTGTGTTTGCTTGATGAGAGCTGCTGCAGAAAGCAGATCCTGATGTCTGAGAATCAAACACAGTGGAGGTCCTTTTCCTGTTGGTGACACCAGTGTCCCCTCCTTCCATGGTGCCTGCCAGCAGGTGGTCCAAGCAGCTCTGGGGAAAGTGAAGAGCATGGACACAGTTGTGAGACCAGCATCCCCATGACTGGGGATGTTGGCTATTGCTTCCAGGACCACGCGTCCAGAAAGGACGGCATTCTGCAGCTGCAGCTGCTCTTTTCTCTGGTTCCTGTCTGTGTTCAGTGCTGTCTCTGTGTCAGTCAAAAGGTGACAGGGATGAGTCTTTTCTTCAGTCTGCTTTTACTACCATCCCTTGGCCTGTATGTGCTGGCCTCTTTGTGTTATGCTGGCTCGGTTGGAAAGCAATTTCTATCTCTTTCTTTTGTTGCAAACTAGGGAACTCTGGAGGAGCCCGTTCTCCCAAGCATGATGTTACTCTCTAAGTCTGCTTCATGTATCCCCAGAAATGTGAAGACAGCCCCAGAGGTGCTTGTGGGGAAGGGGACAGGGTGGGAGCAGGGCTCCCTGCAGGAGGCAGCCATTGTCCTACCTCCTCCAGGTGACGACACCTAAGAAATTAGCTGTTGTCTCTGATTTTGGGTGTGACTGAAGCCTACTGTGCTTCTCCATGGAGTGGCTTTCACTCCAGGTAGTCTTGGGTGACACCTGGAGTTGGGGTTGCTGGTTAGAGGCTGCTGCTTACACCTGGAGTCATGGTTTATACTGCTGCACAAGCTTGGGCTTTGGAAATGGTCATTTTCTTATTGTTCCCAGCATAGGCATTGGTGAAGCACTGCTTATGTGGTTACATTGGTTTTGTCAGCTTTTCCATTCTCCTCACTGTCATGAAAAGTGAGATCCATCCCATGCAAAGACCCTTCCCACTGTGACACACAGGCAGCAGCATAATGAACTGGTTATTAAAGCTGACTTAGTGCTTGTGAAAGAGGTATGTGTGGGCTTGTACAGAGCACTTACTGCACTCATAGAATTAATCATTTTCAGCACTTTGCAGGCCGGCTGAACAAAAGAATATTTGTACAAGGATGGCTACACTGCTGTTTTAAGTCTGTAGGTCTATTTCTAGGTAAGGCAGCATTATGGTTTCTTATTTTAGATTACATAAGAAATTCCAAATGTGTTAATTAATATGTTTTCATAAGGCATACAAGGGTTATGTGGAGCTTATAATGTATATTGGTTATGTAAATTGAGCATTAAGTCATTATTTATGAAAAGTTAATTTTTATTTTAGCAAAATAAATTTTGTGTGGGAAGTAATTTTTCCTTACTTCTCCAAATAAGTATTTACCATTATTAATAGTAATTAGTCATTTAGTTTTCAAATATATTTTCTTTAAAAGGACATTAATAGAAGTTTTCAGAATGGGAAATGATTAAAAATGAGGCTTAGAAGCCCAGAATGAATTGGAAGTCTGGCTTCCAGCAAGCAAAGAGCCCAAGTTCATTTATTTTAATGATTGCATTGTCACTGCCTTTCAATGACAATTTTTGGTGTGTTGGAATTTAAATGAGGTCAGAATCTTTACATGGCTGTTCTGAACTAAATGATAGAGTGTAAAGAATTTAGTTAGCTCAAATTGTAAACTGGCAACACTGGGAGGAATTGTCCCAGTGTGTGTGGCTAAGTGATGATGGCTTTTCCTCTGAGGCAAGCATTATGCTCAGACTGTTGATGGCAGTGGGCGAAGTGTATGTGATTGGGTGTCTGGTAGAGTGCTGTCCATTGTGAACCTCACACACGCTGGATCTCTCAGGCCAGGGGTACTCTGGTTTCATTTCTGTGGTGAGTGGGCTGGGATCCATCTCCAGACTCTCCTAATTCTGACTTTAGCACCTAGAAAGAGGACTAAAGGAAAAGAGAGCATGGCCAGCACAGTGCATGGGGTCTCTACCCTTCATAGGTAGTCTGAGGCCCTCAGGCAGCACAGCCTTCCTGTGTCCAGTCATCCTTCTTTTCCTTCTTCTCCTTCTCCTCCTCCTCTTCCTATTCCTCTCCATCTCCCTACCCTGTTTTAAAATTTGATTTTCAGCACAGTGTAGCAGTGAGCACCTACAGTTCAAGCTACATGAAAGGATCTCTTGAGCCTAGTGGTTCAAGACTAGTCTGCATAATGTAGTAAGATCCTGTCTCAAATTTTAAACATGTTTTTTAAAGATAACATTTTAAAGAAATTTCAGGAGAAAAACCACTCCTGCCAGGGATGATATAGCTGCATTCCTGATGGAGAGGGCCGTGAGTCTGTTAGTGACAGGGCTGTCATAGGACTTGGCAGCCTGTGCTGTGGAAGGTGTTTTAAATGATGGAGTTTCACAGTCCTGGGCCTGTAAGCCCCAGTGCCATGGGACCAGCATTCTAGGAACTTTCAGTTGTCCCATGAGTGCCAGGCATGATAAAAACTGGCTGCCTGGAAAGTGAGAGCTGGGAAGATAATGAAGACAGGACAGAGGATGTGGATGCCTTTGGCTGCCATCATAGTCAGTGGGACCCTATATTTACAGCCAGTATTCAAATAAGCCAGTTTGGTTTTCTTTTATTTTGCCAAGATTTCTACTGGGTTGTTTTAATTTTTCTTACTGTCTTGTAACATTTTTCTTACATTGAGGATACTAAGTATTTATCATTATATATTGTAATTTCTGTAGCATTTTGCTTTTTAACAATTTTTCAAATTTAAAAGGAGCTATTAAGTTTATGGTGAAAAACAGTCTCCTTCAGGAAATGCCTTGTGAGACAGTTTAATCCATTTCTTATTTAACCCCATGTTTCTAAGTGCATAATTTTATAAGCTAAGAATTCTGTCAAAAGACACAATCAGAACAAAGTTGGTTATAGACCCTGTGGCTTTATTGGCAGCTCTTGGATGGGGTGACTCTGCTCTGGCCCTGGGGCAAGAGGAGATGAGACTAGGAATAGGACACAGAGCAGAGGGAGAAGCTGCTGAAGGAGCAATATCAGATTGCTTCAGACTAAAGCAGGGGGACCTGGGCTCGGCACCAGGGATCCCCTTGGGTGTGATGTCTCCAGCTAGAGCAGGAGCTCAGTGCAAACTGGGCCCCTACTTGCTGTCTGAGTTCTGTGGACATTAAGGCCATTACACAGTATGTGTGAGCTGCCTTGCTGTGGCGTCTGGGTCAGTGCTTTCTGTGGCTACAGACAGCGCACTTTCTTAGGAGGCTTAAAGTCTTGGTTTACAGCTGTGGCGTACCTGTTGTTGCTGCTGAACGTGCAGTGCAGTGCAGAAGTTGCATTGCATGTCAGGGCCGTGTGTCGCTGTGGCAGTAGGGCTCACGCTTCTTCCCAGTGGCTCTTGTGTCTATACTGGGCCTCCTGGCTGCCCTGCACTGGTAGCAGCTCAGCTCCCAGCTGTCTGTGGCTGCTGCTGAGTAGTCATGTGCTGCCTTCAGCTGTTTTGGGCAGTGAGTGAGAAGCCCACCCTAGATTTGCTATCTTCATTGCGAGTCACATTGCTGTTCCTTGTGGGGCCCAAAGATGGCTCTTCTTCCCTCACTGTGCCCACCCCTGCCTCACTCTCCTGGATGAGTAGGAGCCCTGCCTGCCCTCACTGTCCACCTCCAGGTGCTCTGCTAGATGACCTTGTCTGGTCTGCTCTGACATCTCAGCTGGTGACTTGGGCTGGTGCACCCCTGGGTTGACTGAGGACTAGAGGTGGCTGAGGGAGGAGGATGGCAACAGTAGTACTCTTCTTAACTGGCCCTGTCACAGGAAATGAACTAATTGTTGTCCTGTGCATCCAGAATGGGACCAGCTTGTGTCCTTAGAGAGCTAAGAAGATGACCTCTCAGGTTCCTGTGTACTGTGGAGCCTGAAGACTGTGGTTAAGAAGCGTTATGATTAGCACTGCATTTCCAGAGCACAGCTCAAAAGGTGTCTGTTGTCTGTCTGATGGGTAACGCACGCATAAGGCAAAAAAGTGAAAACGTCCTCTTTAATGTCTCCCAGGCGCTGGCTCTTTCTGCAGTGACCAGTCATGCTGTCTTCCAGGGACATTGCACAAGTAAATAACCAGCTTGTATCACATGCCCATTCATACATATAGGCACTCATGTGAGCCCTGAGGTCATCCCTGGGCACTTGCTCTGTGAATTTGTGAACGCATCTTATATAGTGGTTTCCAATCTGAAGTCCCAGCTTGTGACCTCCTCACATTGGCTGGGTGTTGTGTCATCCTAGATATAGTACTGTGTGTGTGTGTGTGTGTGTGTGTGTGTGTGTGTACAGTCCTAGATAGGGTACAGTGTACATGTGTGTGTGTGATCTAGATAAGATACAATATGTGTGTAATCCTGGATACAGTACAGTATTTGTCTGCATGATCTAGATAGAATATAGTGTGTGTGATCGTGGATGTAGTAGTAGTAGTAGTAGTAGTGTGTGTGTGTGTGTGTGTGTGTGTGTGTGTGCGTGTGACCCTTGATACAGTACAGGGTGTGTGTGACCACGCATGCATGCACATGAGATTCTAGACACAGTGTTTGGATGAGTGTGTGGCTCTGGTCACCAGGTGGTATACGGAATGTACCTGGTTTTCTGATGGTCTTTAGTGGGCAGGAGCATGGGGACAGTGGAGACAGTGGTCTCTTCTGTCTAGGGTCTGCCTGCTCCATGAGGTCGGTGTAGGCCCATGCTGCTGTGAGATGTCCTGCATTGGCTACATCTCTTGGAACTTTCCCTGTAGCCAGATACTCTAGTCTGATAAAGGGGACTTGGCTTTAGTTTCACTGTTGACCTAGATCCCTGAATTCCTCCAGAATTACCAGTTTCTCTTGAGTGTTTAAACATAAGATTATCTGAATCTCAAATTCAGAATGGCTGGAAATTCAGAATTGCTTTTCTATGTCATGATTGAACCCAGACTGGCTGCAGGTAGACAGCACAATGTCTGTGGCTTGGACACTGGCCCCAGAGTGAGGCCATTTCCATTATCCATCTTCAGGAAGGACAGGGATGTAGTGTCAGTTTATGGCAATGCCAAAGAGAGCTTTGGAAGGGAGTTGCCCACCTTCCTCCTTTCCTGCCTCCGTCCCTTCCTCCCTCCCTCCCTTCTAGGTTACCCCAGCCAGCAGTACCCTGGTGCCAGCGTTAAGCTTTAAGTAGGAAACTATTGGGGTATGACTGCTGTGGCCCAGTGTGGACTTAGAGCTCTATGCAGCTGTTTGCATCCAGCCTCCTCTATTTCTTGGTGGTGAAGATTGAATCAGGGAGCAGAGAACTACATCCCCAGCCCTTTTTATTTTGCTAAATTGCCTAGACTGGCCTTGAATTTGTGATCCTCCTACCTCAGCCTTCCAAGTAGCCAGGATTACAAGTGTGGCCACCACCTCTGGCACATGAATTAACCTCTTTGTTATCCATATCTGGAAGTGCAGCAGCATGCCCATGAAAACAGAGCCATGGTGCCCTGTAGTGGTAAGTGCACCTTCCCATCCATTTGTCCTCAGGGAGACTTTTCAAAACCTCCAGCAGATGCCTGTGAACAAACTATGTGTATACTGTTTTAACCCATACGTACAAGCCTATGATAGAGTTAATGTCTTAGTCACTGTCCTCATCTCTGGGGTATAATATCAATTACACAACTGGGATACAATTAAAGGAGGAGCCATTTATTTTGGTTCATACTTCAGTCCATGGTCAGTCAGCTCTAAAGAAAAAAACAGCATGGCAGAGCAGCTGTGTTGAGGGGGGCAGTCACAGTGACCAGGAAGCAGAAGATGAAGGGAGGAGCCAGGAAGAGAGAGATGCCATTCCAGGCCACACCCCAGTGATCACCTGCTAACAGCAAGTTATCTATGAGCCCCCTCTATGACTCAATAACCATCCAAAAGCCCACTTGTAAGCACTAGAGACACTTGGAGGAATTTCAGAAATCAACCATAACAGCTAATATATAAATTAGGCACAATAAGAGATTAATACCTCAAAAAATACAGCAGTTACAACAATAAATGAAACTTCTTTATCAGTATTCTTGAACTTTAAAGCCATTGACATGTAAAATAAGAGTTGCAGAACCCAAATACTGTGATACTGCAACAGTCAACCCCATACCTGACAGCTCCTGAGTGACCAACAGGCAGGTACAGGCACACTGGACTCTGACTCATGCCTAGTGGGAGGGACAGGACTGCATGGGATCCATTTGTACTGCTCAGGATGCAGCATCATTTGAAACTTAAGTATTATTTATTTCTGGATTTCTGCATTTGATATTTTCAGACCTCGACTGATTGTGGGTAACTAAACCTGTCTATAGAAAGAGGAACCTTGGGTTAGGAAACTGCTGCAAACTGTAGGCAGGGCTTCCTCATCCCATAAAATCTGATGTCACTGTGGTATGAAAACTGTCTTACCTACATAGCTTAAAGATGCTTTTTAAAAAAATATCTTTGGAAAGGGTATTATGAAATTACTTTTAGTAAAGCCACCAGGCATCTGGACTGAGTGTTCACTTCATGGCTACTTGCTTTAGCTGAATGACTGACAGTCTTAGAGCTCACTTTCCACACTGTGGTCCTGCTGCCGTCCTGTGGGTTATTATTCAATCCAGAGATGAGGCATGTTGGTGATGTTCATTGATACCCTACAGGGTCTAGATGAGTCAACATCTGGATTCAGATTTCTTGGTGGAATCCTGCTAGCAAATCATCGTGCTGAGCCATGTAGACTACCAAATATGCATGACAGTGTTTCAAAGCACTGGTGAATTCTGAGACCTAGAAGGTCTCAGAATAGCATGGAAAACTAATACTAAACACCCGGTTTATTGACATTGTGATTTCTTTTGGAGTGGGCACAGCACCAGATCCATGATTGTTAATATCTTCCCAGTGGGTTTGTTGGGGCATCTGCCCTTTGGAACACAAACCTCTGCCCAGGGTGGATCTTCTGGTCTGGCCTGACAGAGGTAGGAAGTGGGGTCTGTGAGTCCTCTGTCAGCTCTTGAGGACATCCTGTGTTGAGAGACACTGGGCCCTTAATCATAGAGCTGCCTAGGTGGGTTAGTTGAATTTATGATAGATTGTCTCACACCAGTGGCATCCCAGCTACTCAGTTTAATTTATCAGGATTGCTTTGTTTTTGTATTCCATTTTTATGATACTTATTATTCAAAGCTAGATGTGCCACATTGCATGGCCCTTCCTCCAGACCAGCCCTAGCAGAGAGGATGGATGCAGAGGGATATTAAACCATGTGATGCAAATCTAGACTTTCAGGAAATGTTGGTTTCTTTGAATACATTCCTTTTTTAAAAAAAAAATCAAAGTATTTTATAGATCCAAAATAGCATTAATTATAAAATACTCAGACATCAGATATGGAAATCATATAAAATAATTTGTTTAGAATCAGCTAAACATTATTTCTTCTCAGATGCTTATAATTGTGGAGGTGATGACAAGGGCCAGTGTCCCCTCACAGGTGCTAAAGGTGGTACAGAGAATGTCTGGGATTTAGGCAGAGGACACTTTTTCTAGGATCAGGCTCAAGCATGACCTGATACCTGCTTGTATTGGAAGCTTTGTTTGATCATAAACCTCATTATCCGAATCTACTTTAAGCAAAATGTGATTATTAGCTAGCATATTATCAGATGTAGGTCACCCAGCAGCATGGTCAAGCATCTGGGACCACCACCATCATATCTGGGGTGACAGGTGGCTGACAGGCAGACTTCTCAGTGTGTAAAGGCATGCAGAGGGAAAAGGAGGCAGGAACTTGTGGTCAGCAGTGGATCTGCCTCCCATATGATGCTCTAATGTTATCACAGCTGTTGTAATGTCATAGCACCATAGGCTCCTTGGGTTGGTAAAGATGCCACTTGGATCTACAGCACATATAATGATCACCACATAACACTTGATAAGTGAGTACAGCACTAGTTTCTGTATTTACCATCCTGTGCTTTTCTTCATTAGTTTAGCTCATGGCCCTGTGGGTAGAAGTCTGTTCTATGCATGGATAGGCCAGACCATTTGGGTACACTATGATGTCTGCAGAACTAAATTGCTTGACAACGTCTCTCCCAAACCATATTTCCATCTACATGTCACTGAACTCACTGGAATAAAAAAAAGATCTATTGATTTACTATGTCACATTTGACGGTTTTCTTAACCTTTTGTTAGGTTCAGGGAACAAGTTTCCGAGGTTGGAAAGATGTGACTTCTCTGTTTAATAAAGATGATGAACAGCATCTGCTTGAAAGATGTAAATCTCCCAAGTCCAAAGGGTGAGTCACAAGTGTAAAAAAAATCATTTCATGAGAGGGAGGAAGGCATGGGGAGGTGGAGAAGATGGCTACCTTGGAATAAGCACCAGGGCCCTTGTAGAGGCCTTGCCCACCTTAAGGTACAGCAGATCCTAGTCTGTGTGAGGTGGCCCCAGAGTTCTCACATTGCCATTACACAGAAATTTGCAGTTTTGGAAATTCTAAAGATAAAAAAAAGCCTTTGGAAAAAGCTCTTGGGGGCCATAAGCATTTTGGACTATTATAGAAAGGTTAAAAAATACTTAAGAATTTGAAATGTATTGGCTTTAAGACACTCTATATTCATACTTAAATTTTTTATTACTTTCAGAATATAAAGAAAAACTGTTAAAGAGGATTGATTGCTAAATTTTAAGTGATTTTAGAAAATTAAACTGACATGTTGCTGCCACTTTATAAATATTTCACAGTGTTAAAAAGTGCATTTAAAGTTGGAAATAAAGTCATAGACTGTAGTATTGTTACCTTCTGTTGATCGGCTTTTATTGACCAAATACTTGAGAAAGAACAATTTAAAAAGGGAAAGATTTATTTTTGGCTTATGGTTTTAGGCCATGTCCATTGGCTTCAAGACAGAAACATCATGATAAAAGGGCTTGGTGGAAGAAAGCAGCTCACCTCATGGCAGCCAGGAAGCAAGAGAGAAAGCAGTGAATCTAAAATGCAGGTTCTGAGGACAAGACATAGTCCCCAGGGTCATGGCCCCATGACCCAGTCCCTTCATCTAGGCCCCATATCCTAGCAACCTGTTCAGCTATGAACTCAACAATGGCTTAATCCATTTATACAGTTAGTGTTCTCATGATCCAATCGCTTCCCCAAAGCCCCATCTCTAAATATATGAGCCCTTTGTGGGACATTGCTCCAAACTGTAACATTCTATCCGAGGTCTTTCTTCATGCAAAATGTTTTCAGTCCATCTCCAAGAGTCTCCCATAGTCTTAACAGCTCCAGTGTTGCTCAGAGATCTAAGTCCAGATCCTCTGATACTCAAGGCCACCTTTATGTGTAAGACCTTATAAAAATAAAAATTAAAAACAGCAAGTTATGTACTTCCAACATGTAATTGCAGAGTTCAAGTCCCTCTGAAAGGGAGAAATAGGAAAATAGGAAGGAGTAATTGGCCCAAAGCCATATGGAAACCCAGCAGGGGAAACATTAAATCTTATAGCTTCATGTCCCGCATCTGGGGCAACATTTATTATGTGCTTTCCAAAGGAGTTGGGCAGCTCTGTCCTTATGGCCTTGCCCATTGCAATCCACATGACTTATAGGGTTGGCTCTACTCACTGCCTACAGCTTTTCTTGGCAGACATTCTTTGCATCTCTCTTTGCCATTGCAGCTTCATCTTTATTACCACAATATTGTCCTCTTACAGGCTTCCCATAGGAATTCTGTGTATTACCTAGCCTCCCAAACTTTCCTTTGAAATCTGAGTGGAAGACTCCAGGACCCCGTAACACTTGCATTCTGTATGTCTACAAAACCAGCATCATGTGAACAATATGAAGGTCTACCACCGGCTTAACAACAGCTAGGTCCCTTGGATGGTGACTGCAGTGGCCTTGATGGCTGAGCATGGTGAAATTTGTCCCAGAGAATCTTTTCTCTGGGCAACCACATTTACAGGGAGGCTTGGAGCTCTTCTCTCAAATGAAACATCTTCTCTCAAATGTAACACTTTTACATTTTTAAGCCTGCAACAGTGATTGCTAATTCCTGAAGTTCCCTTAATACATCTTTCTTCTTGTCCTTGGGCCAAATATTTGCACCTTTTTAATGGTGTTGGTATTTTCAGCAATCATACATCTTGGGCCTCAACTTTATTTATGTGCTTTTTTCCTGGGCAAAGTGCAAGGTTTTCAAATCTTTTTTACTCTGCTTCTTGCTCATAATTCTTATAATACGGCTGAAAGCAATCAACAATATGTGTGCCACAGCCTGAATGTTGTCTGCCTTGAAATTTCCTCTGCCAGATTAATTATACCTTACCTTTAAACTCAACATGAAAAAAAATATATATATAGAGAGAGATTCTTTGCCAGAATGAACATACATGGTTTCTAGTCCAGTTCCCAAAAGTCTTCATTCCTATTTGAAATATCATGAGCATAATGTTTATTGTCTGAATTCCTGTCAGCATTTCGATCTGGCTCAGAATCATCCATTGGCTTCTACCTATAATAATTCTAAAGCTTCTCTAATTTGTATCTCTAAGTCTTTCAAACTCCTCCAACAAACTAGTTCCAAAAGCTTTTGACCCACATGGTCTGATATAGGCCCAGAAATCATCCCACTTCTTGGTGCTATTTTATCTGTTAGGCAATTTTTCTTTCCTGTTACAAAATACTTGTCACAAACAATTTGAAAGAGGAAACATTAATTTTGGCTCATGATTTCAGAAGTTACAGTCTATGGTCAGCTGGCTCAATTGCTTTTAGAACTGTAGTAAGGCAGAATATCATGATGGTGAGAAAATGTGGAAGAGGAAAGCTACTCGCCTTCCAATGGTCAGGAAGCAGAGAAGAGAGCCAGAGAGAAAGAGGCTGGGGACAAGATATAGACGCCAAGGTCATGCCCTTATGACTTACTCCCTTCAACTAGGTCTCCACCTTGCAATATATTGTTCAGATATGCACTTATCAGTAGATTAATCCATTGATGAGATTAATTATCCTCAATATCCTATCATTTCCCAAAAGCCCAATCTCTGAAATGTCTTTTTAGGGGATATTTTTGATCTTTGCAAGCACACCTGCAGATTACTCTGTGACAGGAGGTACTGTTTCATGAGAAGGCTTATCTTGGTAAGCAGCAGGTAGTTTCCTTCTGTCAGCACCATGACATCTATGTCTGGCTCTTCTGCACTAAGGGCAGAAGCAGCGCCTTGTCTGCTCTTGTAAAGCATTGGCTTTTCCTGCTCTTTTCTCCTGGAGGATTAAGGCTAATCTAGGCCCCTTGGCTACCAGGGGGCATCTGCTGACACAGTAGCATCTCTGGAGTGAGGCCTGGACACTGTGTTCCTCAGTATTCTGGGAGATGGTTCTAGATGGCCCATGGCAGCAAAGCACATGCTTTGTATTCATTTCCTTTTTATAGTAGAGGCATTCTGAATTGTTGTTTTTATTGTGTACCTACCAAACATTTGAGAATAGATTGCTATGAGTAGTCCTACATGCTAAATGGAGTCTTGTTTCCTAATCTGGACCCTGGATTTCATGTATGGCTTGCTCGGATGCCTGAGCACTCCCTCCTTATGGCCTTGAAAGGTTCTTCCTCCATCTACAGTCCTCATACCTAGACTCCTGATTGCCTGCATTACGGACATTTGTCATCCCTCCTGGCTTGAACAGTTATATACTTCATCTTTTTTTGGGGGGGGAGTAGTATTAGGGGTGAACTTTAATAAATAACACTTTCAGTTCTTGTGTCTGAGAATTGAGCCTTTGCTTATGCTAAGAAACACCTCAAAGTATGACTTATACAAGCGTCGTTAACAATGGGTAGTGACTTTTTCCTTATTAAATTTTTGTATTTATTTAAAATGTTTACATATAGCTCTGTGTTAGCATTTATGTAATTTAACAGTTTTAGAAGGGAATTTTATAAAAATGACACATTTATAACATCACTGGATTACCAACATTTAACTCTTTCATCTCCTACAGAACTAATTTACGATTAAAAGAAGAGTTGAAGTCAGAGAAGAAATCTGGATTTTGGGATAATTTGGTTTTAAAACAGAACACACAGTCGAAGAAACCAGATGAAATTGAAGGTTGGGAGCCTCCAAAACTTGCTTTTGAAGAGATGGCAGCTGATACAGGGGACACGTCAAGTGAATGCCAGCGCTGGTCAGGCTGGGAGGCTGATGCAAAGGGTTCCAGCAAATACACCAGCCTGTCTAGCTCAGCATTCAGTTCCCGCTGGAGCCTGCGGTCAGCAGGGAAGCTGGTCAGCATTCGGCGGCCGAACAAGGGTCACCTGACGGACACCCAAGAGGACGTGGAGTGAGCAGGGCAAGCCATGGTGCCAAGTGTATGCAGACCTTGTGCCGCTGCATAAGCTTTGGGGTTTTCCAGGCCTGGTGCCCTCTTCTTCATCTATTTCAGTTGTCAAAGCCTCCAGCATTACAGTAGGAACCCACCGCCTGCATTTCCCATCTGATGCCCTGATGCACTGTGGCTCCCGGGTGAACACATGCAGGTCTGCATTTGGTTGCCTTAAGTGGAATGTATACCCCTTGCAGTCCATGTTTGCTGAACCTGGACATGCGAATTTTTATGTCATACCACAATGACTTGCAGCTGGTCACAAAGTATTTTTGTGCTACCTTCAGCTGCAATTCTGTTTTGTGACCTCTGCATTCTCCCCTGTATCCAACACATGGCCATCTGTGATGCCCTCGGCAGGTGTACTGTCCTCTTCTGCCAGTAGGAGCTTATAGCCCCACAGGCAGGATAAGTCTTTGAGGGTTATGCTAAATTCTGTTTAACTTACAAGTTAAACTTTATCTTAATAAAATTTTTAAAAATTAAATTTTTAAAAACAAATTAAATACTGGGAAAGCAAAGTGAAATGGCACCCCACCTCAGATGCGTGTCCGCCATTGCTGATAGAGGAACAACCTCCAGGCTGCACTTGATGGTAACCTTACTTCTGGATTTTATTATTTCGCCTGAACTTCTAAATACTCATCTTTATTTCCTTCAGAAATTTGCATTTTTAGTTCAAAGATTAAAGAAATATTATAAAGTGAAGATGGATTTTAGTCGCTTGATAATTCTAGTTGGAAAATGTTAACTGTTTGAGTATAGAGTTAAAACTATACACTGAAGTGCCTCTTTTCTATTATTCCTAGGTGTTCAGTTTTTTGAAATGAGATACTTATTGTGATTCAGGTGAGATCTACAGGAAATGTTTTCCCCAAAGATATTTTGGGGGTGATTGGACAGAATCATGCTCTGCTTGTCTCTGTAGACCTGCTGCTGTCTCCAATATGACCTATGTGTCAGGGGCACTGGTTATGTCTAGAAGGATGGCTGTTAGCAGCAGGTGTGCAGATATCTTAGAAAAAGTGGTTTGATAGAAGAACTATATTTTTACTTTGTTAAAACAAAAGCCTCCAATTATATTGTATATTCCTCTCCTGGGGAAAACAAAACAACAAATCCTTGAGCATTTCTATGCTGTTTTATTTACCTGTATGTTTTGTCTAATGCTCCAATAGGATAACTGAATGAACCTGATGGCTGAGCACAGTGTAGTATGTCAGAGTGTTTGTTTTACTTGATCAGTTTGTCCATCCTATAGCTGGCTGTCCATCTGTTCATCCACCAGTACACTCACCCATCCATCCATCCATGTCCACCCACCCATCATGCCAGCCATCTATCCACCTTTTAAGATAAAAAAGTTTACTTACCAAGCCTTGAAAGGAGTATTCAAATAAAAATTAATCTTGAAACTGTGAGCATTTTGTTTAACACCACAGAGGAAAGTTTATGATTTTTGGTATAATAATTGGGAAATCATAAGTATCCTAAGGTACATAGTTGGATGCATGGCTGTGACCTGCCATCTCCACAGAGAAATACTTCTGGGGTGGTACAGATGTGCAGCCTGCTGGGACCCATGCAAGTATTTTGTAACAGTAGCTAGTGTGGGCTTGTTTTCAGGTGCACAGGGATGTAAATGCTGTGCTTGAGACTTGTGCATCATCTGGCTGGCTGCCTTCACTGTGCCTCTGATGGAATGTTAAGTGTCTGCAGTGCCTCACTGACATTTTGGTGCACTTGCCAGGGGCCTCCATGTCATTCTTCCTCTAAAGGTGAAGACTGAGCCAGACTGGGATTAGCATATGCACTGTGAATTTATCTACAAAGATTAATGAAAAAATGACTTTTTTCTTCTGTTGTATCTGGTTTTTAGTATAAATGTTTATTGGTGGGCTCTGGGGGGAAATGCCTTTTCTTGAAAGGGCTTACCAAAGCCCTCACTGTGTTATACAGTGAGCAGACTGGGCCAGCAAGCAGATGGGGCTGTGATTCTGGGCAAGATGGCCCTAGGTGTCTATGACTGTCTTCAGGGAAGCAAGTTTCCACCTTAATGCTGAGGTTTTTAAAAATAAAAGTAATATTTTTGTCTTCATCCCTTGGTAGTTTGCATGATTATTGTCATCCTCTTACAGAAACTTTACTTGATCACTTAGTGCTATTGGCACTTTCCTGACCTTGTAAACCTCATTTTAAGGTTCAGACTATATATTTTCATAAATAAACAAATGGTTTCACTTTGCGTTGTCTAGATGTCTTTGCATATCTGAGCTTCTGGCTGAGCTGTTAGGGTGACTGAGCACCTGCTGCCATGTCTACCTGTGCCCAGAGCTCAGCCATTTGGGAGTCTTACTGTGGCTGGGTGCCTCTCAGGTCCTTAAGCAAATTTCTACCCTCCACATCCTGTTGGGAAACAGGAACATCCCAGCCATGGTACATTTTTACCTAAATCATTTTTGTATTCATCATTTAGGACAGTGCCCCCTGGAAACAGGTCCTTCTTGGGAGACAGAGGCCTTTTACCAACCAGTTCCTGTATGAACTTGATACCTGGGTATGGCCTATGACCTCTGCCTATCTGTAGGTGCAGATGTTCTGGTAGGAGGTGCACAGCTGCCCTAGACAACCTTAGACTGGTATCTCTAGAAGTGGAGTTTCCACTGGCTCTTCTTGTGGCCCCAGGCTAACTGCTGCCCTCCTTCAGTGATACTCTCAGACTTTCTTGTGAACTTGTCAGATTTCCTGTTGTTTTCTGATTTCCTGAGGGCTGAGCATTGTGTCTCTCCTCACACCTTCTCCCTGTGCACTTTAGCTGTTCACTCAGTCTGGTTATTAAAGTCATCTTTCATCTGACACCCCATTGCTGGGGCAATGAGACACCTGCACAGGTCCTGAAGAGAGATGTGATGATTTTGCAAGTTTCTGATAGCTGTTTTAAAAACAGTTGAAACAGTCCCAAAGTTGTTTAACAGGTATCAGAGACCCACCTATAAAGGATGAAAGGGGCCTCTGCCAAGAAGCAAGCCAGTGGGTGGCACAGCTGCCAGGCATATTTGGACTGCAGTGTGTGGCACCTCCTCTTGCTGCAAGGCTGCTTCTTCTGGTGATAGAGTCCAGATCCTGCAGCAAGGGTTGAGTAGGATGAAGTTATGCTCAGTTCATTTCAGGTAAGTGACTTTTCCATCATTTTCTAGTTGTTTCAAAGCTTAGAACTGCCACATACTTTTCTGTTGGGTGATCATCAAGCTGTGCACAACTCTTGCCTCGCTGCCTGGGGCCTTTGACTTCAGTATCTGAGTGTTATCTGTACCTTCTTGCCCTGATGTTGGTCTTGGCCATGTGAGCCACACTCAGGCATCCAAGTCCTGACAGCTGCATTGAGAAGGAAGAATCTCATCAAAAGGAAAACTTGGAATTTTCTAAGAGAAAGTGGTGACACAGTTGTTGAAATGCCAGTTGTTGAAATGTATAAAATTCCCACAGAAAGACTACTTACTTTTGTGGGAACAGAAGGAGCAAAATTGTGATGCTGAGGCCTTTGGCCCTTCTTCTGTGTCGAAAGCGTAGCCTTCACAAGGGCTGGGGAAGAGGGGTGCAGAGAACCAAAGTGTGGGAAGCCATGAGACCCTCACTCCCCTGGCTCTCCTCATCTTCTGTTAAGTTCCAAGAGCTGTCATCAGCGGCTCTAAGCACTCAGGTTTGAACAACTAATGGCAGGGGCCCTGGGATCCAGTAGACAGTATAGTCAGTGCTCATTAGCCTTTGCCTGAATAATGATCTGCAGGTGCTGATGTGCAGATAGGTGTTCCTGGTCTCTGCCTTCCATCAGATTAATGTGGAGGCTCACTTGGAACACAGGCTGTTATGGTAGGTTAAACACTGATGGTCAACTTTACACAAGTTGAATTAAATCGGCATGGTGCTGAATGTAGATGTTCCACCTGAGGAAAGTCGCCAGCATAAATAGAGATGTGGAGAAGAGGAGCGAGGCATTGTGGGTTTCTCTAAGTGTTTCTGTTTGAGCCGTTGGTTATCTTGGAGAAGCTCTGGTCCTTACATTGAGCATCCTTCCTGACTCCAGAGGAGAAGATGTGTGCTGTTTAATTTCCAGGAGAAATTCAATCATGCTGGCTGCTGACATGCACTCAACTGTTATCATCAGAGGATCTCGGGACCTCCGTGTCACTGAGGATGGCTGTAGTGTTTGTCAGGACATCCCTGGTCTTTATTATGAGCATGACTTCTTGGCTCCAGTGTGGAACCCTCAACCTACCAGCACAGCTCCTTCACCCCGATGGTACAGACTTTCTAGCTTCTACTGCTGACCTTTGGGCCTTCCCAGCACAGAGCCATAAAACAGACTGGTGTGAGTACTTCTTGTGGGCTCTAGACCTCCAGTTGGACTCATGGGAGGCATTGTCATGGGTTCTAGGTTTTCATATGGACTCATGCAGGACATTGCTGTGGGATCCAGGCCCTTGGCTGAATATTCCATCTTTAGTGTTGTAGACATACTTCCTGCATTTTCTTGTGTTAAACTCTGGGTGACCATCAAAAATAATATAAATTATGTGTCCTGATTCTAAATTGCTCTCTGCACAACTCTGACTGCAACACAGGCCTAAGACATGGACACTGGGGGTTCACAAGGAAGCTAGCCTCTGGAGTCTCTGACAACTTTCTGTGGTTGGAGTTCTCTCCCCATGGGGCTCGACACTTACTTCTGCATGGGAATGGCCTGATCTCACCTGTATCCTGTCTGTCTGTTCATTCTCAAAGTGCTTCTGGGTAGACAGATAGCTTGAGGGAGAGACACTGTGAGCTGCGTTGCTTGCTGAGTGGTCACTGTGCTGATTGTGGCAGCTTAAGGCCTGGCCACCCATATGGCTTTCTGCAGTCTCTGAAAGTATTCATGCTCCAGGACAGATTCATTTGCCCCTGCAATTCCTGACCACCACCAGGAGCAGTTGCAAATTGTGTTGCTGTGTGGCTGATATATGTTAATTAACATGAAGGGTTTATGTATGGGATGACTTTTAGCTATATCTTTCAATCTCTCTGGAATATAATAAATTTAGAAAGTAGCAGGTACATAGTGATATATGCCTATACTTCTAGCACTTGGGAGGCTAAGGAAGGAGGATCACTGTGAATTTGTTATGGTTTGAATTTGTTATGGTGACCTACAGTGGGCACCAAATCTTCTTTGGGTGTTTGGATGATGTGGTGGCCTGCTCCCAGCTTTTCATGTCATGTTTTTTTAATGGCTATCAAGGTGGCATTGTATCCCCACTTGCAAAGCTGGTGCCCAGTGGGCAGGGCCCGCAGAGAACCCTCAATGAGAAGGGAGCAGGGATGTTTTCTGTAGGGAGGTTTTAATAGCAGTTGCTTTATTTTTTGAGACAGGGTAAGGCTAGCCTCAAACTCTCTATGTAGTCCAGGCTGGACTTCAACTTGAGGCAGTCCTCCTGTCTCAGCCTCCTGAGTGTTGGGATTACAGACTTACACCATTGCAAGATAGCTGGGCATAGTGGTACATATCTATAATCCAAGCACTTGGGAGGCTAATGCAGGTGGATCACTGTGACTTTGTTATGGCTTGTATCTAGATGTCCCTAGCATAGTAGCTGCTTTTCTTGAGTATATCTCACATTTCATTCTGTACCTTGGGGAGGATCACTGGGAAAAGCCTTGGACAAGTGTATGGTCATGCATGGGGCATTCTGGTGCTGACCCTGGATCCACACAGAAGCCAGGTGGACACGAGCACTGTCCTGGGGCAGGAGGAAGAGGCTGCAGTGGGTAATGAGGAGCTTGCTAAAGGAAAGCTGTTTATTGCAGGGTACAAATCAGTGCAGTGTTTGCAGAAAATGTCTTTCCCCTGACTTCCCGTGAAACCTAACTGAAAGCATCTGCTATCAAGTAGTTTCTATGGGTGTCACTAGGAACTTTTTTGGTTTTAAGGACAGAGAGAACTTACTTATGTCCGATCTCAGGTTGTAAGCATCTTTATGCCCTTTTTTCCAATACTAGAGAAAAGGCAGAAACAGATCAACTGGTACCAAGAGCAAATTGATGTGAGCTACTTGGACATTTGTGGAAGGCCAGGAATCTGTAATAGTCTCTCAGCTCAGCAGTGCAAAAATGTGAAGCCTGGGCTTCTGGAAAGTTTGTCCTGATGGCCAGGATCTAACAGGCCAGGCCAATCCCATGTTGTCTTCTTCTCAAAGCCTCGGAGGGCAGCCTTCAAGGGAGAGTGAGCAGATGGCAGGGAAGGGACCAGGGTCTGTGTGGTGGACTGAAGTTTATTCACTAATGTGAACACCCTACATCCTTGTTTCTTTCATCTACCAGTGTCAATCCCCAGTATTCTTATTTCTCTGCTGTGATTTTTAGAACATAAGATGTAACAAAGTAGTTATAATAGCCACTCAATTATCTTGGCAATCTGTATTTTTTAAAAAGCTAGCTGGTCCACTGTAGCTTAGTACACTGGGATCTGGTAGCTTTGGATAGAGGAATCCATCATCCTGGTGATGTGGACATCCTGGTGATGTCTTTATCAGAGTTGAGACCCCGCGACCCACACATCTACAACGTAGTCATTGTAGATGTATCCTCACATCTACAACGACTAAGAAGCATAACAAGCTGTGTGGCTGATATATGTTAATTAAGATGAAGGGTTTCTGTATGGAATGACTTTAGCTATATTTTTCAATCTCTCTGGAATACAATAAAGTTAGAAAGTAGCAGGTATACAGTGGTATATGCCTATACTTCTAGCACTTGGAAGGCTAAGGAAGGAGGATCACTGTGAATTTGTTATGGTTTGTATCTAGGAGTTCCTTTAAAATCTCATGCTCTCATAGGTAGGGCTTTTTGGAGCAGAATGGGTCCAGGGTATATGATGCTGGGATTAAGCCTATGTGGTATTAAATTAGTCAACTCATTGGTTTAGCACAGTTCTAGGTGTGGGTAGTGGATAATGGATAATGAGGCGGCCCACCTTGGCTGTGGGTGGTATCTCCCAAAAGGTTTGTGGAGTGGATGAGATTAAAAAAGAAACGGGGGGGGGGGGGCGGTTTACTTCTTACCTACCCTCCTATGGACTGATTTTCTTCTGCCAGTCCCGCCCTGCCTTGGAGCCAGCTGACAATGCACTGAAAGCTGTACAATCTGTTAGCTCAAATAAACCTTACCTCCTTTCACTTCAGATGTTGGGTATTTTGTCCCAGCAATGAGAAAAGTAACTAAAGAGTTCAAGGTTAGCCTGAACTAAATAGCAAAACTGCCTAAAAAAAAAAAATTGGAAGAGTAGTGTCATTGCGCACTTGTGTCTAGAAAACATGCCTTTCACTATTTCAGCACATAAGGAAATAAAGTAACTAGGTGGTGGGTGCGTTGCTTTAGGTAGCCCCAGGGTGAAGTGAAGGATGACGGTCATGGCCCTAGCCTCCCCTCTTCACCCATGCATTCCCTTGCTGGCTCCTATTGAGTAAGAGTGCAGATGGTCCTGGTCATCTACCCAGATCATAAAGAGACTGAGCTGCAAGTGGGGCCACATTTGGGTCCAGGTGGCTCTCAGGTAGGCTGTGTGGACCCAGCTTCTGGGTCATCCCTTTACTTCATGAACTTTCAGAGGACGATGTAGATTGGTGTTTGGGTTTCTCACTGGTGGAAAGCCTTATGGGATTTGGGGCCTGTCTATTTGGGTCTTGCTTTCTTGCGTGTGTGCACAAAACTGGCCCGAGATCTGGGTGTCACTTTCCTTCTGCTGGCTAGGAGCCGCCCAGAACTACTGACTGATTTTAAGTTTAGACAACAATCTGGCACAGCAGAGTGATGGAGAAAGGGGTTTAATGAACCAGACAAAAGCAGTCTAATGTTTTTCAATCAACATTTCACTTCCCTAAAGTAGAAAACCCAGCTCAAACAGCCAACTAGTTTGAGGACTCAACAAGACTTTCTGCCAAAAATTGTACTGGAAAAACAAAACTGGAAATCAACAGAACAAAACAATTTTAAGTAGTTGTTGTAAGTCCACTTAAAATAATGATGTTTAGGCAAAATGATGTAGGTCATAGCAGCACATCCATCATCCTGATGGGAGCCTGGCTACCCATACTCACTGTTTATCCCTTCTGTCACTTTCACAACTGCCCCAGGGGCCTCGTCACTCACCTCCATCTGTCAGGTGAAGTGCTGTCCTGGGGGCTGGGTCTGCCTTGCTATTTTATGGAGAATCAGAAGCAGAGAATTCCACTGGTGAGCACCTGGGGATGTTCAGATGGAGACGCAAGTGTGGGCAGGGAAGCTATGTACTCCCAAGAGAGACGCACAGGGCTTTTGGTCAAAGTCATGTTACATGTATACTAGAAAGTGCCTGGGCTGTTTGAGACTGAGCTGGATCTGGGTCTGCCAGTACCTGCGGTATGGCTGGCCACAGTTCCCTGTGGCCAAGGCCAGGGCACAGCATTTTGTCATGGGTAACATGTTTTCATCAAGCATATCTGCCATTTTCTGTTTGGGTGGAGCATGAATTTTACTAGAGGTGGATGGGAGCTGAGTGGGCAAGCCAGAGGATTATAGAGCTGTGGGGATAAGGTTCCTTCAGGAGTTTGGGCAATACCTTGCTTTGCAAAATAACTACAGAGTTTAGAAAGTTCCTCTAAATGTTAGTTACAAGATAGCCTAAATCAGCCAGCTTTATGCAGATATTTTAAAAAATGGCTTGTACTTCGATCATTTAGAATCTTTCAGCTGCTCAAGTTTAATTTCATCCTGAGAGCCAGAAGCTGTGGTGGGTCTCTGCTCAGCCCCTCCAGGTCCTCTTTCTGCTTGCCCTTCCTTTAAGTCTGGAAGAGGTCTGCCGGCTTAGCTTCGTGCAGGGGGTTCACATCCCAGTAACTGCTCATGGAGGAGACCGATGTCAATGCAAACCAGGTGTGCCTTAGGAACATTCAGAGTGGGCCTTGAGCATGAGGGACATATGGGGCTTTTGCTTTTTCATTCCTTCAAACAGATTACATTCTCAATCCTTGAGGTATTTTGGAGGTGAGACGGCACCAGGAACAAATTATGATTAAACCTCCAAACTGCAGTTATTACCATATTACTTAGCTATTACAATTTGGCTTACTTTGGCTTTGTCAGAGGAGACTATTTCATTTTTAGAAACCTAATATAAAGTCTGGCTGGGGATATAGCTCAGTGGCATAAGCGCTTGCCTTGCGAGCACAAGGTCCTGAGTTCCATTCCCAATACCAAAATAAATAAATACAAAAATAAAGTCTGTCAGCACCACAGTTCAAAGTCAGAATCATGCAGGACACTCAAAAACCTAGCTACGCATGATTTGATAAGTACTGAGTGTTTTAGCTTTGAGTGGTGCACACAGAAGCTGCTCATGGGCAGCCTGAAACCAGACACCTGCGTGTGTGTGCCGATCTGCAGAGCATAGGTGCTCCTGTGTAACTTCTGATTCATCCAATAGCCATACTTACGGTTAAGTTCTCCAATTGTCTGGAAAAGGTCTTTTTGCTGCTTCCCTCCCTACCTCAAAACAGGTACCATGATTTCCAAAATCTTTTAAAATTGAAAAGCCTGCATTCTTCTTTTCCATGGTTTTTCCAGAATATGTTACTGCTTCTTTGTAATGTTTAGTAATTCCTCCATCCTGTGTATTTCCTACAAGTTAGAAGCTAGGAAAAAACAATTTATTAAATTCAAGTTAAATCTTGTCCTGGGAAGCTCGTGGGTCCAGGTGCCCTGCTGCACACAGGCTGTGTGGCACGGGGGGCTTCTGTGTGGCCTGTAGTCTGTACACTGCTCCAGCTGAGCCTGATACTCTCCTGCCTCCTTGGGCAGATGCTAGCTGCACAGTTGATCAGCTGCAAAAGTCCTAAGACAATCTCAGTACTGAAATAAGCAAGTGGGATCACTTCATTTCCCTCCAGACTTGACAGTTTTAATGGTTCACAGGAGTTTTTAAAACCCCAGAAAGAATGAAAACCATTTTCACCACCTTGAGATCAGAGTACCTGGAGAGCTGATGCACTGTAGGTCCATTCTCTAGGGCAGTAGTGTCAAGCCTTTTAGTTTTCAATGATAACAAACAGCTGGCTGTGTCCACGTGCCACAGGTTTACCATCACTGTTCTAGGGACAATGGGGGCATCTTCTTCTCTGATTCCTGGGCAAGGACAGAGAGGTATGAGCAGCTCAGAACCAAATCTCATCTGTACATGGAAGCTGTGAGCATGGAAATAAATGCAGGCAGCCTGGGATACACAGTTTAAAGTCAACTGGGCTACACAGTTCAAAGTCAACCTGAACTAAATAGTGGACTGTCTCAAAAAACCGAAAACCAGCAACGAGCTAATGTTTCCTACTTGGGGTTTGTAGAAGGAAGATGTATAATGTGGACAGTGAGTCTCTAACACCTTTCATAGCATTTGTTCTTGGGTCTGGGCAGAGGCTCTAGAAGGGGGAAGGGTGGAGAGATGGCCACCATAGTGCATAGGCAGGACCTAGGATCAGCCTGGCACAGAGGCTCTACCTAGGATCAGCCTGGCACAGAGGCTCTAGACACTGAAGTGGGATGGACGCATGGCAAGGTGAAGGTGGATGGAGCCTTCTGACGGGGTGGGGTGGGATTGGGGGAGAGCTTCCTGGTGGTTCTAGGAATTTCACTTTGTCTTGACCCTTTCTGGGGTCATCTTCTTCCTGAGGTCCTGTGACCATGCTCTGCTGCCTACTGAACCTGGGTTGAGAGCTCTGCTGTCCATGCCATGGCCTGCTGCTGTTGCTGAAACCTCATGGTGCAGGGTATATCTCTCCTAGATGATGGCTCTGTCCTCCCTTCTGTGACAGTATTAATGTAGAGGGATCAGTGTTTTCAGAAATTAATGCCTTCATGTGAGTTTTCAGAGGTGCAAAATAAGATTTTTTTAACTTAGTGATAAAGGTTGGGTAAAATTTTTGTTTTCAAAACAAGTAATGATATTGGTCTCTATATAATTACTTCTAGTTAATTTTTATGCTAAGTCAAAATAAATGTCAGGAGTTTTAGATAAATACTTTTATGATGTAGAAACTTTACAAGTTTAGATCATTTAATATTTTCAAGAAAACTAAATCTGAGTCGGGCATGGTGGTGCACACCTATACTCCCAGCACTCCAGAGGATGAGGCAGGAGGATTGCTGTAGCCTGGGCTACAAAGTGAGTTCAAGGCCAGTTTGAACCACACAGCAAAACCTTCCCTCAAAAAAGACCAAAACAAAAACAGAACAGAGCACCTTAAATCTGGATGAGATAGATGTGATGTAAGATACTGTTTTACTGTCATCTTTTTGAGAAATGACTTTGTTTTTCTTCAGAGATTAGAGTTTCAAATGGCTCCCTGGAAACTTTAGAACTGGTGCTATAAGTTAGGAGATGGTAACAAGCTTTGTTCAGTAAGATATCTGCAGACTCCCTGCACATGCACAGGAAAATGTGAATTCCTTTGGGGATCTGGACTGTTGATCACAAAGGCTCCGCCCTTGGGAGAAACACCTGCCTCTGGGTCTGTGCAGGAGGAGGGGGTGTACCCCAGTGCATGTTGTTCCTTTAATTTCTTACTTGGGAATATGAGTCTTCAAAAGCAATTTAAAACACTTGAAATGTGTATCAATTATGAATAATTATATTATTTTTAAATTTTTGTTTTTTTTTAAACTTTTTACAAAGAGCAGACACTATTTTTGCCATAAGAATAAGTATGAAAATACTATAAAAATCATGCAAGATTTTAAATGGGAAATGTCAAAGAGAAGACAGAGCTGGCAGACTAATACCTGTGGCCCAGACCTGGCCTGTGACTTGTCTTTGCACAGCTCAGAACAGTTCTGTATTTTCAAATAGTGAAAGACTATAGAATATGAAATTCTCATTTCTTGAGTGGCCGATTGGCTCATGAGCATGGATGGTCAGTGGCTGCACTGTGCATCTCTGTGGGGAGACTGAGTTGCAAATACTGTCTGTACTACAGAACAAGCATGTGGACCCTGGTACACAGTGCGTGTCCTCGTGCTTCCAGCCTCAGTCAGCTCCTGCCCAGTCTTGTTTGAATTATGCTGAAGTAAATCTCAGACATCCATAATTTCATCCTATGTTGTTTAAATTAAAAACACTGAAAATTCATCAAGTAGATACAAACAGACATGTGTTAGGCTTCTAGAGCTTTTGATTGATTCATGCATGGCCCAATGCTGGGATTATAGGTGTGAGTGCTACACTTGCTCCAAAGCAGGCAGCCTGCATACAGTATAAAGGAGAGAAAGAGGCTTGCTTTTGTGCTCCTTTTTTTGGTCTTGCTGCTTTTGCTGTCGTCCACTGCCATTAACTGTTGCCCTCTGTCATGTGCCACTCTGCCATGGAGTCAGTCGAGTACGGACTGAAATCTCCACAAACTGTGAAATAGTAAATAAACCCATCCTTCTCTAATTTTGGGCATCAGGTATTTTATCTCAGCAACAAGAGAAAAGTAACCAACGCAGCGTGGCTTAATGCAAAAGTCCTAAGACAATCTCAGTACTGAAATAAGCAAGCAGGAGGGAACACTTTCCAAGCTTATCCAGTAAGGCTGTTTGTACTCTGTCAAAATCAAAGACATCACAAGAGAATGATTTGACAGACCAGCATAAGCAAGCAACACTCAATCCAGGAACGCACAGCTGTATGTTCAATCAACATAGTAATCAATATAGTAATACTACACTTGAACTTGAAAGGACAAAAGCCTTCTCAGCAAAGGCAGAAAAAGCGTTTGACAAAATCCATAGCCCTTCATGATTAAAACAAACTAGCAACTGGAGGAAACTTCCTGAGCTCAGTGAGTAGTATTTATGAAAAACCTACCACTGAGGTCATACTTGGTGGAAAAGGCTAAGAACATTTTATTAAGATCAAGAAAATAAGGAGCCAGTTCTTGCTGTCTATTCCAACACTGTGCAGGAGACTAGCCAGCAAAGTCAGCATGAAAATGAATTAGAGATGGGCATGGTGGCACACATCTGTAATCCCAGCACTTGGGAGGCTGAGGCAGGAGGATTATCTTGAATATGAAGCCAGCCTGGGCTACATGCTGAATTCAAAGCAAGCCCAAAATACATAGGGAGACTCTGTCTCAAAAATCCAAAAGCAAACAGAAAACAAAGGGAACAAAGGGCGAAAAAAAGCAGAAAGCATCTAGACAGAGAGGAGGAAGTAAAACCATGTATATATGTAATGAACTGATTTTGTACATAGCAAATCCTAAGGATTCTACAAGTATTTCAGTGAGGTTGCAGGATATAAGATCAAAATACTCTAAGCTTATATGACAGACTCTAAAAGCCTTTTAGGCAAAAATTATGCATAGTCAGGCCCTTACACATCATTGTGAAGCAGCCCAGTTTCTGTATAAGGCCGTAATAGTCTGTGTACACTGAAGGCAGACAGCATGTTGTCACGAAACTTACGCTGACCTCCCTGGTCAGGTCTTTTCTTGCTCACACATGTTCACAGATCAGGTATGAAATTACTATGCCTGAATCTCAAAACTGACAAAGGGAAGTTACAATTGGCTGTTGATACTGGCTTTATGGGCAGCTGTTAAGTGTGGCTCTCCAGAGCCAGTGCAGTAGCGAGTGGGCCCATCTGGCCCTGGGGTCTTGGGGTCCTGAATCTCACTTCGCTGCAGATTCGAGTCACAGTTGAATCTATCCAATAAGGATGAACTTTCTTTTTGGAGGCCCTGCAACAGAAACTGTGTTCACATGTATCCTTCAAATGTATCTGTGACCATGACAACTCCAGGCCCATCTCTGCTGACACTTCAGCCTCCTGCTGGTGACTCACATAAACTGTCCCCTACTCTGCATCCTGGGCTCTCCTGTGCAGCTGCACCAACATGCACTGCAGATAGTGGGCAGCCCCCCACCATGAGTACACAGAGGGAGCTGCTAGATCCGCTCTGCACTCTCAGTGTGGTTACTTTTTTTTGAAAGATTCTTGTATTAGAAAAATGTGGTAATTATCTTTCTGAGTCTGGCTTATTTTGCTTAACAGGCCAGGCTCTGGTTCCATCATTTCCCTGCAAGTGACATAATTTCATTCTTCACAGCTGAATAATATTCCATTCTGTATAAATACACCATATTTTATTCATCTGTTCATCCATTGATGGGCACCTAGGCTGGCTCCATGCCTCAGCTTTTGTGAATTATTTTGCAATAAAAACAGGTATGCAGGTATCCCCACACCATGCTGATTTTAATTTCTTCAGGGACATACCAATAAGTGCTATAGCTAGGTCATTTGGTAGCCCTATTTTTATTTTTCAAAAGGGCTTTCATACTGATTTCCATAGTGGCTATTCTAATTTACATTTCCACAAGCATCACAGAAGTACTTTCTCCCTGCATCCTTGCCAGCATGAATTGTTTTTTGTATTCTTGATTACAGTCATGAGATGAAATCTTAATGTACCTTTCATTTGCATTTCCCTGATAGATAAAGGCATTGAGTGTGGCTACTATTACTGGAGGAGTTACTCAGTTTACACAAGTTAAATGCAGATATGCATGATTCCATAGCACAAAAAAGCATCACAACAGCTAAAAAGTTATAACCCACTGGTGGAAAGAACTGGAACTTGAAGAGGTTAATATTCTTTTAAGAAGAACTTAATATGAAAGAGACAACATTCCAAAAGAGAATAAGCAAAGAACATACAGAAAACACAAGTGGCCAAGAAATACAGATGAAATGTCCCACCTTAAGTAAGTACATAGGGGAAACGCCCCATCTTACAGTAAACCAATCATACATCCAGGGCTTCAGTTGTTATAACAGCACCAACAGAGCACCCATGTTGCACAAAAAATGGACATTCAATAGTCTCCTTTTCAGAAAGGCTGCCAATCTGGAAATATGCTGAAAGCTGTAAGAGATGTAATCTGTAACCACAGTGCCACAAGAGTGGGTGTGCAATGGTGCTTCTAGATCACCAAGGTTCATAACGTTATCAGATGCAGCTACACTATCCTGTGAGCTGCAGTCAGTGAAAACTGTGTTTCCAAGTCACATGTAAGATGCAGGTGGATGATCCTGGTTATAAAATGGCAGACAAGTTGTTTATGGTTTTTGAAGAACTTACTCCAGGGTTCACAAAGAGGCTTTTGTGCCTGTGCTGCACCTGAGGGGTGTTGTAATTCTTAAGTCATTTGTGTCTGTTCAGTACAAAAGGTGGGGATGAAAACCCAGAATCTTTTTGATTCACATTGACAACTTGGCAGACTTAGAAATTTTAAAGGGGCTGGGGATTTAGTTCAGTGGCGTAGCACCTGCCTAGTAAGTATGAGGTCCAGAGTTCGATTCCTGGTATTCCTCCCACAAAAAAAACTTTGCTTTAGGGTTGGGGATATAGCTCAGCAGTGTGGCACATGCCTCGCAAGAGTGAGGTCCTGAGTTTGATTCCCAGGTCCAAAAAAGCTTTTTTTGTTCATTGTTTAGAATAAAAGTTCTAAACAATTTTTTAGGAAACACAACCCATTCAAAGATGAAGTACACCATGACATATTTACACTACAAATGCAGAAGGGCAGTATCTTATATTTTAGCAAGTACAAGTTATCTTTGCATGGCAGAATTATAGATGAGTTTAATTTGTTTGTATACTTTATTTTCAAGGTTTAAAGTAGACATGCATTATTTAAAAAATACAGTCTTTTGAAAGTCTAAATGACATAAAAAATCACTAACACCACTTTTCTCAGTAAGATGCAAAACAGATGAAATGGAATAACAAATAGATTATGATTCGTTTCTTGTTTCTGGAAGCACCCACTATCCAAATCCAGTGCAGGCCTTGCTGGGCTGTCCCACCTGCCTCAGCAGAGCTTCTGTCCGAGGTTTGGTCCTGGCTGCAGGGCTATGTAGGAGCAGAAAACCAACCACTGCTGGCTATGGACAGTTGGCACAGTTCACTACCCACGGGGTAAACACCAAGGCAAAAATGCCCAGTGTTTCCCTGGGTTCACCTTCTTCTCAAGGAGGGCCCGTATGGGCATAGCCATTGCCGTTGTAAAATTGTATTTTAAGAAAAATAAATATTCTGCACAATGTATTTACAAGAATCAGTTGTTTTATCTTGTACCCCAATTACTATAAGATGGAAAACTATAATTTAACAACTATGAAACATATTCTTGGTTGGTTTTGTCAGTTCAACATAGAATTAGGCTCCAAAATATTTTCTGATCTATATTTGTAAATATACAAAATTGTAAATTTTAATTTGCTTAGAAGAGAAGTTTGAAAGAAAGAAGTAGAAATGATTTGTTTGAATCTCCTGACTCCTTCAGAGATGCAAATGTCCAACAATGTCTTCCTACTACCTGGTGACCGAGGGGCAGTTTCTCATTTTCCTTTTGGATATGAGGGACTTGGATTCTGCCATGACTTTTGGTCACATTAAACATCTACTACCAGCTACCACACAGAAAGCACAATGTGCACTCTCCAACAGGCACAGCAGGGGTGAGGAATGTCTCTAGAACTTGAAGAGATCAATGAAGTGCTGTGGAGACACAGGCGTGAAGCAGCTGTCTGGGTCAGCTGCAGTGCAGGGATGTCCTGAATCCTGTGGGGGAAGAGATGGGTCAGGAGACATTGTTACTACCTCTGACAGCCATATCCACAGAAAAGTCACAGTTTTTGGTCAAGGGAACCCAGCCCCACCTCAACAATGAGAATCACTACAACATAGTGACCCCAGCTCAGCCTCAGACAATTGGGGATTTTTACACAGGCTACTGCTGTTTCTCTGCCTCTCTGGCTGCTCCTCATCCTCATCCCTTTGTTACCAACCTGCCCTCTCTGGCCACAGAAGCCTCCACCCACCTGTGCCCTAGCCACACAGGGCTGATCAAACCCAGAGCCACTGCTCACAGTAGGGTCGAAGGGTCCGGCATTACTCAGAGCTGAAGAACCAGAGGGGGAAAAACCCAGAGCTCTGTCACTATCCATCGAGGCCATTTGAGGCCACTACTGTTCCTAGTCCTGAGATTGGGTGTGCCCTGTGAGCGAGCTTTCAGGGACAGACAGGTCTATAGTCTCAGCAAGAGACTACAAGCAGGGTGGAGCAGCACGGGATGCAGCTGTGTACAGGGACACAGAAGTACCTTCAGTAACCAGGTGAGGTGGTAATCCTGACATGGTGCAGAAAGAACCAGCAAGGAGTGCAGCAAAAAGAAGGAGAAATTCGGTTAGAAAGAGCAGGAAGTAGTTAGCAGTTAGGTTTGATGTACATTCTTTATGATAGTAACAAAAACATCAAGTAACTAAATTTGGACAATACTAAATATTATGCAAAGTAAGACAAGGCACTATCAGACACTTTGTTTTGGGACAAGGAGAAAAACCCATTTCCTTTCAGTCTCTCAAACGCATAAATCATGGGGCCACAGAAAAATCTTCAGAAATGTTCATGGACAGAACAGGAGGAAGTGCTGATTGTTTCACACCGACTTCATCCTGGAAACAGTGTAGCAGGTGTTTAGAGCACGTTGCAGTGCTCCATGGTAGAATCTCAGCCTGGCCCTGACCCAGCTCTTCAGGGAGGATGGCAAAGGTAGCACGACCCCACTCCTGCTTCTGCGGAAATGGCTCACCGGGGACTGACTGGGTAACATCTGGGGGTGCCACCACAGCTGTGCTCCTGGCAGCCATATGGGGCTTGCAAGGTCCTTGCTGGGTTCTTGGCCCTTATCTTTGGCAAATGATATGCCAAGACAAGAAAGTGACACAGAAATGCCAAATCTTCGTCCTGGCTTGCTGAGCTCTGTGAGTCTGCTGTGCCTGGCTGGGGTTCTGTGCACTTGGGGGAACAGTGAGGGGCAGGTATAAAAACACCTATATGTTAACTCTGCCTTTTTCAGCATCTGGTGGCAGCACCACTGAGGCGGGTCATAAAGGCAAGGAGAAAAGTATAAGCATCACTCTTCAAAAGAGTAGACCCAGAACAGATGCAAAATCCACCTGGAGCCAGATAAGGGGCCTTCGCAGAGGACGGGATAGGGTATGGAGAATGGCCCCATGTCTACTATATGGAACTGGCTTTTTATCCAGGCTGAGGCCATTAAGGGTTAGTTATCTGCCTGCCCTTCTTAACAGTTCTGAGATGTCTTCAATGCCTCAGTTCATAGGCTGAAGAAATAATGAAGAGCAGGCACTATTTCCTGGGCAACACACATCTGCTTCAGGGGTGGCAGGGCTGGCAGCCTACATGTGGCTACACATAAGATAGGTGGGGCTTTCTGCCCTGGGCAGGGAGCGCTGATGGCTTTGGCAGCTAAATCAAGAGAGGGTGTTCGTTATTCACACTTCACTTCATGGTTCAGAGGCAGAAACATAACTATCACTGATCCTCTGGAAGGATGTCTAGTGGAAGAAGCTGAGCTGAGGAGTCCCTAGGACCACACTACAACAGAGTGTATAACTACACTAAAGGCTGGAAGTGCATCATAGATCAGAAGACCAGGGCTCATTCTAAATTTTCATAGCATGATTATATGCAGCAAGACTGGAATTTAGAGGTTAATCCTTTTGGAAAGCTAAAACTCACCTCTCAGTTTAATAAAAAAAAAAAATCTTACAAATTTCAACATATTCTTATACTGCCTAATAGCAAGACACTACAGAGAAAGTATATGTTTCTATTAATTAGCCAATGGAAGAGCTCCAATACACTGAGGCCCTGATTTGGGAAAAGTATAATTATATAAAACTGTAAGCCTCTAACCAATGGCTGCATCTTCCCCCACAAAGGAATTATGACTTTAACTAACTTTCATAGTATAAAACAGTCCACTCAGGAGAGACAACAAACAGTGAATTTGAAGTAAATGCATCATCCACCTTGGTGACACGATAGAAGAGAAGCCAGTGCACTGGTCTTGGAAGGACCAGGGCAGGGCAGGTGTCAACACCAGGTGAGGGTGCAGAGGAAGATGCTCCTTGTACCCGCTGTCACCAAGGTTGAGGATTAATCTGGGCCCAGGATGGTCCCTGCTTGTGGGACAGTATCCTACTGAAAGACAGCGTGACAGAAGGAGTCACACCAAGATAGGAAACAGAAACTCAGAAATAGTAAATCTCAAGGGTTATTTTTGTTGGAGGCATCAGCAATTGTTCATAATGCTGCTTATCTCTGATAGAGTAAAGAGAACCAACCTTTATTAAAATACAAGAAAAACTCAGTATCTTTAGATTCTTGGGTCAGCCATGGATCATAAATATAGCTACTCTATTATAAGTAGAGTTTGAAATGAAAAAAATTAAAAGCAGTTCTCTCTTTTCCAACATCTCGCACTCACTCTAACCTGCCAATGGATTTAGAAAAATGTAAAGCAAGAGAAACAATCAAAGCAGGTGATAGTGTCTACCAGAAAAAGCCTCACCTCCCTCAACCAAGAAGCTGCATTCCTTGTCTGAGGGCTGTCCTAGCTGAGGACAATCAAGGAAGGACCTCTCCCCGTACAGCCTGGGTCAGCAGGGTCAAGGCTGCCTGCTGGCACTATAGGTATCAGGTTCCAATCATTTCAAAGCTTTTCCCCAGTCAAATCTCCTATTAAACATATTCAAACACTACACAAACCATGTAAATGCATTCTAGTGATGAACAGTGTCAACACACTAAGGAAACTTGTATTCAAGCAGCAGTCCACAAGGCCCACTTCTGATACTGAAAGCATGTTGTCATCAGGGACAAAGTGTGGGTAGCAGGATTTAAAACAACTAGTAGGAACCAGGGGGTGAAGGATTGCCTGTTTACTCTGGATATGGAAACTGCTGAAGATGATGTTTCTACATTGTTACCTGAAGACGAGTATCTTCTATTTTGATCAACTAAATATGAAGAGTGCAGGTTTATTTTTAAGCCTGTATGTTTTTATAGCCCCCTTGCTCTAAGCACTTGATTTTGGAACTAAGATGTATCCTGGTCACTGCAGACAGTGGGCCTGTCAAGACAAGATGTAAGAGGCTAAGCAATGGCAGGTATGAAGGTCTGTCGGGCCTTCCTGCTCCCTCAGTGCCTGCTACATGCTAATGTCCATAAAAGGAAGATGGTGTGCCCAGGGGGAGAAATGCCCTGCATTTCAGCTTTTAACAGTTCTTGTTTTTTTTTTGGTACTGGGTATTGAACTTGGCTGTGCGCTTGCAAGGTAGGTGCTTACACTGCTGAGCTAAACTCCTGGCCCTAGCTTTTAACATTGTTGACTCAAGACACACATTTTACAAACATCTGTTCCCACCCCCACTATATGGTGAATATATCTTATTAGCTTTTTCGTTACAAACAATATTTTTACTTTTTCTTACCTTTCCACTTTAAGTACATGTGAACAGTTTGTTTCACCCAACTCCAACCATCATATTTAAATTAAAAAGTACATTTTAAATTATTACCTTCCAAAAAAGAATACTGCAGTGCCGACAAAAATGTAAGGTGTCTCCATACTGTTCTTTAGTTGGATAATATTTCTGAAGTATAAAATACATCAACTTCCATTCGATATGACCTTTTTCTGAAAGGATCAAATGTCTACAGAACTAGAGAAACAAAGTTCTATTCAGAACTCCATGATTTTCAAAACAATATAAGATGCATTTTTTTCCTTTTCCCTTCCTTCATTTTGAAATTTTGTTTCATTTTTTCCATTAAAAAAACATTAGGTGCAAAACTATTTTTAAAAGGCAGTATAGCACATAAAAAATTTAACTATATGAAATCAAGCTTACTTGGATTAAGTCATAAAGGACAAGTCAAATGAATCACAATGTACCTATGTGATACTAAACAGCTGTGAGACAGCTCTCAAGATTTGGCTCTAGAAAGATGCACACATATAAAGTTAAAGTAAGTAACTCATGTCATTTTTATGGTAAGAAACTTATATACAGAATAACAACCAACTATGAAAATGGGCAACAGAACCGAAAAGATGTCTCCAAGAAGACACAGGTGTCTAGTGATCTCAGAAAGAGGTGCCCACCACCTGCCATAAAGACAAAGGAACACAACACCACTTCACCCACGAAGATAGCTGTTAAAGAAAGTCATAGCCAATGCTGGGGCTTTGATGGCTGGGCACCTTGGGCAATGCAAATGGGCCACAGTCTAACTGGCAACTCCACTCCCAGGAACTCATCTCACACAGGCTCACAGAGAAATGCATACATAGCAGTTAAGTGCTCCTGAGCCACAAGGTGGAAGCACACCAGATGTTCACCAGCTGCAGAAAGGGTACAAAAGATGTGGCTCATTCAGAGTAGAATATATGTAGCCTTGAACGGAATGAAGCCTTGATTCCTAACATTTAGAGGGCCACAGAGATAAGCAAAAGGATCCAGGTATAAGAGGACAAACAATATATATCCTACTCAAGCCAGTAACTAAACAGGAATGTCTCCAGAGAGAAAGCAGATAGATGTGGGCTGCTCTAGGCTGGGGAGGGTGCGGTGACAGCCACAGAATTATGTTCTTCCTCAAGTGATGTCCACGTGACAGCCTAACAGCATTACTGAACAGTGTCCAGCCACCTGGATGCTGAGTCCCATAAAAGTCTGCAGTACGGGTGGGTGGGTTTTGACAGGCTGTCTCTCATTGCTGTTTGTGCCTCATCTAATGTTGCAGGGAACATGCTTTGCTTTTCATACCCAAGAACCATCACTTGTAGAACACCCTCATTCTGGGGAGGTCATGGATTTTGAAGAGTTATAAATTAGGATGGCGTCCATGAAGAAATCTTGTTCCTAATAAAATCTGAGGAAGAGAGCCTGAAAAGTGAAGGAAAGAAACTACACACTTGACTCTATTCATCTCTGTCTCCCAGATATTGCTGAGACATCTGCTTTGAGGAATGAAAGCAGCTCTGCACTCTTAGCTCCTTCCCACTGAGTTTCTGCCCACTCTTCCACTGTCCTTCTCCTAGAAAGCCATCTGCAATCTTTCTGCTCTTGAGCCCCTGCTCATCCAGGTGATTGAATTAAGTCTGCATGGCTAGCAGGCCCTTCTAGCACCACTTTAAACCACGGTCCTGTGCCCCTTCCTTCCACCATTTGATTTTCACAAGGGTTCTTGCCAATTGCGTTGTTTTCATGAAGTGAGCTTCTAATATGCTTGTCTTTTCTCAGGTAGTTACCAGGCTCTAAAGAATAGATACTTATTTTTTGGATGCTGTATTTTTAAGTCAAGAAAAGGTATAATACCAACAAGATTAACCGTAGGTGTAAACTGTAAAATAACCTAATTTCTTATGGGATATGAGTCTTATTAAAGTATCTTCAAGGAATTACAAGGACTTCACCATGGCTTGAGGTCTAAAGGTCTAAATACTTTTCTACTGATATGTCCAGCACCTCTGTTTATGGCCAGACTAAGTGGAAACACAGCTGAAACCCTCATTTGTCTCCCTGCAAGCATGTGTGTCCAAGGGCAGGAGGTCTCAGGGTGACTGTGTGACACAGGCCCACTCCCAAGTGTAACTCCCTTTAATCTGATGCTCCCTTTTTTCCAATGCTGACTTAGAATTCAACCTTCCTATTCAGATAGGGAAACATTCTTTCTTTGCCCCAGCAGTTCCCAAGCCCTGTTCTCCTGGGTCGCTTCTGCATCTAGGTCCTGCCAAATGTCTTCTTGGGATTCTTCCAGGTCCTTTCTGCATCCTCCTGCCCCAGTCCATTGAGGGTTTTCCTGTCCACCACCTTTTCTTCCAAAGATATCCTATAAAGGGCCTCCTGTATCATGCCAGTCTGTTTAAGCAACAACAGTGGTCTCTGACAGCTGAGTTACTTCCACATGCTGCACTGGCTTCACTGAGAGCACTAGACAAGGATCCCTGGTGGCTCAGTGACTGCTTGACACCTCTCTAACTGAGGATAACCTTCCCCACCAGGCCTTTTTTTTTTTTTTCTGAGAGCTACTGTGTTGTCAGAGCACACAGTTCCATCCTACATCCACATGTCACTTGCCACACCTTACACAGATCCACATCTGGCACCCTGCATGAGCACTGGGCAGGGGTCAACACAGCCAAAGCAGAGATTCATTATGGATGAAGAACAGTGGAGTTTATGGACAGCACCTATCATGTCCATGAGCTCCTGAGAACACTCAAGAGGGAGGATAGGGAACCAAGGCTCCTTGCTACATGCTAGTACATATAGCTTGGTGATAGGCAGATGCAGGGAAATCTGGGGATCCTGTCACCAACAGGCAGGACAGAGAACATGATTCAGGCTGTGCTGTTTTCAGGCTCTGGGTTATTTTCAAAATCATGCTCTCTCTGAATATGGAAAATAAACTTTGTATTTGTCAAAGAGACCATGGACTCAGATGGCCTCACACTTACCTGTTGCTCAGCAAAGTGGTACTGACACAGCTTCTTCCACAGCTGCCTGTCCTCACTGAGCATGTACAGGGTGGGTGTCACCTGGCCCAGAGTAATGATGTCCCACCCATCCGAGAAGCGGTACAAGATGTTGCTCAGCATGTGCAAGGGCAGGTCACTGAGGGTGAGGCCACTGTTAACGTGCTGAAGGAAAGATGGTAGGTTTTTTCACACAGAAATGGAACAGCTGAATTGGAATACATGCTTCCCAACATAGAGATAAAGAGGCTCTGCCCCTAGGATGGCTTTGCATATTCCCTGTGGCGTGGCAAGTGCCTACCCAGCACACTGGTCATCTCCCATGTTCGTGGGGAAGGAGGTATCTGAACACTAGTTTTCTCTGTGTCCATGTGGAAGGTGGACCCTGAATACTGGTCATTTCCCATGTCACTGAATTAGGAAATCACTACTGTTGTAAGTTCTATATTTAGATGGCAAATAAATGACCAAAATTTAGGTTTTTCAGGGTCCCTACAATGGTCTCCTTTCATGTGGTTTGTTGGGGGCAGAGAGAAAGGAAATCATGCCCCTATGAGAAGAATGACAGTTTGGAGAATCGTACATACACTAGCTGTGCTGTAACTTATACTATGAGGATGTACCTACAGCTTATTTTTTTCCTATAATTATAAGAGGAAGTAAGACAAAGACTTCAGCCAGTGATATAATATGTACCTACTTTTTTTTTTTACCTTGTTCACTGTTTCTAAAGAAACACACAAACATACACATACACACAGAGCAAATGCCTGGCAAGCAAGAGGAGAGAGCAAAAGAAATTCTGGAGAAGCAACTATGAAAAGGGAGAGTTACTGGCCATACAATTTAGTTTTAATTTACTACATGTTAATTTATGCTCACACAATTAATTTTGTTTAAAAGTGAATTAGTTTACCATGTAATTTCCCATAAGGTAAATGATCACCATCCTTATACTTTCCAGTAACACCAGGGTCTTTTGCTTTTTTTTATTTTAAAATAATTTAATTAATACTTCTGAAAGAGTAAAAAAAAAGTTTTAAAAAGCTTCACATTTCTTTGTCAGATTTTTGTAAAAAAAAACAAATGGCATAATAATTTCATGCCAGAAAGAAATCAAGAAAGCATTCCCATTCATGATAGCTTAAAAATTATAAAATATATAGAAACAGATTTAACCAGGGAACTAAATGTCTGTATAATGAAAATTATAGCACATTGGTGAAAGAAACTGAAGAAGGCACCAAAAAAAGACAAAAAAAGGAATGAATTGGATTGAAAGAATCATTATTACTAAAATGTCCATGCTATCCAGAATAATTTACAGACTTAATGCAATTCCTCCCAAAATAGAATGACTTTCTTTGCAAAAATAGAAAAAAAAAAAAAAACACTCCAGAAATGTGGAAGGAATCACAAAATTCCCCATATAGCCACAGTGATCCTGAACAAGAGGACAAAGCTGGAGGTGTCACCATATCTTACAAAGAGAGGAGGGTGACAGTAAACAAACCGGATGTTAATGTCATAAAAACAGCCACATGGATTAATGGAAGACAACAGAAAACCCAGAAATAAATCTGCCTATTTTCAACCAACCGATTCTCAACAAATGCAGCAAAAAACATACATAAGATAAAGAAAAAATTCTTCAACAGTGGGGCTAGGAAAACTGAATATCCATGAGCATAAGACTAAAATTAGACTCTACCTCTTATCATATACAAAATCAATCCAAAATGGATCAGACCTAAATATAATATCTGAAATATGAAACTATTATAAGAAAACAAAGGAAACACTTCAAGATACTGATACAAGGATTTAAAAAAAATATATATGACCTCAAAAGCACAGACAACACACATTTGGTTTTACTTTCTTCCAAAAAAGTAATAAGAACTGTGGGAGTAATAAAACCCAAAAAGTGTAACAGTGATTGTACAAAAGAGAGGAAAAGTGCTCTAAACGATATAACTGCGTGTATATTTAAGTATATAAGATAGACAATGATATTACTGAGTTTTGTTGGATCATTGAACAGAACTGTTTGCAGTCTCACTGTTTGAATGTCCACTTTATATGCTTTAATTTTGTAACTTGAACAAATATTTCTAAGATGACAATATGTAATCCATTAACTAGTGATTTCCTACTGTTTATTTGTTTTCTGAAATTCTGTATAACTTGTACCCTTTTCTGCTTTTTTTAAAATTTTTCCTTAAATAAAATTTAAAAAAAAAGAAAAAAAAAGCACAGGCAACAAAAGCCAAAATTGATAAATCAGATTATACGAATTTGCAAAGCTTCTGGAGCTGTTGATTTCAGAGGTGAAGTCAACAGCTCCAGACTGAAGAATACTTTCAAACTATTCATCTGACAAGAAATTTCCTCAATATGTAAAGAACGCAATTCACAGCAAAGAAATCCAAAATAATCCAATTTAAAATTAGCTAAATGAACTGAACAGATATTTCTCAAGACAATAGACAAATGATCAATAAGCATACAAAAATAAAATCTGAACAAACACACATATACACACAAAAGACCTCCTCAACCTCAGTTATTTTCAGGGGGGGGGGAAGCTGCAATGAAAGATCTCAACCCAGATAGAACTGCTATTATTAAAAAGACAAAAAATAACAAATGTTAGTGAAGAAAAACAGAAAAGGGATCTCTCTCATACACAGTTGGAATGTAAATTAGTACAAACATTATGGGAAAAAATTTGGTGGTACCTTAAAAACACCAAAAAACATAACAAACCACTACCATGATCACCACAACAAAAACCTCAGAAATAGCCATCCAGCAATTCCATTATGGGGTATATATCTGAAGGAACTGAAATTGGCATGCTAAAGATATATTTGTAATTGCAGGTTTACTGCAAAGCACTACTAACAATAGCCAAGATTGTGTAAATCACCACAGGTTTTCACTGATGGATGAATCAGTAAAGAAAATGTCATATTACATAGTGGAATATTATTCATCACAAAAAGAATGAAATCCTAGTACTGACAGCACATGGATGGAACTGGAGGACATGGCAAATGACACTGCACACAGAAAGACAGCCTACGTTTTCACTTACAAATGGAAGCTAAAAGCTGGGTTCAAGCAAGTATAGAACAGAATAATGGGCCTCAGAGCCTAAATGGGTTGAAGGGAGAGAAGGGATGGAGAGGGGATGGTTAATAGGATGGTTAATAATAGTTTGGGAACATTGCTGGATAAGAATAATAATTTTTAGTAGTCTACAGCAGAGTTGGGTAACTATGACTGACAACAATTAATTGAATATTTCAAAACAAACAGTAAAGAGGATTTTATTTTTCCCAATGCAAAGAAATGATTATTATTATATGTCTAAAGGGACAGACATTACTCTGACATGATCATTACACATTGCATATATGTACTAAAATGTCACATTGACTCCCATAAATATGTAAAATTACTGTGTCAATTTACAATATATTTATAAAGACAGATTTTTTACCTTAGTCATCTGAAGATTCTGTAGTTGTTGTTGCCAGCCAAGGACAGTTTCTAAGCGGCAAATCCAGATATTGATGTTCCCTACTAGCACTGACTTCCCTACCCCTCTGATAAGAATACATAGAGTAGAGCTCAGGTCTTGCAGGAGATCTTTGATCAGGCGAGGATTCTGGTGGTCATCAAGAACTAGAATGAACAAAAAGCTGTGTGTTGGCACAGTGAACCACCACTTAGAAAATGATTTAGCATCTCAAATAAGTGTCCACTACAGATGAACTAATAAACAGTATGTAGTTGGTACATACAATGGAATATTGCTCAGCTTTTAAAAGGAGGTCAGGTGTGGTGCTTGCATGCTTGCAGTTCTAGCACTTGGGAGGCTGACACTGGAAGAGGACCATAAGTTCAAGGCCTGCCTGGGCTATATAGTGAGTTCAAGGCCAGCCTGAACTACACAGCAAGACTCAGTTTCAAAAAATCAAAAAATAAATATGAAATTAAGAAATAGGAAGGAAATTCTGAAACACACTGCATTTGGATGAACCCTGAAGACATCCTGTGCCAGAAATAAATCAGTCGCTAAAGACAAACATGGTAGAATTCCACTTACGTGAAATATCTACATTAGTCAAAATCATAGACAGAAAATAAAGTGGGGGTGCCAGGCGTGAGGAAAGGAGTAATTGTGAATTACTGCTCCATAGTGCAGTTCCAGCTCTAGGCAATGAAGATATTCTGGAGGTGGCAGGTCGTGATGGCTGCCCAATGAAATGCATGAGATGCTGCTGAACTGTACAATTAAAATGGTTAAAATGGTAAATGTTAATGTTATATATATTTTACTACCCCCCAAAAAAGGATTTAATCACATTACAACCCAAAGAGGCATAATTTTTGAGGTATTACAAGTATATTAACATTTTTTAAAACCTTACCATTTCATCTGATGGTAAATTTTCAATTGGCTTTTCAATTCGGCATCTACTTCCTTATTTATCACAGACAACATTTTAAAGTGGCTTACATGTATAGTTACAAATTCCTGTATGTGCATACAAGCTAATGGTGTAAAATTTAAAGTTCCCTTACAGCTACTAACTAACCAAGGAAAGGTCATTACATTTTCTTAAAATACTGGTTTACTTGATGTCTAAATCAGTGAGCCACAGTCCTGCCAATTATGGAACCAGGCAGCTAAATGAACAATGATTAATTACAAAAAAGGCAAAATGGCTTTTTGGAGATCTGTAATTCATGATCTTTCCTGTCATAATATATCCATATGTATGCAAAAGCAGCTTTTAAAAAAGCAAACAGCAGTCACACTGAGCTTTAGGAGCTAAAGGAATGAGCCGTCATCCTGTCACATCCAATGTAAATGTGGTCACAGCATTTACATTATTTTTGCTCAACTAAATACCAGGGAAAAATCAAAGAAAAATTCCTTTTCTTTGCACCAAATTTCTAATTAAGATTTGGATTAGTAAAACTTCCAGAGATCACCTTACCCTTTTGAACGATTTTATCCAAAATGCTGAAGTAATTCTTCTGTGCCACACCACTCAATGAAGTTAACTGGGATTTTGCAATTAGCTGCAATAGCTTAAAAGAAAGAGAGAAAACTAAGCCCTGTAGAAATTTGTTTAACATAAAACATATACTTCGTAAAATGGCACAAGTATAGGCTGCTGCATCTGCCTGTACCCAGCTATGGGCATGGAAGCTGAGGCTGTGTGGGAGCTTCACCTCCAGCTTTCAGCCCTGTGCAAAGTCCCTGCTAAAAGCCTGAGGGATGGTGTGCAGCCTCTGTGCACAGCAGCAGTCAGCACAAGTAAGCTATGGCTGTCAATTCTGGAACTAGGTAGCTAAGTGAAGTGATTAGTTAACTATGAATAATTTACATATTCCAGCATCATTGTATGACAAGACTCATTTGTGAAGGTTATGAGGGCCTTCCACCCAGAGACCAAAAAAGAAAAAGGCAAAGTAAATCCCAACTGCCCTGTGGCCAGGATTTGCAAGGACCCTCAGGGCCAGCAATAGAACATAATGACAGAATCTACACATGATAGATCTTCTTGTGAGGGGAATGAGGGTACTCAAATTGACCTCTTCCATGCTTCTTAAAGTGCTGGGTCTCTGCTGTGCCCACTGCTTGATGACTGTCTCTTGACACTGCAAATAAGCTGTGTTTTTCCTTCCATCTCACAGCATTTTTACTTATATCTGACCAGCAGTCCTGTCCTATTCTTTACCTCTACCTCCATGAATCTCTGTACTCTGGGTAGTCCTCACACATAACCTGGAGTTGGGCTTTGCTGTTGCTCTTGTCTGGAAATCTTTCTTATTTATTTATACAACACAGGGTTGATCTTAATTGTATTACTTGATTTTGTAACTTAAAAAGAAATTCTCATTCTCGCCCTGCATTTCTTTTAAAATCTAGGACAGTTTGTATTGTTTTGCGCTAGAGGTACTATTATAACAACTCTGTGTGACTCTCACCCTCCTGAGCTTCAGACAGGGCATCTCAGTTTCGTGCTCTCCTCATGGTAAACTGCCATCGTATCATTCCCCTTCCTTCTCACTCTATAGCTTGAATTTTGTAAATAGCACTATATTGGCAATCACAGGTTACACTGAGAACCTTCTAGCCACCTCTTTTGTTTCCCTCCCTGGTGGTACTGCCATGCCCTTTCTTATGGTCCAGGACTCATCTTGCCCTGGTGCAATATGTGCCCTCATCTTGGTGTATAGCTGAAGTACTGGCTAGCACTGGTGTCAACTTCCATTGCTTCTCCAGCCATCTCTTGATTGGCTGAAGTTAATTCCTCAAGAATGCTAAAGACTACCAGGGAATGGGCTGAAAAAGGAGATAATATAACTTGATCACATAGATGGGATCATTAAAGATGAACAACTGTTTTCCAACAACCAGACGACCCAGAAAAAAATTCCTGGATCCATACAACTACCAAGACTGAAACTAAGCAAACAGAAAACCAGAAGAGATAAAACTCGATCAGAAATAAAGCCTTCTACCAAAGACAAGCCAGAACTAAATGGCTTCAATGCTGAATTCAACCTAACATTTTAAGAAGTGACATCACTGTTCTTCATATTCTTCTGAGAAGAGAAAGAATTCTCCCAAATACATTCTATAAGGGCTTCATTCTCTTTATAACAAAAGCAGACTAGGATACAACAACAAGACACTAGACTAATGAACATTGATGTAAAACATCTCATAAAATATCAGCCAACCGAAACCAACAGCACATTAAAACACAACTCACTCTGATTAGGACCAGGAAATGCAAAGGATGGCTCAAAAAATACAATCATAAATAACATACATTCCATGAACAGGATAAAGGACAAAAACCACATGATCATTTCAACAGACACATAAAGCATTTGATGAAATTCAACATCACTTTGTGATAAAACTTAGAGCAAATGAGGCACAGAAAGAAAATAACACAACATAATCAGGGCCACACAGGATAAGCCCACAACTACTATCACACTGAACTGGGAAAAACTGACCTCTTAGATATGGAACAAGACACATATGTTCACTTTTATTCAACATTGTGCTGGAAGGTCTAGCCTGAGCAATCAGGTAAGGAAAATAAATACATAAAACGTATCCAAATCAGACCAAAAGAAGTCAAACTGTCATTGTTTACAGATGACATGATCTCATATGTAGAAATTTCCAAACACTCTGCCCAAAACTATTAAAATAAACAAAAACCAATCATTTATGACATCATGGATGGAACTGAGGATCATTATATTAAGCAAGCTAGACACAGAAACATAAGTACTACATGATCTCATTTGCATGTGAAACCTTAGAAAGTTGCTGTCACCTTAAGACCATAATATTAAATGAAATAAATCAGATACACACATTTAAGTATTTCATGGTTTCTGTCCTATGAGAAATCCAAAGTATAAATAATTAAATAGCAAAATAAAATACAGACAATGTCAAACAATGAGACAGATCTTTTGCAAAAGAGAAAGTGATCAAACAAGGAGGGAGGGGGATAGAATGGAAGAGAAGGAGATGAAAACAAGAATTAAGATGTGCTATGTACATGCATCAACTTCCCATAAGGAATATAATAATTATGTATTATAAGCATGTACTAATAAAAAGAAAAGCTAAACTAAAAGAGTAGCATAGGGATTTAGCCTCTAATGAGGCTGGGGAAGGTTTCATCAACAGGTACCAAGTTATAGTAGTAATAAATTCTGGTTTTCCAATGAATAGTAGGGTGAATACAGTTAAAAGTATTATATACCTCAAAATAGCTACAAGACTGGAGTTTGAATGTACTAACCAAAAAGAAATGATAATGTTTGAGGACATAGACAGCTAATTACCTTGATTTGATCATTATACATTATATCCATGTTTCAAAACATCACAATTTACTCCATAAATTATGTGCTAATTTAAAAAAAAAATTCTTACAAGACTAATATTCCCTGAATTCTTATGTGGTCAATACTATCTGATACAATGTCAGAATAAAACTGTTTGGACAGAAAATTCAGGTTTGCCTTTACTTCCTCAAGGATCCAGGGAGGACTCTAAGAATGTGGAGAAACCTAATGCCTGATTCCTCTTCCCATGGAGACTTCTGGGTTTGCTTTCCTGTTAAGCAGGTCCTCACCTCTCCTTCTGCACCCAGTAACTCTGGGGAACAGATCCTGCTCAAGACTATTCTGGGTCACACAGCATAGCCTTTTAAACCAGAAGGGAGCCTGGACAGTTCAGTGCCATGTTGAAGACTCATCTCAACTTAGGTCCTCTCATCCTGATGTCCAGTTTTCAACTGGTTCCATGTGTGTTCTGTCCCTGTCACCCTAACCTCTACCCCTCTATCTCTAATCCTGCCTGCCCCTCTAAAAATCCCTCAACTACCTATCCTGCGTCTGTGGGAGCCCAGTCCTGTCATCTTCTGGTTTACTGACATCTCCTAGTATCTGTCCTGGAGCTCACCTTTACTGCTATATTAGTGTCCTGTTGCTTTTCCTTTTTAATGAAATGGGGTCCTAATTTCCATCCTGCTTCATGGATACATTTTCTTGGTGTTCTGCACTGACTGATTGGTTTCACTGTTCTTTCCATATTTTCTTCAGAGAATAGTCATGCTTTCTATCAGTACCGGGGATCAAACTCACGACTGTGTGCTTGCAAGGCAGGTGCTTATGCCACTGAGCTAAATCTCCGGCCCTATTCATGCTTTTGAAGTTGTTTCCTTCGCCTAGAACTTTATTTTGCAGGAGGGGTGCAAACGAGGTCCAGGCCTCTGACCCCAGCTTTCTCCTGCACTGTTTCACGTCACATAGACAATTTCACATGTGAACCCTAACCCTCACTGAGCACAACTGGGTCCAAGAAGCTCTTTGCCACCAGCCATTAGGTTGAACTTCATGCTCTTAATGGAAGCCAAAGTTCAGCAACCATGCACCAGATAGGTAAAGACTGAGACTGTCACCAAGTACTCTTGTTCTCTTTTGTCTATCTATGCCAGTTCTAGCTGCTGGTGGAGACCTTATATATCTCATACAGTCTATAAATTGCACTTGCCTATTTCTCTAAAAGTAGATTTTTACCCCTTTCTTCCAATTCTTCTTGCAGTCTCTGTTGATTTCCAGAAAGAGAAAGGAAAATGCTAATAATCACATATTCAGCCATAAATAACATTATCAATATCACAATTCCATGATAATCTGAATAAAAATTTTTGCAACTTCTGTCTAGATAGAAAGCACCCTTACTAAATAACGAAAGAAATATAGGCCAGGGTGCCGGCCAGAGAACAAAACTATATAAGCCCATCACTAAAATTACAGCCCAGTTCCTTTTGTGTGTGTATGTGCACATTGCTGGGGATAAAATCAGCATTCTAGGCAAGTCCTTTGTCTCTGAGTTACATCCTAGGCCCTTATCTTTTCAAACTTTCAGAATATTATTCAATTTCTTCCTTGTTTTGACCATTGTCTCTTCCTCAGATGGTAACAAATAATAGTAACAGGATGCAGGTTGCTGAGGTTACAAATTCTATTGTTAATAAATCCAGGTGGGCAAGAAGGACTCAGGTATGTAGAGACCATAGACCTCCTCACCATCACAGTCAGTCCTGTGAGCATCTGGTGTCATTAATAGGAGAGGTGCAGACGGGTAGGCATGCAGTGCTGTTCACTGTTACAGAGAAACACCTACCTTCCATCTTTACTCTGAATCTGGTTAGATATGCTTGTTTAGACTTCCACTGATCCCTGATTACAAAGGCACTATCTGCAGGACTTCCTGATGTCCTTCAATTCCAATGGTGGAGTTCCAATGTGGTTCAGAAAGTAGAGGTGCAGACAAGGAGGACACAAGTGTAAGCCCAAGAGCCAAAGTGGGGAGGGGTAACCCACAGCAGGTGTGGCCTCAGAATCTGCACTGGGCCCTCATGGCTGCCTCTATTCCCTGTGTATGGAGCAAACAGCCCTAAACAGCCTTCCATGCGTTAGATTTTATCATCTGATTCTAAAGTCTCCCAGTTTTACTGTGTTTCTCTTGAAAGTATGTAAACCATGCTGTGTGAAAGCAGGCTGGAGCAGAACTGTGGTGGTCCTCAATACCCTGTGTGGTCTCTAGATTTCCTGGCAATGCTTCAGTAGCCTCCCTCAGCTCCCCAAGGCCTGGGGCTTCTTTTCAGCCTCCTCCACCTCTCCCAAGAAATTCAATGGACAGGAAACCATGTGCTGCTCAAGCAGAAGGTTTTTGAGGAACCTTTCTTGGCAATTAATACCCCTTTTGATTCTCATCTTGCCTGCAAACTTCTAGTACAGGCAAAAAGAATGCTATTTGATCTAAAGTTGAACTGTCAAGTAATCTTTAACTTTAATAAAAGGATTCTTAGTTGATGCATTTAGCTATACTCTACAAATTATCTTTTTGATAGGATAAAAATGCTGAGTTACAGAAAAATACACATGGTACTTTCCACTTGTAGAATGTACTAATGGTATCCCAAATCTCAAATATGATTTTGATATTCACTGGAGGAACGGGCTTTCTAGGATACAACCTATTCACCATACTCATAAATTAGGGTCAGTTTTTCTTAAATGCACCAGACCTCTAAGGTCAGACTCAATTCAGCTGAAGTCAAACTCTCAAGCCAGGTGTGATAAGGACTTTCAATGAAGGCACCATCTTTGAGAGGTTCCAAGACTGCTTTCTCAGTCTTTCCCCTTTAATAAATCTTGTTCTTAGGAGCCATAACATGTTTTGCTAATGTAACTTCATCTAGTATTTTCTTCAGAAGAAAAATTATAGGAAATACCTGGAGTTAAATAGCCTACAGTCAATTCTTAAATCAACACTTATGAAAATGATTTTTAAAAAGTGCATATATTATTTCTGTATAAGAGAAACCAGACCAACTGGACACCAGAGAACACCCTTATGCGATGAATCTTTTTATAAAATAGTTGAAATAATTATCTCTATTCTAAGTAAGTTTTCTTGAAAAGACAAAGTACCAGTTCCTGGAAAATTTTTATTTAGTGTCCTGCTAGCCAGTTCATATGAAAAGGCAATACATTAAGTTCAACTGTGTCCCTTAAGACAGATCCAACAAAGCCAACAAAGCCCAAGGCTTATTAACAATATTATCAGATGGTTTCCTTTAGTTTGAAGAGTCATTATCTGAGCATGTCATATGATGCACTGAGAAAGTCCCTTTCTTTCTATCAGGTAAATTTATGAAATTACAAAAACATGAAGTCTAAGCAAAGCCTCATTTGGTGTCAGGACAGCCCATTTTGGTCTGTCTGCCTCTTCTCCCCAAGGTGAGGGAAAAGGTCTGCCTATACCTTAAGAGTACAGTCCATCCCCAGAATCTACAAATTAAATCACCCCATAGTCCTTGAGGTAACCTCAAACCCCACATACCATGGTGAGGAGGTACAGTCACTTGCCCATGGTCTCTGGTGGGTGAATAAGAAAAGGAGAGGAATTCAAACCCCAGTGTGTCTATGCAGGAACTACCCTGCATGGCTCTCTACACAGCATCCAGTTCCATTGCCCTCAATGGGGAGTCCTCAGGAGAGATCTCAAATGTCTTTAAAAACTTGTACATGACCAGATGTTATCACCTAGGATATTATTTTAAGCTCTCAAGTAGTCTCAGTAATGCATATTCACTAATGAATAATCTTTGAGACACTTAGGAGATAGGAAAGAGCACTTGCGGCTAAAGGGACCAGGACTAGGGTGATTCCCAAGACCATGAAAGTCTAAATAAAAATAAGAATGATCAACTTTATCTACAGTGACATCTAAGGCAACAAAATGAAGTGTGGTGAAAAGGATTAGATGCTGAACCAAAACCACAAATCTGGAGTACCTGGCCCTGGACATGCTATCTCACTGATCCACCTGAAAGACAAAGAGTATGTCTTCATTTTTTTTTAGTTTGTAAAATAAATTTATTTATTTATTTAGTCTTTTTAAGACAGCATCTCACTTTATAGTTCAGGCTGGCTTTGAGTTCACTTTGTAGCTCATGCTGGTCTTGAACTCACAATGATCCACCTGCTTCAACCTCCCAAGTGCTAGGATTACAGGCATGTGCTACCATGTCCAGCTGAGAGGATATCTTTAAGCTAATTTCCCAAACAACTAAAATTAAGGTACATAATACTTTGTGATTCTGAAATTTTGTGTTCCTAAGATGTGCCTACTTTAGGAAACAGCATATTTAAATTAGAGGTATTACAGTTTAGTGTGAAACTAATATGGGTATTTCTGTTTTCAAAGCTGACTTAAAAAAAAGTTACTCAGTAAATAGCAATGTGTAGTATGCAGACAAAACAAAAGTCCTGACATAACTTAATGGCTGCAGTTCATAAAGCATGTCCCTGGTCAACAGAGTACCCTATACTAAGCACCATATACTCAGATCTTCCCTAGGGTCAGACAGTAAAAAAAGATGCAGCCCAGTCTCTAGCGCAAGACTTGCTAACAGTGGCTTCTTCCTCCTAGGCCTCTACCCTAGGCTTAACAACAGAATCTCCTTCCTGTTGACAAATCGTCAAGAAATGCCACTCAAGAAGAACTGTGAGCCATTGGAGAAACAGACTTTTCTGCTGGCTCTGCCTCTTCTTGCCACTTGATTCTGAACATTTCAACTAGGAATAGTTAAATCTCAGTTCCACCATCCAAAACAGAGATACCTGAGGAGTCACTCTAACTCTATCCATGAGAACTCAGAGAAGAATGAGAATCTGCCCAATTTAGCTGCATGCAGAGTTGCAGACAATGTGTCCTTGGCTGCCCTGGGCAGGATGAACCACAATGAATAGCAAAGCCAACAGAGGCCATATCTGAAATTTTCAGTTCCCAAAAAGCCATTAAGAAAAAAAAAAATCTTTCCAGTATCCCACAGCACCATTAATAATGCAAAATTAACAGGTTGGTAGATTATGACTTGTGCTTTACTTACAACAGAGTGACGATGAACAAACCACATAGCAGTTAATCTTTAGACAAGGCAAACTGTCTATGGACTATATGGCTCAGATCCTTTTCTTCTGATACAGCCCAAAATAAAACTTTTATTTAAAGATACATCATTAGTACAAAGGTTCTGTGTAGTTGTGTTGTGTCTAAAAAAATTTTTTTCCTATTAGCCTTCTTCTGTGAAATAAAGCTCATTCTTTGTGGAAATCATGAAACAGAAAAATGCATGTGAAATCACAGATAACTCTGGGATCTTCCTGAGGCCAGGTGGGTCAAAGTTAGGCCCAAGGAGAAGTATCACAACACTGTCAGCTCCCTCAAAGCCTAGGCAGGCTTGGGAGCCTAAGGAGGGCCGCCCTGCCAGAGGCCCCCAACCTGTGGCACTGATACTAGGTAATCCAAACCTTTATTACCTACTGAGCTTTTTCCTTTCTCTTCCTACATAACAAACAGGCAGACCTTTCTGCAGCTGCCCAATGCTTACTAAACATTCACATCTGTAATCTTTAAAACAGTTATTCAAAGAACCATCAAAACTGTTTTTGAAACAAAACACTTACTTTGACCACATAAGTGAATCTTCGGATATCCTGAATCGCACTTGAAAAGTCTAGCCGGTTAAAGGCTTCTCCTAAGGTACAATAACCATGCCTCTGGAAAGTAGAAAAGAGAAATTAAATTTAGATGAGCAGCCAAAACAAGATGGCAGCTAATGTTAAGTAGACAATTTTAAAGTTTTGGCAAAGGACATTTGTTTTCATTTTAAGATTTAGATGAGAATACAGTAAAATCACAGTAATGCTAAATTTAAGCCATATGGACAATTCAGACACCATACATTACATTAACTGGCAATCTTTGCAGCACTGCTTATATAATGACAAAGAGAAGCATTTATAATATACCTTGCTGGTTTCCTTTTCTGGGGACAAGGTAGGGTACACACCACTAGGCTAAGGATGCTGTCTGTATCACTAGAGTAAAGAGGCCTGCACTGATGAGGATGTAAGCTACCCTAGGTGGGAACCTCTAGGAAACAGCAAGTAGGTAGAAAGGCTGAGGGTAGGTGGCTAGATCTGACAATTGGCTGTGTTTCCTAGGCTGGGAATTTAAAGGCTGAATGCCCAAAAGCTAAAAGCTGGTCATGAGGCCCCAGGTCCAAGAATCAAACAGGAAATGAAAATATTTTCTTTCAGTCGAGGGTGTAATCTAAAATCCATTCCAACTGACATCCTTAATTCTTCTTTTCTGAAGGGATAGACTTCTAAATGATGGTACAGAAACCTCTTCAAAGTAGCTCCCATCTCATGACAAGAACCAAACCTGGTTCACAGACCAGGCCATGAGCATGCCTGCCTTTACAGCTGTTTGGCCCTGAATCAGGTGCAAGGAAGGAGCTGTGTGACAGGACTTAGACCTGCCAGCTCCTAGCACTAGTCTGGGTCCTTTCTGAGTCTGTCAAGTCAGTGTTCCAAGGATCCATGGGACATCGCTCAAGCCCACAGCAAATCTTGTTGGTTTGTCAACCATAATTTGGTAACAAACCAGGCTAGATTTGTCACTCTTCTAATGGAATTTCAGAGTATACCATTATTCAGAGTATACCCATTGGGGTTGTGTTGTATCTAACACCACCATCATCAAATAGGTTGAATAACTTTTCTTTCACACAATCAAATCTTTATATGTCTAGCAACTTAAGTTAATTTAGGACATCCATTATTAAAATATCTGGAGCATTTAATTTATTCTAGTTTAACTTATTAAAAACAATTGCCATCTGAATTATTTCCCATAAGTGCTGTCAATCAAGCAAATAGAGTTGCAAAGGCTACAAAAAGAACTAGTCTTCCTTGATACTAAGTAGGGAAACAGAAAAACAGAGAGTAGAGCTAACTAGTTCATTTACAGCAGTGGTGGCAAACCCACGGCATGAGTGCACAGTGGGCCCACTCTGTTGCCACACAAGCCAAGTCACCCCATCAGTTGAGCACTGGATAATGGTGTACACAGGGGCAGTGCTGGCACTTTGCAATAAATAGGTGGTTTTGGGGTGCAGTTTGGGCACTTGTCTCTAAAAGGTTCATCATCATTGGTTTAAGGGTTCATTGAAAGCTTTAGCCAATTTGGCAATACAAGGCAGAAAAGAGTTCACACTGCTTTGTGGGCCCAGCCTTCATAACAGTTTTACAAAGGTACTTTCCATATAGCTTTCCACACCACTGCAACATACTCAGATAGACAGTGCGCCATACTACATGCAGATACAGCATGTATATATAGCACATACACATACAACACACATGACATTGCACATATACACATATGCTTATAACATCAATATACATGTATATCCTTTCACATGTCACATATATGTACATATCACACACATACACACCATGTATTCATAGGTATACCTATGTGCACACACACACAATTGTGAACCACACTTCAAAAGATCCTCATGTATACTCATGGCCAAAATACAAATCACAGATTTAACACTGCAAGATATTATTTAACATGATATTTCACTCTCAACAGAAACAATACAGGATATGCCCTTATTTATAAAGAACACTTACTTCTTTTGTGCTTTCTTTATGGACATAGATCCATTTCTCACGATAAAAACCTAGAATAAAAATCAAAATCTGACAATTTATTTGAAAATAAAGATTTTTAAGGAATTTCAATAACTGGATACGCTAACAAAATTATCTGATTTTACTGGATCATTAAGACATGCTTTACTTGGGTAAATGTAAAGAGAAATGCTTTATTTTCTAGTATCAGATAGGATCTACAGAGATTCCTTGACATGGAAAATGATTTACGATAGTTCCCATCTTACAATGCAGAAGAAATTAGTGCTATTAATGACTGCAGTTATATCTAAATACAAGTGATCATATAAATCATTAAATTATTTATTATAACCTTCAAAACTATAATAGTCCTATTTTTTTTTTGCCCTGTATAACACTCCACAGATACACTTTCACAGAACTCTAATCCAAAAGCTTTTCCACTTGATCCTGACTTCTTTATACTGTGACAGGTATTAGTGACATCTGTTATGTGAGCTTTGCAGGACTACCCTGTCACCCCCACACCCTTAGCATCAAATCTCTCAAATCCCAGCCCCTCCCATCCTTGGTTCTTGCTCTGAATTCCCAGTGACACTGCACCTAGATGCTCACTCCCCTCTGGTGGCCTTGCTGCTCCAGAATGAACCAAGTTCACAACAGCCTTTTGTTTACTCAGTTGTGGAGGCTGTGCTGTGGGTTTTGCCATCTTCTGTTTGTTCATATCTTATCAACTCAAATGGCAGAGGTGAAAAAATATGATCACTAAATTGGTACTATCACTGGATGTGGTATTTGTTTCTATATCTACATTACCTTTAATTTCATAAAATAGCACTACCAAAACAACTCATCACTCCAACATTTTAAAAATTATGAGTAAAAATTATCTTACTTTGGGCATTTGTGTCATTTCTGAAATGGTCCTTTTTCCTTTTTTTGTAAGCATATTCACACTCTTCATTATTGAATATTTCTTCATCTTCACTATTTAAGATACTGAAATAAAAATGTTTTATTAAAATATCTTTTGGGGGCCAGAGATAGCTCTGAGGCACAGCACCTGCCTGGTCCTGAGTTCGATTCCCAGTACCAAAAAAAATTTGTTTTTCAAGGAGATCTTCATTTGTCTTATCTTTTGTAAGAGAATGTAATATTTCACTTGTAATGCGAAAGACCAAAACAAAATTCATGTTTAATTCTGAAAGTACTAGCTAACTTTTTAGAGACAGATCATGAGTTTGAAATTACAAGGCCAATGTCTAATACATACTTTCATACTGATAAATCTGTATCTTCATTCTTTTGAGAATGTGAAAACAGAATGCACTAAGTGTGCTTCTCTTCCACAGAATTCACATGATCAGCCAAGGCATCCTCAGGTATCAAAATGCTTGACTAAAATACAAAGATCATAAAAAACTATAAAAATTCTGGAAAGCTTGTGAAAAATGTAATACCTATGACTAACAACTTGTCCCCAGTGTCAAGTAAACATTTGAGATTTCTGTTTATCCTCTATTTTAAAAAAATTTAACTGACATCATTGCTGCACTAAAAAGTTTCTTTTCTTTCTTCCTTTTTTTTTTTTTTTTTTTTTGGTACTGGGGATCAAACTCATGACCTCGTGCTTTGCCAGGCAATTTGTGCTGCTGAGCTAAACTCTTGGCCACTGAAGATTTTCTTAATAAGCATCAATCAAACTGATGTCAAGCCATTTAGTGGAACACTAAAACATAAAATAAACATAAAGCAAACTTAATATTTTTACTACTTAAATACATTTAATATTTTCTAATATTTTTATATAACAGAAACATAAGGCAGTAACTAAACAATTTGAACACATTTGTATTAAAAGTTTTTTTCCTGCAATAATAATATCATGAATAGTGATCCACATCCTCAAAACTAAAGATGAATGAAGTCTTTATTTTTTTATAGATTAGGTTTGAGTCTGTTTTCAGTCTGAAAGAAGGAAGTGCTACAGGAAAAGCAGTCTATTAGTGCCACACGGGAATGATGCTCAGAAGCAAGGAATTAAAACTGCTCATTTACTCATCATCATTCTCTGACGAGAAATTGTGTACAAGCCTACAAGCTTCTTTTACTCACCAGGATTCACTTTTAATAAAAACCATCTAGTTTGCCCCATGCATTTATGTATCACTGTCAAAACAGACATAAACAGCATGGGCAGTGGCTGTAAATCATCGAGACAGGCAGAAGTGCATTTGAACACACAACCATGCTCTGTGGCAGGCACTAAATAACAGCAACTCATGGGAATGTGAATGATCCTTGAATCTTACATTTAATTACACTAGCTTGTTATCATTGATTCAAATACAGAATGGAGACTAAGTCTGAGAGCTTAATAGCTAAAACGACAAAAATTTTATTATTATTATTATTGTCTTTTTGAGACAGGGTCTCGCTGTGCAGTTCAGGCTGACCTTAAGCTCACTTTGTAACCTAGGTTGGTCCCAAATTCGCAATGATCCCTCTGCCTCAGCCTCCCAAGTGCCTCCCATGAGCCCAGCAAAAAAGTTATTAAAGTAGAAACAAAAATACATAGTTTTCCAGAAGCTGTGTCACAGAAAGCAAACATGAGGCAGCAGACGCAGCTAGCGAGGCTTACCTGTAGTGGGAGCGAGGCTGACCTGTGCACCCTGGTTTGCCATAGCAAGAGTCAGAAGGTGAGCACGAAGGATCCCGCACCTGACATATGGGGGAGGCCACTTTCAGATGCTCCCACAGGAAGAAATCAGACCTGTTTTGGGCTGACCTTAGGCAAGGCTGCCTGTAGTGACTATGTCCTCAATGAATCTGGCCCTGCCCTGCTAGTCGCCACTTCTACATCAGTGGTATCAGTGCATCCATCTCCCTGGTACTGCTGCACACTGCCTGAGTTGATGGGCACAAAAAAGCTCAAAGGATTTGGAATTAGGCCCTGGGGGAGTACCACAGGTGATAATCAAGGAAAATGGTCACCCAGAGAAACTATTAACTTAGTTGCTATTTTTATAAAGAATTTTGAAAGGAAGGGAAAAGTCTATTTAAAAAGTCGAGTAAACAAAATGAAAAAGTTGGGGGAGGGTAATTGAATGCTTGCAAAATTAACATTGAACACATATGTTAATATAGCCATATTTTCAGTTACATAAGTCTCTCCATTTTGCATGCATGTAAACTATTAATCATCTACTCTTCATAGTAAATGTTTCCTCTTTTTATGGCCTTTGGTTTCATGAACAAGATATCCATCACCTAACCTGGCTTAAAAATACAATGGAATCTTCAAAAACAAAACCCCCACAATTTAATCAATAGGTATTTCTCCACAGAAGAAAATCAAACGCCAACAAGCATGTGAAATCAAAAGTTCACACATAAGATCATTACTTTTTGGGGAAATGCAAATCAAAATCACAATGAGATACTACTGAAACCAAATAGAAACAATAAAGCCAAAGAACAACAAAACACAGGCAAGATATGAAGAAATTGGCATGCTTGTGCACTGTTGGTAGGAATGTAAACTGGTACAGTTACTCTGGAAAACATGGAAGTTCCTTAAAGACAAAACACAGAATTATCACATGACCCAAAATAACTGAAAGCAGGATCTCAAAGAGACATCTGCACTCCTACATTCATAGCAACACCATTCAGAGCAGTTAGGTAGCAAAGCAATCCACATGCCCACCAACAGGCTCATATGTGATGGAGAGATGAGTCTGATGGTTCCCAAGGAGTATTTTTTACTCTTTCCTTGGCAGTTTTCCCAAGTGCCTCATGGTCAGCCCAGAAACATCAGATGTCCCAAAGCCAAGTCAGATGATGTGCTTTGGCTGATGCAAGCTGCAATCACAGTTCCATTCCAGATGACCTCACTCAGGTCCACAAAAAGCCCCTCCCACACTTATGACTACACAGAAAGTCTGACACCGAGCCCGCATGAGCCTGCCCTTTTCTTCTACACAAATGACCTTCCTGTTCCCTTACTGTGTCAGTTCATGCAGTATACCACTTACGTGCTGCTTAAGTCCTAATAAAGTCTCTTCCAGACAGCGTTTTTTGCCTATTCATGATTTCTACCTCAGATAGAACATGTTAAGCTGGGAGACTAACAGTCAGTGACACCAAAAGCCACTTGTGCTGAAAGTGCTAAGGAGCCAGCAGGGCTGGTAACACTGAGGGCAGCTAACAGCAGAGAATGGTGGAGAACAACGGAGTATGCCTGGAAGTCACCTTAGATCACCAGAAGAGTTTCTGTAGGCTGCTAGTATCTTTTGGTTTCAGCTGCCATGACAGTGGTAGAGGGCTGCTGACTCTTTAACAGCTGATAGCCGGGAGCAGTGGCACATGCCTATAATCCCAGCACTTGGGAGGCTGAGGCAGGAGGATCACAGCAAGGCCAGCCTGTGCTACAAAGTGAGTTCAAGATCAGCCTAAACTTGAAACTCTGCCTCAAAAAGTGGACCACCCCCTCCCCCAAAAGAGAGAGAGGAGCTGATAGCTGCTGGCTTTGACATTCAAGACTATTACCACTTTGTCTATCAGAACTGAGCAAATGAACCTTCATTCACTTTGTAACAAATGGATAGACAAAATGGTAAATCCATGCTGGAGCCCTATTTAATCTTAAAAAATAAAGTATAGACACAAGTTACAACATGATTGATCCCTGAGGACATTATGCTAAATCAGATCAGCTTGTCCAAAAAGGTTAGAGTACTCTGTTTGACTTGTATGAGGGGCTCAAAGTAGTCAAATCACAGAGACAGAGGTAGAGTGGAATGTGGCAGGAGCTGAGGAAAGGGGATGGAGATAGTATGAATGGGGATCGTTTCAGCTTAGAAGAAGGGCTGTAGAAGTGACGGTGGTGATGGTGCACACACTGTGAATGTGTATAATGCCTCTTGAACTGTGCCTCTAAATGTGGCTAAGAGGGTAAACTCTAGGTAATGTGTGTTTTACAGCAGTGAGCGGGGGCAACTACCTTGTGTGCTTTGAGTTTTCTAGGGGGTATGAAGGGCAGAGAAAAATGAGGAAGAGGTGGTAATGAAGGGGATCTCCTATAACTTGAGAAGTTTAAAACACAAGGAACAGACTTTCAAGAACCATAGGGTATCTATAAATTTAAATGTGTCTCCCTTGTAAAAGCAACAATCTAACCCTCCATACCCAAGATAAGCTATCCACTCCATAACCTGTTAATCCCTTTTTTTTCCCTCAGGAAACTGCCCAACAGCAACTGCTGTGGAAAAACCAGGACCAAATCGGATAGAAGACACATAGGCACTGAGGAATTAGAAGACAACTCTTACACTAGCGGGCTAGGGATCCAAATAGCCTGCCCCAATCCTGGGGTTGGACAGACACCTATATATGTTCTAAGCAGGGAGTACAAAAGGTTGATAGCAAGTTATTTTATAATTGGTTACATTAAGTTGACTGTTACATAGATTGTTAGGCAGATTTATTTTGGGCAAGTTTAGCTGGGGGTTCCTTAATATCAAGGGTTTGGGTAAGCAAAAAGAATCAGTCATGGTCACAGACTGAGCCAGTCTATCCTTGAAGCAAGTTAGCACAACATGATGTACTTTCCATACTTTACGTCTGTCTTGTAAGTTGCAGCTGGTATGGGGGATATCAAGGCTTTCTGAGTTTTGCCATTATCTAATTATGAGAACAGGCTGAGCCTGTCCTGTCCTTGAGTATGGTGTCTGGCTGTAAGTTTTAAAATTCCCTTTACACAACCAAAAACAGGCGCACAACTTTCCTGAGTTAATTTCTAAGCAAGAACAAGAAAAGTACGGAAAAAAATCAACAACACATTCTAAATAGAAAAAGACCTACAGCAAAGTGCTGTTCTCACAGTTTAATTCCAGAAGTTGGAGTGCTGTCATTTCCCAAAATTACAATTCTTATTGTAATTTCTCATTGACCTACTAGAAAATACATCTTCTTAGATGACATCTTCTGGGCAAACTGGGCTTTACGCATCCACTCCCTGACCATTCTGGGGCTTTAAGCACAGCCTGTACTGTGATGTGCTGCTATGGGCCATTGTCTCCAAGCTGTTTCACTGTTTCAGAAAAGGACATGCAGGGAACCCTCCAGTTTCTGAAATGGACAATTGAGGGTGGTTATTCTTCAATGTACTAGGATACGCCACAAAACTTTTCTTGCTACTACAAAACATTAGCAAAATTTGTGAATGATTTGTTTTAACGATTATAAAAGTATACATTGAATATAATAAAAATTAAACAAGTATAAAATTAAGTCTCCCTTGCCAACCCCACTTCTGAATTAGCTAGACTTCTGCCATTTCTATTTTTATCTGATCTAGTTGCTAACTTTATAATTCCAAAAATATGCTGATTCATCTATTTCTTACACTGTCTACAAAAGTCAGGCTAAAGCAGGTTACCTCGCTCTTGAATGTGGGCTGGCAGGTAGCCTGCAATAGCCACCAGCTGTAGCCAGTCTCACTATGCCCCCTACCTCCTTCCTACTCCTCCTGCTCTTGAGTCCCACACAGGATAGTTTCACATGGCCTGGATGAACTCAGTCCTGCTCCAAGAGAGTAGGTGGACACACCACTATCTTGTGCACCTTGCACTTGGACTCCGGACACTTCTGCCTGAGCCTAGGTCACAGATCCCCTCACTGCCCATGCATCTCAGGAACAGCTATCTCTTCCTCCAGCTATGGGATGGAGATCCTGGCAAACATTTGTTTCTTCTCAGAACTGGACTGATTTCTCCCAAATCCCATGCTGGGCTTTCAGAGGTAGCCTTTTCCCCATGTCCTCAGGAAGCTTTCCTCTGAGCACTCACACATCTCTTTCCCTCCTATAAGGCCACAGTCATAACAGATTAGGTCCCACCCCTTCAACGCAGTCTTAACCACCTCTTAAAAGATCCCATCTCCAAATAGTGGAAGGTAGGGATTCAACATATGGGGAACCCAATGCAACCTGCAACACAGTATTTAAGATAAATACATCTTTTTATCATTCCTAGAGTTTGACATGGAAGGGAAAACTAAAACATATATCCACCCAACTTCTTGAAGTCAGAATTTTGTGCATGGAGTAAAACCAGTTACATTCATTATTACAGTGGGTTGAATATGGCCCCTCAAAGTCTAAGTCTTTAGTTTAGTCATAGTGTAACCCTATTTAAAAAAAAGACTGTAACTTATGGAGGGCCTAGAAGCAAGCCCACTCTGAACTGCCATGGTCTCAAACCCAAGCTCTGAAGGACAGAAGACAGGGCTGCTCTGCATGGGGAGACGTAAGAGACAGAGGGAGCAGAAAGCAGAAAGGCTACATACACATGCAGAAAGGCTACATACACATACAGAAAGCAGAGAGGCCAGAAGAGGCTTGGGACAGAAAATTCCTCAGTCTCCAGGAGGGGACCAAACTCCACCTGCCCTGACTTTGGACTTCTGGTCTCCAGAGCTGGGAAGGCATAAGTTTCTGATGAGTCAAGCCACTGGGTTTGATATAAATACATACATGAGGGAAAGAGAGAATTCTTTCCTCTAAAAGATTCCCAGAGGAAAAAAAAGTAGTAGAAACTGCCATTAAAAGCACAGCATAACTGTTCCATCCCAGATCCACTGATGGGTGCTTAGCAAGAGAAGGGTCAAGGAGAAACACAGTGGTTGCACATTTCCTCCAGATGGGGGTGATGGTTGGGGTCAGTGGCAAAGCCTGGTACTCACACCTGGCTAACCATCACATTGGGAGCAGTGACAACCAGTGACTACCTGACAGGTATGGCCCAAACAGTATGCCACCTGAACTGTTGGGAATACTAAAAATTTTAAGGCCTTTCTATTGCCCCCCTCAAATAAGATACAAGAGTTTTAAACTCAAATATGTATTTTATTTTACATTAAATAACTTGCATAAAATATATAATTTCATATACATTTTAGCTTTTTATGTATAGCCTTAGCTATTTGCACTATAAAAGGGATGCTTACTCTAACAGCCCATCCTGATAGATGATGTCTAAGAATAGCATGAAATAAATGATAATTTAATACACACACAAAAATAATCCAGGTCTCTGCTTTTGAAATATAAACTGGTCAAAAATCAAAACCAAACTAATTTTGATAGTCTTTCATCTGCCCCAGACTTCACCATTCTGAATGAGCTGAATTTATCTCCATCAGAACCCCAAGTTCCTACTGGGTTAAGAGGCAATGCAGAGGGGCAGAGCCCAAAGATGAGTTAGGAAAGGTCCTTGTTTGGTGGAAATACTGCATTTATAATCAAAACCTGATAAATGTAATACCAGAAATATTCTTAAAATACCCAGAGAACCAATAAAGAAAGCACAGAAATAGGGATAGACTTTGAATGTCTAACAGATAACATCTAAACTCTGCTTGTGATGAACACATCAGTTAGAATACTTGCAAGTGAGAAAAACTGAATCCAAACTGGTCTATACAAAAGGGGAAAACAATTAGGGAAGGAAGAGAGCCTAGTCCCACTGGGGTGGGAGTCAAACAAGATACTTATCTAGCCTCCAGTTACATTTCCTCTGGGTGTGATGGAGCGCCTCAGTCTTTATCATCACAGCACACGACATATCAAAAGGGGAACCCACTTCACTAGCAGCTCAAATGCATATCAAGGACTGGCCCGGCTACACCAGTGAGACAGAGTGCAGGCCACCTGCTTCAGACCTGTCTTTGGAGCCCAGAAGAAGGATGTGGGAGTGGAAATGAGGGCAGGGTGGAGCTCAAAGAGATACAACTCTCCCAAAATAAGAGGGAACTAGAAGCTGGCCGGTACCATAAGGTATCCCCTATAACACACAATTAATATGCAGATGGGATGAGTGTAACAAAGCAAAGACAAAGAGCCTAAAAATGCATTTAAAATCATAGATAATGTAACTAGGAAACCGTAACTAGAATATTGATCCTCTTCAGGATGCAAAACACACACAGCAATCATTCTAGTATTTTGAAAATAAACTATTTCCAGGTCATGTTTTGTTTTTGTTTTTGTTTTTTGTAAATGGGAACTAACAGTATAAATATTTCTTTAAAAAGATTTCTTCAAGTCTCTTACTAATAAACAAATAAATAAAATTTATGTTTTCCTGCTACCAAACTGTCAAAGGCCAAACTGAGTACGGACAAAGACAAGGCTGTCAACAATACCTATACATCTGTGTACAGTGGACCCACAAGTTACAACCAGCCTCATTTACAAACAGTTGGGTTACAACTAAAATTTTAAGTTTAACTTAGGAACAAAGTAGAGTTATAATCTGAAAGCTGACTGCTTCTGTGGTTGTAAACAAAGACTTGCAATGCCAGAAAAGCAAGTGTGAATGTTCATAAACATCAGTCTGAGCCCAGATTCTTGTGTTTGTAGATGTGATTTCAGTCAGTGCTTTGTATAATCGCTATGTATACATTGCTTTGTATAACTGCTGTTAAAGTAGCCCCCAAAAAGCTAGAAAAGAAGTTGATGAATTAAGGGAAGATAAAGAAAGCAATCACAGTTAAAAAAAGGAAATTGTGGAGAAATAGGATAGTAGCAATCATATGACCAATTTTGCTAATACGTACAGCATGCCAAATCTGAACAATCTTAACAGAGAAAAGATTTATATAAAAAGCTAATGTTGGTAAAGATGTTACTCAAATTAGTAAGTCATGATCAACAGTGTTAGATGAGGTAGGAAAGCTGTTATTAGCGTGCATAAATGAAAGGCAGATGGCAGGTTAGAGTATTAAGTCCATAATTTGTGAAGAAGCTTGGATTACATAAATGCAGAGCTTATAAAGGATAATCCATCAACGAGTGATAGCAGTGAAACATTTCATGCTGGTAAGTGTGGTTTCTCAATTTTAAAGCAAGACTTGGGGTTCATAGTGCAACTAGGCATGGTGAAGCAGCCAGTGGGGATAAAAGGGCTGCTGAAAATTACACACACCATTTCGAAATGATGACACAGACAAATGGCTTTTGTTCTCATCAAGTTTTTCAACTGTCTTTTTTTTTTTTTTAAAGAAAAGGTTTTAAACTATGATGAAACTGGCCTTTTTTGGAAAAAAGTGTCCAGGAGAACATATATTACCCAGGAAAAGAAGAAAATGCCAGGCCATAAGCCTAAAGTATAGGCTAACCAGACTGCTATGTGCCAATGTGAGTAGTGACCTCAGGATAAAGACTCTTTTGGCTTATCCTTCTGCGACCCCTAGAGTGTTCAGAAAGTATAAAAGTCATGAAGAATAGGCTAGGAGTCACATAAAGATCGAACATAAAAGCCTGCATAACAGGAGTACTTTTTCTTGAATGAAGCAGGGAGGCTTTCTGTCCTACTGTTAAGAAATATCCAGAGAACAAAGGTTTACCACCCAAGGCTCTCCTCCTCATGGACAATGCTCCTGTTCACCCATGAGATTTGAAAGAACTGGCTGAAGAATTTCCACGGCTCTCAGTTGAGTTCCTCCGACCTAATACAACTTCTCTGTTGCAGCCTATGGACCAGCAGGTTACAGCTAACTTCAGAAGCAACACACAAAGGAACTGTTCCTAAAGTGCTTCCAGATGGTCTCAGAGACAGATTTACCCTAAAAGAGTTCAGGAAGGAACATTACCTGTGTGGGGTAAATTGATAGGTCCTAAGCCAATGTTTCTCTAAGAACACTGGGGATCTGCCTAGAAGAAAGTGTGGCCTAAAATTATACAGGAGAGAGACTTTGAAGGCTGTATTTAGGAACCTGATCCTGTAGTTGTCACTCTAGCAAAGTCCGTAGGCTTGCAGGTAGATAGTGGTGATGTTGAGAAACTGGTGGAGGAACACTCAAAAGAACTATCTACAGAGAAACTTCAGCAACTTCTGGCTGAATCACAGAGAATGGCAGCTGCGGAGCTTTCTGTAAGAGGAGGGGGAGTACCCACAATCAGTGCAGCAAAGCTTTTCTTCAGGAATAATGGAAATCCTGAAAAAATGGACAGAGCTAAAAACATTTCCAGACAGAGAAAAAGCCAACTGTTTCATTCACTTGCTTAATGACAATGTTATGTGATACTACTGAAAATCTTAGACCAGTTTTAGTTCTGAAAACTGGTGAGCTTAAAACAGGCCCTAGTGTGCTACAGACTCTCCCATGAGAGAAAGAACACCAGAAAGCCAGATTCCTAATGTTCGAATGGAAGGGAGCTCTCCTTCCAAACAATAACTACTTTCTATTTCATCCTCCCTTCCAGCAAACCAAAGACGTTACCTTGAATGATGAGTATTGTATGAAATTGTTATTTATGGTAAACTAGCATATTTTATCACTTTTTGGTGAACACAGTAGGAAAATTATTGATGTTTCTGGTAAAATATATACATTATACAACACTTTTTATCATAAAAAGGTTAGTCAAGGGGTATTTGGGGAGGTTCATAATGCATTATGGGTATTTCCAATATTTCGTATGGGAAAAATAATCTTGACTTATAACCAATTTGAGTCACAACCAGCTCTTATGAATGAACGGAGTTTGTAAGTCAAGGGTCTACTGTACTTCAGGAAAAGCAGCAAATGGCACAGGTCGGGTTGGGGGCTCTGGTCAGCCCTCAGGTGAAAAAAAAGGAGTCCTTCACTGTGCAGCTGCAGTCACAGCCATGGGGTACTAATGGGCACAAAGATGCACCCAAACCTCTGTTCCTCCTGCAACTGTCCCTCATGTACTCATGCTCTGATATACAATGGATTTCAAAGGAAGTGGAGGTAATAGGAATTTTTGCATGCTACTACTCAAAGTATAAATGGGTACTAAGTTTTAGAATGAGATTCATGTTTATTCTATTATGAGCATGAATAAAAATGTTAAGGGATACACCCTGCTATTAAAATCACCTCAACGGTGTAATAACAGAAGGGATGATTTGATAGAGGGTGATGATTGTAATGTTCTTTATAGGTGTTTGGATTCTTCACTTATTTTTTGAAAGGCATATATTATTTTTGCAATTAACTTTAAAATAAAATTTGATTTTTGAAATTAAAAAGGCAGACACAGATCACTGATGCTACAGAGCCAGAAATAATGAAAAGGGGGCCAAGGGTACAGCTCAGCAGTGTAGCGCCAGCCTGGCAAGTGGAAGGCCCTGAGTTGGAATCCTAGTACAAAAACAAAAAAAGAAAGAAAGAAAGAAAATCAAGTAACCAAAATGCTATTATTGGAAGCTTAAATAGGCTACATCCAAATAATTAAATACCATCATATACCATCAATAGACAGAATGAGATAAATTGGTATGAGTTGATGTGCACAATTCCTAAGAAATGCAAAGTGAAAAAAAAGGATGAAAACAATGGTTATCAGAAGTACAACCTAATACCAGCTCAATATAAAGGGATGGAGAGGCATCACTTACAACCTGGAAATTCTGCTCCCAGCACAGATACCTGTGGAGCCTGTGTCCAAGAAGAGGATCTAGATGTTACTATAGTTCACAGGACCCCACCCTTCCAGTGGTACAGGCCAGACTATTCTCCTTCGCTGCTCTTTGACTACATTCCCTATATCCAGTATGCCTATGAATCCTACAAATCCCTATCACCAGATTTGATACCTTACCACAACTACCTCCATCTTCCCCACGCTATGTTTCTCATGTGGGGCACTCCAACAGCTTCTCAAAACTAACCCATGTTCTGACTGCCTCTTGGAAATATTTTTAATACAACATATCACTGCTCTGCTAAACTTTCCCTTCACCTCATCCTGAGAAAGCCCAGTCCTTCCCATGGCAATGGACTCTAGCCTCCTAGTCATACTCCTGTTTTGGGGCCTCTGTACTTCCTCCCCTTCCCTGTTGTCCCTCTATCCATACAGCTCTGTGCCTAAGATTTTGTTCCACAGATGCCTTCAGGGGAAGCCATACTTCAGATCTTCACATCCCACCACTCACTTCCAGCATTTCTGTCTCCCACAGTAACAGAACAACTTCCACAGGGAACTCACTTTGTTCCTGCCTACCTGCCACACCAGAACACAAGCTCCATCAAATATAAATTCTTGTCTGTTTCTATGTTCATATCTTAGCACTGACATCACAGAGTAAAAGCTTAATAAATACTCCAGAATGAATATGCACAGCATTGTATGAAACAATGAAACCAGAGACATGTCCAGGTATGGCTCCTGGAGACACTTTACCCAGTCAGCCACTTCTGGCCCATGAGCAGAGAACTCAGTTCTCTTCCTTGCATTCTCATAGAAAAGACTCAGTTCTCTTCCTTGCATTCTCATAGAAAAGACCCACCAACTTTATCCTAGGATAGGATCTTAGGGCAGAGGGCAACATACTCACTGGTCACTTTGAGGGCTTAAAAAAAAACAGAATATCTAATGTCTGGAAAAAATTAATGAAGATCTTGGATTGATAACCTTGTACTCTGTTCTACACCATGTGCTATGTCTATGCTTGGTTTTGACTGACAGCTTTGTTTTGCCATATTTGACTGTATTCTCTCCCCCCCAAAAAAGTAATAAGCACTAAGGAGTAATAAAATCCAAAATGTGTAAATTTTGTTGTAAAAAAGAGAGGGAAAAAAAAAAGAAAAAAAAAAGAGCTCTAACGGATATAACAGCAAGTGTGTTTAGGGGTGTTAAATAGCTGACTATATCAATGTTTTTGGATCATTGAACACAGCTGTTTGCAGTCTCCCTGTTTGAATGTCCACCTTGTATTCTTTGATACTGTGATTTGAGCAACTATTTTCAAGATGATAATATGTAATCTATTAACAGGTGATTTCTTACTGTTATTTTTTTTTTTTGTAGTTCTGTATTACGTGTACCCTTACACCGCTTTGTTTTGTTTTGTGTTTTTCTCTTTTTCCTCTTAAAAAAAAAAAAAGATCTTGGATAGTTAACAGAGGCAAAAAGTTTAAATCCATTGAATTTGAAGAATCAGCTTGACGGCATCAGATTTTCTGAAGCGTGTTGGGAGAAAAAAACGCAAAGAAAATGGAAGAGGAGGAGGCACTACCCACGAGGAGGGTAGTACTTGGTCCACAGAGCACAAAAGATGGCTAACAAGTATCCAAGTTATCTGTCTACTGAGTGATCTAATGAGCATCTGTGTGAATAGGGCTGGCAATGAGCCAATCAGCAGGCCCCCAGTATGTGATAGTACAATCTTTCTGTTGCATCTTATGGCTAACAGTTACAGGTCACTCCTCCAAAGCTTCCTGCACACATAGGTGATGCTTTCTGGAGGTGTCTGGATTGTAGGTGTATGATACTGGATTATGGGGTGTATGATATTGGATTACTCCACTGACTGGCTTAACATAGATGTGGATGATGGAGTTATTAAAGAGGGAAGCCCCACCATGTGTATGAGTGGCATTAGCCAATAGGTGTGGAGCCTGGATAGAGTACAAAGGGAAATAAGGAAGGCAGGTTCACTGCCTCTGGTCTCCAGCCCACCCTGCCATGGACTGTTTTTCCTCTACTATTCCCCTCTGACAGCCACCTCACCTTGCAGCCAACCAACTATGGACTGAAATCCCTACGAACTATAAGCTTTCCTCCTTTAACTTATGGGTGTCGGGTACTTTGTCCCAGCAGTAAGAAAGAGACTAAGATCTTATTTGTATACTGATTGATATAAGGAAGGAAACAGATTAAATCATGTATTTTCTTAAAAGACTGGAATGGAAATAGGATACTGACAAGAGTGTATCTGGGCCAGAATTTAGCTCAGTAGCTTAAATGCCTGCCTGGCAAGTGTGAGGTCATGAGTTTGATCCCTGGTACCATACCACCATCAAAAAAAAAAAAAAGGAGTATATCTGAAACAACAGATAATGGACTAGTAGCTGGCAAAAAGGGATATAAAAAAGACTTTCACAGAGTAAGAAAATCAGGTCAGCAGGTTGTCAGGAAACCTGGACTAAGGGGATTATAAGACTTACATCCCTGAACTCATGGCGCTTCAAATGTTGGAGTCACTGAGGGGCAGCCAAAAAAGCCCAGAGAAGACAATGAAATCATAGGAACAAAGAAGTCAGCACCAAGGTTATCAGCCATGAGTCCACAAATGGGCAAAGAAACCACGAGGCAGTGGCAGGGCTAGGGCAGGAAAAAAGGACAGGATTCTCTGTAAGCCCTGACATTTAAGTAAGTGATCATACCACTGATTACCTACATATATCAGGCACTAAGAACCTCAGGCTGCTTCTTACATAAAATCTGGGGTGCACAATTTGTTGTTCATTTACAATGAGCACCTGTTAATTTGTAAGTGATTTGTATTTGTAAGCAAATATAAATCTGGGAGAGAGATAACAGTAAAATAAAGTCAGAGAAAGGGGTTTACAATCCAAAAGAAATTGTTATTTAAAATCAATAACATGCTTGCCTAGCATATGCAAAGCAAAATTCTGGGTTCAATCCCAGGACAGAGAAAGGGGGAAAGAAAAGAAAAGAAAAGAAAAAAGAGAAGAGAAGAGAAGAGAAAAGAAAACAAGATTCTTGGAAGAACATGGCAGATAGATAGCAGCAGCCTCAGAGGCTCTCTGAGAAACCTCACTTGAAATCTAGGAATGGTGCTGGGCAGGAAGTCCCAGGCAAGGGGGGAAATTCTTTGCTGATCCAGGAACAAACTAAATTAAGAGAAACCATCTGGAAACACAATCCTGGTGATACAGTAGGCACAGATAAGGTCTCAGCACAGAAGCGGGACCCGGGCCACTGGAAACTGCAATTTGAATTACCTACAGCCACTGTTGCATCCCGGTCAGCAAGGCGGGGAGAGAGGCGCGAAAGCTCGGAGAGTGGGAAGGGTTGATAGGAGTGGGGAGCGTGACTGGCCAGGTGCCCTGCATCAACCCGCAGTGAGTGAGCAAATCAGGACCCTTCCATAGAGACGGAGGCCTCAGGGGAGGACATACTCGGACCGGGCAGACTTCCCGGAACAAGATGCTGCAGTGACTTCAGTCACATATTCCCCTCTCAAGCGAGATTGGTGGGGAATGCCTGGCCTGTGAGACGCCACTGACTGAGACCCAATAGGCTAGCCCAACTCAGGTCCCAGCACCTGGAGGTGCACCCTAGTGGTGAAGCCTTCGGTAGGTTGACCTGGAGGGGTGGGCCCAGCAGAGGCTGCCCAGTGCCCTGGTGCCACGTCGGTGGGCGGGAACACCTAGCTGGCACAATTCAAACAGACTGTGGCTGACAGGGAAGGAAGCTGGGCCTCCTATACACGCTTAAATATAAGGAACAAAGAATATGGGAAGAGGGAGCAACAAGAAAGGGTCCTCGGCCCCCAATCCTGAGAAACACGCAATAGCAGACATGGCACCAATAGACATAAAGCGCTATCTCCAGAGCCTCATAGACGAGTTCAGGAATGAAGTTATCAATGACCTAAAGCAAGACATAAGCAGAATAGTTAGAGAAATGCTAAGCACCGCCCAAGAAAAAACTGATGGTGGAATGGAAGAACAGAAAAAAAGGGAACAATTGTTAGATGGAGAAGATAGAGAAAACATAGAATACATAAAGCAGGTTCAAAGAGATTACCAGGAAACTAAAAACTCTATCGAAAACTGGCATAACAGCTTGAAAGAAACTAAGGACAGATTATCTGAACTGGAGGGCAGATTTGTAATATGGGAGCATGAAATGAAAAACTCCTTAAAAATAACAAAGAAACAAACAGCAATAATACAAAGACTATAAGATGATAAGAGGATCTATAACTTAAGAATTAAGAACATAAAAGAAGAAGTAGGGACACAAACAAATGAACTACAAAAGCTACTCACAGAAATAATCCAGGAGAATTTTCCTAACTTAGCAAAAGGTAAAGATACTCAGTTGTATGACGTATACAGGACCCCAGCCACCTACAACCCAAACAGAGCAACACCCAGGCATATAATAATTAAAATTCCAGAAATCCAATACAAGAACAGAATACTAAAAGCCATCAGAGACAAGAAACAGATCACTTACAAGGGAACACCCATCAGAATTACAGCAGACTTCTCGGCACAAACCATCAAATCACGAAGAGCGTGGGGGGCAATAATTCAAGCTTTGAAAGATAATAACCTCCAGCCAAGATGAATATATCCTGCACAACTGTCCCTAGAAATTGATGGAAAAACAAGGTGCTTCCAGGATAAAGAGGAACTAGGGGAATTTGCAACCACTAATTCAACTCTACAGAGAATACTGCAGGATAGTCTAAAAAAGGAAAATACCAAGATTCCAGAAATAGTGGCAGAGAGGCCACAATGAATGGAGCAGAAAACAAAATGAAGAAGACAAACTGACAACAAACGACAGAAAAAGAGCTCAACAGAAATGAGGCGGAGAAGTTTGGATGGTAGGAACAGCTGTTCTGGAGAAAACAAGACATCATAACAGCGAGTGCTGATTTAGTATCAACTTGTTTTGAAGTCCCATCAAATGTGTATTCTTCTGTCTCCATTGGTCTTTAAAAATTGTATCTTATTGGATTTTATTATATATGATAATATAAGCAAAAACTTTTATAGACAAGGAGTTTATATAGAAACCATTGTTCATTTTCTGTCTACTGGTTCTAAATACCCTGTAATAATGTCATTCTCTTAAATGGTTTTATAGTGTCTTGATATGTTTGGTGCTACAGTATAGGAAGTTATACTTAAAGATTTCAAGGAAACAAACACTATGGTAACTATTTTTATGTCAGGATATCTTGTGGTGAAACACTATTTTGCTTACATGGTTATGATTTTACCTGCGCTGTTCTGTTGTTATGCCCTCTTTTATCTCAATCCCCCCCATTTTTAAAAATTATTTACTTTTTTCTTTTTCTTTTTTTAATTAAGGGAAAAATAAATAAAAAATAGCAGGATATACTATAGTAACCTACTTTGATTTCCTATTAACTTGATTTGAAATCCTGTATAGCCCTCACCATCTTGTTTTGACTGATTTTTCTCTATTCTGCTTTGCTTGATAGTACCAAGTTCGAAAGTATAGGCATAACTGTGAAGACAATAAGAATCATTATGATGCCCATTCCGGTTGACTATTATTTTCTTTTAAAATCCTGTAATGTCTCCAATGCTTTGGTTTTATTCTTTACTGTTTAGTTCAATTTTATTATAACTGCCAGTTCTTCTTAAAATAGCAAGAGGCAGTATGGTAACCATTGTTGATCACCTTATATTTTGTTTTTACATTATCTAATATGTCCATCCTTTTGATTTGATTGACTTTGTTCTGATATGTAGCATTTGGTTTTACTCTCTTCAAAAAAAGTAGTAAGAACTGTGGGAGTAATAAAACCCAAAATGTGTAATTGTCATTGTACAAAAGAAAAGAAAAGAAAGTGCTCTAAAGGTTATAACTGCATATATGTTTAAGTGTATAAGATAGATAACCATATTACTGAGTGTTTTTTGGATCATTGAACAAAACTGTTTGCACTGTCACTGTTTGAAAGTCCACTTTATATGCTTCAATTTTGTAACTTGAACAATTTCTAAGATGAGAATCTGTAATCTATTAACTAGTGATTTCTTACTGTTTATTTTTTAAATTTTGTATTACTTGTACCCTTTTCCTGTTTTTTTCCTTTTTCTCCTTAAATTAAAAAAAAAAAAAAGAAAAGAAGCATCAATAATAAATACTGCTAGAAGCAGTATTTGCTGAGTATCACATTGAAACAAACTATTTGCATCACTTAGTTATACTACATAGTCATATAGACACACAAAAAGTACATATACAGAAGGTCTTCTGGGTTTTACTGAAACTTCTAACAAGACACCACAGAGCCGACAGCCAGACACATTTTGACAACAGTTTCACCAACTCAACAGACATAGAATGTCTGTTATGTAGTTCTTGCTACCTGTGAATTTTGACCCTGTAGAGACTATATCCACATTCTGACAGGAACCAATAACAGTGTCTTCTGTCTTTGTCCTTGGAGGGATCCACAATTCAGAAATGCTTTATATAAGATGCAATTATAGAAGGACTAGAGTAGAAGCTAATTCTGGAGGGGCAGCAACCCCATGGTCACACCCCCCATTGTTACACACAAGTACTCAAAATAAGCCTTAAAAATAGAGCACTTAGTAAGATTTAGACAACAACAACAACAGAAACTGTGAAGAAGGTGTTAATGACTAATGTGTAAGAAAAAGACCCAGGATCTTGGGTGACACACATGGCTGAGCATAAGCTTCCCAAGGGCAGCACATCCTCTGCATACCCTCAGTCATGCCCGTTACCTCCCAGAAAAGAGAGGAACCCAAAAGTCAGACAGAGCCTAGATGCTCAGCTTCGCAGCTCTCCTCAAAACAAACCGCCCTCCAACATGAACTGTGGGTGGTGCCTCACTGTAATCCCAGCATTGGGAGGCTGAGTCAGAAAGATTACAAGTTTAAGGCCAGTATGCACTACATAGCAAGTACAGTACCCTTTGTCCTTGCAGCGTCCTTCCTGTTCATTGACTCAATGTGTGGGCTTCTTGCTTGCCTTGACCCTCTGCGAGCTGCAGATACACTTAGCACCTGACAAGTGCATTTCCATTAGATATGGGCTAGCTAGCCCCTCCTCCCTTGTATACATCCAAATCCTGTGAGTAAGAGGTATTCAGAAGAGGGTTTAACATCTACTGCAGCATCGCTGGCTTTGGTGATAACATAATGTTGAATGAATGTGCATCTGGATGAACTGGATAAATGCTCATGAATTTTGTCTGAACTTTCCATTTAAAATGAAATGAATCTAAACAACAGGCTACTTTTTAAGGTCTATTTTCATGCATATTTACAAAAAAGTACATTAATACAGAATCTTGGTCATCTACACTGTTTTTTACTATGGTAATTGCTCTAACTTTAGAAAGCCCACTCCAAATAAAAGAACTAGAAGCACTGTTTCTCAAAGATAGAGGGAGGAAGATACAGTTATTTTATTGAACCACTCAAACTGGTAGTTGTAAGGCTGGAAATATAACTCAGTGGCAGAGTTTTTGTCTAGTCCTGAGCTTAATTCATAGGAACAGAAAATAGGGAATGTGGTTGCACATGGTTTTACTTATTTTATCAATTCTATGTTCAAAGTTAAGTAACTTGTCCTTCTGGAAAGGAAACAAGCACTAGAAACCCGCTGCAGTCTTGTGTGGCCCTCGGCTCTCCCCATAGATTCCAACATGCGTTGCGATAGGCACAAAGAAGAAAAGCAGAGTGGCAAAGAAGTTCTCTAGACTTTCAAAGCAACTGGAGACAAATCCTCCCTTTGCTCACCCCACAAGGACAGTGTGGCTGCTGTGTAACACCTTCTATTTTACTGAAGACATGTGGACCTTTTCAATCAGGAGACAGGCATCTGTTAGCATGCTATTTCAAAGGACTTGTATAAAAGTCTGAAGGGGGTGAAAGAGTATATGCAGAATGCAGATAAGGGCTGAAGCTATCAACACATTCTGGACTGGGTTCTTAAATTCCATGTATATGTAAGAAAAAAAATCAGTTCTCATACATTTAAGCATGTTTGGGATGACAGGAAAAAATATACAAGTAAAAGAATAACAGCAATATTTTCATTTAATTGTAGCTTTTTAAAAACCTGTTTCTCCATCCTAGACTATGACTTGAGGAATCTCCACACTTTATAGTAGCTGAAGTAAATAGGAGATACCTCACATTTTTAGCTATTCCTAATCAACTTCTAACTTAAATAATATGCTATAAAAACATAAGACAGTTAAATAATACAACAACCACCTAGAAAATTCAGAACTGTGTATCATTAGTTATACAATACCAAAAGTGTTATCAACCTTGAACAAACTTTATACCATCAATATTAAATAAAACTCAAGGTAGAAATCTTGAAAACACAGGTGTAGGTAGAGAGTTTGTAAACAAAATTCAGACTGCATGGGAAACACTTCAACAAATGAACAACTGGGATCTCATCCTATTAAAAAGCTTTTGCACAGCAAAAGAAATCACCAACAGAGTGAAAAGACAACCCACAAGGTGGGAAAAATTTAGCCAATTGTCCCTCAGACAAGGGACTTCTATCTAAAACATAGAAAGAACTGAAAAAAACCAAACTTCCAATTTCAAAGAGTCAGCCCAGAAATGGGCATCTCAGATGAATACACACTTCTGAAATGAAGAAATACAAGGGTGAGGGTCTTAGCTCAGAGGCTCAGTGCCTGCCTGGTAAGTGCAAATACCTGAGTTTGATCCCCAGTACCTCCACTTCAAAAAGGAAAACATACAAATGGCAAATAAATGTATGAAGAAACATTCAACATCATTGGTCATTCAAGAAATGCAAATTAAAACAAAACTGAGATTACATCTCACCCCCTCAAAAATGGCTATCATCAAGAAATCAACTAATAACAAATACTGATAGAGCTATGGGAAAAAAGAAATCCTTCTCCACTGTTGGTGGGGATGTAGAATGGTGCAACCACTGTGGAAGTCAGTATGGAGTTCCTCAAAATACTAGGATTTCCACCCAGATATTCCCTTTCTGGGTATCTTTTCAGAGGATAAAAACATGCCACAGCAATATACATGCACCCATGTTTATAGCAGCACAATTTGTAATAGCTAAATCTTGGAAACAACCCAAATGCCCATCAACTGAGGAATGGATTAAAAAGATGTAGTATTTTTATACTCAGCCATAAAGAAGGATAAACTTGAGACATTTATAAGTAAATGGATGCAACCTGAGACCATACTCAGAAGCGAAGTACATCAGACTCATGTGTGTAAACACTGTATTGTCTCCTTTGAGAAACTGAAAGAGTAAATAAGTTCTAAAATGTACAATAGATATTGTGAAATGGGAAGAAATTGTTCAAAAGGAAAAAGGAACAGGATGGGTGAAAGAGGAAAGGACAATAGGAACAAGGGAGAAAATGCAATTCGGTCATACTATCAGTGTCTCTTAGTTCATTAAAAAGAAAAACTTGTACTAATATTGATTGCAGAACTTTTATACCTTTCTTTTGTACCCTAAGCAACTACTTTAAAGTTAACATGTATTAACTATTATTATTTGATCATTCTGCTATGAAATTTTATTTTTCCATTTAAAAAATCAATAAAACTCAAAAAGACAAAAATACCAACATATACTCAATAAATATTATGTGCTATTTTCACTATAACTGAACTATAAAATTAATTTTTGCTTCCAATACTGTAAAAACTAGTCTCTGGTCTAACTTCTGTCAGAAAAACAGATGGTCCAGCATACACAATTGCTAAGAATGCAAATGTCAAATAAAAACATTCAGTAAAATCCATGTCTAGACCCATAACACTCCAGAGGATGACTCAAGAGTGCCCTAAGTGTCTACTTTCTCAGTTATCACTGAGCATGGATTGCTGGAAACCACACTACTGCCATCCACCTTGTTTCTGTGTTTGCAGAATCTTAGATTTTTATCTAGTTATGGCCACACACAAAACAGACCACCTCAGCAGCCTCTTGGGAGCCGGTGGTCCAGCCAATGCAGTAAAGGCAGACTAATATGTTCAAATTGTGGGTCATGTCTCACCTATGTCCCCAACTGGAATGCAGACATAGTGGGTGACAGTCCCTCAGAACTTGCAGATAAAGCTATATTCTCAGGATTGCAGAGCAACACGACAGAATGTCACTCAGCCCCTGATAAGACCACCAAGCAATGTCATTACACTGACCTACACTTTTAGGTTTTTTGTCATGTGTAAGCCATTATTATTATGTTCTTGACATATACTGACAAAACTGTGTATTTTAATTTCCTCAGGTTCCTCTGTTATACGTGGTACTAAACAAATTCCTAGCTCCCAGATTATTATCAGGATTATGTGTTTTAAATAATAAGAAAGAGGATTCACAAGCATTAGGCACTGCACCAAGCTTCTTCTTTAGCAAAATAACTCCCTTCCCACATTCTGGTAGGCAATTCTAAAACTGTAAGTTATGGAGCTCTGCAGGGACATGAAAATGGTAGGCCATAAATGTCAGACTGTCATGTTTGCTGGCTGTGACTTACACATCGTGAGTGACGGTACACTGGCTGTTCTCTCTTTCAAGCTCCTGACTACAGGAGTCACATCTCTTCCAGCCATCTTCAGTTTTAATCCAACTCCACCCAGGAGATCTCCAGTCTTGACCCAGAAATGGCATGGCTCTCCTACAAAAAAGATAATTTACATTAAAATATATGTATGTAAAAATTAACAAGTTTCCAAGCATTTGTTCATTGATTAAAAGAATTTTCTACTTACCATTTTGTTACCAGCTCATCATTAACGTTGGTTAGTAATGAGTGGTGAGACAGTGCTGATGACAGTACTTTGGTCATGCCAAACTGATAAAATAGGAAAAATGCTTAATACTGCATGTGTGAGGACACACTGCATGTGTGAGAAGCTATCTAAGCTTCTGCCTAAACAGCAAGCAAGAAACACAGAATCATTTCAAAGAATACACTCACTGCCACAGGTCCTGGGCAACATACCTGGAAATGTATTCACATTTATCACCACTAGGTAAGCCACTTGGGATGGAGTTCACCAAGAGTAAGTGGCCATGGCCAGAAGTGAGAAGACATGATGGCCAGGTAAGACAGAGGAGTCAAGCTGTATTCTGAGATCAATGAGGGGGCCAAGAGACTTACAGGTTAAATGATTTCATCAGACTTGAGCTTTAAAGGAATCAGGTTTTCATTGAGAAGAACAGAAGGCTGGGGACAGGGACTCAAGGCTACACAGTAGTGGCCTTCAAGGAGAGTGAGCTAAATCAATACTGGGAGATGGAGCAGACAGCACTCTGGGATGGGGTGGCCTTGCAGGGAAGAAGTCAGGACATCCGGATCCTTATAGCAGAAGGTATATTAGGAGATGCTGACTTAAGTTTAATACACTAAAATCATTATAAAAATTATGACATAAATATGATACAACAAAGTTGTCATGGTAACATGTGCTTGTAATCCTAGTTACCTGGGAGTCTGAGGCAGGAAGGTTTCAAGTTCAAGGTCAGCCTGGAAAACTTTGGGACCCTACTGAAAATAAAATAAGGGGTTGGGGGTGTAGTAGTAGAGTGCTTGTCTTGCATGCACAGGGCACTGAGTACAATCTCCAGTAATGAAAAGGGAAAAAAAAGATGCAATAGATATACCCTCATGGACCTTACTTACAATCTGATGAGAATGACATCATACATACTAACTCCTCTCACTGACTGGATTTTGCTTCCTTTTGGTCAGTGGTTTCCAACTGCACTAACATCATAGTCTGGAAAGCTTTAAAATTACAAGTGTGATTCCCCATTAAAGACCAATTAAGTTATTTTGGAGGGAGGACTAGCACTGCAGATTCAAAGCCTTCCCTGACTATCCTATGCAACATAATAAGGGCCATCTGGAATCATGTTTTTACCCTCTGTTCTCCTTCAAGAGAACACAACATGTTGTCCATCTCTGTATCCCTTGTTACTTTGAACAAAGCCACATATCAATCTATTTACAGAATGAATGAATGAAATGCATGGCTCAGAAAACAGAGGGTAGCGAATAATATAGGAAAAGCATCAGAATTCAGAGAAATCAAAAGAATGAAAATAATCTCACAGAATATGCAGCAGGTCAAGGAAAGACCCCAAGGAACACCAACAGGTCAGAAGCAAATGAGTGAAGACAAGCCAAAATGGAAGCTGGAAAGGAGGGCTGCGAGGTACAATAGATGAGTGCAAGTCAGGAGGGGAAATTGGAAAAAGAGAGTGAGAAGGTAGAAAAAGTGCATGAAGTCAAGAGAAGAATATTTTAAGAATGAGAAAACATAATGAAGCCAAACATGTTAGAAATTGAAAAACAGACATTTTTTTAGGCACAGAAAGGAAATTGAAAACTTGCTCAAAAACAGTTTCAGCAGAGCAATATTTTAAGAATCGCATGTCCAAAGTTGACTTGGAAAGACTGGAGGTATAAGTAACTCAGTGGTACATGGCTTGCCTATCCTTCAGGAGATCCTGGATTTAATCCCTAGCACTGCAAAATATCAAAATCACACCTATACCCCCACGCACCTCAAAGAAGGACAGAATATTGTCTCTTGAGAGTACTTGAGAGATTCAGGAATCCAAATCTCAAGTGTTCAATACCACCAACTATATTTTGAGTAACTTACAAAAACCAGGCTATCAAATGGGAATTTATGCTATTTTTGAAGAGATCAAAATAATTTGGAAAGAAATTATATAGACTTCAATGTGATTTCTGGGTCAACTCTAGGTCTCATTTCCTGTACCAGCATGTACAGTGTAAGTTGAAATAATTTTCTTTACATTAAGATCTCAAAACCTTGTTAAACTAACTCACAGTCAGAACACTTCCTTTTCAGTCACATATTGTTAAATACTTGCTTTAGAAAATACTTTAAAACTATCCTTATATTTTAGCACATTGTGGTAAGTCATCTTATAGATCTGCTTCACAGACACAGACTGCTGCAAAATGCGAAGACCACCACCCATGCCCAGTCAATCCATGATTCTCAATAACACTCAGATGTAGGTCAAAAAACATCCCCACAAAAGAAGAATCAGGAAGTAACAACGCCTGCTTCACATGTGTATCCACACTACAGAAATGTAGATGTAGGGACTGTTTGGTAACCAAAATATCTCACTAACACATTGAAACTGTCAATTCAGGAAAATAAAATCAAGTGGTAACTCTGAAAAATATCACTAAGGATCAAACAGGATTACTTCAGTAACTGGGCAACTAACTAAAAGTCCTTGCCCTCAAAGGCATGCCACTCACCCAATAAAAACTAAAAGCAGAAAACCAAAAAGCCCTATACACATGTAATATAATGTGTGGATGTGGTACATGCATGTATACACATGCAATCTTATAATTCCAAATGAGTTGTAAAAAGAATAACTAAGAAAACAGAAAAAAATAGTAGTAAATAGAGAAAGGGCAGGTCAGCCAGGAAGGTTCTGAGAATGAGGACATGAGTTCATACTTAAAACATGGTGCTATGGTTTGTGTTTGGGTGTCCCCCCAAAGCCTCATGCAGTCAAGGAGGCAGCTAAGTCTAGTATTTGTGATTGGCTTACTGTCTAGTGCTGAAATTGGGGGTGTGAGTACTGCACCCATTCGATGGCAGGGAGCCAGCATACAATATAAGGGAGTGAAGGAGGTATGTTTTTCCTCTTTCTTGCTGTTTTCAGTCTTGTCACTTGTGGCCACCATGAACGGTTGCCACTTAACCACACCACCCTGCCTTGGATCCAGCTGAGTAATAGAATAAAACCTCCAAAAACTGTAAGCTAAATAAACCTTTCTTTCCTTCATTTTAGGCACCAACTATTTTGTCTCAACAAGTGAAAAGAAACCGAGACAGAATTTAATACTAGAGCAGTGAGGTCACTACTGTGAGCATGTGGTTCAAGAGCCTTTAGAAATGGCTTGTGGGAAGTTTGGAAAGGTTTGGAGATGTTGCCTGGAAGAGTAGCCCTGCAACAGCTTAGTCTGTTCTGTACGGGAGATTCTAGTCAGGGCTCAGAAGACCAGAAGTCTGACAGAAATCCTGGTAGTAAGGACAAGGTTCTGCTAGAAAGGACTGTATTGGTTACTGCAGTCCAGATGATGTATGCTGGATGTATGCCAATCCACAGATTGGCAGAAAGTTTGTCTGCATTTTGTTCACATCCAGAGACTTTGCCTGAGACTAAGATTAAGAACAGTGGACTAATTAATCTGGCAGAAGAAATTTAAGGCAGTCAAGTATTGAGGTGGCTACTGTTGGCAGCTTTTAGCCTGATTTATGTTGCAAATCAAGAGAAAAGAGCCCAGGAGGGTGACTTAAAATATGAGTTTGGCCAGAAAGGAAGCTCCAGTAAAGCTGTGGACTGTAAAGACAGAGCTAAGATTTTGATTGCTGAGAAGAAAAAGAACAGAAAAGATGGCCTGGGAGCATCACAGGAAGTAGTAACAGATCTCCACCCTTTGAAGCCTCAAAACTGAAAAAGTAAAAGATTATGCTTGAAGAAGAAAGCCACCAAGCACAATATTTGAGCGGCAGTGGAGGCCACGTGAGGTTCCAAAATGACGGCAGCTGTACCAGGTTACAAAATGGAGGCAGCATAACGAATTTGTTCCCAGAATCAAGTTCAGAGTGCTCAAGATCCAGGCACTTGGCCCCTACAGCCAAGGGAGAGGAAAGCCTGGCTACTGCTTCAGTTGACAGAGGATCTTGGCAGTGTCAACATAGTACTGATTTTAAGTGCATGCAGAATGCATGAATTTTAAGGTTAAAAAGGCATTCACCCCAATTTCAGAGGGTCTGGGATGCCAGTCAGCGTGTGAGGCTGTGAGTGTGAAGCTAAACGTATAGTGGAGAACCCAGAAGTTTGGAAAAGTCAGGAGTGTGGATTATCTTAAGGAAAGCTGCAAGGATTGAGCAGAAGAGGCCTAAGAGAGAAGCTGTGGGAGCTACAACCACCAAAGTTGCTATGAGGGTGAAGTCACCCTTTGGAGCTCACAATTTTTCAGATTGCTTCAGATGCTGGACATGCAACTATAGGACTTAATGTTTGCCCTGCTGGATTTTAGACTTCCTTTAGTCCCATTCCTTTGTGTCTCCCTATTTGGGCCTTTTGGAATGGAAATGTTTATCTTGCACCATTGTATGTTGGAAGTGTTTAACTTTGTTTCAATTGTACAGGGGGTTACAGCTAAGAGTTTGCCTTAGAACTGGGAGGAGATTTGGGACTTGGACTTTCAGCAATGCTGAAACTGTCAGGCCTTTGCAACTCTTGGAGATGGACTAAATGTCTTTCACGTAAAGGATATGTATGAATCTTTTGGGGGACGGCCAGGGGTGGAATGTTATGGTTTGTGTCTGCAAGTCCCCTTAAAGCCTCATGCAGTCAAGAAGGCAGCTGAGTGTAGAGTTTGTGATTTGTTCACTGTCTAGTGCTGGGATTTGTGATGTGCATGCTGCACCCACCTAGGGCAGGCAGCCAGCATACAATATAGGAGAAGAAAGGAGATGTGTCCCCCCTCTCCTTTTTTTTTTTTTTTTTTTTTTTTGCCATTTTCAGTTGTCGCTTACAGCTACCATGAACAGCTGCCCCTGAGCCCAATACCACCTTGCCTTGGATCCTGCTGAGTATGGACTGAAAACTCCAAAAATTGTATGCTAAATTAACCTTTCCTTCCTTCATTTTGGGCACCAGGTATTTTGTCTCAACAATGAGAGAAAAGTAACCAAGACACACGGTTACCTATTACACGAATGGAGAGGCAAAGAATGAAATACTACTCACAATTGTGGGAGAAAAGTATGTGACAAATCTGCAGTACAGATTGGCAGAGATAGAGAACTATTGAAGGTCAGCAGAGATTGGTAGGTAAAAAAATGACCAAACACAGGTCATGGAAGATTCTGAGATCAAAGGTGTTTGGATTCTGTTCTCTGAATAAAAGATTTTGAGTAATGTGTAAGGATGGTTGTTAGAAAACAACCATCTTATAGTGGCTGTATAATAGATCAAAAGAGAGAAGGAAATTTTAAAAATCTCCTTACACAACATAGGCTTAGTACTTGTGTTCTTTGCAACTGTATCCTTTGCTAACAAATTATTTTAAACCCTGATGACACATAAATATTGTAGTCAATCTACAAAGACACTATATCCATTCCCTGTTTAGTACACTTATCTCCTGACTTTAAAATCCATCTTAATAGCATTTATGCAAAATAAAGAGCCAATGTGGCATTTCCAATAATACAACCAATTTATTTTTGCATTTCTACATATTCTGTAATTCAATTTGACTTTAACAACTTAATGGGAAACACATATAGGTCAGTTTGAATTTTTCGGCTGTCTGATTTTCATTTTAAGGATTGGCAGGAGTGCAATGTAAAGAACGGATTGTGGAAATAGAATAAAGGCAGGCTCCAGACGTATCTGTTCTTCTGTTGATGTGTATATATTTCTTATGGTCTGTTCTTTGAATCACAGAGTTGTACTTTACAGTATAATCTATAAAGTTCATGAACTAAAGGATAGACTTTAGAAGCAGATTTATGTAAAGACAATAATAGGGCGGAGGATGTAATTTAGTGGTAGAGTGCTGGCCTAGCATATGTGAAGCCGTGGGTTCAATATAAAAAGAAAAGAAAAGGAACTTGCAATTTAAAAGGCCTTTCAAGGTTTTTTTTTTGAATGTGTAATTTTATTTTTGAAGTTTAGTTTACTAGTACATATTTGTAGTATAATATTTACAACCCTTTGTGTGGGGTTGGTATGGACATAACTCATTCTAATTCCTTTTTTATATCTCTATCCCTTCCCTCCCTTTTCATTGTCAAAAGGGGGAGGAGATCATGATAACTTTGTATGTTTTAATGGCTCTAAATATAAAACAAGAAAATAGGAATCAAAACTCTAATACATTTTAAAAGGCTACATATGCATTGCTATTTGTTTTTCAGATGAAAAAGAAATGGAATAACCAGTACTTAACAGTATTTATTAAACTAATCTTCAAAAACAATAAATGTTGTCAGGAGTGGTGATGCACATCTGAAATCCCAGCTGTTGGGAGGCTGAGGCAGGACAATCATTGTGAGTTCAAGGCCAGCCTGGCCTACCAAATGAGTTCAAGGCCAGCCTTTACACATAGTGAAACTCTGTCGCAAAAAGACCAAAAATTCAAAAAAAAAATTTAAATGCTGATCATATTAAGCAAGAGCTACACATTGTATAAGAGAAATATGTTACAATGAAAATAGCAAGGAAGCTTCAAATTCCGAGAAAAATGTTGGTAAAGGCATTTATTCTCCTTTTAGTTTTCATCATGAATTTTGAGAAAATAATTTTCATTGTTCTGGAATAAGAAAGTGATTGCTCTTCAATTTGGTATTTGATTTTTCTTTGTTGCTCTTTTTGTCTTACAATATTTCTAAATATTAAAAGTCAAATAATTTAGGGTCAAATGGTTTGTAAGTGTTGACAAGTACGATCTAGAAAGGACATCAAAAAATTGCAAACTGCAAGCTTAACGTTAGAAACAGGATTTACACCAAGAAAGCTTGAGAGATAATTATAGATACTTCATAGAAGTAGAAGAAATATATCAGGAAAAAGAAAAAAAATATGTTTTTCTGATAAGGGTCGTATGATAAGGATTTGATGCTGGCAAGAAGAGAGGTCTAGGGCGAAGATGGTCTCTAGATTCCCCATTTGAGCTCAAAATGGGTCTGCACAGGCCGAGGGGGTGGAGATGGAATTCAACTGTAAATGTCAAAATGTACTTACTAGTAAAAATCCTCAAGGATCACCTGCGAGAAGAAAAGCAGGGAAGACGCCAAAGAAGCGTCAAGTCAGGCACTCAATGACCTGTAAGGGTGGCATAGCGCCCTGGCAGTCGTCCCAGGTCAAGGGCATACAAGGGCAGACCCCTGAAAAACACCTGGGCCAGGCTGCAGACAGTTGGGGGGTGGATTCGATGGGGAGCCCGACAAGTCAAGGCTCGCAGAGCCTGCAGACACTTAGGGAGCGAGTTCGAGGGAGAGGCAGGCAAGCCAGGGCCCGCGGAGTCCTCTCCAACAGGAGGTAGGGCAAGGAAAAGATCAGGTGCAGAGATGTGGCAGAACTGGGGACTCAGGTTCCGTGGGACATGGCCTGGTGTAGCCTTCCCTGCAAGAGGGCCCCCTTCCCTCCCCACCCGGCGCGCCCATGGCCCTCTCCTCACCTGTAATTCCCACCTGACGCTGGACGACCTGGAGGTACACAAGCTGCTTCTCTTGGGCAATATTGCCGGAAGTCGCTCGCCGCTGCCCGGGCGCCTGGAGAAGCTCCGCCCTCGGCCACACTTGATTGGCCGGCTCCAAGATACTAGGCGAGTTGCTACCCGGTCTTGGTGGCCATGCGAAGGCGTTTCCCTGTTAGCCGGCCCTCTGCAGATGGCAACAGCTGTTCGCCAGCGCTAGAAGTATCAGTGGGCAGCCCTGTCAGCGACTAGGGTGGCGTCGCCCGCGGGACACGATAACAAGCTAGCCCAGAGCTTGTTATCTGCTGATCTTAAGGCGTAGGGCTTGCTGGGAACGCCCTACAGGAGCTGCTTCCACGCGCGGTGGGATGTTTTTTCTACTCGGAACTGGGGCGCGAGCCCGCGGGACGTGAATGCAGTCACTGACCGGAGGTGCGCCTGAGAGAGACTTCCGCCAAGCGGTCGCGTCCCAGCCGCTCGAGCAAGATGGTTCCTACCCTGGGAAAGCCCAGAACACACAGGACTTGGGGTTTGCAGAATTTTTGGAACAGCATCTCTTGTGTAGTAAGCAAAGACGTACAAACGTTCAATTTTAGTATTTTTCTTTCTACGACGAGTGCTTTTATATTTGGAACACGTCAAGAAGATACACGTATCTGGAAATTTTTTTTTGTAAATTATTTCTGATGTACTTATTTAATAGTTTCTTATTTTTGTCCGTTTAATTTTAGTAAAATAGATAATTTCATATTACATAGAGTGAAAGTCCATTTATTGTTGATAAAATTTATAAGTATTTTATGAAGTTTAGTGTTTAACTGGGAATTAATCATTACAACATGATTTCTGTGCTTATGAGGTCATAGCCTTTGCCCCTCATTCTTTTGAGACATTTTAAAAATACAGAAAAGTTTAAAAAATTGATTATTACAATCCAGAATTAGCCAGTGTCTTTATATACTGTACCTACTTGTAGTTTTTAAGAGAAATAGATATTTATATAAAAAGCTGAAGCCGCACCCCACCTCCTGCACTCTTTCCTTTAGGCTTCCACCCTTCATAGGCCACCACCAGGGAGAGTTTGGACTCACACATACATTTGTATCCTTTACCAATATAAAGTATTGAACTTCATGATGGAAGCTTTAATTCAAGTTTGCAAAAAAAGTTCTTATACTATATACATTATTCTGAAACTTGGTATTTCCCTCTCAACATTTTTAAGATTTTCCTGTTAATACATGTGATATTGCATTTTAATACATGTATGTATAGTATTCCATTATAAGAATTTTCCACTTTGAATGGGATTTAAGTGACCTCCAATATATGGCTACTACAATCAAGACACTACATTTCCTGGTATATACTTCTTCAGCATATACACGAGTAGAACTGCTATGGCTTTTTAAATTTGTTACAGGGAATAGTTTCCCTACTTCCAAGATGATAAGCATTTTAGTATACACACTTTTCATATTTTCTGTCCTTAATCCCTGTGGATTTTACTTTTGGCATAATTCATGATCTGTTCTCTCCTCTTAGAGATTACTCCAAATATACTCTAAAAGTCTTATTATTCCTTATTCCCTAAGTCCATCTCTTTCATGTTCCAAATTTTTATTAGTGCTTAGGCGTCTATCTGAAATCTTTTTTGTTCTGCTGAGTCATTATTACAAAGGCTGCTTTTTCATATATGACCATATAAAGTATAGATATTCCTCATTTATTGACCTACCTGTTTACCGACCATTCAGACTTACTACCAAGGCATTGTACTCATACTTACAACCTACTGTTTGGACTTACTACCTGCCTTTTTTTGTATGGTTCTGTACATTGTGTTTATACAACCTCAATGTCTTTTTTGCACAGTACACCTTGTTTATATAATACTGTAATTTTTGGTGATTGTACTGTACCATAGTTTTGTGTTCCTCTATACATCACAGTACTGCATGTAACAGTTATGCAAATAAAAGCAAACTCATCAAGCTGGAATATCTGACCCTTTCTTTGTTCTGAATATTGTAATGTAGATACTGTATACAATTCTTCATTTAACAACCAATAATGACAGTAGTCTCAGGATCTTGGTTGTTGAGAAATTTCTTGGTCTGTTTCTTTCTAATACTTTTTTTTTCTTGGTCTCTTCCTTTCTAATACTTTTTCTTACTATACTGATGAAGATCTCCAGATTTATGCTGAGAGCAGTAACAGGCCTCTTATTTTCTGTTCCCATTTTAGGGAAATGCATCGAAAGTTATGGTATTACATTTGTTGTGGTTTTATGTTGTTGCTTTTTGGTGTGGCACAGTCTTTTCATCATACAAATGTCTTGTCTCTTCAGTATGCATTGTTGGCGTTCTGTAAGTTTTTAAGCATTTGTTGTATTTCATCTCACTTGTGATGCTTTGCTTCAAAATAACTATTCTGATGCACTATGAAATGCAAAATCTAGGTGTATATATTCTTATTTAGAAGATATTTTTAATGGGTATGAATTTTCTGGCTTGTAATATGGTGTGACTTCTGGCTGAAAGCTTTCCCACATTCACTACACTGATGAGGTTTCTTAAGTCTGTATACTCTCAAATGCAGAAATAGAGTTGAGGATTGGGAGAAAGCTTTCCCACATCCCTCACAATAATAGGGTTTCTCACCTGTTAGCTTCTCGCATGGACAGGGAGAGATGACTGCTAACAGAAGGCTTTTCCACATATATTGCATTCGTGAGGCTAATCACCTGAATGAATCCTCAGAAACACAGTGAGAAATGACTTTAAGAGGCTTTTCTACACTCATTACATTCATAGGTTTTTTCCTTCCATTTGAATGTTTTGATACTTTATGAGTATTTCTGGACAAAAGCTGTTCCAAGTTCATTGCATTTAAAAAGTTTCTCTCAAGTTTGAATTTTCGCATGCTCAGTAAGATTTGATTTGCCACTAAATCCTTACATATGAAAGGTTTCTCTCCCATGTGAGTTTGTGGTATTTGATGAGGTTTGACTTCCAACTAAAAACTTTTCCAACTAAAAATCTTTGCACTCAAAAGGTTTCTCTATAGTGTGACTTTTCTGATGAATAAGGAGATTTTCCTTTTTGCTAAAGGATTTTCTACAATCATTACATTCAGAAAGCTGCTCTTTGGTATAGGTATTCTGCTTTTAATGACAAGTTGCTTTTGGCCAAAGGCTTTTCCACATGTGTTAACATTCAAAAGTCTTCTCTTTGGTATGAAAAAGCTAGGTAAAACCATTGAGAATAAAGTAGACTTCTTAACACAAACTTTAAAGACCAGTAGAACCTTGGCTGAAGTTTTTACAGCTTAAAAACAAACAATTTACAATCCAGAGTAATATATCTTTCAGGTGGAGAAATAAGGACATCTTATGACAATGAATAGTTTAATATATACATGCACACCAAAAAGAATATCCTAGTCAGAGACAAGAGAGCCAAAAATTCAGATGGAATGTATGCATCAAATAAGACAAATAGTTCCATGAAAAAAGGAAAAATAAACGAGTCATCAACAGGAAAAAATGGAATAAATCAATACTCGAAGAAATAAAAATGAAAGTGGCTTCAGCTCCCCAATGAAAAGACACAGACCATCGTGCATTGAAACTAAAAATCACAAAAGAAACCAAAGAAAATTTATAAATAGTTGAAAGTTAGTAAAACACTCCTGAGCAATCAGTACATCACAGAAAAAACAAGGAAAAATTTAAACAACTTCTGAAATCATGCAACAATACCAGGACAACATAGCAGAACTTCTGGAATACAATGAAAGCAGTCCTACTAGGGAATCTTATTGTCAGTGCTTGCAGTATAAAAACAGAGTGAGCTTAAATAAAAACCTAATGATGGGGCTGGGATTTAGCTCAATGGTTAGGGTTAGGTTAGCTTGCCTGGTAAGCATGAAGTTGTGAGTTTGATCCCCCAAACCACACACACAGAAAAAAGCCTAATGATGAAAACCAACATACTCTAAAAATAACAACAATACAATTCCAAACCTAGTTTAATGAGGGAAATCACAAAGATTAGAGCAGAAATTAATGAAATTGAGACTAAAAATTAGTACAAATGTATCAAAGAGTTGGTTCTCTTAAAAAAAATTTAACCGAGTAGATAAACCATTAGCTAAACTTACCAAAAGAAAGAGGCAAATGAATCACATCAATACCATTAGAAATGAAAAAGGCAAAATTTCAGTGAACGCTACTGAAATCCAAAACATAGAAATTGTATTCTCAATAATTGGAAAACCTTGAAGAATTGGACAGATGCCTCGACACATACCAACTGCCAGAACTGAAGCAAGGCATAAAAATTTTGATGAATTCAATAATGAGCAATGAAATTAAGGAAGTAATAAAAAACCTACCAACTAAGAAAAGTGTAGGACCTGATGGATTTTCTGCCGAATTTTACAAGCTCTTTAAGGAAGTTGTAACATCAAATAGTCCTCAAACATTTTAATAACATTGAATGGGAGAGTGTCCTGCTAAACTCATTTCTGGAAGCCAGCATCATTCATCCCCAAACCAGATAAAGACACAACTAAAACAAAAAAACTACAGGCAGATCTTCTTAACAAAAATAGATACAAAATCCTTGTTTTAGTTACTTTTCTCTTACTGAGACAAAATGCCTTATGCACAATTAAAGGATTTATCTTTGATTTATCAAAGAAAGGTTTATCATAGCTCATAGTTTGTAGAGGTTTCAGTCTATAGTTGGCTGGCTCCAAGGCAGGGTCCATGGCAGAAGGATGTTGCAGAGGACAAACAGTCCATGACAAAGTAGGGTAGGTAGGAAGTAGCAAACAGTAAGTGAGTGATAACAGCAGCCCTCTTTCTCTTCTTTACATTCCATTCAGACAAACCATCCTTGAACAAGTAGTGCTCATGCCCAGAGTGGGGCACTCTAAATCCCGGCATCACACACTTAATCTCAGCATCACATTCCCTAGATCCAGTCACTTCCAAAAAGCCTTGCCTGTGATTATGAGGCTTTGTGGGGACATTTGGATACCAGCCATAAAAATCCTCAATAAGATACTGGCGAATACAATGCAACAAATTATCAAAAAAAGTCACTCATGGTGGACAAATAGGTTTCATCCAAGGAGTGAATGAATGGTTCAACATATATAAATTAAGAAATGTAATTTACCATGTAAACAGAAGCAAAGACAAAAACCACGTGATTATATGAATGGATGCAGAAAAAACTTTGACAGTGTAACACCTTACGATAAAAATCGTGAAGAAAATAAATACAGAAAGACCTTCTCTTTTGTTATTTATATCATAGTCCACTCCTGCTCTTAAAAAAAACAAGAAAAACCTCAGCTCCCCATGAAGACTGAACACCCTCTGAAGGTAGGGTCAAAAGTTGTATTTTTATTTTTTATTTTTTTTATCCCTAAAAGTCTAACTCTAACTTCAGGAAGAGAGATACTGCAGACAGCTGGCCATCCAGCTGAAAGCACTTGGTCTAAATGCCACCACTATTCCTGGCATGCAGGTAATAAATCCTGACTTCAAAAATCACATCAGATATAGTATTGCAATTAGTGCATGGTATTTATGATTATTTCCAGAGTAACATGCTTATATTGTTGCAATATTGCTTTATTGCTTTCTGTGAGAGCCAAGCAGTGAAATAAATGAGCAGTAGATTGTTAGGACCAAGGGACCTTGGTTACAGTGCCCCAGCCTCGTGACAGATAAGGTCTTTGCCTTTATGACACACATACATTGCGTACAGAGGTCAAGGACCCATCCTTGCCTGATATTCTGACACCAAATATGGCCTTACGTCTCTTACACAATAGTTATCTGTCCAAGTAGACCTGGAGCTTGCAGGGGAAAGTACCCCAGAACTACCTTTCTCAGCGATGTGTAACTGAGGCATTGACCATTGTCTCACGCACATTGTACTGGGTTGGCCTGGGCTTACTTCTAACTGATCACCTTACGACCTCTGCTCTTAACCATGGCAAGTGTGTACTGCTTCATGGGGTTGACTGTCCATGTTCTCTTGGGAGGACGCAAGCCCTAGCCTCTGTGGGTAGTGAGCAGATCAATTGAGGGCAACCTTTAGGGAGGGGCATACAGGGGAAGCCAGCGGGGCTCTAGGCATCAGAGGAGGAGGCCAAGAGGGATGTTAAATCAGCAAGGAGGAGCTGAGATTTACTGATCACTTGGGCAGAGGGTACGCAAGAACATCATGCCACCGATCCGACCTAAAAGGCAGGATAGAAAGTACTACATAGGATTGTATTGGTAAACTGGTCATTCATCCATTGGTGATAGAGGGAAAAAGTTGACAGAGGGGAATTGAGACTATCCATTTGGAGAGCAAAAAGTCATATGGCATTGTGGTCTTCTGAAAAACTGTGACTGCAGATGATGTGGAAGATGAAAAGATTGCTCAGAGACTTAGTTCAGTCTACTGAGAGGTCCAGAGGGGCTATTTCTCAACTAACCCATTACAGAGACTGGGAGAAGAAAAAAAGGCACTAAGATAAGAACTCTGGCTTTAATTTGGAATATCAGTGTAAAAGACAAGCAGTTTGGGCTAGGAGCTGTTGTAAGGCTAGGCAGTTATTCTTGGGGAAAGTGGAAGGACAAATGTCCAGGCACAACATGTTACATTTAATCTGGACTTTTGGTTGTGTAACCATGTGATTCTCACAGACTGTGTGCTTTTGCCCCATAGTTTAACCATCTGCTCCTCACAGAGCCTGTTTGCCTTTGTATCTCCCTCCCAGTTTAATTATTTATTTCTTACAGAGCCTGTGGTTTTTTTTTTACCCACAGTTTATTTGTGTGCTTTTGCCCTGTATTTTAACCATTCAGTCCTCATAGAGCCTACGCACCTTTGTCTCAGTTTAATCATTCACTCCTGGTCAGTTCCCTCACAAAAAATCATGGCTGTTTCAGTCCATTTAGATTGAAGACAGAATGACTTATCATCAGCAGACCCTTACTGCCTGCAGTGCTAGAAGCTAGTAGTTCTAGGCACCAGCAGGTCTGGTGTCTGATGAGGGCCACTTCCCAGTAGACAGACAGTACTTTTTTGTTGTGTCACTATAAGGAGGACAAGGAACTCTCTAGGTTCTGTTTTATAAAGAATCATTACACTTCCAAGGCTCCACCTCACATCCTAGTCACCTCTCAAAGAACTCATCACCTAATGAGAGAAGAGACCACCTCCTGGGATTAAACTGGAACACTATAGGTTAACTGTATCGCTAGATTCCTGGGAAAATTGATACAGGCTGTGTTCCGTAAAGAGACTGATAGCTCTGTGAGGTAATGTCAGTGGAGCATAGCAGACGTGGAAAGTTCTGCCAAAACTCTCTGCTCTTCTTTTCCCACTATTTTGTTTTGGTAAGGATGCCTGACAACAGCTCACAAGCGAGTGATAGCCGCAGCCCTCTTTCTGTTCTTTACATTCCATTCAGACAAACCATCCTTGGGCAGATAGTGCTCATACCCAGTGTGGGGCACTCTGAATCCCAGCATCACACACTTAATCCCAGCATCATCACCAAAAAGGCCTACGTATGAGTACATGAGGCTTTGTGGAGACATCTAGATACAAGCCATAAAAATCCTTAATAGGATATTGGCAAATATAATCTTCAAAAAAAGTTACCAATAATGAAGAAATAAGTTTCAGCCAAAGGCTAAATGGATGAAGGTTGCCTGTACGATAAGAAAGATATAAAAGTAAAAGCAAATCCTATTCTCAGCTTTTAGGTGGACGTTAGTCCCTGAAGGATATCTAGCACTACCCCCACACACACACTCCATGTCTGAGTGGCTTCGATCAAAATCCCACGAAGCCTCCTACTTCACTAACACCAACACTTTGTTATTAGTGTTACACACACAGACTCCACAGTGATGGCCCATGTGGCCAGCCGGCTTGTATCCAGTGCTGTGCCAGTAAGCAGGCTCTTTAGGAGAAAGTCAGCAGTGTAAGTAGCCCTTATGTATAAGTTTCCATGTTGTGTGTGCTCCAGACATCGCCCATTTTCAGCTGCTCAGGTGAGATCACTGAGTGGGAGGTGCCCCCAGCTGAGCTCTCTGGGGAAGATAAGGAACCCCAGATCCCTGCCTGTACCTGTTACAAACTGTGCAAACTACTAGTGTTTTTAATATTTCTGTGAGATCTCATTCTAACACACCTTGATAAGAGTGTTTCTAAGAGCCAGATCATCCAGAGTGGAAAGATGTTTGATGCAGGTCATTGGTTGTACAGATGATGACATACTGCCACAGAGCCTGTCATTAGGGCTGCAGTTAAGTGAATTAAAAACAGTAGATTAGCATGCTGAACAGCGTTGATTTTTCCAAATAATTTTGTCAGCAGAAGTTTATTGCTGTTTTGATGGAATTTAAAATTTAGAGTTAATGTGAAGACAGTATTTTAGTGGACCTAGGTTGTAGTAAATCATTATGGTAATTTTGGAAAATTAATTCTGACTTGGCTATGAACAATGAAATGATAACATAATTAATAATTCCATGAACCATACCACCAATAACTCCTAGAAGAAAAAGAAACAGAAAAGTGAACTATTAGGAGCCCTTACTCTAAAGCCTAAATCAGACAGAAAGTAGAGGGAATGGGTATCAACATAATTCTAGTTATTTGGAAAAAAATTCAAAAGACACACAGAAAATATAATACATAAATTTTGGCTTTATGTTCAGATGCAAATGTCATCTCTATCTGAGAGATGCAAGACAGTAAAGGGGGATTAAGGTTTATGGGTTTGTATCTTCAGAAGCAAGTTGGCCAAGCCCACAGTGACCTGCAAATAAATCTGCACTAGACTAGAATTTATTTTAGTGTATGCAGAACCCAGCTCCTGAGGAGCCACATTCTGTGTGCCTGGTTAGCAGCTAATCAGAGGCGCTTCTCAGCCTAGTGACTGCCTCATATTTTCAATCCTCAGATTCCACTTTCCAAGTGCCGTGGTCACTTCCATGCATAGGTGAAGCAAGAATGGCAGGAAGCAAACAATTTTTCTCACTGTTTCTATTACTACAACATGAAACCCAGGGCAATACAAGTGATGTGAGTACAGTATTGTGAAGGCCTAACATTTAGGACCAGGTAAAGAAGAATGGGCAGTGGCCGGTGATACTAGGTTGAAAGCTTTCTTCCTGGGAGATATCTCTACCATGTCCCAGTGAAGCGAAGTAAAGACAGGCAAGTGCCAATCCAAGGGACAACCTTAGGCCAGAAACCCAAAGTCAGCTGCGTGCTTTGTAGATATACCAGGAAAACTTTGAGGTATAGCAGTCCAAAGAAGGAATTCAAGGAAGGTGACTTATACCCCATGATCAAAGAAGCTAATTAGGCACAGTTCCACTGAGCAGCTTCTAGGAGAGGTGATAGTTAACTGCAACCCCACGAAGATGTTACTTACCAATGGTATTCTTGATTTGTATGAGTAATTATGACAGCAGTGTTCTGAAATTGTTAAAAAGGTGGGGGAATGTACTGAAAAGCCTTAAAAATCAAGGCAGATCATAGTTTCCTTGGGTGGTACTGAAGCACCATTGCACCCCAGTGCAGGCACATAACTATGTGGCCCTTTCCACCCTGTGTGTGTAGATGATTGCCTCTGTGAGGTACCCTGGAAGAATCTACAAGTTTACCATTATCAGAGTCCCTAAAAAAAACATCCTTAATATTTGTATCTGACAATATCTCATTTCATGGAAATTTTACACTAAAGAATTTTATTGCTTACAGATATGTGAGTTAGAAATAGACTGTTGTCTATCCTAGAAAACTCAAAATAAAAATAGCTTAATCAAGACTGAAGTTTATTTCTCTTTCACAAAGAAAAAGTTTAGAAATGAAGTTGGAAGATTGGCATTCACAAAGCAAGGTAGCTCCATAAACTCACCCGATTCAGGTCATACATGGTTTCTATCCTTAGGGTCCATAATAGTTGTTGGAGCTCTGACCATTATATCCACATTGCAGGTGACAGGAAGGAAGACAAGAGAAGAGTGTATTTCCTCTCTCTGAAAGAGAATAACTCAAAGTCTCACACTACACTTCTACTTGCATCTCAATCATGCCCACATGTAGCTGAGGAACAGGAGAAGAAATAAAGAAATCAAATGCAGCTGAGAGGTTGGTGGAAACTTTGAGGTGTGCTGGCAATTGCACAATGAAGCTTCCTGGAAAGGGGAGAGAGAAAGGCAGGTTCATTCGTGAAGAAGCAACCATCTAGACTTTGAGACCTTGAAGGAAAGCACCTACAAAAGCTGCACCTACAAAAAGCTCAACACATTCAAGTTTTATCTGTTGGTGAGATAACTCAGATTCACACATATACACATCATGGCCAGGCTGTCAAAAACTGAATCGCAGGCTTTGGAAGGTAATAAGAGGAGCTGTGGGAATACGGTAGAAGAGGAACCTTTGTAAGGTTGGCTGTTGACTTGTATTGGAAGTCTGAAGATGCTAATAGTGAAGGGCTGGAAGTCTACATCCATCTCTGGAAAGGAAGAAATAAAGACATTCATAATTAGCAAATCTACCCTCAGGAAATACCAGAGAGTCCTTCATGCTGTATAAAAGGACACCAAATTGTAATTCCAGGACACTAGAAGAATGAGAAAAAATAACAGTTAGCAATACAGGGAGAAGAGCAGACAGTACAAATGTACCTTTTGGTTACAACTTCTCTGTCCAGTTCTCAAATGGACAGAGACTCTCCCATCACGTGCTAGGCATATTTCTCAAGGACAGGGAGAATAATAATAATTCAACAAGAATGACTGCTTGCTGAGTATGTACTGTGTGCTGCCTAAAGCTATTCACTGGTGCTATGAGCCAGTGAAGGTTACCCTGGGCCATATGAACGCAGGTTTATTTGTCAAGGTATTATCAGTACAGCTATGAGATGTCTTCAGTTTTTTGCTTTTACTCCTTTTCTTATTTTTAGAAAATTTCTCCATTTTACATCATATTTAGGGAACTTGTTTAATAAAAGCAAACACAAAATTGATTCTGCCCAGGGTGCCCACTTTTCTTAAGTTTGTTCTCTAAACTTCCAGGGAGAATGTGCAAAATGATGAAGATGTAATTTAGGTCCTCCTACAGGCTATCAAGACAGATGGTTGTTAAAAGCTGCATGTCTCTGCAGCAGTCTCTGAGCATTATCAGAGGATTTACCTGTAATGATGTTAAAAGGCAGAGAAATATGGGGACCAAATCAAGATATTATTCAGTTAAACTCCAGTAGACATTTCTGAGTACTAGGAGTCATCTTCTGCACTTAATAGGCCTACCGAATCTCTGAAGGAAAGTTTCTCTTCTGAATCACCGAGTTATCTGGTGGCACACCCTCTTGTACTTGGAGGACACTTGTTGACCAAAAGCTCAAAGCTCATGGACAGGACAGAATAGCTAGTAGACTACGTGGCAGGAGAACTCAGCTCAGGTGCCTCAAAGATAGGACAAAGTCTACAGATACAACTGAGTTTCTAGATGTGGACTTCACTTTCTCTTGGTAATTTGATCCTGGCAGGGAAGCAAAACGAATCAGACATGTGCCTTTCTGATTTTAATCTGAGCTCTAAAATTCGTACTTCCTTTTGAAGTAATGTAGACGCTCTATGTGATTAGTTGGCACAAAATCACATGGGAAGGAGCAGAGAAAAGGAAAACAAGATCAGTATTTTAAGGCTGGTATCTTGCCCAGAGAAAACTGCATGTATAGAAAATATTGTGCTAGCTTTATGGGCCAGACAGACTCAGAGCTACTAGGAAATGGCTAGTATTCTTAAGAAAAAGCTTAAGATGAAAATAAATAACATACCTTATACAGATGCTTTTCCTTTGACTGAAGGACATCATACTGTCCAAAATTCCTGTTAGCACTGTCAAACTTTAAAAGGGCATTTATAAGAAGGAAATACAAATTTACAACGATTCCTGTTATTGAGAGTGAAGTGCTGTCTTGCTTTAACTTCTATTATCCTGAAATGGTAAGAAAATTACCCAGTAGTATCTGTGCAGGGTTTTTTCAAGGCTTTGTCTCCTCAAGGGAAAGTTGAAGTAAGACTAGCCCTTTCTGGTGTCCACCTTCCTATTTGTTTAAGTCTGCAATCTCTGTGCCAATGACAGGGCTTTTTTTTTTTTTTTTTTTTTTTTTTTTTTTTTTTTTTTTGGTACCAGGGATCGAACTCAGGACTGCCTGCTTGCAAGGCAGGCGCTTATGCCGCTGAGCTAAATCCCCAGGCCCATGACAGGGTTTTTTTTATTACTATGCAAAATGAACAAGAGCTCAGTGGCTTTGTGGGACTGAGAGACTGACCAAGGCAGATTCCACTCCATGCTCCCCACCTATTCTGATGGTGCTGAAGGAGAAGTTATATGGGGCCTCTCACAGTCATCTGGTTAGTGCACCCCAATCCATAGCTAGGGCTGAACTTCAGCCTCTCTGGGGACAGCACCATAGCACATTCTTTAATCTGACTCTCCCTCGTAGCTAGAAGAGAGGTTGGCTGCCAGTAATATACCATAAATATTCGCAGAGAGTGAAGTTTAGGATGAGCAAAGTCCTATTACCCCCAATGGCCATCAAGTTCTGGAGGCTCTCCAGTGGGACACCAAGACTTGTACCCAAGTAGGACAAAATCAGAATGTTTTGGCTCTGCTGTGCAAACCATACACAGAATACATTTGCTCAACTCTTATCATCATTGTTGGTTTCCAACAGCAAACAAGAGCACTTAAGCAGATGCTACATATTTATCAGTCCTATCAGATGAAGACACAGGGCCCTGAGCAACTGTTGAGCAAGGTTGTCTTACAAAAGAGAATAGAAAGAGGACTATTCATACACTTGGCTCTTTTCTATCTTTTCAGGTATAGCAGAGTCCTAGGAGTAAACTGATGGGACATTCAACTGAGGATAGTTTAGGGAAGGGCTAATAGAGGCACTGAGGACAAAGTTGGGGCAGAGCTGGCAACACTGTGAGAAAAGTCTGTGCAGTTATGGGCAGTGGAGATTTGAGATGGGGTTCAACAGGTTCACAAAGGTCAAGGCCCTGCTGGGGAGAGGCAGCAACACTTCCCTGTGCGGGTAGCGTAGAGACTGAATGAGTTTGCATATGAAATTTTGGGTCTTTCCAACCTCTCACAAGAGGTTGTGTTAAATATGTATCTAACAATTTAATCTAGAGTTAGAAGAGAGGTGTCTGCGCCCTCAAGACAGGAAGCTGCTCCCTTGGAGTCTGAGTGGTGCTACGCTCTCCCAAGTATCCTCAAGGTAGGGTGTGAGGAGAGCTGTTCTCCATTCTACATGCAGTCAGGTTGTGGCCTCAGAGAGGCCTCAATTTCACTCCCTTTCCTTGCTAAAATGGGTTAGAAATTGGTATGTCTTCTGACTATACAGTAGCCTATTAGGTTGTGTTGTGTAATTCCCCGGGAGGCCAGTGCCCTGGGGTGTCTCACAGTGGCTTACACAGAGATTCTGGCTTACATTCACTGAGGGAATCTGGGGAGCTCTGGGACTTAACACAGTGTGGGGCCTTGACTTCCTCTGGTGTAATGAGTTTTCTGGCTCCCAGCTTGACTACTTCCAGTGTAGTTGTCTCTGTGATGCCTACTTCTCCAGGGGGATGCTCCTAACACATGTGACTCTGCAAACACCTCTCTCTCTAGCTCCAGAGCACTGTGAACTAAGGAGCTCTGGGTCTAAGGTTCAATTTGGTTACCTTTCTTCTTGGACATGCTGGTTGAGGGGTTGGAACTGTGAAGTTAGAGATGTCTAAGCTCTTTGCAGGCCTGCTGAGGCATTCCGGCAAGTTTGATCATGAAAATGAGCACAAGCCTAGTCTTTACCTTCAACTACCCCCACCCCTGGTGGCTGGAAGGAGAGGCAGGAGTGGCATATGCATGGGTGAGAGTCGAATACAGGCCACTGAAGCTATAGATTTGGTGTCCAGTTTATATTTTCTTCCAGGCAGTAACAGGATCACCAAAGAAAGATGTTTCTTCTTTCAGTGGTGGTAGAAATAATTGTTGAATAGAATATTTTCCAATTCTGGCAATGGCAGTTGTGAGGAATGCTGACCCTTGTCAACTTTTATTCTACTTTTGTTCTTTGAAATTTATCACAGTGAGAGCAAGGCCACAATTCTTCCTAGAATTTCTTGAACTCTACATCTTTCTACTTTCTGTAACTTTTCTTCCCTGTTGGGAAAATTGCCTGTCTTCCTTTGTGTCCTGAGCCCCTCAAGGAATAGACCTGTTTTCTACTTTACATGAACCCAGTGCCTAGCCCACAAGTACTGGTTAACCATGTGTATTGAGTCTTTGATTGACATGACATCAGATGGGATCTTCAGACCCAAATACAACAGAAACAAAACTGGGCCACCAGAAGCACACACTCCTTCACAGGCCAATATTCATTTGAGATGGGAGCTTCAGCGACTGGGGCTTTGGCTGAAGGAAGTCTGCAGTTGGTCAAGAAGGGTGACCAAGCTGCTATTGAAAGAACAGAGGAAGCAAGATAGGAGTCTATAGACAGGGGCATAATCCCAAAAGATGTTTCTTTTTGTCATAAACTTGGCCCATAAAATGGTCACAGGCAACTCATCTTAGAGGTTGTTGAATTTTCATGTAGTTGGCACCACTGTTCTGTGTAAAACATCCCTGCATGCTTGATCTCAGCTGTATTATAGAACTCAAGAACTTTAGGTACTTGGGTTGCTGTAGTGGTTGAAAGAAGCACAAGAAGGGAGCAGAAAAAGAAGAAAGAGAAATAGAAAATGCAAACCATCTTCAACAGGCAAATTAGTGCTGTATTATAGCATTGGACAAAACATTTTTAAAATGATCATCTCTGTGTAGAGAAAAGTAGTCTCTGACCAAGGGTGAGAGAGCACAGAGACAGGCACAACATGAAGACAGAGATGCCAAGACTTTTATCTCATTGTTTTCACCATCAGGCATCTGCAGGCCAAGTGAAGACTTGGTGTTTACTGAAAAGGCAGCCCACAGGCCCCTGGGAAATAATTTATGTTACTATTACAATGATATATCAAAGCTGTTATCTAGATGAAAGCTAGTAGGAAATGAATAACATATTGTCTACCTGTATGACCTCCAAAATTAGTAATTAGTAAGTTGATAAAGAGCAAGTAGGGAAAGAAGACTTACTTAGGTTTTTTCTTGGTAATTATCATTTCATGCTGACATTTGACTGTGATTTTACAGGATTTCTTCATGGATCTATTAAACATGCCATGCTACCAAAGGTAATAGATAATTTCCCCAGTGTCTTATTTTGTTGTTCCATCCTTCTTTCCCATCATAGTGGCCCCTAACTGTCTGAGGCTCAGCTCAGCAGCTTTGGAGATAACAACTGCTGATGTCCTTTGGCTAGTTTCCTGCCTATTCTGGGAAGGTCTTTGTGGGGAGGACTGGATGAAGAATAAGGATCTCCAGATCTGCCATTACCTAGAGATGAAATACAATGTATGGTTCACTGTTGCTGCTTTATTTCCTTCCAGAAATTCTCAGTGTAACCAGAGATTAATGGAGAATCAACCCTGATGTCTATTTTGGTTAAACATACACATTACAATGTAAATGCTGGCACCACACTTCTTCTTTAGGGGCAGATCAATAGATTCTACCTAAGACTGGCTTGGGGTAGTTGCAGTTATTAAGCTGAGAAAAGAGCACTGGATAGAATCTAAAATGTGGTCTAAACCTGAAGCCAACTCCACCATCAGGTCTTGGCTGTGTCACCTCTCCAAGTCTCAATTTTCTCATATATGAAATTGGATATTGAAGTTATGCCACTTTGGTTATGATAATTGCACTGGACTACAAGCTCCACAAGGAGAAGAGAAAGAAAAGTGGATTTCATGGTGAAGCAAAAACAGGGCAGTTCTATTATACCCCCCAAACATTTGGAGTTATAAACAAGAACATAGACAATAAAATAAAAAATATATGAAGATGTAAGAATTAAGATTGAGGATAACTGATGAATTAGAAGAGTAATTCAGGGAGAAACAGGACACAAGCATACAGGTAAAAGTGCACAGTGGACTCGTGTACATCATACACATATACCACATGCACTCTTGTTCATGCATATTCACACACAGACACATTCACGTAAAACCACACATATGCATAGCCTTCTACACTATTACCGAAAATTCAAATTTATTATTTGATAGCCAAAGCAGAAAGGAAAATGCTGAACCATGAATTCATGATTTTCTTGCTGATTGTCAAAACAAAAACATTAAGATAACCAAAGCCATTTCTGGTATGTTGATCTTAAATAAATATTTTAACATACCTTTTGCAGATAATACTGAGACATGAAATGGTCAATTTCCTCATGGACATTCATGCGAGAATGTAATAGTGACTGGTATATACTGTTTGTAGCACTTGCTCCTGTCTACTGATAGTATCCTGCGAAAGTACAGACAAGGGAATCCTTTTCCTGAGCTGGGCTTAAATAAAAGCTGCAGAAAAACACAGGAAAAGCTGGAGAATATTGTCAGATAAGAGCTATAACCTGTACTGTGAAAGGAGCACAAATAAAGGGACGTGTGATGCTGGCCTGACTTCCTCTGCCATGACGGATGCTGGGTAGAGAAAAGTGGAGAGGCTAAAGAGATTGAAGCCCAAATTGTGTTGACTTCTATTCAGATTGAGCAGTTTCTGGTGATGAGAAGGTGTCCAGGACAGTGTTCACACCAACACTGATGTGGCATGGAAGATGTTGTAACAGTACAGGGGTCAAGACCAGTGGTGCACATGGTCCCTAAAGTTCCTCTGGAGGAGAGTAAATTTCTGATGGGTGGGAGCTGTGGCTGTGGGGGATGGTGGCCAACCAAAAAGCAGCAGCTGTTGGTCTCCACACAGGGAGTGGGACATGTTAGGAGGTCAGCCTGTCCCACTTCACCGCTTTCTGAAGCACCAGAAAGAGCTGCAGGATTGCCTCTGAGGAGGCAGAGGGCTTGTAGGAGTTCTGCAAGCAAAGGGAAAATAAAGAGATGCACACACTAAGGGTCAGAAAAATAGCTGCCACCTGGACAGCATAAGCAAACAACTTTTATTGAGGTAAAGAACAAAGGAACTCATATTGTGCCTGCTTAGACTACATAATTTGTTGCTTCTTGTCCTTATGAAACCTCATATCTTTACCTTGGGTGGGGGGATGTTTCAAGGCCTGTACTTTGTACCAAAACACTGTCAACCTGATGTGTCTGGAACAAAGTGGAGTCAGTGTAGCCTCTCTACATCTCCCCCTTCTTTTTGTAGTTTAGGTTTTCTTACCATATTAGAAATCAATATTTTAGGTATGAACATTTTGCATAGGGATGGGATGCATTGTACAAGACATCCCATACCAGTTAGACAGATAAGGACAGTAAGACCATAAAGAAACATTTGTTTTAGGCAATTGATATCTGGTAACCATTCTGTAAGAAATTCCATAATCCAGTATTGAGTAATTGGGACACATGTATATGTTTGGTAAGTTCTTGTAAATCATGAAGCTTCTCATTAATTGACTTACTTTCTTCAGACAAATTAAAACAGCACATTTGAGCAATTTCACTGCATCCATGATGATGCAATAGAAGTAGATAATCAATTGCAGCACAATTATCTAAAAGCGCTTGTTGGTGTTTAGTTTTTTTTTTAATAATGCCAAAGCAGTGGAAGTATAATTAATTAATTTCCAAGCCATGAGACAAGCTAGTGCATTAACATTGTGATTGGCCTTGGCTGCCAAGGCAGGCATACCAACCAAAAAAAGACCTAAAGCATAAGTTTCTGCTTTGGTTAACAGGCTAATAGAAAAATTCCCACATAGGTCAGTAAGACTAGCTGTAGACTGTTTGGTGCAAGACGGTGCAGATTCAGGAAAAGGCAACAATATATTAAGGAGACTAAGGCAGCATTTTGTGATATGAGATAAGTTTGCAGGGATATAATTGAAGGTATACTCTTCACATGAAAAAAACCATCCAGCAGGGAGAGGAACATGTCCATGTCCATACAATATTGATTCATAACTAGAACAATTCCAAGTACTATTAGGAAGGCAAAGACACTGAGTGTTATGATTTCAATAGGAGCACATGAGGGATTTGAAGTTTCTACATATGGAGTGAACATTTTAACAGCATTATCAAGTTTTTTAAGGATGGGAGTGCCCCAATTTGGAAAGTCAGCATGTTATAATTTTGTTGGAATAATGGAGAAAATGATGTAATTACTTAGAGAGGTGGGGTCCTTGCATACCAGAATCAGACAGGATCTGAGAATGTATTTTATTTCTAGATTTTGAGAAAGACAGAAATGAGAGACATTAGCTCTTTTTATCAATTGAAATACTGTATTCCAATCCTTTCTGGAGGTCATGGGACTCTGAAGTCCCCATGGTGGGCTGCAAAATATATAGCAGCAGAATACAAGCAAGCATTAAAGAGTTCATTGTCAATTTGGCAAATACCACTGCAAGAAGCTTTTCAGCAGTGGGTTCCTCTTCATTGGGTGGAGCAAGTCTTATGTAGATTGGAATCAGTGCCTGACTGGATCAATCCTTGTCACTGGCAGATCCCTCATTGTCCTTGGTCACTTCCAAGGCAGCTGGGCTTGATTCATAGAGTGGTGAAACTGTGGAATTAGGTTGTGCAGCCCATGGGGCCAACTCATTCTATGCAGGGTGAATGCAACGATCAGGAATCTACACAGAACCTGTTGGAGATAACACAATGGCATGCCCTCCTCTCCAGGTCAGCAGAGGTGCCGGCCCCTGCCAGCCTGGTCTGGGGTGTTTTGAAATAGATGGAACCAACATAGTCAATCAAAGAGACTTGAAGAGAAACAGTAGAGGACAACCGAAAGAAGTCAGCCTTGGTAAGTGGTAAAACAATATCAGTCAGATCACCCAAGGAGTGTGTAAGTGTGCGAGTACATCCTCAACAAATAAGAGAGGAAATAGCATTGATAATGGGAAATAAAATACTACCAGATGAATGGGGTAAATGTAATCATTAACAATAAATAACTTTCTGCTCTGGATGGCAACAAGAGCCCCTTGTTGGTAAAGGGACTGAATGAAAAATGAGTTAGGAAAGAGGGCAGTCCTTCAGGACTCGATCCACCATAACTGTGGTGAGTGTGTGACCAATGCTCTGAAGAGCCTGCCATAAAGAAGGAAAGTCAGAGATCACGTCAGCAGGATCTGTGTGACCCCATAAATCATCAAATAGAGAAGCTAACTATTGATTAGTCAAAGGAAAATAGGGTCTTGCCCCGTGTCTTGGTTACTTTTTACTCATCACTGAGACAAAATACCTGAAGCCCAAAGTTGGGAAAGGAAAGGTTTATTTCTTACAGTTTTTGGAGGTTTCAGTCCATACTCAGTTGGCTCAAGGCAGGGTGGCATGGGGGGACTGCATTTCATGGCGGCTGCAAACAACAAGGTGGAAACCAGCAAAAGAGCAAGACGTACCTTCTTCCTGCCATTACATTACATCCTGGCTGTGCACCCCTAGGCCAGTGTAGCACTCAGACCCCCAATCCAAGCACTAGACAATGAACCAATCACAAATGCATAATGCAAATGCATGAGGCCCCCTGGGGGCCATCAACATAAGCCATGACACCTAGCAGAAGCAGCACAGCTGGGAGGACCTGGAAGTCAGCCATGTGGTGTTCCACCCGCTTACCTGCCAAAGGTTGCAGCAGCATCCTAGCAAAGATGCCAGGTGTGCAGGACAGAGATGGGAGCTCGAGGCTCCGCATGCAGCAGTTTACTTATCTTTTCCCAATCCTCCATAATGAGCGTTCCTCCCTCAGGATGCCAAGGACATTAATCATGAATTTCTCACAAAAGTTGTATTAAATTACACTCGGGGAGCCTATGGCCCACCTTCTTAAAGGGAAGAAGCAGTTCTGCCTTATGTTTGTATTGCGCTTCAGAAGGGAATTCCCTATGACTTACCAGAGATTTTTCGAAGAAAATGAAGTTGATGTGTTGGGGACCATGTTCCACCCCAGGAACACACTGAGGGCAAGTCACACTCCATAGCAGACATCTCCACTGGAACACACTGAGGGCAAGTCACACTCCACAGCAGACATCTCCACTGTTGAGTCCCTGTTCGGACACCAGGTGTAAGGGTTCTGCAAGCAAAGGGAAAATAAAGGAACACACACACTAAGGGTCAGCAAAATAGCTGCCATCTGACCAGCATAAGCTAGCAACTTTTATTAAGATAAAGAATATGTTTGCATATTGCACATGCTTAGATTATATAACTTGTTTGCCTCTTGTCCTTATAGGACTTCACGTTTTTACCTTGAGGGGGAAATATTTCAACGCCTTCCCTTTCTACCAAAGCACTGTCAACCAGATGTGTCCCGGACAAAATGGAGTCACAGATGACTGTGCGATAATATGAGACAGCCTTCGTAATCTAGTGGCTTCTAACCCTGTTCTTCCTTCCTTCTCCCTGCAGGTGGTCCACTCAGACAGCAAAGTAATAAGACAGTAGATTTTCAGAGGGCTTAGTTTGGGTGACAACCTTCTCACACAGGGATTCTCAGGACCCATGGCACATGGGTTGAATTTACTTCTTAAGTTCAGCTGTGTGTGCTTTAGGGCAGAGAGGTTCCCATGATAAGGGCGAATAATAGGAAGTGTCTGAAAAGCCTCATGGACAACAGGTTTTACCAAATGGAGTGAATGCTTCTGGTGGAAGCTCAGATGTGGACTGCTTGGAAACAAGGGTCACCAGGCAGAATTCCACAGGAGTGTGAGGGTCATTCTAGGAAGTCCTTAGGAGTATGACCTTGTAGCCAAGTGGAGGACTGTTACAGAGTTATCAGCTCTTTTGGAGACAGGTAATGAGCTGTTAGAGCCTAACAACATGGTCTACAAGTCAAGAGCTCCCACATGTGGCTTCTGGTCTGCAATATTCTGGGATTTTTTAGTGATGAATAAAATAAAAATGCACTTGAAAATTACTGAACAACTAATACCATTTTATTTTCGTGCCCTTTCTCAGCAAACAAATCCTATGAGTGTAATTATATTGGGTACACATTAGTGAGGAATTTTGAGGTAAATGGGGTTTTCATCTTGACCAGGCAGGATGCCACAGAGAGGGGAATCAATGGTACCCTAACCTGGGCTGAAATGCAGGCTAAAGCCTGCAGCCTTGTTGATGGCTGTTAGTGACATACACAGATGTGGTCCTTCCTTACTCTCTTGTAGTGCTTTAGGAAGTGCTTTATGATGAAATTGTTTCCTTGATAAACAAGGACTTCATTTCATCACGGGTACCTGCACTTGACCCTCCCAGCATGTCCTGGACACAACTCCTTGACTATTGACTCTCTCTGGCCTTGGTGAAGAGAACAGTATTGCAAAGTTTCTCATACACATTGTTTTTACCCCATAACATTACTGGAGTCACACTGTATGTGTAATCATGTGGCTCACCAGTGTTCTTTCCTAGTTTATAACACAGAGGACTATGTGACTGTCACAAGCATCTTGGAGCCGATGCAACAGAGATGCCTCAAGTACTGGACAGCAGACCTCAAAGCCACAGTCTTGCTATGTAGCCAGGAGTTTTCCCCCCATTGCACTAGTATTATACAGTAAATACTTGATTTATGAATATTTGAGTTGGGAACTTTCACAGATATGAAAGGACTTGCATTATGAACATTAGTAGATGTGAGCAAATTGCAGATGTAGCTCACCTGTCTGCAAGACGTTCTCACGGTTGTGCTGCTGTGTGCTTACTGTATAGTGTGATAAGATATAGTAGTACAGTACAGTCAGTGCTTATATGCATCTGTGTGTGCGTGTCTATGTTTCACATTGTATATTTGTGTCGAAGGTACACAAGACTCACTTTATTGGACTTACAAACAAATCTGACTGATGAGCATTCTCCTAGAATAAAACTCGTTTGTAAAGAGGGTACTTACTATACTCTCTAGATTTAGGGTTCTATTTTTTAAAACAAATTATTGTTTCTTAAAAAGCTAAAGTACAAATACATAGTAATATTCTGTTACTAGATAATAGACCGTAAGGCAGCCAGACCAGTTGTGGTTTAGCAGTTGTGGTGTAGCAAAAGTGGGCATCTGCGAGTCCCGTGGTCCTTACATAATGCTGGGGATGGGACTGGAGGCTCTGGAGCTCTGCTATTCTCACAGTAACATGGTTAACTGGACACCAGTTGCTCCCTCAGATCCAAAATGTAAATGTTGAACATACTCTGTTATTTTGACAATTTTGAGAATGTTTTATCATGAATAAAAAAGAAAAGCATAAAATAAGGAACTAATACTAAAGCCTACATTTCTTTCCCCCAATTCCTAGAGCAAAAATAGTAATTCCTTTTTATGTTGCTGTAATTGTCAGTTTTATAAAAGTGAAGGACGAAACATCATAGTGGGCATTTCTCAGGTATGTGTTCAGATTTAACCATCTGGAGTCTTGGCAGATGTTAGCTGCCTATTAACAAGTAAGCCTATTGTTTCACACACAAATCAGTGTGATAAAATATTCAAAAGGGAAAAGGAAACTTAAGAGATGTATTAGTTTTCTATGGTGGCTCTAATAATGTTTGTGGACCTCATGGGTTAAACTATATAATCTATTACCTGGCAGTTTTAGGTGTCAGAACACTGAGCTGAAAGTCTCTGCATACAACTGGCATCAGCAGACTATGTTTCACTGCAGAGGAATCTACTCCTTTTCTGTTTCAGCTTCCAGAAGCACAGCATCCCCTGTCTCTCAGTCCTTTCTACTTCAAGGCTACCTTGGTCAGAACCCTCTTTCTCTCTCCTTTGCTTCCCCAGGTTTGGACATGTTCTCCTGCCTCAAATGTAGCTGCTTATACCTACAGCCCAGGTATCTTTTCCCATAACTTAATTCAGGATGGATTCTAGAATTAGGAGTAGGGCATCTCTTGGGGTGCTTTCCCACCATCTACAAATTGGTCAGTGTTCCTGTGAGAATAGATGGCCCCTAAGCCTGTTTTACCTGGCTCCTTGAGAAGCCACAGTATTCTCTTCCTCCTGCCCACTGTCTGTGTGATTCTGCTATTGTGTTTTGACCTGGAAATGCACATTATTTTATGGTAGATGAAGAGGTCATTGCACTTCCATCCAGCACAGGATGCAACTGGTCCTGGTTCATGTGTTTCCCATTTTGGTAGCCTTTTATTTATAGGCCAAGGGATCTGATAGGCTTGCTCCCCTGATTAGCACACAGACACTACAGGAAAATGAAACTGTTTTGTTTCACGCTGAACTTAAATCTAGCACAGGTTTTTGAAAAACACTAGATAAATATCTGTTGAAATTGTGCTTTCACTATCTTCCTCCTGCATGTGAATGATCAGTGTGTGGTAACTGAGTAAAGTTGTCATTGGGGAGAGTGGAAAGACATGAGTGACATGCCCAGCACCCAACAGAACATGTTCTCAGTGAGAAGTCATAGTGAAACAGATGGCTGGGGCTGAATGGCCATTAGGACAAGACTTGGTCAGGGGCCCTCTGTCTGTCTGTGTTCCGACATCAAGCTGTCAAGACTCAAATCTGGGCTTGTATGAGGCGGGGACCACTCTGCCACAATTTTCTCTTTTGAGAAATAAAGATCAGCATTGCAATCACCTGCAGCCATGGTGAGATGATGAGGTTAGCTGCAGTGCTTGGTATAGGCCTTGAGACATGACCAGGTGTGCAGTGTCACAATGTCTTGTTCCTCTGTTACCAGGTGGCATCCAGCCTGACATCACAGTAAAATCTGCTGTGTGGATGTGAGATTACTTATTAATTGCCCGCTGGCAAAATATGAACTGGCCAGAGAGTGACAGTAGCTTCTGACTTTTCCTCACCTTTCCCAGATAGTGGGACATTTTGCAGGGAGGTGCAAGGTCCCAAAAATCCTGTCTCCATTTTGCTAGAAAGGCACAAGAAATACAATTAGGAAAGAGCTCAGCATTGAAGGTCAGACAAGTACAAGACACTGCATGTATGACTAATTAGTCATAAAATGCATTTGCTGCAGGAGTGCTAGACAGCAGCTGCTAACACCCCAGTAACAACCTTGACCTAAACTAGAGAACCATTTAGAGACAGAAACAATTTATAGGAAAAATCAAAAGAGATTTAGTCATTTGTTTTCCTGTTGAGGCTAGTCTGTTGCCACTGTCAATTTACTAGGTGATTGAGAGAAAATTAGACTGCTCTCCAATTCCCTTCTTCTTGAAATATGTTCTCTCTAATTGCTTGTTTTCTAACTGGGAAACTCACTGCTCTGGCAGTGGCTCATAACTATGCTGCTGAATTATTAACTGTTTAAATGTCCCACAATGACAAACATGAAAAAGCAGGCTATAACACTAATGGGCAGATGCTTTGGAAGCAGACCTCAAATTCTGCTGGGGGGCAAATGGGTACCAGGCATGGGAATTGGGGGGCAGCAGGCATGAGCTCAGCAGGTTCCATCAGGCCCTTACTCTCTAGCTTTCTGGTCCTGTCAGAATAGGGCAGGAGTCAGAAGAGCCAAGCAAGTGAAGCAATGGAAGTCGGCATCTCCCATCATGAACGCTGCCAGGCCTGACCATGCTAGGATGTGAATCTTGGGCTCCAGTACTAGGTCTGATACTGGCACTCTGCTAGGGGCACCTCAACCCAGACTGTTGGCTCTATGGAATACACATGCCTGCCCCACAACCAGGCTCTGTCCTGGACAAGGTGCATATAAAAGAGCAGGTGAGGGATTTGTCCAACTCAGAGGGCACCAGGCCAAACCAAAACCAAGGCTCCAATTTCACTGTGACTCACCTTGAGCTTAACACCTACTGAGGTAAGGTACAGGGAGGAGGAAAGACCGATTGCTCAGGACCGAACAGCTCAGGGATACTCTGAACACAAAAGTCTAGGGAGAGTCATGCCAGCAATGGGAGCCATTCTGGAGGCTGTGCAGGACACAGGCTGTGCTCTCACTGCCTTCCTCTCGCACAGCCAAGCATGTCATGGGCTCAGCAGAGCTGCCTTCTCCCAAAGATGGGCAAGAACTGGATCAAAATCAGCAGGGGCAATATAGAGGTGGGAAGAGCTACGTACACAGTTAGACAGGAAGGGAATGCCAGACAGATGAGGGTGTAAGCACCTGTGAAGATTAGGACAAAACAATGCTGCAGTGTTACTCCCCTTACTCAGCAACGTGTCAAGGGTCCAGTCCACTTCAATTAAATCGAAAAATCAATGTATAAAAACAAGATCTGTTAAGATGAAGCAAAACCATTGTTTTCATGCACATAAAATGATTGTGGGTACATAAAATAGAAACTAGAAATAAACTATCAAAATTAAGAAATGGGGCCAGAGATATAGCTTAGTGGCACAGTGCCTTCCTGGCAAGTGCAAGGTCCTGAGTTTATTTCTGATACAAAAAATGTGGAAAAAAATTAAGAAATGAATGTAAATCTGGGAGTGGTGGCACATATATATGAAACTCCAGCATTGTACAAGGTTAAGACAGAAGAATTATAAGTTCTAGCACAGCCAAGGATGACTTAGTGACACTTGTGTCAATAGAAGGCGGGGCTGGGATATCACTCACCCTCACCCTCATTACCAAAAAAGGAAGACTCAGAAGGATTGCCAATAACATTCATAGCATTTCTTTACACCAGCCGTAATCTTACAAGTGTGTCATTTATAGATATAGTAAAATCTATAGCATTCATAGTTGCAGAAAAATCTGAAAATATGTGCAGAACTTTATGGAGAAATCTATACACATCCAATGGGAAGACATAAAGGAAGAATTGAATTAATGGGGAGAAATGCCAGCCTCAGAAACAGGGAAAAATCAACTTTATAAGAAAAGGAATTCTCCAAATCTTTACCTCAGTAACTATCAAGGGGCATCCTAAGATACAGACACCATACCAAATAGATCCCAGAGCCTAAGTGGAAATAATATATAGACAAGTGGCTTGAAAAATGCTTAGAGATAGCTGGGCATGGTGGAGCATACCTGTATTCTCAGTACTTAGGTGGCAGGAACTCTCTCATCCCTAAGTAAGTTTTTTAAGGTTGAAGGGAGCATAAAACTGGTGTCAATAGCTCATCTAATTTTGCTCCCATGTATAGTTTTTTTAAGCACTTTAACTACAAAACTCATTTCAAACAAACTAGCGAGTGATATATTAATTTAAGTATTGATGGTGAAGATTAAAGGGAACTTATTTGAGATTGAAGATAAAATTAAAGGAAAGACCACATAATATGCAATGGTGATTTGCTCAGATATAAACAAGGTACCACTATCAAAAGTGGGGATTGGTTATAGCATATTAAATTAACTGTTCAAAATTATTTTGAACAGATAAAATGATTTTGAACCATATTTTATTGTTCTCTCAGGACATTGTGTTAATAAGGTGTGATAAAGCAGATGAATAATTATTTGATATCATGTCACCTATAAGTTTCTGGGAACCAAAACCTTCCTGTGGCAGAGGGAGGTACAGAAGTATTACAGAAGAAGTTATACAAAAAGCGCTGTTTTTCTGAATATGGTTGAAAATTATCAGTAGAAATTCATAAGGTATTTTTCATCGTATGAGTCTATGAACAATGAATAACCCTAAAGCAATGAGCATCATCCTTGGGGGTCCAGATTTGTGATCTTGAAAGATTATGGAACATTTACATCACAGAACAAAAAAGTTAAAAGAATACCCCAAAATCATATTAAAGGAATCCAGAAACAAAATTTAATAGTTTCCCATTGATGAAAGATAAGATCATTAAGATTCAAGAAGGATAATAATTGTAACTGACTGAAACCCAATAATTATATATAAGTATATGCTTCATAATGAGAGCAGGTTGCAATTCATCACCTTCAGAGAATGATAGGAAAATCAATTCATTATCTAGAAAATTTGCAATCAAAAAATCAGTCAACATGTACCTTCTTTCCTAAATATATTTTACCCCTGGGAAACCAATAAGACATAAGGACAAGCTTGCTTTTTAAAAATGTCCCACAAACAAACAAAAAAGTAGAAAATGAACATTTTGAATAAACTAGGGATTTAGAAATTGACAGTCAGCAGCAGCTAATATCCAAAGAGAGAAAAGTAGGCACCATGTGTCCCTATGTGGGGACACACTCTGAACTACCTGCCCCCATGTGGGAAGACCCTGTGAACCACTTACCTGATGAGAAGAAACTCCTCTGCCATCTCCTCTGCAGGGTGGTATCTGTCTGTCCAGGTCCAGAAAAAAACTGGATGGTGGAAAATTTCAGATCAAGTGGCCTGGGCTCTTCAACACATGAATTCCAGATCAAGTGGCCTGGGTTCTTCAGAAAGAATGGAAGTGGAAGCTATAGATGAGAAGGAACTTCTTCAAACTAAAAACATAGGATTATGTAGAATTAAAAGATGATGCCCAGGGCAAAAGTCTGAGTGGTCAACCCATGGAAAACACTAGAGTATGTGATGGGAAACTGGTCTTGAACAGGAAGGATGTCTTGCTGTGCATCGTAGCATGGATGGATTTGAGCACATTGTGCTGAGTGAAGTAAGCCAGTCACAAAAGGCAAACTTATAAGATTCCACTTATTAGGTCCCTGGAGTCATCAGATTCACAAAGTAGAATGATGAATACAGGGCTGAGGAAGAGTAATGGAAAGTTTGTGGTTAATAGGTACAGGTTTTCAGTGTTGCAAGATGAAAAGTTTCTTGTGAATCAATAATGATGAACTTTCTTTGAATCTGTGATTTGTTCCAGAGGGCTTAAGAAGAATTAAAATAGTCAACTCTAAGACAAGATGAATACTGCATTGGAATTAATACTTGACAACATGGAGGGTGGGAGTTCTATAGTTGATGGTAGTCTTTGCCTCTGTGGCTGAGTAGACTGGACTAAGAATGGTGCTCCTCCATCTGTTGTCTCTTAGGATTCAAAATACATTCTTCTTGAAATTTCCTTTCACTTTAAAAGTGGAATGTGTCACAGCCTTGGGTGTGAAAAGGGTTGGAAGTTATTGTGGAGCGAGCTGACCAGCAGCCTTTGGGAATGTGGAGGACAGATGGGAGCTTGGTGTAGGAGCCACAGAAGGTGCATGCAAAGCCAAGAGGAGCTGCTGCAGAACTGAGTGGGATACAGGAGTCTGGCTGGCTCTTGGCTACCTCTTCAAAGAAGTTAAACAGACCCTCCTGCTTGCCACCCAACCCACTTTCTCAAAGTGGGACCAGTGGGACCAGTCTCAAATCTGGGACCAGTGCAATCTTCACCATTGTATGGAGTGTCTCACTTGTTTTCAGTCCATCTATCAAGTGTCCTCTTTCAATTAGAAAGTACACAATTACCCTCATTTCAATAATTTAATCAGGACAGGAGCCTGATAATCCTCCCAGTCAGCACTCTTGCAAAGTGATTGAAGTATAGGTCTTATATAATTTGGTGTGTTAAAAGCAAGATACTCTATGTACTCAAGACAAACAAGTGGGCATGGATTCTGGTGGCATCTGTGAATGATTGGTGGAAGGTTCTCCTGTAACACTGTCTTCTACTAATTTGCCAACTTCCCTAATTTAAACATTGACTCATGTTTCATATAGATTTCTATCCTGGACACATCATACTGACACTAAGTGCTCTGGGCACTGGAGGTAGTTAGTATTTTTCTGAAGATCAACCTCCACTTTTCCAGAACAAAGAAGAATATTGAAAATGTGGTGGTGTGAATAAGCAGATACGAGTGTTTCCTTCCTCAGCTTATTGGATGGAAGGGTTTGGGGATCTTTTTCTCCTGGAAGGTAGTGAAGAGTCTCCAGCTCCTGTTTCCTCTTCTGTTGACTGCCAATTGACTACTATCTATGCTGGAAAAAGATTCTTGAGTCCACTTGCCTGCCAAAGAGTTTACATAAAGCCTGTGAAGGTTCCTAATCAGTTTCCCATGATGGAGAGGTACTTTCATCAGGAAAATGCGAATGCATCACTATTAAGGATATATGTGTCTAAGTCTAACCTGGCTCACTAATTGTTTAAAAGTATATCAGGCATGAAGACTTCAGGACCCTTGCCGTCTAGGGTATCCTGAGTAAGTGTTCTGAACAAAAGAATTTCAAGAAGTTTTGTAGTGTGGGCACCAGAACAAGGTAGAGCAATTCTTTCCTGAGATTTCCAAGAGCTCGAGCGCAGCAGATCTCAGCTATATCCTGGCCGAGCAGGTCATTGTTGCAGAGCTGGTGATGGGGCATCAAGACATGGGGAAGTTTCCCATGCAAGTGCAGCCTAGAGATTTCAGATTGACTCTGCAACATGACCACCTGCTAAAGGACCTGTACTTGGACTCTTTTAGGAAGTTTCTATCAGTCCTGGAGGCAAGTCACTGTGCACTGCATATCATTCTTCACATCCAAAGATACTTCTTGTCTCTGTGGTTCAATCTTGCAGGACCAGCATTGCAATACACTCCAGGTATCTGGCCCTCGGGACTCAGTGGACAAACTCACTGGATCAATGTATAGACAGCATTTATACACTGTCTGTTCCGTGATGCCACCATGTGATGCAAATTAAAGTGGTTAAAGTCATATAAATTGCATATTGTAAGTCCTATTAAGACCATTGTTCACAAGTCAGTTCCTTAGGGTGTTTACACCACATCACAATGAAATAGAAGATTTTGAATGTCTCTCAATCCAGCTGGAAAGTTACTCAAGGGCAAGAACTGCACCTATCATTTCATTTGTTCTGTATCTGGCACTTAGCAGATACTGAAAATACTTCTAACACCAAATTTAATTTTGTATTCAAGTAGTGCCCATATAATGCTTGTCCTCATCTTTCTGCCCTTAGGGTTAGGGTTAGGGCAAAGAGTTAGGGTTTTAAACACACACACACATGCCCCACTCCCCAACCTCATACTAAACACATACACGCATACACACACACACACACACACATGCCCTGTTCCCCAACCTGACCCTAATACACTCACATAGATACCCTGTTCCTCACTCTAACAAACACATGCCACCCCAACATCCATGCAAGGTTCTCTCGTGATCTTTCCTGATGGGATCCCTGTCTGTCTGTCTTTTTTTGATGGTTCTGGGTTCAAAAGCTTTGTGAAACATGGAAGATCCACACTCAGGAAGGGAGGGTCTAAGTCCTATGAGGAAAGTAGAATGAGCCTTAACTGCACACAGGAGAGAAAAATCAACCCACTCGCTCCTCCAAGGAAGTGGGAGAAAAACTCGTGAGTGGATATCTGTCTGTGTGCCGAACCAAAAATCAGTGTCCGACTCTAGCTAAAATTTTGCCAGTGGGACATCTTTCCTTTCTGTGGTCCACTGTCTGTTCAAAACCTTTGTGATTTTTTTCTTTTTCTGGTTTGGGGCCAGCCACTCTGTGAGACTCTGAAACAAGAGTTCCACGCAAGTGGTGGTCACTCACCTCAGCTCAGCTCACCTCAGCTCAGTTCAGTTCAGCTCAACTCACCTCACTGGACTATGAATGCATCCATCTGGCTGCTCAGATTCCCCTGTCTCTCTGTCATTCACAGACTCACTCCAGCCCCTTTGCCTCTTTCCCTCTCTGGCCCATTTTGTAGCTTGGCATAACGGATGTCATGTATCTCGAGACCTGCATTTCATTTCACTGGTAGCCTGTCTTTGACGGAGGAAAATGGAAAAGTACTAAGGGTACAAGTCCCATGAGCAAAGCAGGATGAGCTGTAGTACCTACAGGAAAAAAATGAAAATCTGATCAACCAAAGAAGCAGGATACAAGTGTCAGTCAACTGAAAGTGAATGAAAGATTTTAGCCAAATTGTTTCCACCAGGATGTCTTTTGTGATTCTCATTTTTAAAAACTCTGTCAATTTCCAGTTTGGGGCCACTTGTTTGGAAACCTGAATAGGAGTGGTGGTGGGGCATCTGTATATGAGTGAGTGTTCCTCAGATCAGTTAATTAAATTCCAAATTTATCAATGTGGCTGCTTAGATTCCTACATTGTTGTTCACAAACCCCCTACCTCAGGCATAGCTTCCAGTTGCACTGGACCAGCATTGCGGGTCCTGAGTGGGCCTGTGACAGCTTCCCTGCTCCTGGCCATGCTTGGCAGACTCTGGAGTTCAAAGCAAGCCTGCGCCATCAGTTCCAGAGGCTAGGCGGCCTGGGGTGAGTGTCGCCTGCACCATCCCATGACCTCAGCTACTTTGGGATCCTCGCTCGGCCCTGGACAGGGAACTTGGCAGCTTCCTGTTGCACTGGAACAGTGTTGCAGGTCCTGAGCAGGCCTGCAATGGCCTCACCATTCCCTACCATGCTTGGCAGACCCTGGAGTTCTGAGCATGCAGCCGTCATCAGCTCCAGAGGCTGGGAGGCCTGGGTTGAGTGTCCCCTGCACCATCCCTTGTGCCCAGCTAGTTTGGGACCCTTGCTCTGCCATGGACGGGGAATTTTGTGGCTTCCCGTTGCGCAGGAGCAGCATGGCAGGTCCTGAGTGGACCTGTAAAGTTGTAACCTTTCCCTCCCAAGCTTGGTGGACTCTGTGGAGTTCTGAGCAAGTGGGCACCATTGCTTCCAGAGGCTGGGCAGCCTGTGGAGAGTGTCCCCTGAACCATCCCCTGATTCCAGCTTGTTTTGGATCCTTGCTCGGCCCGGGACAGGGAACTTCACAGCTTCCTGTTGCACTGGACCAGCATAATGGGTCCTGATTTGGGCTGCAATGGCCTCACTGCTCCCTACCATGTAGTGGACTCTGGAGTTCTGTGCAAGTGGGCGCCATTGGTTCGAGAGGCTGGATGGTCTGGGGTGAGTGTCCCCTGCACCATCCTTGAGCCCAGCAAGCTTATGACCCTTGCTTGGTCCCGGACAGGGAACTTCGCGGCTTCTGGTTGCATTGGACCAGCACAGCAGATGCCGATAGTGTCTGAAATGGCCTCCACACTCCCGGCCATGCTTGGAAGACTCTGGAGTTCTAAGCAAGCTGGCGTCATTGATTCCAGAGGCTTGGCAGCCCGGGTTGAGTGTCCCCTGCACCATCCCTCGTGCCCAGCTAATTTGGGACCCTCGCTCAGCCATGGACATGGAAATTCATGGCTTCCAGTTGCACTTGGACCAGCACGGCAGGTCCTGAGTGGACCTGTAAAGGCCTGGCCATGCCCTCGCATGCTTGGGGGACTCTGGAGTTCTGAGCCAGCAGGCGCCATCAGTTCCAGAGGATGGGATGCCCGGGGAGGGTACCTCCGCAACATCACCCCAGCCCAACTAGCTTGGGACCCTTGCTCTGCCCTAGACAGGGAACTTCATGGATTCCAGTTGCACTGGAACAGCACCGAGCATCCTGAGAGGGGCTGTAAAAGCCTCGCTGCTCCCTGCCGTGCTTGATGGACTCTGGATTTCTGAGTGAGCAAGTGCCATCCATTCCAGATATTGGGTGGCCTGGGGTAAGTGTCCCCGCACCATCCCTCAAGCCCAGCTATCTTGGGACCCTCACTCAGCCACGGACAGGGAACTTCACAGCTTCTGGTTGCACTGGACCATTGCCTCGGGTCCTGAGTGGACCTGTAAAGGCCTTGCCACTCCCTCACATGCTTGGGGGCATCTGGAGTTCTGAGCAAGTGGGAACCATCTGTTCCAAAGGATGGGTTTCCTGGAGAGGGTGTCCCCACAACATCCCCCGAGCCCAGATAGTTTAAGATGCTCAGTCAGCCATGGACAGGGAACTTCACAGCTTCCTGTTGCACTGGAACAGTGGATCCTGAGCAGGCCTGCAATGGCCTCGCCGCTCCCTACCATGCTTGGCGGACTCGTGTTCTGAACGAGTGGGCGCCATCCGTTCCAGAGGCTGGGCGGCCTGAGGTGAGTGTCCCCCACAAAATCTCCAGAGCCCAGCTTGTTAGGCCCCACTCTCGGCCCCGACTAGGAACTTCCCAACTTCCAGTTGTACTGGACCAGCAGGGCAGGCCTTGAATGGGCCTATTGAATGCCTCGCTGCTCTCTGCTGTGCTTGGCAGGACTCTGGAGTTCTGAGCAAGCAGGTGTGGTCGGTTTCAGATTCTGGGTGGCCTGGGATTAGTGCCCACCACATCATCCCCCAGCTCAACTAGTTTGGGATGCTAGTATAGCTAGCATCCCAAACAACTAGTTTCGGGCCCCGGATAGGGAACTTTGTGGCTTCCTGTTGCACTGGACCAGCGAGGCATGTTCTGAGCAGGCCTATAAAGGCCTCACCGCTCCCTGGAAATAATCCTATCATTTGCTGCCTTGTGACTCAATCGGCAGGCGATTGACTCTTGGGACATATGCCTAGTTGGGTCCCCGGCCATTTCACAAACCAGTAACATCCTGGCTTGATTCTGCGCTTTTCCTCCTGCCGAGATGCGTTTCACCTCTCGCCAGCCACCTCTACGCACCGCCGCCCAGATTGATTTAAGGTGAGCACGCTCCAGAAGACTCGTGGCGCTGGGCCGGGCCCCAGTGGACTAGTCTCTCCCCCGTTTGCGTGGGTCTCTAGCATTTTCACGTCCCTAGGACAGCCCTGAGCGGGTTTTTTTCTGGGCTAGCCTGTGTCCACACTAGAATTTCTCACGTTCTTTGGGTTCTGATAGCCCAAAGCAGAAATTTTTGGATCACCCATTAAAAAAATACCTCACTTTCCTTAAAAGCCTCGCGCTTTTATTGGCAAAGTTGCTACTGACCTTCCGCTAACTCCACTCATACGTTTCTCAGTGACGACTGGAATATGCAAGTTTTGGAACCTCAGCCCCGCCACATGGCGCTACAGGATCAGTGACGGCTTGTCCTTTAGGCCACCAGCTTTTTTGCTTGCCTTACTCAACGATGAGAAATTTATTTCCTACATTCAAAAAAACACCGCTACAATGCTTAATCTCCAATTTACGTACTTTAAAAATTAAAAGTACCATAAAAACTAAATTATTGACCTTTTACGGCCAGGAAGTTTGGCCTACGTACCCACTCCTGCTGGCCTTGAGAAGGAACATTTGATGCTTCAATTCTACAAACACTTCATGATTTCTGTAGAGCCAGTGACAGAGTCATAGAACTCCCGTACATAGAGGCATTTTTGGTTCTGAGAACACGCCAATCCCTCATTAAATCTTGTGCTCCCGCTGAGATCCTTTTAGCCACCTCTACCGCGGCTCAAACTTTTCCATCCTGCCCCGACGTTCCCCCGGTGTTTGCTGTGTTGCCGCCTGCTTACCCCCCAACTCGTTCCCTCTCGTTAGCCCCCCCCCTCCCCGCTGGATCGCTTTCCCCTCCTCCTATGCCCGGTTCTCTCAGCAGTCCCAGTCCCAATGCGTCACAGTTACCTTCTGCTGTGCAATCATCTCCCCCTCCGCCTTCCATGATGCAGGCCTCTCCTGGCAGCTCTGCTCTGCCCTCTGATACCTTCTCACCACCCGCGTACCACACTAAGTCAAGTTCATTGTGCCCCGCCGGCACACAGCGTGATTTTTCTAGCTTGCACTGTAACAGCCACCATGCTCCCCATGTTCAGGCAGCTGTACCAATAACAGCGCTGCCATGTTCCGGAAGTTCAGACAGGCCACGAGAAGACCGAGTGCCACTGGGTTCAGATAGTTGCTATGGCGATGGGCCCGCCATGCTCAGAGGGGTCACGTGGTGCACCGCCATGTTCATTTGGTTACCATGGTGACAGGGTGCCACCATGTTCCTTCTGGTCTCATGGTCAATGGGCGCCCTCTTGTGGCTCCTCTTGGGAACAGCAACAGCCGCCTTGTCGCGCTCGTTTTAAGGCACACAGTACAATGCCATCTGCCTGTATGTCCTCCTCACAAGGTAAGCAGCAGCTGCTCTGTAGCCGCTCTTCAGATAATTACTCACACGCGTCTACCGGGCGGATAGCTGCCCAATGGCACTCTCCTCCACATTCTTCTCCTCAGGCTCTGCTGCCACTTTGGGAGCAAGCTGGCCCTGAAGGCCTTGTGAATATTCATGTGCCATTTTCTCTTTCTGATCTGTCTCAGATTACCCATAAATTGGGTAGCTTTTCTGTTGACCCACAGAATTATATCAGGCAATTTGAATTTATCACCAATTGTTATGATTTGCATTTTAAAGATGTTTATGTGATTTTAAATACCACCCTTAGCTCGCAAGAGCGAAAGCAGCTGTGGCAAGCAGCTCGTGAGGAGGCTGACCGCAGGCACAGGGCAAACACTACTGACAACGACCCTGGGCCTGTAGCAGTGCCAGATCAAGACCCTAACTGGAACTATCAAAATGGTCAAGGTTCAACAAAATTACATAAGATGATCGAATGTCTGAGTGTGGGCCTTAATAAGATTGCTCACAAACATACTAATTATAACAAACTTTTAGAACAGGTCCAGGAGGCTAATGAAAACCCAGCTGTGTTTCTAAATCAGCTTCAGGAAACCTTAATTAAATATATCAATGTAAACGCAGACTCTCATGAAGGGATGATTGTTGTAACTCCTATTTTATTTCATAGTCTGCTCCTGATATTCGTGCAAAATTACAAAAGGTTGAACATGGCCCTCAGACTCCACAGGAGGGTCTACTTAAATTAGCCTTCTGTATCTTCAACAATAGAGACAAGCTTCAGAAAGAGGAAAAGCAAGCTCAGAAGTTAAAGTTTGCTAAATATCAGTCTGACCTCTTAGCAGTGGCACTCGGGGCTCCCAAAACAAAAAATCCACAACAAGGTGTGGCTGCCCGAGTCCCACCCGGACCATGCTTCAAATGCAACAAGCAAGGACATTGGGCACGAGACTACCCCAATCCTGACATTCCTCCTGGGCCCTGCCCATACTGCAAAGATGAAGGGTATTGGAAGATCGATTGTCCTAAGCGCCAGTGAGCAACTAGGCCATCCTCTAATCCCTCGCCCTCACAGGAGACTTCGTCAATGCCAGATTCATCACTGACTGACCTGTTCGGACTTGCTTCTGAGACTGATGGGGCTCAGGGCTCACAGCCCCCACTCCAGTCACCTTGATGGAGCCCCGAGTCTCACTGGAGGTCTCAGGCAAAATAATATCTCTGTTTGTGGATATGGGGGCCACCTATAGTGTACTTCCTGAATTTTCAGGACCTTGTACTAAGTCTCTGATTTCTGTTGTGGGTGTTCACGGCCAGCCAAATCAACCTTTGCAGACTGGGCCTGTCCCATGTAGATTCCAGACTCTTTTCTTTACCCATAGCTTCCTAGTAATCCCAACATGACACACACCCCTTTTAGGTAGAGACCTTCTTCAAAAGCTCAATTTTTCTTTTACTTTCTCTCTCCCCACAGCCCTAATCCTCCAAACAGCCTCACAATGTGTCGCAAAGCCATTCCCTCCCCTTCCTCCTTCTCTGGTTGACACCATAGTTTGGGACACATCCAATCCCACTCTGGCTACACATGCCAAGCCTGTTTTAATCTGTCTCAAGGATCCCTCAATTTTTCCCTGCGTTCCTTAATACCCCATAGCCCCCCAACATTTAAGGGGACTTAAACCCATCATTAAGCGGCTTTTAGACAATGGATTTCTTGAACCTACCCACTCACCCCACAATACTCCCATTCTCCCGGTACTCAAGCCTGATGGATCCTATCGCCTGGTACAGGACCTTAGGGTAATTAACAGTGCTGTTACTCCAACTTACCCAGTGGTATCAAATCCCTATACCATGCTCTCTCATATCCCTCCCTCCACCACTCACTTTACAGTTATAGATCTTAAAGATGCCTTCTCCACTATCCCCCTACACCCTGATTGCCAGAACCTCTTTGCATTTACATGGACTGACCCAGACACTCTCAGGTCTCAACAACTTACTTGGACAGTGCTCCCCCAGGGGTTCAGGGATAGTCCCCACTTCTTTAGTCAGGCTCTTGCTACTGACCTCACAGAACTCGATCTCAAACCTAGTGTTCTTCTTCAATACATAGACAACCTCCTATTATGTTCTCCATCCCATATGTTAGCCATCCACCACTCAGCCAGTCTTCTTAATTTCCTTGCTAGCCGTGGATACAGGGTGTCTCCCGCCAAAGCCCAGATAGCCTCCCCAAAAGTCAAATACCTAGGTCTTGCTCTCACCCCCCCCACTCGCTCCATCACCTCAGATCGTAAGGCAATTCTTCGTGATCTCCAGGTGCCCACAACTAAATGGCAGGTTATACCTTTCCTAGGTTTAGCTAATTTCTTTCGTCTCTGGATTCCTAACTTTGCAGCCCTAGCTCAACCCCTCTACAAGGCTGCTAAGGGTCCTTTATTAGAACCCCTGGACCCTACTAGGTCCATACATGCCTCCTTTCAAAAATTAAAAGGGGCTCTCTTAAAAAGCTCCGGCTCTTACCCTTCCTGATCCTACCCAACCTTTCATCCTAACCACTTGTCAGGGCCACAACTCTATAGGTGTACTAGGACACAAAAAGGGACCTTCTTTTCAAGCAGTAGCTTACTTATCAAAACAGTTAGATCACACAGTAAAAGGATGGGCTCCTTGTCTCCAAGCTCTTGCAGCTGCAGCCCTCCTGACACAGGAAGCTAAAAAGTTTACATTAGGACAATCTATTACAGTACACTCACCTCATCACCTACGTGAGCTTATCTCACATAAGGTGCTCCCCGCCCTAATGACCCCTTCTCGCCTTCAACAGGTACACTTAGCTCTCTCCCAAGACCCTTGCATCTCTATTGCAACTAGTGGTCCTCTTAATATAGCCACCTTACTTCCCACCTCAGAGGGCCATCCTCACCATGACTGTATTGAGTTTTTACAGATGACTCCCACCCCTTTCCCTCACAGACAACCAAAAGAAGGCGGGATACGCAATAGTTAACCAGTCAAAAGTTATAGAGGCAAATTCACTGCCACCTGGGACCTCTTCCCAGAGGGCAGAACTTATTGCCCTTACAAGGACTCTTACACTAGCAAAAGACAAGATTATAAATATATACACTGACTCAAAGTATACATTTAGCATTTTACACTCTCATGCCTCTATCTGGCAAGAACGGGGTTTTATTTCCACTCAAGGAACCCCCATTATTAATGCTCCCCTTATCCTTAAGCTTCTAGAGGCAGCCCAACTTCCAAAGCAGGCAGCAGTCATCCATTGCAGAGGACACCAAAGCTCTACAGATCCTATTGCTCAAGGCAATGCCTTTGCAGACTCACAAGCCAAGTTAGCTGCACAAAGGCCCTGCCCTTCTCATCTTCTCCCGTTAGTCCCAAACAGTCTACCTCAGCCCAATTATTCACCAGAGCAGTTACAGTTACTTCATAAACCAGGTTACACACAAAACACTCAGGGATGGATTTTTCAGGGATCTAAACTTATTCTCCCACATCAACAGGCCTCAGACATCATCACCGACTTACACAACTGTTTTCATATAGGATCATAGGCCCTATACAAACTCTTGGCCCCAATAGTCACACATCCTTCTCTAAAAGCTATCATTCTTAAGAATACTCACACCTGTGGTCTCTGTGCCAGGACCTCTCCTCAGGGATGCATGGCACCCCCTTCCTTTTCTACCCATCAGTTTCAAAGACACACTCCTGGTCAGGACTGGCAGATAGATTTTACATACATGCCCCGACACAAGACTCTCAAATATCTTCTAACCTTTGTTTGTACCTTTTCAGGATGGATAGAAGCCTTTCCCACAACCAGGGAAACTGCTGATGTAGTTACCAAAGTCATATTACAAGAAATCATTCCCGGGTTTGGTCTACCTCAGAGTATTCAGTCCGATAATGGTCCCGCCTTTATTTCTCAGATCACTCAACAGGTATCCTCGAGCTTGCACATCACCTGGCACCTACACATCCCATACCATCCACAATCCTCAAGAAAAGTTAGAAAAGGCAAATGGCCTCATAAAGACACACCTTACAAAACTCACTTTAGAACTACACCAACCTTGGCCTCAACTTTTGCCCTTAGCCTTAGCCAAGCTCAGGGCACTTCCCCGGGCTCCTACTTTCTTAAGTCCTTTTGAACTTATATATGGCAGGCCATTCTTACTCCACAATCTTCCTGCTCCCCAAAATCTCCCTCCCCTGGCTGACTATGTCCCAGTCCTCTTCTTCCTCTGACACCTGTTGCGACAACATGCTGATCTCTGCCTTCCACAACCCTCTGGAGAGGCCAAACCAGATCCTCCCATATCCCCAGGAGATCTAATTTATCTCAAATGTTCTAAATCCACAGGACTACAACCAAGGTGGAGTGGCCCTTACCTGGTCTACTTGGCTACCCCTACAGTGATCAAAGTTGCTGGACTCCCATCCTGGTTTCACCTCACTCAGGCTAAGAGGTGCCCTCCCAGCACCAAATCTGATCATTCTGAGTGGTCATCTCATCTTCTGTCACCCACCCTTCTCCATCTCACGAAGGCCTCAAGCCACAGTTAACAGGCTAAGTCATGTTTTGTTATCCAATTTGGTTCCTAATCTCTTACGCTCTATTAATGATCATTTTTACAGCAGGACTCTTGACAGTCTTTCCTATAGACTCCCACATAATGCATAGATCATCTTTATAGTGTTCTATGTGATAACTGTCATGGTTCTTTCTACCCTCAGCTGTCTGGTTAAACATGACATCCCTGAAAGCCTAAACCCTTACCTTCCCTATACTGGTACAGCCACCGTCTCCCCTATACCCCCTATTTTTTCCAGCTCAACTCCTAGACCAGAGACAAGTTTTACACACCTACCCTCCTAACTTTTATGCCTTCAGATGGGGGAGTGACTCTCATAATTTCACTCCTTCTAACCTCACACTTATTTTTCAGAATTCTATCTCACCATGATAATGATCCTACCTCAATGTCATCCTGATAAAATACCATGTCTAAATCAAAGGCACCTTCCTCTCTACCTCACCTGGGTCCTTAAATATGACAGTGCCATGTCTCCTAATATCACCATGTCTCTTTGTTTTTCCAGTCTGACATACGTACATTCACCAGTGAAGTTGTCCTGCCTAAAACACCTGGCGTCAGCATCTACCTGGGCATCAACCTTCATCCCGTCGACTCCCCTAGGCTCCAGTACAGCGCGCCCTGCCAGCAGGAAGTAGTTAAAGAGAGAAATCTTTGCCCCTTTTCCTAATAATCATAAGACGGGATATGAAAGGGTTGCTGACCCAGACCGGACACTGTAGCCAGAAAAGCCTCAGCCGGAATTAGGGAGCTTCTGCCTCCCCCGCCCCTAGAGATTTACCTGTAACCCTATACCCCCCACTCTTTGGAACCTGCCCCTGGCACCAAACGTGTGCCAATGAAATACCTGTGCATCTCTAATGGCTTTAGGTCACTGCCCTAAGCTTAGGCTACTTATATCCCCCCATGCCACATGTCTGCGTGAGAGAGATCGCCAGATTCCAGTGGCCAGCACACCAGTCCTCTCTCCCCATGTTCCCACAATAAAGGCCTCTTTTGTTTTATATTCCTCATCTTTTGGAAATATTTTTCATCCTCTGGAAATAATCCTATCACTGACCAGACATGTAAGGGCCTCACCACTCCCTTCCATCCTTGAGGGACTCTGAAGTTCTGAACAAGTGGGCATCATCCATTCCAGAGGCTGGGCTGCCTGTGGGTGAGTGTCCCACACACCATCCCCCAAGCCCAGCTAGCTTGTGACCTTCACTTGGCCCCTGACAATGAACTCTGTGGCCTGCAGGTGCACTGGACCCGCATTTCAGATCCTGAGCTTGCCTGCAACAGCCTCCCCACTCCTGGGCATGCTTGGCGGACTCTGGAGTTTTAAGAAAGCAGGCGCCATCATTTCCAGAGGCTGAGCGGTCTGGGCTGAGTGTCCCCCACACCATACCTGGAACCCAGCTAGTTTTGGATCCTCACTTGGCCCTAGACAGAGAACTTCGAGGTTTCCCAGACTGGACCTGCAAATGCCTCACCACTCCCTAGTGTACTTGGTTGACTCTGCCATTCAGAGAGAGCGGGGGCCATCAGTTCCAGAGGCTGAGCTGACCGAGGTGAGTGTCCCCCACAAAGTCCCACGAGCCCAGCTAGCTTGGGCGCCTTGCTCATCCCCAGACAGGGAACTTCGAAGCTTCACGTTGCACTGGATCAGCATGATTGTTCCTGAGGTGGACTGCATTGGCCTCCCTGCTCCCTCCCATGCTTGGCAGACTCTAGATTTCTGAGGAGTGGGCACCATCCATTCTAGTGGCTGGGCGGCTTGGGGTAAGTGTCCCCGCACCATCCCTGAGCCCACCTACCTTGGGACCCTTCCTCTGCCCCAGACTGGGAACTTCGTGGCTCTCTGTCACATTGGACCATTGAGGTGGGCCCTGAGATGTTCTGCAATGGCCTCACTGCTCCCTGTTGTGCTTGTGGACTCTGGAGTTCTGAGTGAGTTGGAGACATTAGTTCCAGAGGCTGGGCAGCCTGGGGTGAGTGTCCCCCACACCATCTCCTGAGCCCAGCTAGTTTGGGACCCTTGCTCAGCCCCAAACAGGGGACTTCATGGCTTCCTCTTGCACTGGCCAGCGCGGTGGGTCCTGAGCAGGTCTGCAAAGGCCTCGCTGCTCCTTGCTGTGCTTGGTGGACTCTGGAGTTTTAAGTGAGTGAGCACCATAGTTTCAAAAGGCTGGGGGAACTGGAGTGAGTGTCTCCCGCACCCTCACAGGAGCCCAGCTACTTTGGGATCCCCGGTTGGCCCAAAAAGGGAACTTCATGGCTTCCTGTTGTACTGGACCAGCGCAGCATGTCCTGAGCAGACCTTCAATGGCTTTGCTACTCCCTGCCATGCTTGATGGACTCTGGAGTTCTGAGCAAGCAGGCAGCATCGGTTCCAGAGGCTGGGCAGCCTGGGTGGGGTGAATGTCCCCTGCACCATTGCCCAAACTCAGTTAGATTGGGATACTCCCTGGCCCCAGACAGGGAACTTCGAGACTTTCTGTTGTACTGAACCATCACAACGTGTCACGACTGGGTCTGCAATGACCTCACTGCTCCCTGTGGTGCTCAGCAGACTCTGAAGTTCTGAGCATGCAGGCGCCATTGGTTCCAGAGGCTGGGCAGCCTGGGGTGAGTGTCCCCTGCACCATTCCCCGAACCCCCCGCTAAGTTGGGATCCTCACTCTGTACTGGACAGGGAACTTCACGGCTTCCTGTGGCACTGGACTAGCGGGTCTTGAGTGGGCCTGCCATGGCTTCCTGGCTTCCTACTGTGCTGTGGTTGAATCTGGAGTTCTGAGCAAGCCGGGGTCATCGGTTCCAGAAGCTGGGTGGCCTGAGGTGAGTTTTCCCTGCAAAATCCCCCAGCCCAGCTAGCTGAGGCCCCTTGCTTGGCCCCAGACAAGGAAATTCTCCACTTCTGGTTGCACTGGACAAGTGCTGCAGATCCAGAGCATGCCTTCAATGGCCTCCCTGCTCCCAGTCATGTTTGGTGAACTCTGTAGTTCTGAGTGAGTGGGAGTCATAGGTACCAGATGCTGGGCAGCCTGGGGTGAGTGTCCCCTGCATGATCTCTCAAGCTCAACTAGTTTGGGATCTGGATAGGGAACTTCATGGCTTCCTGTTGCACTGGACCAGCTGTCAGGTCCTGAGCTTGCCTGTAAAGGCCTCTCCCCTGCCTGCTGTGCTTGGCAGACTCTGTGGAGTTCTGAGTGAGCATGCACCATCAGTTCCAGAGGCTGGGTGGAGTGGGGTGAGTGTCTCTTGCACTGTCTGCTGAGCTCAGATAGCTTGTGACCCTCACTTGGCCCCTAACAAAGAACTTCATGGCTTCTGGTTGCACTGGACACCTGCTGTGGATCCTGAGCACAGCTGGAATGATCTGCCAACTCCCGGTCATTCTTGGCGTACTCTGGAGTTCTAAGCAAGCAGATACCATCTGTTCCATAGGCTTGGTGGCCTAGGGTCAGTATCCCACACACCCTCCCCCGAGCCCAGCTAGTCTGGGATCCTCCCTAGGCCACCAACATGGAACTTCACGGCTTCCTGTTGCACTGGACCAGTGTGGCAGGTCCTGAGCTGGCCTGCAATGGCTTCGCCACTCCCTGCCATGATTGAGACACTCTGGAATTCTGAGCGGGTGCCATCCGTTCCAGAGGCTTGGCAGCCGTGGGTGAGTGTCTCTGCACTATCCCCAAGCCCACCTAGTTTGGGGATCCTCAATTGGCCAAGGACAGGGAACTTCCCGGGGCTTCCTCTTGCACTGGCCAGTGGGCCGGGTCCTGATGGGCCTGCAAAGGCATCACCGCTCTCTGCTGTGCTTAATGGACTCTGGAGTTCTGAGCAAGAGAGCACCACCTGTTCCAGAGTCTGGGCAGCCAGGGATGAGTGTTCCCACACCATCCTCTGAGCCCAGTTAGCTCGGGACCCTCGTTGGACCCCGGACAGGTAACTTCGTGGTTTCCATATGCATTGGACCAGCATGGCGGATCCTGAGTAGACATGTAAAGGCCTCACCGCTCCCTCCTATTCTTGGGGGACTCTGGAGTTCTGAGCCAGGTGGTGCCATCAGTTCCAGAGGCTGGGTGCCCTGGTGTGAGTGTTCCCCTCACCATCCCCTGAGTCTAGCTAGCTTGGGACCATCACTCTTCCCTGGACTGGAAACTTCACAGCTTCCCATTGCACTGGACCATAGCCATGGGTCCTGAGTGGGCCTGAAATGGCCTCCCCACTCCCGGCCATGCTTGGTGGACACTGGAGTTCTGAGCCAGCATGTGCCATTAGTTCCTCAGCCTGGGCGGCCTGGGGTAAGTGTGCCCTGCACCTTCCACTGAGCCTAGCTAGCTCATGACCCTTCTGTGGCCCCTGAGAGGGAACTTCATGGCTTCTGGTTGCACTTGACTAGGGCTGCAGATTCTGAGCATGTGTGCTAAGGCCTCTCTGTTCCCGGGCGTGCTGAGTTCTAAGCAAGCAGGTGCCATGGGTTCCAAAGTCCTGGCAGCCTGGGTTGAGTATCCCCTGCACTATTACCGGAGCCCAGCTAGCTCAGGATCCTCACTTGGCCCCAGATAGGGAATCTCACAACTTCCTGTTGCACAGGACCATCGCAGGGTGTCCTGAGTGGGCATGCAATGGCTTCGCCACTCCCTGCCATGCCTGGTGGACTCTGGAGTTTTGAGGGAGCCAGTGCCATCTGTTCAACAGGTAAGGTAGACTGAGGTGAGTGTCCCCACACCATCCCCCGAACCCAGGTAGCTGGGTCTGCACTTAGTAGGGCACACCAACCGGAGCCCTGCAAGGAAACCCACAGCCTCATGACAAGGGGGGGGGGGGACAACCCGGGGGTTGCAACTGATTTGCAAGAGACCTCAGAGAGGCATAACCCTGGAGCAACCTCGGGCTGCAAGGGTATTCGAAGTGTCTATGATCAATGTGTCCTGCGCTTCACATTAATTCTTGCAGCTTGCTGCGTTCTTCATTGATGCACAAGCCGAGTGAACCATGCTAAGAGTCGTATGTGATCATTTGCTTTTTTTTTTTTTTTCAGATGGGCGAGGGGAAGAGAGTCTCCCCCACAAGCACCCAGACGCTGGCATGACACTTCCTAGCCCGGGCGAGGCAGATGGGGTCTGACCCCACCGGCGCCAGGGGGCTCCCACCACCTCAGCCCCTCACCAGAAAGGGAGGGCTTGTCCCAACACCAACATGAAGACCAGCAGGGTATACCTCCGAACCGGCCAGGCTGCCTGGAGAGGGCGGCCGCGAGCGGTGCCCCAGCACAAACCAAGGAGAGGCAGGCGGGGAAAGACTATACACGTGGGGGTAGGGGCAGGGGCAGGGGCGGGGGGGGGGGGGGACAGGTGTGGAGAAGAGAGCACAGTGGCTTCGGGGACCATCGCCCCAATGTACCGACTTCTCGCGCCCAAGTCCCCCCCAACATGAGCCCCCACAACCTCCTAGCACGACCCCACCCCCAGACCCTAAGGCCAGTAGGGTGACCACACACAGAGGGGTCTTTAAACCTCTTGCCGGGTTGCGCTAGGTATGTGGACAAGGAGAGCAGGCACATGGAAGCATGGAATGATCGCACAAGTGCAGAAAAGGGAGTGGGAAGGTGGCTGAGGCGAAGGGTGGGGAGGAAGAGCCGGACAGTGGGGGCCGGCGGGCAGCCTGCAACCCTCTTCCCCCCCAACCACCTGCTAATGCCCCACAGCAGGCCAACCCAGCAGACACAGCATCAGAGTGGCGGGGAGGAGAGCCAGTGCTGTGGGGGGCTCCTACAACACCACCGATGACACCCACTCAGCCTCTCCACCCACCAACCAGCAGGGCTAAGCCTACACACACCCCCCTTTCCTCAGTCATTCTCCAGACCCTGTTCCCCCCCCCCCCAAAAAAAGAGCGGCAAGAGGGGAGAGTGATGGCGGGGAGGCAAGCCAGAGGAGGACGTGGAGGAATGGGAGCCGGAAGGCGGTGTGTGCGAAGGAGGAGAGAGCGCGCCAGTGAGGGGGAACGCACCCCACAGTGGTGGCAGTAGAGAGGGGAGCTGATGGAGAGGAGGAGTAGACAAGGGCGACATGGGGAGCCAGAGAAGTGGTGAGCCAGGAGGACAAGGAGCGGGAGGGACACCTTGCTCGCACAAACAACCCCCGCCGAGTGGCAATGTGGGGAGACGACAGGAACGGCATGCATGGCGTGGCGTGGGCTCGGGACGGGCAACGACTACAAAGACGCTGACCGACCTCTCAGCATGGACAGCCACGACTAGCTAAGGCCCCCTAGCCACTCAAACTGTCTGCCTCCCTCCCAGGGGAAGCGGGGCCTCCAGACCCACCGACAGGACTCAGCGCGACTGCACGCTTTCCCGGGCTCTGCGCCCCACAGCGAACGATGCCAAGGTGTCCCACTGCCCACCGCTTGGGCAGCACGTACTCCAAGGGAGCAGTCGCACACGCGCCACGTGCCTCGACGTGAGGCCGACCCCGGCGGAGGGGCACACATTTCTCCGGGACACAATTGCGGCACGACCATAGACTGGGGGCGGCGGACACACAACGGGTGCGGGCTAAACAGGAGCCACGACCTCACCCAGGACCGCCACCCTCCCTGACACCAACACCTCGGGCACGCCAGTCTCCTTTGCCCCTTCTTTTCCGGACGCTGCTCCCTCTCAAGGGCTGCGGGCGACGGCGGCACCGCACCAAACGCCCGGCCCCCTCCAAGCCACCAGCGCATGCCGAGGGATTTCCGGGGTGGGACTGATCGCAGGGCCAGCGAGTAGAGGCAGGCGCGACACTTTCCAGCCACGCGAGGCGGATGGGGTCGCCTCAGGCCAACCAGCAAGCAGGAACAGATGGTATCAGAAACTCCGAAGTGGTCACGAGAGCGCATTATCACGCCCAGAGGGTGCTCTTCGGCACCCGAGCCCGGCGCCACGGCCAGCAGCGGAGTGGACGAGCGCACCGGACGGAAGGACCGACAGCACAGGCGCTGGGTGGGCGTCTCCTCATCGGAAAGGGCGGGCCGCGCCCAACACCACCACGGCCCGGATGACCAGCCGGTTATACCCCCAACCCTGCCAGGTCGCCCGGAGACCGCGGTAGCTAGCGACGCCGGGGCTCAAACTGCGGAGAGGCAGGCGGGGAAAGAGTACACACGCGGGGTCAGGGACAGGGGCGGGGAGGACGTGTTAGGAGAACAGAACACAGTGGCATCGGGGATCAGAACCCCCAAAGTGCCGCCTTGTCGCGCCAAAGCTCCCCCCCCAACAAGGGCCAACGTGATCGCCCAGCGCGATCCCGCTGCCCTGACCCCAAGGCCGGCGGGATGACCACCCCCGAGGGGGTGTTTAAACCTTCGCGCCGGGACGCGCTAGGTACCTGGATAGGAAGGGCAGACGTGCAGAAGCACGGAACGAATGCACTCGGGCAGAAGCAGGAGTAAGGAGGTTGCTGTGGCAGTGGGTGGGGTGTGGAGGAGGAGCCCGGCAGCGGGGGGCCGGCCGGCCAGCCAGCCGCCTTCCTCACCCCAACCTCCCGCGCGTGCCCCAACAGTATGCTGACCCAGCAGACACTGCACCGGAGGCGGCGGGGAAGAGAGCCACTGCTGCGGGGGGGGGGGGGACGGGACGGCTATAACACTCACGGAGGGAAGGACCCCCAGCCCGACGCCGTGGGAACAACGCGGGAGCGGGGACCCCTTAGCCACCTTCCTCGCCAGACCTTCCCAGCTGTCCTGGAGCCCGTCGCAGCACACCGCCTCGGTGGAAATGCGCTCTGCGGTGGCCGGTCGCTGGCCGGGGGCTGGTTCCTGATCCCATCCCCGACCCCTCCCGCCCGTAACCCGCACCAGCTGGAGCGCACTGCCCTCCCGGAAGGGAGGAGGGGCGGCGGCGGGCGGGAGAGCAGACTGGCAAAGGGTCGGGAGGAACAGGGAGCTGGAAAGATCCCCTGGAGACCACGGCACAGCCGGCTCATGCCGCCAGGTTGAGTCCTCAAGGGCGGGCTGTGTGTACCCCACCAGTTTACCTCTCAACGGTTTCACATCCTCTTGAACTCTCTTCAAACTTATTTTCAACTTTCCCTTACGGTACTTGTTGATTATCGCTCTCCTGCCGGTATTTAGACTTAGATGGAATTTACCACCGGCTTTGGGCTGCATTCCCAAGCAACCGGACTCCAGGAAGACCTCACACCGCCCACGGACTGGCCTCGATTTGAAGGACTCCGGCCCCTCATGAGCGGCGGCGGGGAGTGGGTCTTCTGTATGTCACATTTCCTGCGCCCACCGTGGGGCGGTGATTCGGCGCTGGGATCTTCCCTGTTCACTCACCTTTACTGAGGGAATCCTTGTTCGTTTCTTTTTCTCCGCTAATATCCTTAAATTCTGTGGGTCGCCACGTCCGATGTGAGGTCAAGTCCTTGAAGGAGGGGGAAGAACGACCGACCGACCGCCCAACCAACGGACAGACAAAAGAACGAGACAGACAGGACCCGGAGGTCACCGCCGTTGCCGTCGTCGTTGTCCTAGTCATCGTCATCGCCGTAGTCTCGCCCAGGAGTGCCAGAAAACCTAACGGAGAGAGGAGGCGGCTGGAGGAGAGAGAGGCGGAGCCGGGGCGATGCGAAGCGGCGCAGCACAGCGCGCGGCGCGAGCCCCGAGGAGTGCGCGGGAGAGGCCACTGCACACCTGATGACGCCCTGCCGCACGGTTCGGGCACCGCAGCCCACCTTTCCCAGTTCCGACCTGCACCCAACAAGACGTCAAGGCCACCTGGGCGGAACGCCTTGACACCGAGACTCCCCCAACACCTGCGACAACGCCACCGACGCCACCCCCCCACCAGCCGTGCTAAACCAGCGCAAGCCCCCCCTTCCCTCCCACTTCCTCCAGATCCCGTGCCACCACCACCCCCAAAAAGGGGGGACGAGAAGGGAGAAGGAGGGGAGCAGGGGAAGGCGGTAAAGCAGAGGAGGATTTGGAGGAGCGGGAGCAGGAAGGAAGAGGGAGCGAAGGAGGAGAGAGAAAGCCGCAGAGGGGGAACGCGCCCCAAAGCGGTGGCGGTGGAGTGGGGAGTGGACCGAGACTACGAGTACACAAGGACTTCGCGGGCAGCCGGAAATGGGGCGAGCCAGGAGGGCAGAGGCCGGGGGGACACTGCGCTGGAACCAAACACCCCCACCGAGCGGCAGTGTGGGAGACGACAGGCATGGCACGCGTGGTGCGTCGCGACGTGGGTTCGGGATGCTGCCGGACATCTCAGCGCGGCCGGCCTGTGACTGCCCATGGCCCCCTCGCCTCTCACACTGTCCAACTCAGCCGTGGGGAGGTGGGGTCTCGGGGCCCACTGACGGCGCTCGGGAGACCCTGTGCGACGCCTGGGCAACACGCGCCACGGTGAACGACCCCAAGGGGTGCCGCGAGCTGCGGGGCAACGCTTGCCGCGGGGGCGTGGGCTCACACGCGTCACAGGCCTCCACGCGAGGCTGATGCCGGCAGGGCTGGCACGCATTTCTCCGGGACCCGCGGGTGGTGCGAGGGACCCCTCCTCCACCGGGAGGGACAGTGGCCAGGGGGAGGCTGACCCACGATGGGGCGCGTGCTCACCGTGAGCCATGACTCAACCCCGGACCGCTGCCCTACCCAACACCAACACCTGGGGCACGCCACTCTCGCTTGCATCTTCTCTTCGAAACACTGCCCCCTCTCGAGGGCAGCGGGCGACGGCGGCACCACAGCACTTTACACGCGGCTCCCTCCCAGCCCCCACGCGCACGCCGACAAACGACGGGGTTGGGGTGCACTGGGGGCCGGCGAGGCGAGGCGAGGCAGGCGCGCGCCGACCGGGTCTGCACTTAGCGGGACGGAGGGCACACCAACCCGTCCAGGCGAGGAAACCTCCAGCCCCATGACCCCGGGAGATATACAGGGTGGGGGCGGGGGGGGGCTGATCGGCAAGCGATGCTCAGACATGGAGAGCCTCAGGAGAAACCTGGGGCCGCAAGTGAGTTCCAAGTGTCAATGATCAATGTGTCCTGCAATTCACATTAATTCTCGCAGCTAGCTGCGTTTTTAATCAACGCAGGAGCCCAGTGATCCACCGCTAAAAATCCTGTGTGAGCTTTTGCTCACATTTTTTTCACCCACCTAGCCGGCGGGCGCCACAGCCCGCAGCGGAGTGGACGAGCGCAGGGGACAGAAGGACCGACCCCATAGACATCTGGGGAGCTCCCACCACCTTCCCCCTCACCAGAAAGGGCGTGCCCGTGCCCAACACCAACATGTCTAACCTTGTAATTGCTTGGTTCTGCATAATTGTTTTAGATTCATTCCTATTGTATGTATAGAAAGTTCAATTTACTTTTATTTTTTAATGTTAGTATACTGTATAGAAACACAACAATTTGTATTTCTATTAATCCTATTTTGAACTTCTCTTTTTCCCCCAGTCTTTGGTTAATACTGAATGATGCTCTTTTGAAAATTTGCACATAATTATTTCTGCAAGTAGGGCCTTACATATACGTAGAGTAAATATCAGAGTGGGATAGGCAGATCATAAGATAGGTGTGAATTTTACTCGTTAAAACTACCAGTCTCTTTTCTAAGGTCATGTATAGTTTATTCTTACATCAATAACTTATAAGAATTGCAATTCATTTAGACTTTTCCTAATAACTGGTATCATGAATTCTCTAAAATGTTAGCCAGATAAGTCTAACTGTACAAATAATATGGATTTTACAAATGCAGAACAAGGATGAGAATTGATTTGAGTCCATATATTTTATGTTGAAGTATGTGTTCCAATACTTTGCAAAGATTTTTCTATTAATTTTTTTTTATTATTTCATTTTGAGAATTTTTTTTCTTGAATTCACTGTTCAAGCCCTTCAAGAAAGCCCAGGCCTTCCTTGTCCAGGGATTACAGCCATGCACCAACATGCCCGAATTGAGACTCGTTTTATATATTAATAATTGAAATATTTCTTGTAGGAAATTAGACAACATTTTTTCTGATATTTGTATGATCATTTCATTATTTTAATTATCATAGAAATCCTTATCAAACTCAACATTCACAGATGTTCCCATGACATCCTTTTAAAGATGTGGACCATTATATTTATGCTTAGAAATCTGATCCATATTAATTTAATTTTTATATGAGTTGCAAGATATGAATCCAAATAGTTTTATATAAATTCTTAGTCTGTTTTTCACCAAAATAATTTTAAAGTATATGATTTGTTTCCTTATAACATTGGGGAATTCAATTGGTTATGAATATTAACATTTATTTCTGGAACATGTAAACCATCTTACTGATCAACATTTATATCTTTATGCAGTAATACATTGTCTGGATTGTTACATATTTTGAATACATTGTAACTTATAATTAGGTCATTTAATCATTCAAATTATACTTTTAAAAATATTAATTTTGGATAGATAGTTTTTCATTCTATCTCTAATTTGTGAGCTAGCTTCAAAACTCTATGAACAAATTATGATCCATAACATGTTGAATTTATTAAAAATTGAGAAAAAAGTGACATCCATAGTGGATATTATAACACACACACAAGGTATATCTTTATATTCATTTAAACCTTCCTCAAACTTTGTCAGCTTAGTTTTGAAGGTTTCAGGGTATTAATATTTGTATATCTTTTATCAGACTTATTCCAAAGAATTTTGTATGTTAATTAAATTTAGACTTTCCAAATAATTTCATGTTTTCAATTATTTTTAATGTAGAAATTTATTTGATTTTTATTTAGTGTTATATTGTTTTATAGTGATCTTTCTATCTTGAGTGAAATTTGAATATCAATCTAGCATCATTAACGTTTATTAAAATCTTGTTTATGTATAGTTTTATTTATTTTATTTGAATCTTTATCACTTTTCTCGACTTTTTTAATGGATATTTATGTTCTCTAAAAATTAAGACCAATGAATTTTTTCTAAAAGTAAAAGCAATTTTGTTTTTATTTTTAAATCTGTATGCACTTAATTTCTTTCATTGTGTTTATTTCTTTTAATTGTGTTTTTACAATGACTAAAGCCTTAAAGCAATGTTGAATAAAATTTTGAGGAGTTGGCAACCTTTTATCATTTCTGACCTTTCTAGCATTTTTTAAATCTTTCCATGTGGAGCAAATATTACCTGTGGATTTTTATATATCCCTTTTTTAAGTTGAGGAGTTTCCCTTCTATTACTACACTGATAATATTTTCAACAGAAATGGGTGCTAAAATTGTCAAATGTTTTTATTTTCACATGTATTTGTATATATTTTAAAATAAATTCATTTATTTGTTTATTTATTTATTTGTATTGCTTACTTATCTCTGCCCAGGGAAAGAGAGAAACTAGAAGCCAGGACTGTAGATCATAAGTCTAGCAGCTCATTTGAAAACCCAAACTGTGGTCTATCACCAGTAGAGAACAGAGAATGATCACATTCCTCATCTGCTAAGAAGGACATGGATATCCTTGTTGAGATGGCAAATGCAGACTGAGAAGAACGGACAAATGGGTCTATGATGCAGATAGTGTCAAAGAAGTATATGCCTTAAATGTAGGAATGGAGAATTATGACTGCCTGGATTCCGAGTCTTCAGATCTTGAAGTGTAAAATGGTCACTCAGTAATACAGCAATTTTTTATCAACTCAGTCATTTTTTAAAGAAAAGGCCTCTTTTGTATCCGTTAAATCTTTCCATCATCAAATGTTTTTCCAGTTTAGCATTTCACCCTTTTTTAGTTTCTTTTCACTATTTGTCATTTCCCTTTCCAATTTTTTCTCTTCCTTCTCTTCTCACTTTCATCTTAATGTTTTTGTTTTCTGTTTACCATTTTTCTCCTTTGTCTTGTTCATGTTTCCTGTGAGAGTTTCCTATCACTATTAATTTCCTATTTAGTTCTTAAAATGATGCCATCTCAATATTCTCTTCTCATATACCATTGATTGCTTTTTCAAAATCATTTGTTTTTCTCATTGCCTGGCTCTCAACCTTCTATATCTTTACTAATATAGCAGAGCATTTAAATCTCTAGATAGATAGTTAATTTTATATTCTTTCTGTTGAATGCTGCTTTGTTGTTAGTAGAGGTAATGTTGGTTCAGTTAAATGACATACACTGAAGGTTGATAGTAAGTCAATATTTGTTTTGTATTAGTATTTGTACTATTATAAATTTCTCTTTTCTATGGCTAAGATTGGTGCTTTATTAGTACTTATACTTTGTGATTATTCAATTTATTTCTGATGCTATAATTGATGCTGTTTCATGAATATAATTAAGATGACATATCTGTCACTATGATCATGAAATACCAACTGTATGAATTGCCTTGCAGTATTAATAATAATATGGCCAATTCCTGGAAAACTGTACTGGTTAAGTACACTGCAACATCCCATCTCTCAACTCAATAGAGGTGGTTGGATACTTGGGGCAGAGCAAAAGACCAATTGGTAGCCATGCCCAAAGTGCATCACAGAAAAATAGACATTAACTAATATCTCCATACTAAAAATAAAGCTTTCTACTTCAATCAACCCACAAACCTGAACACATTAAAAAACAAGAAACAATAGCAACCACATCAACAAAATATATGAACATGAGATAAACAGCCAATAAAATGTCTCCAAATACTCCCAACTACTGCAAAGCTAATCAGTGGGACATACAATGGGAGAAAGCTAATGTCACATGTGGGAACTATTCAAAATAATATCAGCAAAGATAACAAAGCATCAACAAGAAATTTTGCAAGCACAAAGAGGGCCTAACTAAAAAGATACTGGTCCAAATAATAAGGGAAACTATAAAAGACATTCATAAAAGCTACAACAGATTAAAAATAAGGTGCAAAATATGCGTGACAATCATAAAAAAGTATTACAGTCCATATCAGTACTCCACATAAAAAATCAGAGGATTAGAAATTCTATAAAAATATGGTCAATTGAAATGTTCAATGTGAATTAGATATTAGAGTTGTTTTCAAGAAACTTTAGATACAATCACTGAACAAGCAAAATGAATACAACATCTCCTAGATGATGCAAAAAGACTAATCTGAGATAAATTTGAATTAGAAATCAGAAAACAATAAAAGTGGCATAAAATACAAGCTTAAAATTTCCTTCCTTATACACTTTGGGTTTAACTTGTTTGGGGTTTTGTTTTCTAGAAACTGAAGGTTGAACATAATTGAAACTCAGTGTTTTCCCAGTGTGAGTATTCACTGCCATAAATTTCCCTAATATGAATGCTTTCATTGTTATCCATATGTTATATTGATATTACAGCTCAATGGTAGAAAATGTCTAATTTCTTCCTTTATTTTATCTGTAACTCAATGGTTAGACAGTAGCATGTTATTAATTTTCATCCATTTATGTAGTTCTTTTGTGTTTTCCTTTTGATGATGCTATTCAATTTCATTGCTCTAGGATTCAATAGTATGGTGTTACTAATTTTCATCTTTTTATGTTGTTCTTTTGTGGTTTGCTTTTGCTGATGATATTCAATTTCACTGCACTATGATTCAATAATATGCATGGTACAATTTCAATTCATTTGTTTTATTTAGCCATGTTCTATGGGATAGTATGTGGTCTATTTTGGTGAAAGCCCTGGGTACTGATATTAGAAATGTGCATTTTTGACTGGGACTCTCTGTAGATATCTACTAAGTTCATTTGCTCAAAGATTTGGTACAGCTCTAATATTTCTTCATTGATTTATTTTTTAATTGATCTGTTTTCTTGTGATGATAGGGCAATCAGGTTATTCACTATAATTGTATTACAATTACAATTGTATATTGTACCACTTATTTTTTCATGTCCATTAATGTTCATTTTATATAATTGAGTGAAATGCTTCTTATATGCAGCTCATAGTTGGACCTTGTTTCTTGATCAATTATGCCAATCTGTTTCTTTTGATTGGTGAATTTAGACCATTCACCAATGTTGACTATAAATATTTATTGATATATCCTTATCATATTTTCTTGTTGGTTCTCTTTCTTTCCCTTTTGTGTATTTGCTTGTCTTGCCTGGTGGATTCATTTTGTTGGGATTATCGTAACTAGCATTGTTATCACTTTCTAGAGCATCTTTCAGAACATTTTGGACTGATGGGTTGGTGGCCATGAATTTCTCTATATGTTCTTTTAACACATAAGTATCTTATTTATCAGTTTTGAAAGACAATTTTGTAAAGGTAGAACAATCTGGCTTAGAAGTTGTTTTCTTTTAGGACTTAAATGAAATTAAGAGTAAAAAAAAACAGTGAAAGAATCAATGAATCCAAGAATTAGTTCTTTGAAAGATTTCATGAAATAGACAAACCTTTAATTTATCTGATAAAAAATGAAATGACTAAATCCATACAATTAAAAAGAAAACAGGTGAAATCACAACGGAGTCTACAGATATTTAAAAGATCATCAATACTTAATTTGAGAAATTATACTCTAATAATATGGAAAACTCCAGAGAAATTGGTGGATAAGATGAATTACGAAACATGAATCAAGAAGATACAAAGAGTCTAAATAATCCAGTATTAATCAATAAAATGGATACAGTAATTCAAAAATACAAAGAAAAGCCTAGGTCATGACCAATTCACTGCTGCATCTTATAATAACTTTAGAGAGGAACTAATGCCACCATTCTTCAAAGTTTTTAAAGACATTTAAAGGAAAGCAATACTCTGATATTCATTCCTGGAAGCAAGCTACGTCCTCGTGATCAGTTACAGAAAGGGGGATTATGATTACTACTTCTCCCCAAATACAGTTTCAATGTAACATAATGTTAGACGTAATGCTGTGTTTTGGGAATTGTTAAACTTGTGTTATAATGTTAAGCTTATGAACTGATAGGAGTAAGCATCAACCAAAGAAAAGTTACATTGTGTATTTTGGTAGGGGACTTATTGTGTTTCTGTTTGTATGAAGGACAGTCATAACGTTAGGTGCAATTATATGCATGTTTGTGTATCTGGAAGACCCACCCTAGGATGAGTTATCACCTCGAGGTATAAAAGGAGAGGAGGTAGGACAAATCTATGCCATTCTTGGGAGAAGCTCCAGTCTTCGCCTTTAGTTTGGACCTCGCCTCCTGGCTTCCAGTACAGACTCTTCAGCTTCCCAGCGTAGACTCTTCAGCTTTTCATCACAGAGCCTTTGGCCTTCTGTTGCGGACCCATCAGCCTGCTGGTGTGGACTTGAACAAGACACGAGGGTGAACTCCAGAGATCTTGGATTGAACCCTTCGGCCTCCAGTACATAGACACCCTCTGCATGCTTCATCATCGGACTCTGCGACTGACTATCGTAAGCCAATCTTTTTTCTGTATATTCTGTTCTCTCTAGTAAAACCCTGACCAATACAGAATGTCAGAAAAATGCATTAGGAAACAATTGTGTTATCTAAATTAAATGATTTGTAAAACATTATGGATTTTAAATATTCAGTTTTTTTAGCCAATTGTCTTTTTTAAATAAATTGTTTATTTCTTGAAGTACAAAAAGAAAAATAAGATACCTAACACATGTGAGAAAAAAGCATACAAATAATTTTTTAATGTATACACTAAAGCATTTTCTTCCTGTGCTGCAATTCAAATACAAAATTTTAGTTGTGTGCTTATCTTTGCTAACACTTTATTCTTTAGCTGTCAGTACCAGCAAAGCAATTAGTTTGCAGTTTATATGTCACAGAAAAGTCTTAGAACAACTTCTAATATTGAAAAGTATTTCTCAAATCAACAGAAAACATACCTAACACTGTATTACTTCAGTTTGATGAGAATTCACTCGAAATATTAAAATGTTACCAAAATATAAGAGAAAAATAGGAAAATTCTCAACAATAGTGAAATTAAAACAGATAAAACATACCAATTATACAAGCCAGGAAACTGTTCCAAACATAAGAATAAGGAAAACATGGGTCTAATTTAAAGTGGTATGACATTGTCAATAGCATTTTTAACCCAAAGTGTAGAATTTGAAATCAACAGAATAATTGTTAAATATTAGACTAATGAAGATTTAATAGGGAATAAAATAATTACTAGTAAAATAACCAAATGCATTTAGTATCATCTTTAATCTAGAGTATAATCATATTAGCATATGCAAAAATTTCTGTTGATATTTTAGTTTTTAATTTAAAATAAACTTTTTTTAAGGTATCAGGGATCGAACTCATGACTTAGCACTTACCAGTCAGGCGCTTCTGCCTGCTGAGCTAAATCCCCAACCAAAAATAAAATATTTTATTAATAAGGAAATATATTCTTTCTTTTCCTTTTTTTTTTTCTTTTTTGAGAGGACCTTATTTTTTAGTTTAGTCTGGCCTTGAACTCACTATGTAGCCCAGGCTGGTATAACCTTGAGCAAACTTCCTGCCTTAGCCTCCCCAGTGCTGGGAGTATAGAAGCAAACCACCACCACACGCAGTCTTTATTGTCCTTTTAAAGTTATGATCCACATCAAATTTGTTACAGTCAAAAACTTTTAATGCTAAGAAATTAATAATAATGATATAGTACTTATGTTAATTTTAAGCAGAGAATTTGATCAAAGCCTCAGTAATAGCCATGCTGGAAAATATGCTTTGAAATTTAACTATGACTCATCTGAAAAGAAAATGAGTAAGAGGCGTGCATATAAAATATTACAATTTTTCCATAACTTAGCTCAAGTTTCAGAGGCCTGGATGTAACACATGAACAATTTCCCAGAGATGTATCTCTGTAGTGAATGAAGTGGTGTGAAAATCAAACAAAAACAGCGTTGGAATCACACAATAGGTAAGTTCTTTCCCTTAGTTTGTCCAAATGAAAGCTGAAAGATGAATGAAGTCATTTCAACATTAATGAAATTTGCCTTTGCAGAAGGAAATGTTCAAAGACAGATAAAAATTCTAGGGTTGAAAGACACACAAAAAATCTCAAAATTCTTGTTGGTTATTTGGAATTTATAGTTAGTATTGAAATCATTCTCAAGGTCTATGAGCATTAAATAATTTACTAGAAGAGATATTGAATTAAATAAGGAGTTCAAGCTAGTAGTGCTTTATTGAGGAAATATTAATCAACTTATGTGCATCATCAATTTGATATAAAAACGCCAACTTTTGTAATACACAAACTCATTTTCCTTTTGTCTAAAATAATTCTATAAAGACTAATTATAAACTTATTTTAGCAGTACAAATATCTATTTTAAACTACTTAAGTTCATCTATCTAAATCTAAATTGATGCACATTGATACATCAGAAATTGGCTAGTAGTTTAGTAGTTTAATTATTATATTTGCATTCTTTTCTATACAATATTTTCTTATTTTTGTGAAATCTATGGAAATTTCTTTCTCATAATAATAGATTTTAAGATACTATATGCTGTATATTATAATGAATTAGAGATTAATTTATAAAAAGTCTAAACACAACCCATATAAATTAATTTTTGTATATTTTAGATTTACTTGTTATACTTGTATTAACAATATCTTGGGGAATCTGAGTTAATTTTTTTGGAAGCAGTGATGAACATTAATAGTATTTTAAGGTTTATTGCAATCACAATAGGAAACTACTGGAAACTTTTATAGTTTTCACTGTAAGTAAAAGCTATGTGCTTTCATTTGGATTTAAAGATAATACTAAATTCAAAAAAGGCAATAAAAGTCTAAAATTTTCCCTGTATTTTACACAGTTAACTTGGATTTTTATAGAACAGTCTCCTCAAAGCAATCAATCATAAAACCTGTTGCATGAGGTAAAAGATGTAAATTATGTTAAAAAAAAAAAAAAGGACCAACCTTTGGCCAAATGGTAAGCCTTTAGACTGTACTGCCACAGTATCTCTGTCATACTACTCAGCTAGTGGGCAAGTGGCCACAAACAATATATGAAATAATGCTTTAGCTGTGCACTGACAAATATACAATGAAACATTTGTCCAGCAAGCAGACCACAGTTGGCCAATTCATTACATTAAACTGGCGAATAACAGCTCAAGTATTGGGGTCACAAGCATGTTGTCTGAGTTAATAAATAAGCCTTAATATTTGTATTTATTATATATATGAAATAGGCTCCTACCCATGACAAAGATCTTGACATGTCGCAAAAAACATTTTAGGACACACCCATAAAAGGGTAGAGAGATTTTAATAGGCAGAGTTAAAAAAGCACCTACTCAAAGAAAATAGAATGTGAGTCCTTAAGAGAGAGATACATTACCATCTAGGGAGAGAAGATTTGATGTGGTTTTAGGGATGCCCTGAAAATAAAAAATTTAGGATATACATTTGTAATAATTGTCAGATGAACTATTAGTAGATTAGATTAGGGTATAAAATATTTTCATGCGTTTGAAATATAGACATATGGTCCCCAATTAATAGTGCTCTTTCTTCGAGGTTGGAAGTCTATAAGTTATATATAGATTTGCGAATCTATAGTTTTGGGAACATAAATCAAAGACCCTCAATTATAGACAAAAATTTGACTCAATTTATGGATTTATTTTATCTTTAAAATTCTGAAGAATTTTTGGATTAAATTTCCTAGAAGGACAAACGCACTTTATACATGCATATTTTTTAATTTTCTCCAGAAGCTTCAGTTTTCTTAAAAACACAATTTTAAAATCACAATTTTCCTGTGTCATTTTTATCTAGCTTTATATCTTTTATCCTGTCTAAATTACATACTTATGAGTAATAATTTAAATTGAATATACTTATAAAATAAGATAAAAGTAGATTAATAAGAAATTAAATATCAATTCAATCAGGAAATTACATAGCATATCTACAATGTGCCCTTAAAATTTATATTTAGCATTAAAATTATTTATATTTATATCTAGCATTAAAATTAAGACACATGATGAAACTTTTCTTCTGCATTCAGTTATTTTGTAATATGAACATTTAGTGTAAAGATCCTGAATCTACAATTGAAACTACAACTAACAACATCCTAAGTTATCTGAACTCATTTTTCTTTATACCAATTTATTTTTTATACTTATATTTCAGTAATCTTATGTAAGATGTTAGGTAATGTTAAGATTTCAGTAATCTTAAGTAAGATGAATATGGTAACAACAAAAAGTTAAAAATAACATTTTATTGACTGATGATTTTGCCAAGAAGTATGTCTTGGAAATTATTTATGCTAACTCATACTTTTAAAGAATTGAGGCTGACTCAAGATAACTGAGCTAGAAATGATTTGTTATACTATGATGATGACATCTTCATTGTATTCAATAAATACTTGGTTAATTTTTAAAACATATCATTGCCTTAATTATATTGAAATTGTTCTTATTCAAAATATACAAATTCTCACAATTTAATATCTTCATCAAATACATGCAATTGTAGCTTCATAATAAATCATCAGTCTCAAGTTTCTAAGAAACTTGTATAAAAATTTGAAGATTCAAAAAAGAAATTTCTGCAGTGACACAGATTTTTGTTATTGTCTAACTTTTTTGCCTTTATGAGTTCAGTAACTAAACATTTGCTGTCATCTTCTATCCTAAAATTTACAGTCTTTATACACTGAAATAGTTATATATTCAAACTATTTTTCTACCTTAAATAAATAAGGATTTGACACATTGATTCCATATGAAAAAATAAATTTTTCTGACCAGTTTCATTTCCTTCCTGATAAAAGTTAAAGTAAACATTTTAGTGTAGGGACTGGGGATTTAGCTCAGCGGCATAAGCACCTGCCTTGCAAACAGGTAGTCATGAGTTCGATCCCTGGTACCGATAAAAAGGAACAAGACAAAAAAAAATTAATTCCCCAGATAGAAAAGGTTAGGTGGTTTAATTATGCTCATGATACTTTAACCACAAAGTTTTATTTGTTGTCTATTAATTAGTAGGTCAATTGGAAAGTCAGTGAAATAAATGTGACTACACTGGGCTTTCCAATTTTATAGCAAAATTGGTCTACTTAAGGAGCATAGAATTCTTGAAGGTTAGTACTCTTCTAAAATTAAAATCCAACGTTTGTCACTTTTTTATTTAAAGAGAAAAAAAGAGAAAAAAGCAAAGCAGTAAAAGGGTACAAGTAGTACAGAATTTCAAGAAAAAAATATACAGTAAGAAATCACTAGTTAATAGATTACATATTGTCATCTTAGAAACAGTTGTCTAAATTACAAAATGAAAGCATACAAAGTGGACATTCATACAGTGAGATTGCAGACAGTTCAGTTCAATGATCCAACAAAAACTCAGTAATATGGTTTTCTATCCTACACACTTAAATATGCATGCAGATGCTGGGGATAGCTCAGCGGCATAAGCACCTGCCTTGCAAGCAAGCAGTCATGAGTTCGATCCCTGGTACCAATAAAAAAAATACATGGAGTTATATCCTTTGGCCACTTTCTTTTCCTCTCTTTTTTACAATAACAATTACACTTTTTTGGGTTTTATTACTCCCATAATTCTTATTACTTTTTTTTAAGAGATTAAAACCAAATGTGACAAAACAAAACAGAGTCAGAACAGAAGGATGGACATAGTATAGGATGCAAAAATAGAATACCAGGTGATCAAAAATGATTACCATTATGCCTCTTGCTATCTTGAAAAGAATTGCCCATATCATCAGGTATAATAGAATTGAACAAAACAGTAAAGAACAAGACCAATAAAACCTACACTGGAGATCTTACAGGACTTCAAAAAAAGGTAATAGTCAAACCATAATGGGCATCATAGAAAATCTTATTGCCTTCAAATTGGTTGCCTATACCCTCAAATTTGATACTATCAAACAAAACAGAATATAGTAAAATCAGACAGAACAAGATGGGGAAAGCAATACTGGGGTTCAAATAAGGTTAACAGGAAAACAACAAGTTACTGTAACATATCCCGCTATTTTTAAATTATTTTTCCCTTAAATAAAAATAAGAAAAAATGAATTAATTAAAAAAGTGGGAGATTGCGATAAAAGAGGACATAATAACAGAACAACACAGGTCAGAACCGAACAATTTAAGCATCATTGTATTTCACCACCAGATAACCCAACATAATAGTAGTCACCATAGTGTCATTTTCCTTGAATTATTTGAGTATAACTTCATATACTACAGCATCCAACATATTAAGACAATGTGAAGCCATTCAAGAGAATGTAAGAATTACAGGGTATTTAGAACCAGCTAACAGAAAACAAACAACAGTGTCTATATTATCTCTTTGCCTATAAAAACTTTTGTTTATATCATTACATATAGTAAAATATAATAAGATACAACATGTTAAAACCCATGGAAACCGATGAACAACAGCTTGATGGAACTTCAAGACAAGATGATATTAAATCAGCACTAGCTATTATGATGTCTTGTTTTCTTCAAAATTGCTATTCGTACTATCACAGACAATAAACTCAAACAACCCAGATTAAAACCATTGCAATTAATGAGTGAAAACATTATATGGCTTCAAACCAATATGATTGGGAATCATGATTATTGCATACTTATATATATTCTTATCATTTCTTACATTAGGGAAATTTTCAGTATTTATACGTGAGTTTGATTTATCTCACTTATGAGTATGGTCTCAAGCTGTGTCCATTTATTTATAAATATCTCAATGTGATCATTCTTTATAGCCAAGTAGTACTCCATTGTATAAAAATACCACAACTTTTTTATCCATTCCTCAGTTGATAGACACTTAGGCTGTTTCCAAGATCTGGCAATTACAAATTACGCTGCTATAAACATGGGTGCACATATAACACTGTGGTATGATGCTTTCAGTTCTTCTGGGAATATGCCTAGGAGTGGAATAGCTGGGTCAAATGGGGCTTCCAATCCCAGGTTTCTGAGAAATTTCCAGACTGACCTCCACAATGGTTGCACCAGTCTACACTCCCACCAGCAGTGCAGGAGAGTTCCTTTTTCCCTGCAGCCTCTCCAGCATTTGTTGTTGGTGGTTTTCTTGATATTGGCCATTCTTTCAGGAGTGAGATGGTATCTCAGTGTGGTTTTAATTTGCATTTCTCTAATGACCAATGATGATGAGCATTTTTTCATGTATTCAATTGCCATTCGCATTTCTTCATCTGAGAATTGTGTATTCAACTCAGATGCCCATTTTTGGATTGGATCTTTGAATTTCAGGGGTATGATTTTTTTTTAATTCTTTGTATGTTTGAGACAGAAGTCCTTTATCAGAGGGGCAGTTCACTAAGATTTTTTTCCCAGTTTGTAGGTTTTCTTTTCACTATGTTGGAGATTTCTTTTGATGTGCAGAAACTTTTTAATAAGAGGTGATCTCAATTATTGACTGTGGGAAGTATGTCCCGTGCTGTTTGAGTCTTGTTCATAAATTCTCTACCTACGCCTATGTCTTCAAGGTATTTACCTAATTTGTCTTCTAATAGATTTAGTGTTTCTGTTTTAATATTTAGATCTTTGATCCATTTAGATTTTATTTTGTACATGGTGATAGGCATGGGTCTAGTTTTAGTTTACAACATATGAAGAGCCAATTTTTCCAACACCATTTATTAAAGAGACTGTCGTTCTTCCAGTGAACATGTTTGGCCCCTTTATCAAAGATAAGGTGGTTGGCTGTGTTTGTAGTTGTGGTTATATCTTCTAATCTATTCCACTGATCTTCAGCTCTGTTTTGGTTCCAGTACCATCTTGATTTTACTACAGTTGCTTTGTAGTATAGCTTCAAGTCAGGGATTGTGATGCCTCCTGCCTTGCCTTTGCTGCTTAGAACTGTCCTTGCTATTCTAGGTCTCTTTTCACTCTAGATGAATTTTAGGAATGATTTCTCGAGATCTATGACATATGTTGATGGTATTTTATCGGGATTGCATTTAGTCTGTATAACAATTTTGGGAGAATGGCCATTTTCACAATATTTATTCTTCCTATCCATGAGAAAGGGATATCTTTCCATTTTCTGAGATCATCTTCAATTTCATTTTTCAGTGTATTATAATTTTACCTGTGTAGGTCTTTCACTTCTTTCGTGAGAGTAATTCCCTAATATTTCATTTTTTTGGTTGCTAGTGTGAAGGGTGTGGCTTCTCTTATTTCTCTCTCTGAGATTTTGTTCTTAGTGTATAGGAATGCTATTGACTTTTGAGCATTGATCGTGTATCCAGCCACACTGCTGAATTTATTTATTATGTCTAGGAGTCTTTCAATGGAGTTTAGGGGGTCTTCTATGTAGAGTATCATGTCATCTGCAAATAATGATAATTTAATTTCTTCTTTTCCTATCTTTACACCTTTTATTTCTCTCTCTTGTCTAATTGCTCTGGCTAGTATTTCCAGTACTATATTAAATAAGAGTGGTGATAAGGGACATCCTTGTCTTGTGCCTGATTGTAAAGTAAAGGCCTTCAATTTTTGGCCATTTAGTATGATACTGGCTGATGGTTTGTCATAGACGGCCTTTATTATATTGAGGTAAAGACCATCTATTCTAATTTTTGTGCAAAGTTCTTATCCTAAATGAATGTTGGACCTTATCAAAAGTTTTTTCTGCATCTATAGAAATGATCATGTGATTCTTACTTTTGGCTCTATTGATATGGTGGATTACATTTATTGATTTACATATGTTGAGCTATCCCTGCATGCCTGGGATGAATCCCACTTGGTCATGGTGTATGATCTTCTCGATGATTTGCTGCATCCTATTTGCCAATATTTTATTGAGGATTTTTGCGTCTCTGTTCATTAGGGAGATTGGTCTGTAGTTCTCTTTTTCAGTTGGGTCCTTCTCAGGTATTGGTACTAGAGTAATATTTGCTTCTAGGAACGATTTAGGAAGGATTGCTTCCCTTACAATTTCATTGAAGAGTTTGAGGAGTGTTGGTTGGCATTAAGTCTTCTTTGTATTTCTTGTAGAACTCTGCAATGAGTCCATCTGTGCCTGGGCTTTTCTTTGTAGGTAAGGACTTAATTATGCTTCCAATTTCATTAATAGAAATTGGGTTATTCAGCCGTTTTACATCTTCATGACCTAGCTTTGGTACTTCATATGCTTCTAGGAATCTGTCTATTTCCTCTGTGTTATCAAACCTTTGAGAGTAGAGGTTTTCGAAATAGATGTTGATGATCTTCTGTATTTCTATAGGGTCTGTAGTGATTTCGCCTTTTACATTCCTCATTGCATGAATTTGAGCTTTTTCTTCCCTTTTTTAATAAGGTTGGCTAGGGGCTTATCGATTTTATTTATTCTTTCAAAGAACCAACTCTTTGATTCATTGATTTTTTGGATTTTTTTAGTCTCTATTGCATTGATTTCTGCTCTTATTTTTATAATTTCCTCTCTTCTTTTGGCTTTGGGCTTGACTTGCTCTTCTTTTTCTAGATGTTTGAAGTGTAACATCAGGTTATTTATTTGTATTCATTCTGTTTTCTTGATATGGGATCTCAGTGCAATAAATTTTCCTCTGAGGACAGCTTTGATTGCATCCCACAGATTCTGGTAAGTTGCATTTGTGTTTTTATTTGTTTGCAGGTATTGTTTAATTTCTTCTTTAATTTCCTCTGTGAAACACTGATTACTCAAGAGTGTGTTATTCAGTTTCCATGTATTTGTGGGATTTTTGCAGTATCTTTTATCATTAATTTCTAATTTCATAGCGCTATGATCCGATAACATGCAAGGGATAATTTCAACCCTTTTGCATTTATTTAAATATGTTCTGTGAGTTAATATATGGCCTATTTTAGAGAATGACCCATGTACTGCTGAGAAGAATGTGTATTCTGTCGTTGTTGGGTGGAATACTCTGTATATGTCTATGAAGTCCATTTGTTCACAGATGTGATTCAGTTCTGTTATTTCTTTGCTGATTTTTCTGTCTGGTTGTTCTGTCCATTGGTGTCAATGGTGTGTTAAAATCTCCTGTTAGAATTGTGTTGCTGTTAATTTGGTTTTTTGTTTCTGTTAATACTTGTTTTATATAGCTGGGTGCTCTGGAATTTGGTGCATATAAATTTAAGATAGTTATCCCTTCCTCTTGAAGTTTTCCCCTAACCTGCATGTAGTGACCTTCTTTATCCCTTCTGATCATTATTGGTTTGAAATTTGCATTGTGTGCAAAGAGAGTAGCTACTCCCGCTCTTTTTTTTTTTTTTTTTTTTTGGGTTCCTGTTGCATGAAGTATTGTTTTCCATCGTTTGATTTTTAGTCTGTGAGTATCCTTCTGGGTTAGATGGGTTTCCTGTAAACAGCATATGGTTGGATTTTGTTTCTTGATCCATTCTTCCAGTCTGTTTTTTTTTCATTGGTGCATTGAGACCATTTACATTAATGGTTATAACTGTTATATATTGGTTTATTGTTGACATGTTATCTTTCTGCTGTTGCATCTTTGTCTTTCAGTTCTGTTTAATTGTCCACTTTGTTTAGTGGTTTTTTCCTAAATGTATCTAGGCTGTCTTTCAGTATTCTTTGCAGGGTTGGCTTGGTGATCTTGAAGTTCTTCAGCTGTTCTTTGTCATGGAAGTATCTTTTTTCTCCATCGATTTTGAAGGACATTTTTTCAGGGTACATCAGTCTAGGTTGGAAATCATTTTCTTTTAGGATCTGAAATACTTCACTCCGTGCTCTTCTTGATTTTATTGTTTGTGCTGAGAAATCTGCTGTGATTCTGATAGGTTTTCTTTATAGGTGATCTGTCTTTTCTCTCTGACAGCTTTTAATATTCTATTCTTTTGTTCGATTTCTGGGATCGCCATTATTATATGTCTGGGTGTAGTTTTATTTTGGTTATGGCTATTTGGAGTTCTATATGCTTCATTGATCTTGATATCAGTTTCCAATCTCATGTTTGGGAAATTTTCAGCTATTACTTCTCTAAATATCCTCTTGACATCCTTTATGTTGTCCCCTTCTTTTTCATTTATCCCTATCAACCTTATGTTGTTCCTCTTTGCATTATCTTGCAGGTGTTGAATTGTTATTTCCTGATTTCTTTTTGTTTTTAAAAGATCTTTCCTTTCCTGTTCACTGGCTGCAATCTTGTCTTTGAGGTCTGAAATTCTATCTTCACATTCATTGAGGCGGTTTTTACAATTTTCAATGGAATTTTTGATTTCCTGTATATCTCTTTGCATCTGCTTTATATATTGTTTGTTTCTTATATTGTTCATCCAGGGATTCTATCTTTTTGTCTAGTTCCTCCAATTTTTTAACTGTGTCTTCTTTAGATATGTTCAGCATCTCCTTCATTTCTTTTATCATTTCTTCTTTTACCTGAGAGATTATTTCTAGTTTCCTTTAAGGCTTCCCAGAGTTGCTTCTTTATTTCAATTACTATTATTTCAGATATTTCAGGTATGTGGCCTGTATTTTCTTCTATGTACATGGCTCCTAGGCTTTGTTGGGATGGCCTGGATGTTTGAGGTTGCATTTTGGTCTTTCATTTTGTCATTTTCCTATATTTCGAGCTTCAAGTGTTCCAAGCTTCCCCTGGGCATGTTGGAAATTGTCTCTTATGTCTTGCACTCCTGGGACTCCTGGTAGTGTAGCTCCCTCCTTGGGCAGTGAAGCCCCCGGATTAAGAGAAGGTTGCCAGGTTCCTCTCAGGTAGACCTAAAGCCTCCTCAAGCTATTACCCCCCCCCCCCAGTGGCAGCAAAGCTTCCCTCCGCAGCAGGGCTGCTCCTTCCTCCAGGCAGTGGCAGTAGTGCTGGAGCTCTCCAAGCCAAAAGAAGGTCACAGGTAAGGTCCCAGCAGTTTCTTGCAGCTTGGCCCAGTTCCCTCCTTCAGGTGGGGCAGCCGCCATGCACCCTCCGGATGAGAGAGGATGGTTGGCAAGGCTATAACGGGGTCCACATTTTGGCCCACCTCACTGTTTCAAGCAGGAAGCTGTGGCGCATCCCCCAGGCAAGAGAGAGGTCCACCAGGCTGAAAATGGGGTCCCACGGTTAGGCCCGCCTTACTGTTCCTGGCAAGAAGCTGAGGTGTGTCCCCCAGGCTAGAGAAAAGTCCGCCAAGCTGGAAACGAGGTCCCACAGCTAGGCCCGCCTTACTGTTCCCAGCCAAGTTTGTTACTTTTAAATGAGTAGTTGATCATTGGTAGAATGTTTTTATTATGACATACAAATATCAAAATACACATCTACAAGCAGATAATACAATGCTTCTAGAAAAAGACCCATCTACATGGAACTTCAAAAGCTCAGAGATTTACTTAGTTAATATATTAATATTTCAATGATAAATTTAAACATGTTTCCAAACACCAATAGGATAGATTTATGCAAAACATGAATATACAGAAACTTTCGGAATAGTATTTAGCTATAATTGATATTAACAGCTATTGTAACTAACTAATACTTTAAAATTGATGGTACTTTTGTCTTTTTTAAAGAAAAAAAACAGTAAAAGGGTGCAAGTAATACAGAATTTAAAAAAAAACAGTAAGAAATCAGTAGTTATAGATTACATATTGTCATCTTAGAAATAGTTGATCAGGTTACAAAATTAAGCCTACAAAGCGGACATTCAAACAGTGAGACTGCAAACAGTTGTGCTCAATGATCCATCAAAAACTCAGTAATATAGTCATCTATGTTACACACCCAAACACACTTGCAGTTGTGTCCTTTAGAGCACTTGGTTTTCCTCTCTTTTTTACAATAACATTTACACATTTTGGGTTTTATTACTCCCACAGTTCTTATTACTTTTTTTGGAAGAGAATAAAACCAAATGTGATAAAACAAAGCAGTCAGTCAAAACAAAGGATGGAGGCTGGGGATTTAGCTCAGCAGCATAAGCACCTGCCTTGCAAGCAGGCGGTTGTGAGTTCAATCCCCAGTACCGATAAAAAAAAAAAAAAAAAAAAAAAAAAAAAAAAAAAAAAAAAAAAAAACAAAGGATGGACGTACTACATAATATAAAAACAGAATACAAGGTAGTCAACAATGGTTACCATAATGCATCTTGATACCTTAAAAATAATTGCCTATATCAGCAGGGATAATAAAATTGAACAGAACAGTACAGAGCAAAATCAATAAAACCTAAACATTGGAGACATTGCTGAACTTCAAAAGAAAATAATAGTCAAACCAGAACGGGGATCAGAGTGAATCTTATTGCCTTGAAAGTAATTGCTTATACCCTCAAAATTGATAATATCAAACAGAACAGAATAGAATAAAAACAGTCAAAACAAGATGGTGAGATCCATACAGGGCTTCAAATCGAGTTAATAGGAAATCAAAAAAGTTACTATAATATATCCTGGTAATTTAAAAACAAATTTTTCCCTTAATTAAAAAATAATAATAATAAATGAATTTTAAAAATGAGGGAGATTGAGATAAAAGAGGACATAACAACATAACAATACAGGTCAGAACAGAACAAAGATAACCCAACTTAATAGTAGTTACCATAGTGTCTCTTTCCTTGAAATATTTGAGTATAACTTGGTATACTATAGCATCAAACATATAAAGACAGTGTGAAACCATTCAAGAGGATGAAAGTATTACAAGGTATTTAGAACCAGCCAACAGAAAACGAATGATGGTTTCTATATATCACATATAATAAAATCCAGTAAGATACTGGTGTTGACACACCCCTGGTGATGATGTCCCCTGGTGCTGACCCCCCCTGGTGCTGAACCCCCCTGGTGCTAACCCCCACCTAGTGCTGACCCCCCCTTAGTGCTGACCCTCCCCTGGTGCTGACTTCCCCCCTCCTTGTGTTGACCCCACTCCTACTTTTCATCTTCTTGGTGCTGACCGCCCCCTGGTGCTGACACACCCCTGGGACTCACCCCCCCCATTGTGTTGACGCACCCCTGCTGCTGACCCCCCCTGGTGTTGACCCCACCTTGGTATTGACCCCACTCCTACTTTTCACATTCCCGGCGCTGACACTCCCCTGGTGCTGACTCACCCACTGGTGTTGAGGACTCTTCTGCTTTTCACCTTCCTGGTGCTAACCCCAGCCCTGTTGCTGACCCCCCCCCCATGCTGACCCACCCCTGGTATTGACCCCACTCCTACTTTTCACCTCCCTGGTGCTGACCCCCGTGGAGGTTACCCAACCCTGATGCTGACCCTCCCCCGGTGCTGATCCCCCCTGATGTTGACCCCAATCCTACTTTTCACCTTCCGGGTGCTGACACCCCCCCCCATGTTGTTGACACGCCCCTGGTGCTGACACCCCCTGGTGTTGAGCCCACATGTAATTTTCACCTTCATGGTGGTGATCCCGCTCTGGTATTGAGCCCACTGCTACTTTTCATCTTCTTGGTGCTGACCCCCCTTGTGCTGAACCCCTCTGGTGTTGACCCCACTACTACATGTCACCTTCCTGGTGCTGACCCTCCCTGGTGCTGAACCCTGCTGCTGCTGACCCCATCCTGGTTTTGATCGCCCTCCTACTTTTCACCTTGCTGTTGCTGACCACCCCCTGGTGTTGACCCAACTCCTACTTTTCACTTTCCTGGTGCTAACCCCTCCCTGGTGTAGACCCCGCTCCCGGTGCTGGCCCCACCCTGGTGTTGAACCCACTGGTACCTCTCACCTTCCTGGTGCAAACACTCCCGTGGTGCTGACCCACCCTGATGCTGACCCTCCCATCTTGCTGACCCACCCCTGGTGTTGACCCCACTCCTACCTCTCAACCTTCCTGGTTCTAACACCCCCATGGTGCTGACCAACCCCTGATGCTGACCCTCTGCTGGTGCTGACCCACCCCTGTGTTTACCCCACTCCTACTTTTGACCTTCCTGGTGCTGACCCCACCCCTGGTGTTGAACGCCCTGGTGCTGACCCACCCCTGATGTTGATCCCACTCCTACTTTTCATCTTCCTGGTGCTGACCCCTCACCTGGTGTTGACCTCCCTCCTGATGCTGACCTCCTCTTTTGCTGACACAGCCATGATGCTGACACCCCCCCCCCCCCGTGTTGACCCCATTCCTACTTTTCACCTTCATGGTACTGACCCTCCCTGGTGCTGACACCCCCTCCCCATTATTGCCCCCCCACCATGCTGACCACAACCTGGTGTTTACTGCACTCCTAGTTTTCAACTTTCTGGTGCCAATGCCACCCTGGTTCTGACCCCCCCCTCTTGTTGACTCCATTCTTACTTTTCACCTTCCTGGTGCTGACCCCTCCTGGTGCTGACCCCCCCCATTGCTGACCACCCCCCATGGTGCTGTTCCCCCTGGAGCTGACCCCATCTGGTGCTGACCCTCCCCCACTCCTACATTTCACCTTCCTGGTGCTAAACCCTCCTGTTGCTGACCGCCCCTTTTGCTGACCACCCACTGGTGTTAAGTGCACTCCTACTTTTCACCTTCCTGGTGCTGAGCCCCTCCCCCTGATGTTGACCCCCACTTGTTGACCCCACTCCTACTTTTCACCTTCTTGGTGCTGATCCCCCTGGTGTTGACCCTGCCCTGGTGCTGACCGTACCCCTGGTGTTGATCCCATTGCTACTTTTCACCTTCCTGGTGCAGACACCCCTCTGGTGCTGAACCCACCTGTTGTTGAACCCACACCTATTTTTCACTTTCCTCGTGCTGACCCCGCCCTGGTGTTGAGCGCCCTCCAACTTTTCAGCTTCCTGGTGCTGACACCCTTGGTGTTGACCTCCACCTGGTGCTGACCCCCTGTGGTGCTGACCCCGCCCTGATGCTGACCCCCCAGGTCCTAACCCTCCCCTGGTGTTGAACCTACTCCTACATTTCACCCTCCTGGTGCAGACCCCTGGCGCCGCCCCCCCCACCCCCGTGTTGACCCCATTCTTACTTTTCAGCTTCCTGGTGATGAGCGCCCCCTGGTGTTGATCCCCCCCACGTGCTCACCTCCCACTGGTACTGACCCCCCCGACCGCCCCCCCCCCCCCGCGCTGACTCCCCCTGGTGCTGACTCCCCCGGTGCTGACCACACACACCACCCCCCTTGTTCCTGAACTCCCTCCTGCTTTCACGTTCTTGTTGCTGACACCATCTGGTGATGAATGCACTCCTGGCACCGCCCCCCCCTTGTTCTTGAACTCCCTCCCACTTTTCACCTTCCTGGTGCTGAACCCCCCTGGTACCGATCCCATTCCTGGCACTGACCCCCCTATTGCTGACCCCCGCTGGTGCTAGCCCCCTCCCGGCTGTTGATCCCACTCCTACTTTTCACCAACCTGGTGCTGACCCCCTACTAGTGCTGGCCCCTCCTGCTGATCACTTACTGGAATCTGTGGGATGCAATGAAAGCAGTCCTCAGAGGAAAATTTATTGCCCGAGTTCTACATCTGAAAATACAATGAATACAAATAAATAACCTGATGCTACAGCTCAAAACATCTAGAAAAAGAAGTGAAAGTCAAGCCCAGAGCCAAAAGAAGGGAGGAAATTACAAAACTCAGAGCAGAAATTAATGCAACAGAGACTAACAAACCAATACAAAACATACGTGAATTCAAGAGCTGGTACATTGAAAGAATAAATAAAATTGATGAGCCCCTAGCCAAACTTATGAAGAAAAAAGGGAAGAAAAAGCTCAAATTCATGCAATAAGGAATGAAAAAGGTGAGATCTCTACAGACTCTGTAGAAATACAGATCATCAACACCAATTTTGAAAAACTCTACTCTCTACTCTCATAGGTTTGATAACACAGAAGAAACAGAAAGATTCCTAGAAACATACAAAGTACCTACTTGATAGGTAAAGAAGATGTAAAACTTATGGATAACCCAATTTCTATTAAGAAATTCAAAATGAAATTAAGTCCTCACCAACATAGAAGAGCACAGGCCCAAATGGGTTCACTGCAGAATTCTCCAAGAAATACAAAGAAGACAATGCTGACTTTTCAATGAGATTCAAAGGGAAGCAATCCTTCCTAAGTCATTCCTGGAAGGAAATATTACTCTAGTACCAAAACCTGAGAAAGACCCTACTAAAAAAGAGAACTACAACCCAATCTCTCTACGGAACACAGATGCAAAAATCCTCAAAAAAAATTGGAAAATAGGATACAGCAAATCATCTAGAAGATTATACATCATATCGAAGTCAACCATGCAAAGCATACTGAAAGACAGTTCAGATACACTTAGGAAAAATACACTAAGCATAGAAGACCATTAAACAGAGCACAAAGATAAAGATGTAACAGCAGAAAGATAACATGTTAACAATAAACCAACATATAACAGTTATAACCATTAATGTAAATGGTCTCAATACAACAACTAAAAGAAACAGACTGGCAGAATGGATCAAGAAACAAAATCCAACTGTATACTGTCTACCAGAAACCCATCTAAACCAAAAGGATATTCACAGACTGAAAGTCTAAGTATAGAAAACAACACTTCACCCAACACTTATACAGAAAATTTGAATAGGTGGTCTTTAACTCAATATCATAAAAGCCATCTATAACAAACCAATAGCCAACATCATAATAAATGGCCAAAAACTGAAAGTCCTTACCCTAAAATCAAGCACATGACATGGATATCAATTCTCATCAGTCCTATTCAAACTAGTGCTGGAAATACTACTAGTGAGAGAAGTAAGACAAGAGAGTAAGGAGAGGAAAAGAAGAAGTTAAATTATCATCATTTGCAGATGTTATGATATTCTACATAGAAGACCCCCAAAACTCCATTGAAAGACTCCAAGACATAAAAAGTAAATTCAGCAATGTAGCTGAATACAATCTCCACACTTAAAAATCAATAGCATTTGTATACACTAACAAAAAAAAATCACTGAGAGAGAAAAACAGAAAAGCCACACTCTTCACAGTAATGTCCCCCAAAAATGAAATAATTAGGAATAAATCTCATTAAAGAAGTAAAAGATCTATTAAGAGAAAATTATAATACCTTGAAAAAGAAATCCATGAAGACCCCAGAAAATGGAAAGACATCATTTGTTCATGGAGAGTAAGAACAAACTTTGTGATAATGACCATTCTCTCAAAACTGCTACACAGATTTAATGCAATCCCAAAGAAAACACCACTAGCAGTCCTCATAGACCCAAAGAAATCATTCCTAAAATTCATCTGGACCCAGAAGAGTCCTAGAATAGCATAGGCAATTCTAAACAGCAAAAGCAAGGCAGGAGGAATCACAACCCATTACTTGAAGCTATACTTGAAAGCTACTGTAATAAAATCAACATGGTACAGGAGTAAAAACAGATCTGAAGGTCAATGGATTAGATTATCTAATAGATTAGATGATACAACCACAGGTACAAACACACTCACCCACCTTATCTTTTATAAAGGGGCCATACTTATTCACTGGAAGAATGAAAGTCTCTTTAATAAATGATGCTGAAAAAACTGGTTCTCCATATGCCAAAAATTCTAACTAGACCCATGCTTATCTCCATGTACTAAACTAAAATCTAAATGTAACAAAGGTCTAAACCATAGAAACACTAAATCTGTTGGAAGACAAACTAAGTAAAAATCTTGAAGACATAGGGGTAGGTAGAAAATTCATAAACAGAAATCAAACTGCACCAGAAATTAATTCTATAATCAATAGCTGGTATATGTTTTATTAAAGAGTTTGTACATGTCGCTACAAATCTGCATATTGAAAAGAAAACCCACAAACGGAAAAATCTTAGTGAACTCTCCCTCAGACAAAGGCTTCTTTCTAGAATATACAAAGAATTAAAATCAGACTCCCAAAATTCAAACACCCATTGCAAAAATGGACTTCAGAGATGAATACACAGTTCTCAGATAAAGAAATACAAAAGTTTAGTAAATACTTGAAAAAAGGTTCATCATAATTAGTCATTAGAGAAATGCAAATTGAAACCACAATAAGATTCCATCTCACTCCAGAAAGAATGGCCAGGATCAAAAAATTATGAAGAACAAATTCTAGAGAGGCTGTGGGGAAAAGGCACTGTTCAGCACTTTTGGTGGGAGAGTAGACTGGTGCAATTACTGTGGAGGTCAGTCTGGAGGTTCCTCAAAAAGCTGGAATTTGAGGTCTCATTTGACCCAGCTATTCCAGCTCTGGGCAGGTTTTCAGAACTGCAAACATCATATCACAGTGATATATGGGAACCCATGTTTATAGCAACACAACTTGTAATATCCAGATCTTGGCAACAGCCTAAATATCCATCAACTGAGAAACGGATAAAAATGATGTGGTATATGTATACAATGGAGTAATGCTCAGCTATAAAGAATTACCACATTGAGATATTTATAAATGAATGCATGTAACTCGAGACCATATACATAAAGGAAATAAATCAGACTCATGTATAAATGCCATAAATTCTCCCTAGTGTAAAAAATGTTAGGTATACATAAGATACCAAAGCCTCAATAAATACAATGAAAAGATAGGAATCTTCTCAATAGGAAGAAAATGTCTTAGGGAAAAGGAGGAAAAAGAATAAAGAAGGGAAAACACATAATATCTAAAATTATATAAACACACAGGATAGCTAAGGTGATTGTTCTACAAATTCTGTAAGTTCTTGAAAGAAAACAGTGAACATTCCTAGGAATGGAGCATTTGTGAATGCTAGGGTATGGTGAGCTGAGGAATTCTTGATCTTTATGTAAAATAACAAAGCAAGTTTTTTTTTTATTTAAGGAGAAAAGAAAAGAAAAAAAAACAGTGAAGGGGTACAAGTTATACAGATTTACAGAAGAAAAAAATGTGCAGTAGGAGGTCACTAGTTAATGGATTACATATTGCCATCTTAGAAATAATTGTTCAAGTCACAAAATTAAAGCTTGTAGAGTGGACATTCCAACAATGATACTGCAAACAGTTCTGTTCACTGATCCAATAAAACTCTGTGATATCATTTTCTATCTCATACATTTAAATATACATGCAGTTATATAGTTTAGAGCACTTTCTTTTCCTCTCTTTTGTACTGTGACTATTACACATTTTGGGTTTCATTGCTCCCACAGTTCTTATTGCTTTTTTGGAAGAGAGTAAAACCAAATGTGACATAACAGAACCGAATCGGTCAAGTCAAAAGGGTGGATATAATAGATAACATAAAAACATAATACAAGGTGATCAACAATGGTTACCATAATGCCTCCCGCTATTTCTAATAGAATTGCCTATATCATTAGTTGTAATACAATTGAACAAAACAGTATAGAATGAAACCGACAAAACCAAAACATTGGAGATATTGTAGGTCTTCAAAAGTAGATAAACGTCAACGAGAATGGGCGTTATAATGAATCTCATTATCTTCTCAGCTGATGCCTAAACTTTCGAACCTGATACTATCCAGCAAAACAGAATAGAGGAACCTGAGTCAAAAACAAGATGGTGAGAGTAATACAGGGCTTCAAATCGAGATAATAGAAAGTCATAGTGGGTCACTATATTATATCCTGCTATTTTTTCCCTTTAATTAAACGGATAAAAATAAAAAAGTATATAATGGAGTGGAGATTGAGAAAAAAAAAGAGGGCATAACAGCGAAACAGGGCAGATCAAAACATAACAATTTAAGCAGAATAGTGTTTCACCACCAGATATTTCCGACCCAAAAGTATTTACCATATTGACTCTTTCCTTGAAGTCCTTGAGTACAACTTCGTATACTGTAGCATTAAGTATATCAAAACAATGTAAAACCATTTAAGAGAATGACAGCATTATAGAGTATTTAGAATCGACTAACAGAAAATGAACAATGGTTTCTGTATAGTCTCCTTGTCTTTACAAGGTTTTTGCTTATACTATCGTACATAATAAAATCCAATAAGATACAACCTGTTTAGACCATTGGAGACAGAAGAACAAAAGCTAGATGAGACTTCAAAACAAGATGGTACTAAATCAGTATTACCTATTAAGATGTCATTTTCTCCAAAATAGCTGTTCCTATCATCCAATCGTCTCTGTCTCATTTCTGTTGAGCTCTGTTTCTGTCAGTAGCTGTCAGTTTGTCTTCTTCATTTTGTTCTCTGCTCCATTCGTTGTAGCCTCCCCGCCACTATTTCTGGGTTCTTTGTATTTTTCTTTTTTTAGAATATCCTGCAATACTTTCTGTAGGGTTGAATTGGTGGTTGCAAATTCCCCCAGTTCCTCTTTATCCTGGAAGCACCTCGTTTTTCCATCAATTTCCAGGGACAGTTGTGCAGGATATCTCAATCTTGGCTGGAGATTATTATCTTTCAAAGCTTGAATTATTTCCCCCCACGCTCTTCGTGATTTGATGGTTTGTGAAGAGAAATCTGCTGTAATTCTGATGGGTGTTCCCTTGTAAGTAGTCTGTTTCTTGTCTCTTACAGCTTTTAATATTCTGTTCTTGTATTGAATTTCTGGAATTTTTATTATTATATGCCTGGGTGTTTCTCTGTTAGGGTTGTAGGTAGCTGGGGTCCTGTATGCCTCATACATCTGAGTATCTTTACCTTTTGCTAAATTAGGAAAATTCTCCTGGATTATTTCTGTGGAGTAGCTTTTGTAGTTCACTTGTTTGTGTCCCTACTTCTTCTTTTATGTTCTTAATCCTTAAGTTATGGCTCCTCTTATCATCTTCTTGTCTTTGTATTATTGCTGTGTGTTTCTTTGTCATTTTTAAGAAGTTTTTCATTTCATTCTCCCATATTACAAGTCTGCCCTCCAGTTCAGATAGTCTGTCCTTAGTTTCTTTCAAGCTGTTATGCCAGTCTTCGATAGACTTCTTAATTTCTTGATAGTCCCTTTGAACCTGCTTCACATACTCAATGTTTTCTCTGTTTTCTCCATCAAGCAATTCTCCCCTCTTTTTCTGTTCTTCCACTCCACCATCTGTTTTTTCCTGGGTGGTGCTTAGCATTTCTCTAACTATTCTGCATACTTCTAGCTTCAGGTCGTTGATAACTTCATTCCTGAATTGGTCTATGAGGCTCTCTAGATGGCGCTTAATGTATATTGGTGCGGTGTCCACTATTGCCTGTTTCTCAGGATTGGGGCCCGAGGAGCCTTTTTTGTTGCTTCCCTTCCCCATATTTTCTCTTCCTTATAAAATGCAAGCTTACAAAGGAAGCCCGGCTTCCCTGCCTGTCAGCCACAGCCTGGTCAAATTGCGCTGGCTAGTTGTACCTGCCCACCGCTGCGCGCCAGGGAGTCGCGGAGGAGGCAGCCTACGCGGGAGTCAGTCGCTCCTCCGGGCCACCGTCAGGCTCTGGGATCTGGGTTAGGCCAGCCTAGGGAGTCCACCAGCAGTGTCACTCAGGCCAGGGACTTTTCACCAATCCCGTCCGAGAGGGGAATGTGTGGCTGGAGTTGCCACGGCGCCCTGCTCCTACAGGACTGCCCGAGCCCAAAGAGACCTCCGCTGGAGTCAAACTGTGGTAGGGGCTCAGTTTTCTCGCTCACCTTGCCACCAGTCAGTTTTCGTGTACACCTTCTTGTCCGTCCTGTTTTCGACTCCGTTCGCAGACTCCCGTTCCCAAGCTTCTGCGCGTCTCTCCTTGCCGAGCCGCTTGTGGAGGCAGCCAGCCGCCAGGCGGCGGGAAACCCAAATCGTGGCGGGATACCCAAATCGCGGTTTCCAATGGCGCGTAGTCGAGCCTCCACACCGAGCCTTTTCTGTTCCTATTTTAGCGCCAGGACTATATTTTAAGTTTGTTTCCCTCAGCCCAGTTTGTTCCTGAGTCAGCAGAGCATATCTCTACTGGTTCGTGACTCCTTAGTCCACATCATTCCTGGCCTCTGAGCCGAGTCTTCCAGAGAGCCTTCGGTAGTTGCTGTTGTCTGTCCGCCATGTTCTCCTCCTGTGTCAGGGAAAGCTGGACTGCCGCGGCCATGGTGTTTCCATCATGTACGGGAGGGTAAGGAAGGAGGGGCGGGCGGGTGGACCGGGGTTCGGGTGGGGAGGAGGCGGAGGGAGCGGCCGTAGGCGCAGCGTGGGCGGGCGGGCCGGCCGGCGGGCGTCTCCCCGAACTTCAACAACTTCCAACAAAGCAAGTTATGCTCCTACCACGTTGTTTTGTTTTTATTTTTTCTTTTTTTAAATTTTATTTAAGAAGAAAAAGAAAAAACGCAGAGAAAGGGTACAAGTTATACAGATTTACAGAAAAAAATAAACAGTAGGAAATCACTAGTCAATGGATTATATTTTGTCATCTCAGAAACAATTGTTCAAGTTACAAAATTAAAGCTTATAAAGTGGACATTCCAACAGTGAGACTGCAAACAGTTCTGTTCAGTGATCCAACAAAACTCATTAATATCATTATCTATCTTATACACTTAAATATACATGCAGTTATATCATTTAGAGCACTTTCTTTTCCTCTCTTTTGTACAATGACAATTACACATTTTGGGTTTTGTTGCTCCCACAGTTCTTATTACTTTTTTGGAAGAGAGTAGAACCAAATGTGACATAACAGAACAAATCAAAAGGGTGGACGTAATAGATAATGTAAAAGCATAATACTAGGTGATCAACAATGGTTACCATAATGCCTCCTGCTATCTCTAATAGAATTGCCTATATCATTAGTTATAATAAAATTGAACAAAACAGTAAAGAACAAAACCAAAACATTGGAGACATTATAGGTCTTCAAAAGTAGATAATAGTGAACCAGAATGGGTGTCATAATGAATCCCACTATCTTCACAGCTGTTGCCTAAACTTTCGAACCTGGTACTATCAAGCAAAACAGAATAGAGGAACATCAGTCAAAACAAGACGGTGAGAGCAATACAGGGCTTTAAATCAAGATAATGGAAAGTCGAAGTGGGTTACTATAATATATCCTGCTATTTTTAATTTATTTTTCCCTTAATTAAAAGGATAAAAAAAGTAAATAATAAAATGGAGATTGAGATAAAAGAGGGCATAACAGCAAATCAGCGCAGATCCAAACATAACCATTTAAACAAAATAGTGTTTCACCACAAGATTATCCCGACATAAAAGTAGTTACCATATTGTCTCTTTCCTTGAAATCTTTGAGCATAACTTCGTATACTGTAGCATCAAATATATCAAAACAATGTAAAACCATTCAAGAGAATGACAGTATTACAGGGTATTTAGAATCAACTAACAGAAAATAAACAATGGTTTCTGTATAATCTCCTTGTCTATAAAAGGTTTTGCTTATACTATCATATATAATAAAATCCAATAAGATACAACCTGTTTAGACCAATGGAGACTTCAAAACAAGATGATACTAAATCAGTATTACCTATTAACATGTCATTTTCTCCAAAATAGCTGTTCCTATCATCCAATCTTCTCTGCCTCATTTCTGTTGAGATCTTTTTCTGTCATTAGTTGTCAGTTTGTCTTCTTCATTTTGTTTTCTGCTCCATTCATTGTGGCCTCTCTGCCGCTACTTCTGGATTCTTCGCATTTTTCTTTTTTAGGATATCTTGCAGTACTCTCTGTAGAGTTGAATTGGTGGTTGCATATTCCCCTAGTTCCTCTTTATCCTGGAAGCACCTTGTTTTTCCATCAATTTCCAGGGATAGTTGTGCAGGATATATCAATCTTGGCTGGAGATTATTATCTTTCAAAGCTTGAATTATTTCCCCCCACACTCTTCGTGATTTGATGGTTTGTGCCGAGAAATCTGCTGTAATTCTGATGGGTATTCCCTTGTAAGTGATCTGTTTCTTGTCTCTGATGGCTTTTAGTATTCTGTTCTGGTATTGGATTTCTGGAATTTTAATTATTATATGCCTGGGTGTTGCTCTGTTTGGGTTGTAGGTGGCTGGGGTCCTGTATGCTCCATACAACTGAGTATCTTTACCTTTTGCTAAATTAGGAAAATTCTCCTGGATTATTTCTGTGAGTAGCTTTTGTAGTTCATTTGTTTGTGTCCCTACTTCTTCTTTTATGTTCTTAATTCTTAAGTTATAGACCCTCTTATCATCTTCTAGTCTTTGTATTATTGCTGTTTGTTTCTTTGTTATTTTTAAGAATTTTTTCATTTCATGCTCCCATATTCCAAATCTGCCCTCCAGTTCAGATAATCTGCCCTTAGTTTCTTTCAAGCTGTTATGCCAGTTTTCAATAGACTTTTTAGTTTCCTGCTGATCTCTTTGAACCTGCTTCACGTATTCTATGCTTTCTCTATTTTCTCCATTAAGCAATTCTCCCCTCTTTTTCTGTTCTTCCATTCCACCATCTGTTTTTTCTTGGGTGGTGCTTAGCATTTCTCTAACTATTCTGCTCATGTCTAGCTTCAGGTCATTAATAACTTCATTCCTGAACTTGTCTATGAGGCTCTCGAGATAGCGCTTTATGTCTATTGGTGCTGTGTCTGCTGTTGCCTCTTTCTCAGGATTGGGGGCCGAGGACCCTTTCTTGTTGCTGCCTCTTCCCATATTCTTTGTTCCTTATATATGCATGTGTATATAGGAGGCCCAGCTTCCTTCCCTGTCGGCCACAGTCTGATTGAATTGCACCGGCTAGGTGTTCCCACCCACTGCAGCACACCAGGAAGTTGCAGACCAGGCAGCCTATGTGAAGCCCACCCCTCCAGGTCCCTTTCAGGTGCTGGGACCTGGGCTGTGCTGGCCTCTTGGGTATCAGCCAGCAGCATCACGTGGGCTAGGCACTGCTCACCAATCCCGCTTTGAGAGGGATACTGGTGACTGAAGTCACTCAGCGCCCTGTTCCCACAAGTCTGCCCGGTCCCAGAATGTCCTCTGTTGGAGTCTCCTAGACCGTGGAAGAGTCTCAGTTTTCCCTCACTCACCGGAGGTGGATGCACAGCTCCCCACCCGTCCCTCTCTCAACTCCGTTCACCGATGCCCGTTCTCAGAGCTTCCACGCATCTCTCTCCCTGCTGAGCTGATGCAGACACAGCTGCAGTGGCGGGAAACCCAAATCGCGGCTTCCAATGGCGTGGGCTCCAGCTTCCATGCTGAGGCTTTATCTGTTCCTGTTATAGCACCAGGATTGCATTCCCAGTTGGTTTCTCTCAGCCCAGATCGTTCTTGGGTCATCGGAGCATATCTCCTTTTGCTTATGATTCCTTACTCAGCACCATTCCTGAATTCTAAGGTGGGTGTTTCAGAGAGCCTCCATAGCTGCTGCTATCTGTCCGCCATGTTCTCCCGGAAGTCTCTACCACGTTTTTTTGAAGACCTATATTTTCAGTGTTTTGGGCTCTTTGCTACTGTTATTTATTTGTCTATTTTGGTTCATGGTTTTTGAGTAATTTGTTTTGCTTTATTTTGTTTTTCTTTTTCGTCTAATATAGAAAGGATAGTACACAGGTACAGATTTATACATGCATATAACTTCTCCTAAACAGTTTATGAGAATCAATTATAGAATTCATGATGAAATGAACAGCTTCTTTGAAGAAAATGAGACATTATGGTATCCATTGCTGATTCCGTATAATCATGCTGTGAAATACAGTAATGCCATTTTTCTCAATATAGAGTGATTTTAGTCTGTTTTGCATTAATTTCAACATACTTGAAGTATAGACAACTATTTTGAAGAGAGCAAGAGACATTGTGCCAGCTATTCTTGATTTCCCTGTCATCTGTCTTGAAGGCCTATAATGCCATCCCTCTGTACTGATAGGTTTAATACTAGTTTGTTTTGTATTAATTCATTGCATGTGAAGAAATGGACAACTATTTAGAAGAAAACAAGAGACATTATGGTAGACGTTGATGATCTCCTTTTGTCTTGCTTTGAAACCTGTGTCATTTACATTGTTTTCTTCTGACCAGTTTTGTTCTGTATTGTTGTTTAGTTTTACCCTCTTTAAATTAAAATTATATATATATGTAACTAAATAAAAATTTTTTGAGTACGATGAGCTCCTACTACCCTTAGTAATTCAGTTCTCACTTGCAAAATTAAGATACTATCCTTGGTCACATTCACTTTTGTATACTTTTCAAAGCTCATTATTTAACTATTAATACTGAATTTTCAATATGGTATTACTTACATAATCCTAGAAGTTCCCTTTTCACTTATGATTCCAAGAAATTATACATTTTATAATTTCTATGTAACTTTTTGTGATGCTCTATGCAGATAATCTGGTTAATATAGGTCTTTCTATTTATCATCAAAAATGACTAACTTTAGTTGTTTCATTTCTTTCATATGATAAAAAACATGTATTATAGAGATAACAATTCGGACACCAGAGTACAGTCCATCTCAGTTACAATAGTTATAGAAACAGACAATTTTGCTTCAAAAAATGTGACTATAAATGAAGAGCACTTGAAGATACCAGGAAAAATTAGAATCATTAGTGATTTAAGATTCTGGAAGGCTACTTTTATATCATGTGTAAAAACCGCTGAGCTTGGATGTAATTCATCATATTCTTATTAATTTTTACTTTTGCTTGTTCTAAACATGTCCTTTCACATGTCTTCACAGGATCAGATATTTTCTCTTGTTACCCAAGTCTTATCTTGCTCTACCCTGACTGTCATATTCTGTTATCACAATTCCAGAGAAAATATCTAAGTGGATCTGTTCTCCATTCAGAAGAATAAATGTAAGACATCTACAAACTATTCCCTGTTTAATTTCAATTATTTCCTCTCATTTCTCACCTGTCATTCTGGTTGATATTATTAAAGTTTCCTGTCCGGGGCCAAGCAAGTGTTGCAAGCTAACTGGGCTTGGGAGATAGTGCGGGGAACACTCACCCCAGGCTGTCCAGCCACTAGAACCAAAGGCGCCCGCTCACTCAGAACTCCAGAGTCCAACAAGCATGGCACAGAGTGGCATGGCCATTGCAGGCCCACTCAGGACATGCCATGCTGGTCCAGTGCAACAGGAAGCCAAGAAGTTCCCTATCGGGGGCGAGCAAGGATCCCAAGCTAGCTAGGCTCGGGGCATGGTGTGGGGACACTCACCCCAGGCCGCCCTTCCTTTGAAACAGATGGAACAAGCTCGCTTGCACAGAACTCCACAGTCTGCCAACCACGGCCGAGAGTGGGTAGGCCATTGCAGGCCCGCTCAGGACCCAATGCTCTTGTCCAGTGCAATAGGAAGCTGCAAAATTCCCTGTCGGGGCCTGAGTGAGGATCACAAACTAGCAGGGCTCAGGGGATGGTGCGCGGGAAACTCACTATAGGCCAACTGGCCTCTAGAAATCCTTTCTTAGAACTCCTGCTTCTGACAAGCATGACTGGGAGTGGCAAAGCTGGTCCAGGTCGGTTCAGGACTCACCAGGCAGGTCTAGTGCAACAGGATGCCATGAAGATCCCTGTCCTGGACCCAGGGAAGGTCCCAAGCTATCTGGGTCTGGGGGATGGTGTGGGGACACTCACTGGAGGCCACTAGGCCTCTGCAAGAGATGGTGCCTGCTTGCTTAGAAATCCAGAGCCTGCCAGGCATGGCAGGGATCCCTGAGCCCTTGCAGGCCCCTCAGGACCTGCCACGCTGGTCCAGTGCAACAGGAAGCCTCGAAGTTCTGTATCCAGGTCAGAGCGAGTGTCCCAAGTTTGCTGGTGTTGGGAGCCACGGCCGACACCGGTCGTTTTACTTGGCGGACGTGAGGCCTGTAAGGAAGGAGCAAAGCCTGAGCTAAATTACCCCTCCCATCGAGTGAGCCAAGTTGGCGCCTGCTTCCTGCCCCCTGATTGCCCTGGCGACGTAAGCAGCCCGCGCAATAGAATAGTCTGCCTAGCAACAACTGATGTTAGCCAATCAGCCCGCATCGCGCGCCTTAAACTGATTGGCCACTGTTACCCTATAAAAGTAAATGCCTCTCCCGCCACGAGAGAGAAGCACGGAAAAAAGAGAGATAGAGAAAGTCCACCGGTAAGAAAGGACTGGTGGCAGAGCAGAGGCCTCGCGGGGCACACGCGGAGACAAATAAAGACAAGGTTGCACACCGTCAGAATCTGTCGTGTGTTTTTCCTGCTGGTCGGGAGCGACACCGACATGCTGGTATCTGGGGATGGTGCAAGGGACTCACTGAAGGCCTCTGGAAACAATGGTGCCTGCTCACTCAGAACTTCAGAGTCCGCTAAGCACAGCAGAGAGCAGGGAGGCCAGGCCAGTCCCTCTCAGGACCCTCCACGCTCCTGCAGTGCAACCGGAAGCCACGAAGTTCCCTGTCCAGGGCCAAGCGAGGGTCCCAAGCTAGGTGGCCTTGAGGGATGGTACAAGGACACTCACCCAAGGCTGCCCAGCCTCTGAAAAAGATGGCTCCTGCTTGCTCAGAACTCCAGGGTCTGCCAGCATGACTGGAAGTGGGGAGGCCATTTCAGGGCCGCTCAGGACCCGCTGCTCTGGTCCAGAGCAACTACAAGTTGTGAAGTTCCCTATCTGGGACCAGTGAGGGTCCCAAGCTGGCTGGGCTCAAGGGATTGTGTGGGGCACACTCACCTCAGGCTGCCCAACCTTTGGAACCATTGGCGCCCGCTTGCTCAGAACCCCAGTGTCCTCCAAGCACGGCAGGTAGCAGCGAGGCTGTTGCAGGCCCGCTCAGGACCCGCCACACTGGTCTAATGCAACAGGAAGCCACGAATTTCCCTTTCCAGGGCCGGGTGATGATCCCAAACTAGCTGGGCTTGGCAGATGTTGTGGGGGCCACTCACCCCAAGCTGCCCAACCTCTGGAACCGATGACGCCAGCTGGCTCAGAACTCCAGAGGTCGCCAAGCAATGTAGGGAGCAATGAGGCCATCCCATTGCAGGTCCGCTCATGACCAGCCAGGCTGATCCAGTGAAACAGGAAGCCACAATGTTTCCTGTCCAGGGCCAGGTGAGTTTCCCAAGCTAGCTGGGCTTGGGGGATGGTTCGAAGACACTCACTTCAGAATGCCCAGCCTCTGGAGCCGATGGCACCCGCTTGCTCAGAACTCCAGAGTCCACCAAGCATGGCATGAGAGCAGAGAGGTTGTTGCAGTCCCTCTCAGGACCTGCCACACTGGTCCAGTGCAACAGGAAGCCACGAAGGTCCCTGACTGGACCCAGGCGAGGATCCCAAACTAGCTGGGCTCTGTGGATGCTGCGGGGGACACTCACGTCAGGCAACCTGAACTCTAGAACCAATGGCACCTGCTTGCTTAGAACTCAGGAGTATGCCAAGCATGGCCAGGAGTGGAGAAACCAGTTCAGGGCCACTCAGGACCAGCCGGGCTGGTCCAGTGGAACCGGAAGCCATGAAGTTCCCTGTCAGGCTCCCAGTGAGGGTCCTAACCTAGCTGCGCTTGGGAGATTGTGTTGGGAGCACTCACCACAGGCTGTCCAGCCTCTGGAACAGAAGGTACCCACTTGCTCAAGACTCCAGAGTCTGCCAAGTACAGCAGGAAGCTGCGAGACCATTGTAGGCTGGTTCAGGACTAGCCCCACTGGTTCAGTGCAACATGAAGCCCCAAAGTTCTCTGTCTGGGACGGAGCGAGGATCCCAAGCTCGCTGGGCTCACGGGATGGTGGCAGGGAGGGGGGATGGAACACGACACTCACCCCAGGCTGTCCAGCCTATGGAACGAACAGAAGGTGCCCACTCATTCAGAACTCCAGAGTCCACCAAGCACTCAGGGAGTAGCAAGGCCTTTACAGGGCCGCAAAAATCTAAGTATTCTTCCCTTATGATTATCTTGTTTCCAAAACAGAAGGAATGGAAAGATGAACGAAATCATTAAATTAGGGTGTCTGTGAAAATGTTCCTACATGCTTAACAAAATAGTCAAACATCAAATGACTTGGTCAGTGAGCTTTTCTTTCTTTCTCTCAATGAATATATTCTGTTCTTAACCTCTGTTGTTCCTAAAATTCATCCTTTGATTTTAGAGATTACCAACTCGCAGAAATAGTAGGTTGGGAGTTTCATTCCCCTATCTCACTAACACTGATTTTTACGGAGTCCTAAACTGAAAAAAAAAAATTCAAGAGAAGCAGTTACTTATCTATTATAAACTCATTTTGCCTTCCAGGGGGAGAACCACCAGCAGCTCCTGAGATCCATGCCATGTTGGAATTTAGGACACTGGAAAACCAAGCAAGAAGCTCACCTCTCTGGTAAGTGGTGGGTGGTATGGCAGACTGCAGCCCTTCTAGGAGGAGAACAAGCAGCAGCTCCTGAGACCCGCACCATGTTGGAACTTAGGATGCTGGGAAACCAAGCAAGCACCTCCCTCCCTGGTAAGTGGCTACAATGTGGCAGACTGCGGCCCCTCCAGGGGGAGAACAACCAGTGTCTTCTGAGATCCAGGCCATGTTGGAACTTACAAAGCTGGGAAACCAAGCAACCAGCCTGCCTCCCTGCTAAGCAATAGTGAACCTACTGGTGCATGGCCTAAAGTCAAACATCCCACTTCCCTACCCCCCTCCTCCTATCGTCCCCCCCCCATTAGCAAATGGAAACCAGAAATCTACCCTCTCCTGGGAGGTTGACCATAGCAAATAAGGGAGACTTCCTTCTACCATCTCTTTGAAGACAAATATTATTATTACTGCTTTTGCTCTATTCTGATTAATGGTACTGCTCTATTCAATATTCTGTTTTTATAAGTTCTATAATGTTCTGTATTTCATTTTATTTTGATATATGTGATTTAAAGAACAATTATTGTAAAGATAATGAAATATACGGTGATACCTATTACTGTTATCCTGGTAACCTTCTGTGAAGTTCTGTACCAATTTCACTGTAAGATCTTAGTTGGCTTTATTCTGTGTTGTTCTGTTGTATTTTAATACTTTCCAAATAAAATTTAAAAAAATAAAAAACTATTTTTAAAATCTATAATTATCTGGGGAGATTTCTGTGGTCTGGCTTTTCCTGGGCTTGTTTTGCTCTGAATGCGTTTGGGGGTGATGACTCTGATACCTGAGGCTGAAGCTTTTCACAGCAAACTCTGTAACAGAGCTAAAACTTATCTGTGATTTTTGACCCATGTTTTATTCCTGGATAAATGAACTATAAATATCTATTCATGGACAAAATATGTTTTCCCTGTTCACTCCCTCTTGTTCATGGTATACTTTTCACAAAGTTCCTTCTCCACCTAGGACCTTTTTCACTCTGGTTGAATCTGACTCATCTAGGCTTTAATAAAAAAGTCTGCCTCCAGGATTCAGGTCCTGTTTTCTGGCATCAGTTATCTAAGGCTGATCAGGCTCCCAGTCTCCAAGGACAAGTTGATGGTGAGGTAATAAATAAATAAGACCAGCAATATAAGGCTTGGGGGTATTAAGGAAGGTCAAGACTCTCTGAGAGCTAAAACAAAGACTTCTCTGGAATTATGTAAGCTTAGTGGGTTTACAGGTCTCTGTGGTGACTGTTGCCATGGGGAGTTATATTTTCCACCTGCCAGCTGCCACTCATCAAGAAGGTTACTTAGGCCTGGAACAGACTCACAAGTAAATACATAAAACCAATTAGTTAATTTTAAAGCTCTATGCCACCTCAAAGTATTTTCCAACATTAACTGTAATTTCTTTTTAAATTATTTTTGGTTTTCTTTGGAAATCACTTTAAAAACTGTATTTGCTCCCATTTTATCTGCCATTAACTGTACTCAAATCTCTGGTGGTCCCTGAGTATCCATTCATGTTTAAGAACAGAATACCAAAGAAATCTATTGCAAGTTTTATTTTGTTTGTCTTTTTGAGACAGGGTCCTGATATGCAATTCAGGCTGGCCTTGGGCTCACTTTGTAGGCTAGGCTTTTCTCAAACTTGCAAGGATCCACCTGCCTCACCCTCCCAAGTGCTGGAATTATAGGAGTGTGCCACCATGCCCAGCTCTATTGCAAGTTGCATATCACTAGGGCTTGTTTTAAAGCAGAAATCCTGCTAGGGTTAGGGTTAGGGTTAGGGTTAGGGTAGCTATGTTGTTCTCTGCCACTACACTCAGCCAAATTATATGATTGGTCATCAAATTAAAACTTCTGTAAATGTCCTAAAAACAAGTTTGCTACATACAATTATGCTCACTACAAGATACCCACTGAACCATGGGCCTCAGATAAAGCTTACCTAGTTTTTGTGACTTCTGTTTGCTACCCTATAAAAAAAGACAAACTCTCTGTAATCAGCACCTCAGAGTCTAGATTACCCTTTTGGGGTCCATCTGTGTTAATAAAATTTCCTTTTTTCTCCTGAGCTCCTCTGGGTACTGTTGATTCAATTTTCCCACAACAGTTTACTCATCAATTGCTGACTTCCCTACAGAGTGATAAAGGCAGGGGAGCGGCAGCTGGCTCTTTTCTTGAAGAAGCTCTTAAATATCTATCTTTAGGTTTATTAGGACAATTGATTTCTGAGGGAAGGAATTTCTCATTCTGCTTTAAGATCAAAAATCAGGATTTGATAGGGTTAAAGGACTAGGGGATTGATAATTCCATCTTTGTCTTTTCTATTCTCCATTTTCAGCACAGTGCTTTGACTTCACCCTTATTTTTTCACTTCTGGATTCATTGCATTTCTGGTTTATTTTCCTTTTTTGGAGGTGGTTGTATGAGCCAGGGTTTCACTGTATAGTCTGTGCTGGCCTTGCACTCATTAAGTAGCTCAGGCTGGCCTCAAACTCAGAGTGATACTCCTGCCTCCGCCCCCTAAATGCTAAAGTTACAGATGTTGACCACTATGCTCAGCAAAAGATAGCATGCAAAAGATACTGTGCTTAATTTTTTCGTGAACAATACCTATAGTCTTTTGTCATAGAGGGAGAGATGTGCTACTTTGCAACCTAGTGATTGAAGACATTTGGAGATGAAGCTACAGCTGAACCTTATTTAGACATTTTTTTCAGCTCACATTTCAATATCTTTTTCAGAAGTATCTAGTTTACTTTCTGAACATTTCCAGATTTCTGGGGAATATTCATTGACTCATTTTTTGTTTATCTCTTTATTTAGCTGTTAGTTACTATTCATTTATACTTTTTCTAACTTTCAAGTGTGTATACAATCTTATTATTTTATCATTTTAATAGATACCTGTTCAATCTTCTATACCTTACACATTTCCCAAAATGATTTTTTATTTTTATTTAAAGAAAAAGCAAAACAGAAAAAAGGATAGAAATAATACAGAATTTCAAAAAACATTAACACTAAGAAATCATTAGTTGATAAATTACACGTTGTCATTTTAGAAATAATCATTTAAGGGTTTTTTTTTTTGTTTTTTGTTTTTTGTTTTTTTTGGTACTGGGGATTGAATTCATGACCTTGTGCTTGCAGGGCAGGCACTTATACTACTGAGCTAAACCCCTATCCCCCATTTTTTTGATACTGGGGATCGAACTCACAACCTCACAATCTGGCAAGTGCTTGAACCACTGAGCTAAATCCTCAGCCCCCCTAAAATAATTTTTAAAGTACACAGTTCCTCCTGAAATTGTGTCACCCTCCCATTTAAATATGTACTTTAACAGCTTTCTATAAGGGTTTACTTGAGTTAAGGGACATCTACATCTCTAACTTATAGTTATTCTTCTGAGCACATTATGCTCTAATTACAAAGATTTCTTTTTGCTCTACTTTGGTCATTTTTTTAGTTATTTTATGTGACCAAAATGTTCTTCCCCATGTTGGCACAAGGTTTGTTTATCTACACACTGTTGTCTTCAGAGCAAACTTTTTGACATTAATATTGTGTCTCTATAACCAATTTTATTGTCTTCATAACACTTACTATAATCAGTTTATTTACTTGTTTGTTTTCTGTGCCTCGTCAGAGGTAAGCTTCTAACAGTCTCAATTTTGCATATTTTGATTACTCTGCAGCTCCAGTTTTAAGCAGAATGCCTTTATAATAGGCATTCTTCATATACTTGTCAAATAAGAAAGACTGTGTGGTGGATTAGCTAATGGTCAGCTTTGTAATATCCAGCTAAACTGAATCAGTGTGATGTTGAGTATGGAAGGCCCACTTGAAGACTGTTTCCAACTGCATAAAAAGAGAACTGGAGAGTAAATGGCGTACTGTTAATTTTTCTGGAGAATCCTGTCATGCTGGGTTTCCTGATATAAATTTGGTTGTTCTCATCATCAAAGGAGCTCAGATCCTCGTTGGTGCTGAGAATGACTGAAGTTCACTTTATGGAGTTCTGGTCCTTAGTCTTCCTGGCTCCAGAGGGGAAGATCCTGTGTTGTTATTCTCCTAGAGAACCTTGTCATTCTGGTATTCCTGATATGAGCGCAACTGTTCTCATGGTAGGAGGAGCTTGGCTTCTAACTGTCACTGAGAATGGCTGAAACTCTGGATCTTGTTGTTGCTGAGATAGTTGCAATTCACCTTGAGAACTCTGGTCCTTACCTTGAGCTTGGTTTCCTGGCTCTAGTGAAAATCCCTGAGCCTGCTGGCACAGATCCTTCATCCCACTGGTACAGTCTTTCTAGCTTCCACTATAGACCTTTGGGCCTTCCCAGAGCAGATTCTTGATACAGACTTGCGTGAATCACGAGGGCTCTAGACCTCCAGTTGGACTTGTTAAGGACATTGGTATGGACTCTACGACTTCAGCTAGACTCGTGCAGAAATCGCCATTAGACCAAGGCCCTCAGCTGTATTCGTTGAGTCTCTCCATGCACATTTTACTCTCTGAGTAAATGTTGTAAAATAATCCTATAAACTATGTGTCCTGTATTAAATCTTTTGCCTGGTAAACCATGACTACAACAGACTGAGTGAAAAACAGAACAACAACTAAAATATCAGACTTAGTGGCAGATACAGGGTATCATAACCCTAAAGCTTTTGTAGAATGTAGGTTGGAACTTGACACTTTATAGCATTATAAACTGTATTGATACTAGAATAGGTGTTACTCAACCATTCCTACAGAATTAGTAATGTAAATACGACTTTGCCATAGTTTACAGGCATCTAAATTAGATAGAAATTAATATACAGTCAGGGAGGGTCTGGGCTATCAAAGAAGTCAGAAGAAAAATAAAGACACCAGAATTGTCAATATAGGTGCATCTGAGGAAGCCAAAGCCTCAGAATAAACATGCAACAACCTAGCTTACACGTGCAAGCGGTAACTAGGAATTATACTGTAATTGGGATCACCTGGCCCAATAAAAATCCAGACAGACATCACCCAAGTGGATGACCAGAACCTCCGAACTCATCCCTTCTCCAAAATGCCTTTATTCTTTCCATGGACTCTGCTACATGACTTGCTTCTCTATTGTATCTGTATTAGCTAAGTGGCTAAATTTGTAATCTAATTGTTTGATTACAGTTTGAGTCACATTGCACCTACCTCTTGATTTTGTATGCACCTTATGATTTTGCTCTATAAAATATTTTTAGAGAAGTCATCTTCAGGGCAGCCCACTTTCAGGTTCCTTCCTGTCTCTCAGAAGTTCTCTCAAAGAATCTTTCCTATACTAATCACCATTGTTCCTTAGAATCAAGACTTCAGTTTGCAGGATATGAACTCGATGTATCTGACATCTGGAAGACTGGAAATTATACTATCTTCTATATCACCAGGATCGATAAAATTTGCTCAGCTCGAGTCTTGAAATCTTAGACCTAGTTTTTTTGTTAGCAAATTCTGAGTCAAAACTCGAATGGAAGAATGGAAAAATGCAAACAGGTGGCATATGGGGGGGGGGGGCGTCACTAGAACCCCTAGAATACACACCAACTGAAACTAAAACTCCAACAAGGAACTAGAAGTGGGTCTGTGAATCCCAGAAGGCATTGTTGCTGGGGCTGTGATTCCTAGGACGGTGTACAACCAGTGACTCCCAGAATGCACGACAATCAGGACTGCGACTCGCGGGAGGGACAACTGGGCCAAGACTTCTAGGAAGCATATAACTAGGACTCAGTTCCCAGGACTGCAACTCCCAGAAAGCTCTACAGATGGAACTGAGACTCCCGAGACGTGACACAGCCAAGCCTGCCACTTTCAGAAAGCACCACAACCGAGACTGCGATTCCCAGAATGCACCCAAACGGACGGTGGGTGAGCAAGGCATGCTGGGATCTCTCCTCTTCCGGGGAAGGAAGGCGTGTTTTCTTGAATCTGTTGCCGGGGACTGAGGTTTCTTAGTCTCTAGTGCTTTTCTGAGTTAATTGTGAGTCCGTGGTATGTGGCGGGCTTGGCTGTAGTTCTCTAGGCTGGGAGGGAGATTGTACATCACGCACGTGCTCCGCTCCCTGTGAGGGAGACGCGGATCTGCAGCGGAGAACCGGAAGAGGAACGGAGGACGCCAGTGTGGCGGCCGCGGGCTCTCTCGGTCGGTAAGGACTGACGATGCCGGTCCTCAGCTTTGACTTAACGTCTAGGCTGGTTTTATCGCAGCTCAGAACGTGGGCTCAGAACTTCGCGGCATTCAGGCCCTGACCGCCTTCGCCCACCACGTTCCCAGCCAGGCGGGCGCCTCCGGCACCGTTCACCCCTCTCGGGTCGGCGGCCGCCTTCGTCCCCTCGCCTCCAGCCCTCGTCCACGGACTTCTTGCTCATCTGTCCCCATGAGCACCTTGTGTTTGCGTCCTGGCTACTGAAGATGAAACGGGCTCTTTTCCTTCTTTTACATTGCGGTAGACAGCATCTTTCTAAAAGCAGAGACTGTTTTCAATTGTGTGGAGAGAAAAAAGGAAGATGATAACATAGGGACGGTGTTGTAAAGTTAAATTTTATGAAGCCCTTAGTGTCTTTTTTTTCCTGCTTGTTTTTAAGTAGAGTACTAAGCTGAACTGTGATCTAGTAGGAAAGAGGTCGCCAGATTGTTTTAAAATTCTTAGTTACACCTTTAAATAAGTAGTCAAAGTGAATGGTGTAGTACAACTCATTTCATAGACCGGAAGTCAGAGAGAGGACATGTCTTACCTAACATTAAACCTGCGAGTGTGTATAAATCAGTCCTGTAGGAGAAAAGACTTGAGTTTTACCTCTCTCCTTTTATCCTTTGGGTTAAGAAACTGGTTGTGACCCATGACTGGGTCAGCCTTTTGTCTTCCATTGTTTTCTGCCTATAGTAATGTATTACAGCTACAGTTTCCTTATGTATAAAATAATACTACCTAAGTGATTTTGATACGTGTCAAGCTATTTAAATGTTTTAAGATGTATTTACTTAGTTTCCATTATAGTCAACTTTAAAGTTATGTATTTTAATAAATCAGTCTATAGATAGGTTTCTTTTGTTTTTCTTTTATTGGACTTTTTTTTACCTGGACAGTTTTCTAAACATAATTGTTTGCTATACCTCAGACCAGATGCACTTTTTGAAGTATTTTATTTTTAAAATGACTTGCTTTTATTACTAGTAGTATACCATGAAGGTTAAACCCAAGTATAAATATGAAATACATTTGTTTCATATACATTTGATACACATAGCCTGAAGGTAAATGAGGGTAAGTTGGAATCTACATTTGTGGCATTGAGTCAACACTCATAAACAACACTCATAAAATTTCAGCACTTTGGATTTTGGATTTGCAGGTTGGGGGCTCTCAGCCTGTAGGGAAAAGGAAAAGAAAGAGAAAAGAAAAAACTGAAAAGAAGGATAAAATGGAAAAAAAGCATTGTAAATATGAAGAGGAAAGGGGATTAAAAGGAAGGGGAAAGGAATGGGGAAAAAAGATGAATCAAGTTATATGTGCAGGTATGCATTTACTATAATGAATATGATCAATATGTATATCTAAACCAATAAACCTAGATTTATAAGTATTTTTTATATTGTGGAACACTAAGTACATTAAAAGTTTCCTCATCAAAATAATATAACCTTAAAAAATTACTACAGCCCTCAATACCAAAACATTCTCCTAAATCTGAAATATGTTTTACTTTAATTCTCATTTTGAACCTTTAAAAATTTGTGTTCTTTTTTAGCTACCATCCTTAATATGCTTCCCTGTGATATTTGTGGTGAAATGGTAACCTCAGAATCAGATATGAAGACTCACCTCCTAATTGTTCACATGGAAAATGAAGTTATATGTCCATTTTGCAAGTTGTCAGGTGTAAATTATGATGAAATGTGCTTTCATATTGAAACTGCACATTTTGAGCAGAATGCTCTAGAAAGTAATTTTGAGAGAGTAAACACAATACAGTATGGAACTTCAGATAACAAGGACAGTACTCTGCAGAGTACAATGGAAGCTTGTGCATCTAGTCGTCAAAAATGTCCAGCTCAAATCCCTGAGGATGGTACTTTAAAACATGAAGTTTTTTATTCAGAGACCTTCACTGGATCTAGAAAATTCCTGAAAAGTAGGGAAAACCAGTCTGATTTATCTGAAACAAAAAAGTCAACTTATGAAGCAATGTATGGTCCTCCTGAATGTCCATTCTGTGGAAAAATAGAAGAATGTAGTCAAGATATGGAAAATCATGTGAAAACAAAGCATGTCAGTCTTTTAGACCCACCATTAGAAGGTAAGGTGTTCATTATAAACTATTAAAAACAGTTTCAGTTTAACATGAAGTGTTTTTTAAAAGTTGGTTTGTAAATCAGAGTATTTTTAAATCCAGTTTATGTCTATATTGGTCATTTGCCGTAATTGTAATATAAAAATAAACATGACATAATTACAATGCAGATTTGAATTTTTAGGTAGGTTGAATATTTTCTGCCCAATTTCAAGAGGATATTCTTTTGCTTCCACCAGCCCAGTGCACTATCCTGGACTTTTACCTTTGTATTAGTGAGCTCTAGTTTGACCCATTATAATCAGACTACACTTTGATGACCAGTTCTTTGAACTTATTGAGGCTTGTTTTATGGCTCAAGATGTGGGTCAGTCTTGGTGCATAGTTCCCAAGAACTAAAAAACAGAGTATTCTGCTTTGATAGATAAAGTGTTCTACATATGACACATGACCATAAATTGTGGTGAACTTAAACTTTAAAAAAAGCTATACAGTGAATGGTATGTTGCCATTAATCCTAAAACTATTGCCCCTCACTTCAGGCACGTCATTTCAGCCATTTGTCAAGTTCCATAAAATTCTGTTGAAGTTAGTTGAAATTAGAATATCTCCACACTATCTCAGTTTATTTTGTCTTCATAATCTTTTCATTGCATTTGTATATGAACTTTATTTCCTTGTAGTATATAATTTCTATTGGTTTTGTGGTAATAAACTCTTTAAGACCTACATGTATTATACATTACAGGTTTTAATTAGCCCAAAGACTTGAGAGTGGTAGAGTAAAGATGTGAGGTAGAGGGTCAAGTAATTTAAAGGAGGGATGTTTGATGACAGACTCAAGGTGTAATTTTGTTATTCTGTGAATAAATTAGGATGAAGGTAAAGATTGTTGGAAGTGAAGTGAAGGAGTTACCTCTGTGGATACTGAAGTTGCTTAGAATGATCACAATGTAGCTGGGTTTGGTGGTACCTGTGTGTAATCCCAACATTTAGGAGGCCAAGGCAGGAGGATTGCTGCAAATGCAGAGCTAGCCTATACCAAGGCAAGCCAAACATAAGACCCTGTCTTGAAGACAAAAAACAATTCAAAAAAAAAAAAAAAATACAAACCAGACAAAAAATGATCACAGTGTAAGATTTAGGAAAAGATTTTGATGCAGCCACTGAAATCTTCAGTAAATGAAAGGAAGTATGAAGGATTTCAGAAAATATTAGCCACAAAGAAGGGATATGAAATGCTGTATTTTAGTAATATGAATTAGTAAAAAGAGCTTTTGAAGGATTGTGATTTGAAATGATGAAAAGCAAAAGAGATATGGTTTCTATTCTGGAGCACTAAATTATAAAAGAAAAATTTCTTCTGTGTTAAGGAAGTAGGCTGACTAAATTTTAGTAAATGCAACAAGGCAAAGTGAATATTTTGAGAAAATTAGAGATTATAGAGAAGGTGACTTATTATAGACTGATGGGGAGGCTGTTTTCAGAGTTCTTCAGGAAGTAAGCGATGAAGCTTGCGTCAAATTAGTGGATATACATACAGGTAACTGAAGACTGTTAGGACAGTTGCTAGCCAGTTAGAACGTCTTCATTGTTAGAACAGTGTTGGAACCTGTGTAACCCTGGGTGGCTGCCTTGGATGATGGCAGTTGACCTGTGAGGCTTAGATTTTTGATGGGTTAGAAAGTGTATATTGCTTCAAGGTGCTATGAAATACAGTGGTTCAAAGTAGCAAGAGAAGAATTCGCTTCTTGATCACCAAAGGCTCTGAGGCATTTTATAGTAGAGAATTTCTCTCCCATCCTATAGCATTATATATGAAAGCCACAGGCCTTTATGTCTTGTGGATGCTTTTGAGAATATTATCCCTGCCCCCTTTGGGAATATTTTGACTCACTTCCCTTTTTATTTTAGTGATGCAGTACTTTTTTTCCCCCTGTAATGGAAATTGAACCCAGAGGTACTCCTGAGTTGCATCTTCAACTCTTATTTCTTTGTTTCTTTGTTTTCTTTCTTTCTGTCTATCTGTGTATCCATCTGTCTGAGACAAGATCTTACTAAGTTTTTCAGGTGAGCTTGAATTTGTGATCCTTCTGTCTCAGCCTTCTGAGTTACTGGGATTGCAGGCTTATCTTGTGGTGCCCAGCTTGGTGGTTCCTTCACTGTAGCATTTCACATCTCTACTTCCAAACCAGGCCTCCATCCGTGGGTTGCTTGGTGCTTTTACCGTTTTGTAGCAGCTCTGGGCCCTATATCTATGTCAGAGTCTTCTAGTATTCCAGAGGCTCCACTCATGTTGAGGATAAACTGGCCCCATCTTCCTACAGTGCTATCTTATGACGCCATCTCTGATCAGCTCCAAGTGGGAGAAGTGAGCCCTATTCCCAGCTACATGCTGAGTACTTAAGTTTAGCATCTCTCCAGTTTGTTTAGTGGGTACCGAGAATTTGCCCCAAATCAATATCCATGTGCATTCCTACTCTTCATGTTGGTTTTCTTTTTCATCTTTTAAAATATTGACTACAGATCTCAATGTTTTATTATTACTTTGTTTTTGGAATGCTAAGAGGTTTGTGACTGTGCTTAGTCTTCTATTTGATACTACAAGTAGAAAAATAGCTTTTAAATTCAACTACCAAGAGCTTTTATTTGTATAAGGTTAGTAGGTAGTAGTCTAAAGACTTGTTTAAATCTACCTACACAGACCTTTTACCTGTATAGTAAAATTAGTAGTTGGTATATAGCGTTTAGCATATGGTAAAAATCTAAAAGTTAAAATAATCAACTTACCATTACTTCTGTCTCTGATGTAGACTGCAGTCAACCATTGTATGACTGTCCTATGTGTGGGCTCATCTGTACAAATTATCATATTCTCCAGGAACATGTTGACTTGCATTTAGAAGAAAGGCATTTTCAACAAGGTAAGGTTACAGTTCTAAATAAAAAAGTCTTGATTTAATTTTTACCCTTTATATATCTTACATACTTTATTTTTAGGTTATGTAGAGATCAAAAAGAAAATTTAAAATAACCTGTTCTTCAAGTAATTATTTTGTAGGTATAGCTTTTTCTTAGAAGTTATTTCACAAAAAGATTGGATAAATGTGGAGTTAAATTTCCAAGTAAAGAATATATGGTTCTGGATTTTGCTCTAAAGCAACAACATTTGGAACATACTAACACTTAAGATAATGATATTAGCATTTTGTGCAATTTTAAAAACTTTTTTTTGGCGGGGGGTGGTACCAGGAGTTGAACTCAGGACTTTGCATTTGCCAGGCAGGCGCTGTGCTGCTGAGCTATATCCTTGGCCCTTGAGCAGATTTGATTTACAAATCAGTGCCATCTGCTAGAAATGACTGCAGTTAGTATTTGACTAGCAAAAACTATTATACTAGGAAGCTGCCACATAGACAACATAATTTATTTTTGTCTTTTTGAGACAGGGTCTTGCTATGTGGTTCAGGGTGTCCATGGGCTCACTTTGTAGCCCATGCTGGTTTCGGACTTGTAATGATCCTTCTGCCTCAGTTTCTTGAGTGCTGGAATTATAAGGAGCATACCACTACACCCAACTGACAATGTAATTTTAAAGATGTATGTGAACTGTATAGCCTAACAGTCTCAATGCATTTCTAGCTGTTTGCCCCAACTTCTAAAACTACTAGTTCTCTGTTTTTCCTAATATTGGAATTAATTAATCATGTTACTTTAAAAGTGGAAGAATCCTATGTGAGTTTCACAAATCTACTGAAAAAGAATATAAAGTAGATCTTAAAAAGAAACAAATTTATTCTACTGTATTTCAGGGTTTTTTTTTTTAAACTCAGGGTTAGTGTTCAGTACCAGTGATCCTAGTGTAACTATCAGTGATCTTCCTTGCACAATATTACCTGCTCACTCAGCATAATCCCAAAATAGAATTATTGGAGCGGAGATGGAATAGTCCTCTTCTTGGTACTTTCCTACTGCCCATTCCAGTTGGTATGCTTTTCTCCTTTAGACATGACCATAAGAGGTATTATGGAAGGATAGCCCTGTTGAGGCGAAACATCTGGTAATTCCTACTCTGCTTATGATGAGCTCTGTATGGGTACATATGTTCTTACATAAGCCTGTAATCAGTAATGAGAAAAGGATATGGTCTGATCAGATCACTACAGATAGACTCAGTATATACTAAAAATTGGTTATAAATTGCATATCTGAAGAATAGAAGGGGTCACTGAATAGGAAAATGTAGCAGCAGCTGAAAGGTTTAAAAGAAAAAAGAATATTCTCTTAAGCCATTAAACCATCTGTTTGGGGGATTGTCACTCACCTGGATTAAGCAATGCCTCAGAATTAGTGAAGCATTATTTTCAGGTATGTCTGTGAGGTTGATTCCCTAGGACATTGACTTATATGACAGCAAACTGAGTGGGAATAATCTGGCTGTGGTGTGCATAGTCATTGTCCAACTAAGGCTGGATGGACCAGGAAAGCTAAGCAAGGGGCTCACTCTAGCTGGTGATTCTGCACTAAGGGGCCTTTTTATGATGACTTTGGATATCAAACTCCAGCTTCTTTGGCCTTTGGACTCTGGAGTTTGTACCATTGGCTCTTTTAGGGTTCTTGCACTGAGGTGTACATCCTTGCCCTCTCTTGTTATTGGCTTTTTGAACTTGGCCGTGGTACTAATTTCTTGTCCTCTCTGGCTGAAGGTAGACTGTCATGATTGTGTGAGCTAGTCCCCTAATTAATATCATCATATGCACATACATTTTTGTGTCTTTCTCTTTGTTTTTTTTTTTTTTGTTTGTTTGTTTGGTTTTTTTTTTTTTTTTGGTAGTGGGGATTGAACTCAGGACCTCGCACTTGTCAGGCAGGCACTTAAGCCACTGAGGTAAATCCCCGACCCTGTCTTTCTCTATTGGTTCTACTTTTTTTGCTGAATCCTAACACAGAGGTCAAGAGATAAGTAACTAAACAGAAGGTAACGGAGACAGAGAAAGAATGCAGACTAAGATACTGCAACATTATACAGTTTCAGACTAAATTGTAATGAAGTTATTAATACCCATACTTTGCAAATGTATATTTTTATGTTATGCCTGCTTTGGTACTTTCTGCTAATTGTATTAAACAGTACAGTACTGTAGTTATATGATCTATTGCAAATCAGTACTGCATGTAAGAGTTATATAAGTAAAAGCAAAGTTATCAAGTTGAAGTTTCCTTTGACCATTTCTTTGTTCTGAATATTATAACATACAAACTGTATACGGTTCCTCATTTAGTGACCAGCTCAATTAATGGCCTAGTCACAGGACCGGAACTTGTTTGTTAAATGAGGAGTGTTTGTATTTGTTGTTTGAATGGCGGTTAAACGGAGAAACAGTTCTGATCTTTGCCACATTGATACCGTATGGTTCTGTGACATCACAAACATAAATAAGTAACAAATATTAGACCTTATTTTAAGATATTTATTGACTGATAGGCTTTGACAATAGCAGTTATTTTATTCTGAACATTAAAAATGTTTAATAGGCATGGATAGAATTCAGTGTTCTGCTGATCTAGAATTGGCTCACCAGCTTCAACAGGAAGAAGACCGAAAGCAATCTGAAGAATCTAGACAAGAAATGGAGGAATTCAAGCAGCTGCAGGTAATGAGATTAGTTACAGTTATAACATTTTGAATTAGAGTTTTTATTTCTCAAATGTGCTTTTTTTTTTTGTCTTTTTCCTTTTTATTGGTACCAGGGATCAAACTCACGACTGCCTGCTTGCAAGGCAGGCGCTTGTGCCGCTGAGCTAAATCCCCAGTCCCTCAAATGTGCTTTTAAGACTGTATTATTAACTGTATTATTTTGTTCTAAAGTATTTGTGTATGCGTGCGTGTCTAACAGTTCATGGCCATAATTTATAAGTACTCATTGTGGTGAGATACTAGAATATAGTATAGTATCTCAAAATCTTCACAATAAATCCATGAAGAATACTCCCTTCCCATTTATTTATTAATGTATTTATTGGTACTGGGGATCAAACTTAAGACCTTTCACTTGCCAGGCAGGCCTGTGTCACTGAGCTATATCCCTGGCCCTCTCCTTCTCTGTAGATGAAGAAATAGAAACAGAATAGTTAAGTAATTTGGCCGGTTAGACAGTTACTAGGTGCTGAAACTTAGATTAAAACCTATATAAGTTGATAGGACAAATAAAAAAACTAAGCCCCAGTTCGTTCAGATACTTAGAAGTGAAATTTATACTTGGATTGATGTTTCCTGAGTTTTAAATTCTGCAGGTAATTTTTTTGTGCTGTTGGTTATTTCCTTTGCTGTATAGAAAAATCTTTCTAGGTTAATACAGTATTTGTAGATTTTGGGTATCATTTCTTGTGTAATTGGTGTTTTGCTTGGAAAGTCCTTACCTATGTCTATGTCTTTAAGAGTTTTACCTATTTTATCTTCGAGCAGATCTGGTTTTCTCCATGTATACTATAGGTCCACAATTTATGGACAGATTCCATTCTGGGAGAATGTTCTTAAGTCAGTTTCATTCATAATCTGACAAAGTGAACCTTATATAGTACATCTCTGAGTGTTCACAACTCAAATGTTTCTAAGTTCTAGACTATATCTAGTTTTCTATATCTAGACTATATCTAGGTCTTTGATCTGTTTTTCATTTGATTTTATTACAGGTTTAGAAATAAAGATCTAGATTCATTTTTCTACATTTGGATAACTATTTTTCCCAGCACCATTGTTAAAGAGGCTATTTTCAATCACGTGTTTTTGGCTCATTTTCCCAAATGTAGATGGTTAAAGGTACATGAAGTTTTGCACTGTGTCTGTTTTGTGCCTGTACCATGCTAGTTTTTGCTTTGTTTTGTATTTACTTTTTCATTAGTTTTTAAAAACCATCATTAAAGATTTCACTTTTAAAAGTATTCTTAGATTCATAGCAAAACTGAAAATAAGTTACAGAGATACCCCATATACCCCACTCCATACATAGGCATTTAAAGACTCTGCAGAGCTAAAAATATAGACTGAATTCTGTGCCCAAATGTATAACTAGTGAGTTTCCTAAAGAATGACCCAAGACTTCATTTCAGGGCAGTGAACAATGATACCAAATGCTGCTTTTCCATGATTGCATGCAGGATACAAATCCAGCTGCCTGCATCATGGCTTTCTTTTTGCTGTGTTCAGCTCTAAGAAAACAATGTTAGTCTCGTGAGGTCAAGGCCACACAGTCTCACCTGTTGAGAGGTTGTTTGTATACTTGGAAGGCTTGACATGTATAGTGCTAATTATCACTCAATTTGTTTCTTCTAAGTTCTCTTCAAACGTTTAAAGCTTTTAGTTTTTGAGTTCTTTGCTTTTGAGTGAAACTTCCAACCCTTTAGTGCCTGTGAGAGCTGTGGTTAAGGAACTGAACTTTTGAAGGTATTTTGCTGCCTTGTTTTCTTGTGTTTCTCTTGTTTTGGTGTTTAAAGATCAGTTAAGGAGGGAAAACTCTGCCATTGCTATGCAGAGCTCTTTAGTTACTGTCTTTGTTATTTTTCTCTCCTTGTTGAACCAAAATATCTGACACTCTAAGTTAAACAAAGAAAGGTCTATTTATCTTACAGTTTTTGGAAGTTGCAGTCCATACTCAGCTGGCTCCAAGGCAGAGTGATGTGGCTGAGGGGCAGCCAATCACGATGGCTGCAAATAGCAAGGGCAAAAGAGGGAAAGGCATACCTTTTTCCCTCTCATATATGGTATGCTAGTTACTCACTCCTGGATAGGTGCAGCACTTACATCACCAATCCCAACGCTAGACAAAGAACCAATCACAAATGCTAGATTCAGCTGCCTTCATGACTGCCTGGGGCTTGGGGGCCACCCAGACACAAACCATAACAGTTAATGTGACCTGACCTGATTTGTGTTTTGGTGTTTGTGTACCCATTCAGTCTACTCAGTGTCATAGTGTTAGTCCTGGTCACTATTTTCCAAAGAGCCAACAACTAGTTACATCAGCATCTACAGAACCAGTCAGATATCAATCAGATAATTTAAATCTTATTTTTACAAGTTCCTCTCTTTTTCAATAACCAGTGAAATAATACTGATGAGAAGTAGGCTGGGATGTAGAGTATGAGTATGACTGAAAGAATTAGGAGAAAAAAAAAATTCAGAAAGGACAAAGGAAACAGATAAACAGCAAATGAAAGTAGGAAAAGAAATAGGAATTTGGTGATGTTATTTTTATATCTTAAATGGTGGTGGGGAGCAAGGGGGTTTAAGAAGTTATTTATGGGGAATAAAAGAAGGGAGAAGAAAATATAATTGGAGATTGGGGAAGCTGTAAGAACAAACAGTGAACATGCTTAGAACAGTTGTGTTTGAATCTACCATACACATATTTTAGTTAAGATAGCCCTGACATATACATGAATGATACCATCTAAACTAACACACAAATTAATTCTCCATTTCACATATACAAACACATCCCATACATATAGCAGTTGAAAGGAGAAAAATTAAAAGATGAAGGAAAAACCACATACATACAAAAACTCAAAAGCACATTGTGTTCTCAGTCTTGTTAACATTGCAGTCAGAAGCGGAACACAGTACTCGTCCCTGGTGGTTTTGCCACAGTCTTCTGTGGTGGTAGCTGAGAGATTGATGTACCCACCAGGGCTGGAGCAGGCTTTCCCCAGTCATTTGCCCTATGCCTGCCAGGAAGGGAAGGGCCCTGTGTCATCTCTGCAGCCAACGCTGCTCCTGTGGTTATGACCAGTGTGAGGTTTTGCCATTTTATGATTGGACACCATCAGCCTTTAGAGGCCTATGCTATCTCTGCCCCTTTCCTCCTGTCACCCCTCTAGCTGTTCAGTTCAGCTCCTTTACTCTCAGTGCCCGCTGTGTGATCCTCTGACCCCACCTCTCCATCTAGCCACAGTGCAAGGGTGTGTAAGGCCTGGCCAGGAAGGAATGGAGCCTCTCTGCCAGGACTAGGTGGGTAATCTCAGAGCCTGGGTAGGGTGTGGCGTGCAATGATAGAGTGACCTCCCCAGCCAGGTACAACTCAGTCCCATAGGTCCCTCTGATACAGTTCAGGGCCTCTGGACCACCCCAGGTTCTAGGCTACCTTCCTTCCTCTCTAGGGCTCTGTCAAAACTCAGTCCTCATCTTCCAGGGATTCTCTGTCCTGTGCCTTCCTTGATGCCCTGATCCTTGGAGGCCCACTTGTGGCTCTTGTCCTTGTGGGAAGATTTGAGACAGGTGGGCCCCTGGTATGGCTATTAGGACTGGCAATAGTTGCAGCAGTTTGACCATAGCTGTCCAGCTGCTTCTCTCATGTGTTAGGTCCTGTCCCACAATGGCATTGGTCCTGTCCCTCAAGGCATAGAACCTGTCCCTCGTACCTGTCCATAATGGCTTAGATCCTAGCCCTCAATGGAGTAGGTTCTGGCCCTCAAGGGTATAGGACCTGTCTCTCCATGGAGGCGTAAGTCTTATCCACATGAGGTAGGTCCTTAGGATGACCTCTCACCTATTCCCCTGAATCTTGTCTGTGAGCCATTCCGAGATCAAAAGATAGCCCTGCTTTCTCTATACCCCTCACACTGGAATTCATCTGGTAGACTTTTAGTACCTTACCATGTTTGAGTTTTTGTTCCTCACCATCCCAAGTATCTGTACATCTTGGAGAGAGTACTAAGTGCTGCTGTCTCTAGCCCTCCGTGTGGTCTGTCCGTTGTAAACTATTAAAAATATCTGTGTGCATGCATAATGTAGTCTATGTGAAAGTGTATAAAACAAAATGTTTCCAGGAACTTTTCTAAGTAATAAACTTGTTCTAAGTTTCCATATCACTGATCTACGGGGACTTAAAGAGTAAGTCATTTGCTTTCATGTTTAATAGCAACAGTATGGTTTAGATGGGTCTGGAGGATATAAAGAACAGCAACTACGGAATATGGAAATAGAAGTAAATAGAGGAAGAATGCATCCAACTGAGTTTCACAGGAGAAAAGCTGACCTGATGGAATCCTTAGCTGTTGGTATTGATGATGGAAAAACAAAAACTTCTGGTAAGTGGTAAATTTGGAATCATAATTTTAATATATGTACAACCAAGTTTATATAATTTCATTTTATTTTGTGTTAAAATCAAATACATTGCAAGAGGCTTTATGTACTATGGATTAACATAATTCTATGTGTAATTGGGAGCTATTGTCTCTATTAGTAGCAAATTGTTCAGGATTTAGTGATCTGCAGCAGTATGTGTAATAAAATAGAGAGAGAAAAACATTTATTCAGCAGTTGAAGTTTTAGGTGCTTGGTGCTATAGAAACAGAGATAGAAGATACAAACAATGTCAATTCTCTGTAAAGGATAATATGGTAATTTAGAAAACTTGGATATAGTAACAAACAAGGGCATGGCTAAGGTAAGCAATAAGAGAATAAAGAAAAAGAATTGGTGGGATTTAGCTTTGGAACTTGTGCAAGGTTGACATTAGAAATGTATGACACCAATGTAAAAGGGTTCCTTTAGCCCTGAAAACTTCCCAACTTTATTTCTTGATAATGGCTATCTCTGGAGTAAGATGGAATCTCAGCATTGTTCTAATTTGCATTTTTCTTAAGACCCAGAGATATGAACACTTTTTCATGTATTTATTGGCCATTAAACAATATATTACAGGATAACGTGCATTCTCATGTTTGTAACAGTACAACTTAAACTAGCTAAATCTTGGAAGCAGCCTACATGTTGTTCATCAGTAGATGAATGGATAATGAAATGTGGTATATATTTTACATGTATACATAATTCATTCACAAAAAAGGATAAACTTGAATCATTTCTAGGAAAATGGATCCATCTTGATTATAGTATGAAGTGCAATAAAGTAGACATATAGACTTAAATAATGTATGAGTTCTCTAATATAAGAAAACTAAGGTAAAATCATACAAAGAACCCAGTATAAGAGAGATGGTAGGAACAAGGAGATCTTTTGCAGATGGAAAGGCAATACAGAGATGGAGGGAGGGAAGGGAAATAGCACTTAGAATTCAGATTTGTAATGTACATGTTAATTCCTCAGAGGTTTAATCAGTAAGGGTAGCAAACGTACACAGATTAAAAATTTAAAAATAAAAAAGTGTATGCCAACTATATAATGGTGATAGCAAATCTTCCTGTCTTTCAAATCTGTTTTTCTTCAGGAATTATTGAAGCACTTCATAGATACTATCAGAGTACTGCCACAGATGTGAGGCGTGTGTGGCTTTCTGCAGTGGTAGATCACTTTCATTCTTCTCTAGGTGACAAAAGTTGGGGTTGTGGTTACAGAAATTTCCAAATGCTACTTTCATCATTATTACAGAATGAGGCTTATGATGATTGCTTGAAAGGTATGTGAAACACAGATATAATGTATATGATTTGGGATGAATTAATATTTATCATGCATAATTAATAGCTAATAAAAGTACTATAGCTAATAAGATTTTTCTTTTCTCTGACTTTTTGAGACAGGATTTCACTATGAGTTCAGGCTGGCTTCAAACCTTCAAACTCACTTTGGAGCCCACGCTGGCTCCAAACTCGCAATGATCCTGCCTCAGCCTCCTGAGTGCTGGGATTGGAGGTGTGCATTACCACACCTGGGCTAGAAATTTCTTATTTATAAAATTTGAATTCTGGGTAGAGTGAGAGAAAATGATATAATAGAAGGCAGTAAAACTGTCTTGCAGGTTCCTCTAAAGTATGTAATAACTACTGAATGTTTGGTATTTTAGTAACTGTCCTATAATTTGTTTGCTCATATAATTTTAGGTATGTCAGTTCCTTGTATTCCAAAAATTCAGTCTATGATTGAAGATGCATGGAAAGAAGGTTTTGATCCTCAGGGGGCCTCTCAACTTAATAACAGGTTACAGGGAACAAAAACCTGGATTGGAGCATGTGAAGTATTTACCCTCCTGACTTCCCTGAGGGTCAAGTATGTACCTGAAAACCCCTAATTAATGTTATTGCCATATCTGGGAGACTTTATTTTTCTGAATTTTATGCTTATCAAACTGATAGTTAAAAATTAATGTAATTAACCCTGAAGAGCTTATGATGGAAACCAGCAATGATTTCTTATCTTAGGCTCTCACTTCTCTAAAGTCCTATTTTTCAGAGGCAACTGTCATTTTTCTTTTTAAGTGATGTGCTTTTTAGCCATTTCTTGGTTTATCAGTTTCAGGCATTGTCCTTTGCTTTTCTTTGTCTTCTGCCTCCTCACCCTCAATCCTCAACTCTTAATCTAATACGATTCAGTCAGTCTCTACTATTCTAAAATAGAGTTCACATTATAAATATTACTCTTTGCTGATTTTATTGCTTTTCCTGAAAAGCTTTTTAAAAAATTTTGTCAAGTAGACTAGGTATGGTGGCACACACCTGTAATCCAAGCACTCTGGAAGCTGAAGCAGGCAGATTGCTGTAAGTTCAAAGCCAGCCTAGGCTACAAAGTGACTTGAAGGCCAGCCTAAACAGTGTAGTGAAACCCTGACTCAAAAAAACAAAAACAAAATCGTTAATAACTATTTTTCATTTTTACTGTATGACTTAAATATTTCTTTTGAGTTACTTTCCTTTTTTTGTTTGTTCATTTTGTTACTTTTGAGATAGTCTTACTAATTAGTTCAGTCTTACCTTGAATTCATAGGGATCCTCTTGTCTCCGCCTCCCTAGTGCTGGGATTACAAGTGTGCACCACCATGCCCAGCTCTTATAAATTATTATTAAAGAAAGAAAAATTTCCTTCTAAAAGGCAAATACCTCCAGCTTCTTTCTTACTTCCATGGTTATTAATAATAACCCTGGCTATTAATAATACCCTGAATGTGTTTACTGTTAATAAGTTTACTGTTAATGTTAGTAATACCCTGAATGTGTTTACTACTTTCTATGTCTTCCTTTTGTTTTCTATATGAATTACACATTGTAGGGTACTGTTAAATATTCTAAATCTAAACATGCACTCCTACTGCTAACCCAAAAGTAGTGTTCTTACTTGAAAATAATTTATTCAGAAGTTTATTTGAGCACATAAACCTCAGTAATCAATGGTTGCAAACTATTCACAAGCTTGTGAGACTAAGGTTACCAACCACTGTAATTTGGACATTGGAAGATTTTGCTGCAAGAAAAACAAGGACAGATCATCTGTGCTACAAAGTGATAGAATTACTAAGTGATTTTGTACTTTACATTTTAAAAATAGTTATTGAATAGTACAAACAATGGGTCTGGTTGAAAAATTATTGTATGTTCAAAGATGATTTCCTCTTAAAGGAAGCATACTAGCATAGTTGGTATCAAAAAGGAAGTAGAGAGCTATATATAGATGTAGATATGCATTTTCTTAATCTTTACATGTACCCTTGTCTGTTACTGGAATTTGAGAAATTTATAGTGTTCAGATTATTTTTGAGATATGCCAATGGCTATTGGGAATTAAAATCAGAAGATTTTAGATACTTTAACAGCTGTGGCTCAAATTATATGCTGTTGACTTAAAAAAACAAGCCTGGTTCTCATTTAATATTCGATGACTTTTTTTTTTTTTGGTCTTTTTATCGGTACCGGGGATCGAACTCACGACTGCCTACTTGCAAGGCAGGCGCTTATGCCACTGAGCTAAATCTCCAGCCCTATTCAATGACTTTTAACATGTGAGAAAATATTTTGTAACCTGTAGATCAAAGCTTCATTGTGGTTATGTAAATAAATATTTCCTTCACAAAAATGATGATTTTTCAGGTTAATAATAAAATTTATGTTTGATATTTGTTCTTCCACCTTAGGAAAGTAATAGCTAGATAAATTTGGTTCATGTGTGTGTAAGAGAGAGAGAAAGATAGGTTTGTTTGCATTTTAAGAAATTTATTAGTATATGTTTGCAATACATAACATTTAATCATTTTGGAATTGCTCTATCTCACGTTGTTCACTTATACTACCTTTCCTAATACACATCTCTAATACTTCATCTGACTTTCTTCCCATCTGCAGAGTCTATCTCCCCATGTCCTACCATCTTTTCTTTTGCTCTTTAAATTATTTGTATTTGGATTCTCTGGTATGACAGAAACAGTACCATATTAAGCTTTCTATTAATTTCAGTTAGTACAGTGGCCTCAAGACTTAAGTTTTCCTACAAATTATGCAAAGTTATCCATCTTTATTGCTGAGTACATTGTGTGTATGAACCATATTTTCTTTATCCTCTAATGTGTGTTGATGAATGTACAGGCTGCTGCTGTGACATAACACTTGTTTTGCTAATTTATAAGGATTAGTATGCATGTATCAGTGTAACAGGACTTTGTTTTAGGAAGATACCAAGAAGAGGTAAAAGTCGGTCAAATGGAATTTATAGTTTTAGTTTTTTTGGCATGTCTCTTTATTTCCATAGTGATTATTAGTCTACATCCTACATCCTTACCAGAAATATAAAAAATTTCCTATTTCTCCTAAATTTCAGTGGCATTTGTTGTTTTGTGACTCCTTGACCATAGCCATTCTTATTGATATAAGGGGGAACCTCAGTATTGTTTTGATTATCGTATCTCTAATGGCCAAAGATGCTGAACGTTTTTTCATGTACTTACTGGCCATTTGTTCTTTTTTGTTCTTCTGTTTGTTTCAGTTGCCCATTCTTTGATTGGATCTTTTTATTTTGGGGAGATCTTATTTTTTGAGTTCTAATCTAGATACCACTCTTTGTCCAAGTAGTACCTGGCAAATTTTTTTCCTGTTTCAGAGTTTATCTCTTCACTGTCTTGGTGGTTTGCTTTGCTGTTGTGGCCTTTTAATTTGATATGATCCAATTCGTTGATTCTAGGTACAGCATTGTATCTAATGCAGTTGTAGTTTCATTCAGAAAATCCCTGCCTATGCCTGAATCTTCAAGTAGTTACTTATTTTTCTCCCAGCAGATTCAGTGCTTTTGTTTTTCTTTCAAGATCTTTGATTTCATTTTGATTTGATTATAGTGCAGGTAAGAGATACAGGCATAGATTCATTCTTTTACATGTGTATAGCCAGTTTTTCCAGCACCTTTTGTTAAAGACCCTATGGTTTTTCAGTGTGTGCTTTTGGCCTCGTTGTCAAAATGAAATAGCTAAAGGTGCTTGAGGTTTTTCCTGACTCCCCTGTTCTGTTCCATTGGTCAGCATGGTGGTTTTTCTGCCAGTACTGTGCTGTTTTGATTACTGTACATTTGTTGTATAATTCAGATCTGGGATTTTAATGCCTCCTTCATTCTCTTGCTCAGGAGTGCTCTGACTTGTCTGAGTCTCTTCTGGTTCCATATCAATTTTAGAATTACTTTTTCTAGCTCTGTGAAGGATGATAGTGGTATTTTGATTGGAATTGCTATATAATATTACCATTTTTGGTAATATGGCCCTTTTGACAATTTTTGTTCTGCCTATCCAAGAACAAAAAGTTTCTTCAGTCGCTTTTGTCAGGGCAATATACTTTTTATTATAGAGATTTTTCATTTTCTTGGTTAGGTAAATTCCTAGGTATTTAATTTTTTTAAGGGACCATGTTGTATAGGAGTTTAATCCTAAATTTTTGTGTGTTGATTTTGTATGCTGCCACTATGCTAAATTTATTACTTCTTAGGGTCTTTTGCTTGGGATTTATGAGTCTTCTGTGTAAAAGATCATGTCATCTGCAAATAAGGGAAGTTTGACATCTACCTTTCCTAATTGTACCTAATTTATTTCTTTCTCTTTACTTATTGCTTTAAAATTTTGATTACAGTATTGAGTAAGCATTGTAAGAGTGAACACCCTTATCTTCCTGATTTTAGAAGGAGGACTTTCAGTTTTTCCCAGTTTAGTATGTTTATGGAAGTGGGTTTTTCATAACTGGCTTTTATTGTTTGAGGTAAGGTCCTTTCCATCACAATTTCTTTTAATCATGAATGGATGTTACATATTGTCAGAGGTCTTTGTACCTATTTAAATGACTGTGTAATTTTTATCTATTTATGTGGTGTATTGATTTATATTTTTTTAATTGGTATTGCGAGAGTCTATTTCTGTAATATAGGCTGGCCTTGAACTCACTTTGTGGCCTTGAACTCATGGCAATCCTCTTGCCTCAGCTTCTAGAATGCTGGAATTACAGGTGTGTGCCACCATGCCTGCCCTGATTTATGTATATTGAACCATTTTTGCATCCTTGGGATTAAGCTGATTTGGTCATGGTGTAAGTATCTTATTGAGAATTTTTGCATCCATGTTCATTAAGAATACTGGTCTATTGTGTGTGGTTTATTTTATTTTATTTTGGAATCCTTGTCTGAGTATCAGGGTATATTGAAGGAATTCCTTTTCTGAGTATCAGGATATATTGAAGGAATGACTTTGGCAGTGTTTCTTCCCTTTAAGTTTAATTGATGAGTTTGAGGGTTTGAGGAGTACTGGCACTACTTCCATGAAGTTCTGGTAAAATTCAGTGGTGAACTGACTGGTTTTTTTCTTAATTGATGGAATTTTTATTATTACCTCTATTTCATTGCCTAGTGTTGATCTATTGAAGGTGTTTATATATTCTTCATTCAGCGTTGATAATTCATATGTGTCTAGAAATTTATTTCTTCTAGTTTCTATGATTTATTGGAACATGAGTTTTCAAAATAGTTTCTTATAATCATCTGGATTTCAGTGTTATCTTGTGGTTTTGCCTTTTGTCATCTCAAAGTATATTAATATGACTCTTGATAAGTTTAACAAGGTTTGTCAGTCTATGGTTTCAAAGAACCAACTCTGATTAATTGATCCCTTGTATTTTTATTTTATTGTCAATTTCATTAATTGCTTTTCTCTTACAATTTCTTTCAGGTTTTGAATTTGAATTGATCTTGTTTTTCTAGAACCTTAAGATGCATCATTAAGGTGTTTATTTTATATGGCCCAATTTTTTTAATGTGGGCATACACAAGTGTAATTGTACTCTTAGAACTGCTTTGATTGTGTTCTATAGATTTGAGTATGCTGTGCTGCCATTGTCACTGGGTTCCAGAAACTTCTGTTTCCTAATTTCTTCTGTGGCTATTGATCATTCAAGAGTACATTACTTAATCTTCATGCTGCATTATGGTAGTATGCAGGAGGTTTTGTATTTTATGCGTACTTTGTGGTCTAAGATATAGTCTATTTTAGACAAAGTCAGTGTATTACTGAAAAAAATTATACTTTATTGTACTCTCATTTGTGTATTGAAGTTCCCTACACCACTTGTGTTGATGATTATATAACCTTTAATGATCAGTAATATTTGTTTCATTGAATGGTGTGGGCTGGTATTTGGTACATGTATAATTAACAATTATATTTCCGGGGCTAGGGATTTAGCTCAGCGGCATATGCGCGTGCCTTGTAAGCAGCAGTCGTGAGTTCGATCCCTGGTACCGATAAAAAGGAAAAAGACAAAAAAACAATTATATTTCCTCCTGTTGCATTCTTTTTACCACAAAGTAGTAACCTTTATCTCCTTTGCTCAGTTTTTGCTTGATGTATACTTTGTTTGCCAGTAGGACAGCTACTTCTGCTTGCTTTCAGGCAATGCTTACATGGTATATAATTTTCCATTCTTTTGCTTTCAGTTTTTGTGCTTCTTTGTGGATGAAGTATCTCTTCTGGGGAACACATAGTTGGATTTTGTTCTTTGATCCTGTCTGTCAATCTGTGTCTTTTGATTGAAGAGTTACTATTGAAAGTTATCACCTGAATCCTGTCATTATATTATTTTTTCATTGCTGATTCTTTCATTGTTTTCCTTTGTTGAACTATTGTCATTTTACATCTATTTTGTTTTAGTACTGTTGTGATAATACTCTGTCTAGGATTCCTTTTAATACTTTTTTCAATGCTGGTTTCATGGTCATTTCTTAAGTGCTCTTGGAATGTCTTTTATTCTTATCAATTTTGAAAGATAGTTTTGTTGAATATGTTAGTCTTTGTTGTATTTTTATTTTGGGGTTTGAGAAATTTTGCTTAAAGTTCTCCTAGTCTTTCAGCATTGTGTTGAAAAATTAACTTTTACTATCTTGCCTATACGTTACTTCATTTTTTATTATTTGGCCTTTTTGAGACAGGGTCTTGCTGTGCAATTTGGGCTGGCTTTGTAGCCCAGGCTGCTCTCAAACTTGCAGTGATCCTCTTGCCTTGGCCTCCCAACTCTTGGGATTATAGGCATGTACAATCACACCTGGATTTGTTCATTCTTCCTTTCTTTTCTTTTCTTTTTCTTTTTCTTTTTTCTTTTTTCTTTTTTTTTTTTTTTTTTTTGGCACTGGAAAGCAAACTCAGAACCTTGTGCTTCTTAAACAGGTGCAGTATTGCTCATCTATATCCCTAGCTACTTCATGGGGTTTTTAAATTTAATTTTAGTATTCTTTTTGCTGAATTCCTGAGATTTTTAAACTTAACCACTACGATGTATATCACCATCCACAGGTCCGACCATACATCATTCATGTAATTTAAAACTTGCTTTAACGGGTTCAGCTTCTTTGTAGTAACCCAAAAAGATTGAAAACAAATTAGGCTGGATGTTATAGCTGAGAGAAGGAAAAAAGAAGAAGGAAAGGAAGAGGATAGTTCAGAAAGAAATAAGGAGAAAAATGAGGTAACACTAAGTGAAAGAAAAGAGAGAACTTTTTTTTGCATTTTAAAATTTTTTTGGTAGGGCAAATCTCTTTTTATTTTATTTAGAGAAAGACTAAACAAAACAGAAAATGGGTAGAAATAACACATATGTTCAGAGAAAAAATAAACAGAAATCACTAGTTAATGTTAACATACTGTCCTTTTACAAATAGTTGTTCAAGATACAAAAGTGGAACATATAAAGTGGGAATTCAAACAGTGAGACTGCAAACACTTCTGTTCAACTATCCAACAAAAACTTAGTAATATGGTTTTCAGTCCTATACACTTAAACATACATGCAGTTTATCCATATCTTTATTTATGTTGGGATTAAACAAACTAAAGCAGGCTAAAGTCATTCTGAACAAAGAATGATAGTAGTGCTGGATGTCATATCATGACACTCTGGGATCAGTACTGGATACTGTAGTGTCTTTTTTAAAAATTTTTATTAAAAGAAAGACTGAAGAAAACAGAAAACAGGCACAAATAAATCACTAGTTGATGATTACAGATTGTCCTCTTACAAATAGTTATTCAAGATACTAAAGTGGAGCATATAAAGTGGGGATTCAAACAGTGAGACTGCAACCAGTTGTGTTCAACTAGCCAACAAAAACTTAGAAATGTGATTATCAGTCCTATACACTTAAACATATATGCAGTTATCCATATCTTCAATTATGTTGAGATTGAACAAACACAAGCAGGCTAATATCACTCTGAACAAAGAATAATACTATTACTGAATGTCACATTATGACACTCCAGGATCAGCACTGGTACTTTAGTGTCTCTTTTTCTTCAAAGAATTGGTTCATTTCATCATGTGTCATAAGATCAGTTCTCATAATCTGGTTATAGATTCTACACATGTATGAGTCTTAACATGTATTTCTAACCTTTCTGTATTAGAGGGAGAAACAAAAAAGCAAGACAAAACAAAACCAAAAAAAGACATATAAAATGGTTGTACAAGGAGTTCTACCATAGTTCCTGTGCTGTCTCTTGTTATCTTCAATAGAATTGACTATATCATCAGAAATAATATAATTAAATATATCAGTACATAACAGTACTAATAAAAACAGAACTTTCTATATAGTATAAAACTTTTTTAAAAAGGCAGTAATCAAACCAGAATGTGTATCGTAGAGTGTTGTCATCTTCTGTGTAGTTGCCTATACTCTCAGACTTGATATTACCAATTATATCAGTTTTGCATAATATCTTTCAATACCAAACAGCAATCAAACAAACTAGATTTAACTAAGATCAGTCATGATAAAACAGTATAAGTCATACAGGGCTCTAGATTAAGATAATAGGAAATTAAAGATGATTACTGTGCTGTATCCTGATGTTTTTGGGATAGCTGTCTGTGCCCTCAAATGTAATGTAAGCAGACAAACTGGGACAGAAGAAAATCCATCAAAAAAAATTTTAAAAAAAGAATAAAATCTAAGCAGAGTGGTGCGAGTAATGTGAGTTTAAAAACCTAATACACTATTAACAGATCTTTTGCCATCTTCTTTAAGACTCTCCCTCCCCTTTCACTTCCCCAGGGAACACTGTGCATTTTTGGGTCTGACAAGATCCTTGGTTTTAAATTAGGTGGGTGGGGGACCAACCTGCTATTTATGTAAGTGGTTCTGAACCTTCTCTCTCCTGGACTTGATCTCTAATTGTATTCCTTTACCTATTAAAGCCTGTCTTTGCAACCTATCCACAAATATGGGTCTAGTTGCCCCTATTACTCTCTGGTTCTCTGTCACATAGAGCATTGTTCTCTCATATTTGATTTTCAGTCCATGTACTCTTGTCATGTTAATTACATTTCCTATAAATAGCATTTCGGTGGACCCTGCCTTCTGATCTACTCTATGTGTGGGTTTTTTTTTTTTTTAATTTTATTTAAGAAGAAAAAAAAACACACAAAAAGGGTACGAGTTATACAGAATTTCAGAAAAAATAAACAGTAGGAAATCACTAGTTAATAGATTACATATTGTCATCTTAGACATAGTTGTTCAAGTTACAAAATTAAAGCATATAAAGTGGACATTCAAACGGTGAGACTGCAAACAGTTCTGTTCAGTGATCCAACAAAACTCAGGAATATGGTTATCTATCTTACACACTTAAATATACATGCAGTTATATCCGTTAGAGCACTTTCTTTTCCTCTATTTTATACAATGACAGTTACACATTTTGGGTTTATTATTCCAACAGTTCTTATTACTTTTTTTTGAAGAGAATAAAACCAAATGTGACATAACAAAACTGAGTCAGTCAAATCAAAAGGATGGACGTAATACATACCGTAAAAACAAAATACAAGGTGATCAACAATGGTTACCATAATACCTCTTGCTATCTTAAAGAGTCGTCTATATCATCAGTTATAAAAAAATTGAACAAAACAGTAAAGCACAAACCCAATAAAACCAAAACATTGGACACATTACAGAACTTCAAAAGAAGATAATAATCAAATCAGGATCGGCATCATAATGAATTTTATTGTCTTCACAGTTGTTGCCTATACTCACAAACTTGGTAGTATCAAGCAAAACAGAGTAGAGGAAAATCAGTCGAAGCAAGATGGTGAGAGCAAATACAGGGTTTCAAATCAAGTTAATAGGAAATCAAAGTGGGTTACTATAATATATCTTACTATTTTTAATTTATTTTTCCCTTAAAAAGATAAAAATAAAAAAGTAAATAATAAAAAAGGAGATTGAGGTAAAAGAGGGCATAACAACAAAACAGCACATGTCAAAATATAACGATTTAAGCAAAATAGTGTTTGACCACAAGATATCCCGACATAAAAGTAGTTACCATAGTGTCTCTTGCCTTGAAATCTTTGAGTATAACTTTGTATACTGTAGCATCAAACATATCAAGACAATGTAAAACCACTCAAGTGAATGACAGTATTAGTTGATTTAGAATCAACTAACAGAAAATGAACAATGGTGTCTGTATAGTCTCCTTGTTTATAACAGTTCTTGTTTATATTATCACATATAATAAAATCCAATAAGATACAACATGTTAAGACCAATGGAGACAGAAGAACAAAAGCTTGATGGGACTTCAAAACAAGGTGATATTAAATCAGCACTAGCTATTATGATGTCTTGTTTTCTCCAAAATAGCTGTTCCTACCATCCAATCTTCTCTGCCTCATTTCTGTTGAGCTCTTTTTCTGTCATTAGTTCTCAGTTTCGCTTCTTCATTTTGCTTTCTGCTCCATTATTGTGGCCTTTCTGCCACAGTTTCTGGAATCTTGGTATTTTTCTCTTTTAGAATGTCCTGCATTATTACCTATAGAGTTGAATTGGTGGTTGTGCATTCCCCCAGTTCCTCTTTATCCTGGAAGCACCTTGTTTCTCCATTACTTTCTAGGGACAGTTGTACAGGATATATCAATCATGGCTGGAGGTTATTGTCTTTCAAAGGTTGAATTATTTTGCCCCACACCCTTCATGATTTGATGGTTTGTGCTGAGAAGTCCGCTATAATTCTGATGGGTGTTCCCTTGTAAGTGATCTGTTTCTTGTCTCTGATGGCTTTTAATATTCTGTTCTTATATTGGATTTCTGGAATTTTGATTATTATATGCCTGGGTGTAGTTCTGCTTGGGTTGTAGGTGGCTAGGGTCCTGTATGCCTCATAGATCTGAGTATCTTTACCTTTTCCCATATTAGGGAAGTTCTCCTTGATTATTTCTATGAATAGCCTTTGCAGTTCATTTGTTTGTATCCCTGCTTCTTCTTTACATTCTTAATTCTTAAGTTATAGAGCCTCTTTATCATCTTCTAGCCTTTGTATTGTTACTGCTTGTTTCCTTATTATTTTTAAGAAGGTTTTCATTTCATGCTCCCACATTACAAATCTGTCCTCCAGTTTAGATAATCTCTCCTTACTTTCTTTCAAGCTGTTATGCTAGCTTTCAATAGAGTTTTTATAGTTTCCTGGTAATCTCTTTGAACCTGCTTCACATAGCCTATGTTTTCTCTATTTTCTCCATCAAACAACTCTCCCCTTTTTTTCTGTTGTACCATTCCACCATCTGTTTTTTTCTTAGGCGGTGCTTAGCATTTCTCTAACTATTCCACTTATATCTTGATTTACTTGGTTAAATACTTCACTTCTGAACTCATCTACAAGGTCCCAGATATTTCGCTTTATGTCTACTGGTGCCATGCCTGATACTGCATGTTTTCTCTCCTCATTCTCCTTTGCATTTACCTTTCCCAGATCAGTGTTCTCAGGATTGGGGACTGAGGACCCTTTCTTGTTGCTCCCTCTTCCCATACTTTTTTTTCCTTCCATACAAGCGTATATATGAGGCCCAGTTTCTTTTTTTGTCGGTTGTAGTTCGTTTGAATTGTGCTGGCTAGGTGTTCCTGCCCACTGCATTTGGGCAGGAATCCCATTGTACTAGGGAGACAAAGACCTGGGCAGCCTATGCTGGGCCTGCGCCTCCAGGTCAGTCAGCCTGCTGAAGGCTTCACTGCATTATGGTGCACTGCCAGGCACAGGGACCTGATTTGGGCAAGCCTACTGGGTCATAGTCCACGGCATCACCCAGGTCAAGCGCTCTCCACCAATCCCACTTGAGAGGGCAATATGTGACTGAAGTCACTGCAGCATCCTGTTCTGGCTAGTCTACCTGGTCCCAGAGTGTCCTCTGTTGGAGCCTCCTAGTCTATGGAAGGGTCCCCATTCCTCTTGTTCACCACAGGTCGATGCAGGGCTCCCTGCCAGCTCTGCTCTCAATTCGGCTCGCCAATACCCGCCCTCAGAGCTTTCGCATTTCTATCCCAGCTGTGCCAATTCAGATGAAGCAGTGGTGGCAGGAAATTCAAGCCGCAGGTTACAGAGGCACAGGTTCCAGCTTTGGCACTGAAACTTTAGCTGTTCCAGTCATAGCACTGGGATTGCATTTCCAGTTGGTTTCTCTCAGCTTAGTTCATTCCTGGGTCAGCAGGGTATATCTCCCCCTGCTTAGGACTCCCCACACTGTACCATTCCTGGAATCTAAGCTAGCTATCTCAGAGAGCCTCCATAGTTGCTGTTATCTATCTGCCATGTTCTCCCAGAAGTGAAGCCAGGTGGTAGAGGTATTTCTGTGGTAGAGTTTTGTTTGTCTTTTCATTGTACTTCACACAGGAATTTATTTCTGCTGTTATTAATAATCTCTTGAAAAGATAAACAGTTGATGTTGAAAATCATGTTTATTCTACACCCATTGCATATTAAAAGCTTTTATTTAAAAAATGAAAATGAGATTATTTTTAGCACTTAAAAGTGAGTGGTGAACTGTAAAATATTTAGAGCTTACAAAGATTTCACCAGAGGCGAAGAACAAAGAGTCAGGATACAGATTTAAGGGGAAAGGGAAGTGAAGAGCAAAGTCTCTTTGTTATTATGCTCCATCAGGTTTTACTTTTCAGTTGTAATGGATACAGTAAAAATTTTCACTCAGAAATACCATTTATTAGTAAATATTTCATATATACAATGAGATAAATCAAGAATACTCAAAACTGGGTGTGGTGATGCACACCTATAATCTCAGCACTTGGGAGGCTGAGGCAGGAGGATTGCTTCAAATTTAAGGCTAGTCTGTACTACACAATAAAACTGTATCTCAAAAAGAAAAAAAATGCTCATGCAAACATTGTATAATAGCAAAAAGTTAGAAAACCAGACAATAGATAAATAATGAATTAAAAAAGTAGAAGACTAGCCAGGGGTGGTGGCATATGCCTATAATTTCAGCGCTCAGGGGGCTGAAGCCAGAGGATCAATCACCTTGAGTTGGAGGCCAGCCTGGGCTACCTAGTGAGTTCAAGGCCTATATGGTGAGACCCTGTCTCAAACAACAAAAATAGAAGACTAAAAAAGCGAGTAAAAGTGTGTGAAGTAGTGCAACAGACAAAAACATAGATACATTTCAAAGACAATATTGATCAAGTCAAACGTCTATCGTCAGGTTAAGTACTACTGGTCTACCACATGTAGGGAGCCACTGAAGGTGGAAATTGACATCTGTGGAAGCCTGCCAGCCAGGTCTGAGAACAAAGACCATCCAGGATAAGTCACAAAAGAAGTAACTCCAACTCCCAAAAATCGGGCCCTTGGTTTGCCATACATGTAGATTACTCAGCAATGGAATGTCATGTGATTTTGCTAAATAAATGCCTCTATTGGGGGGGGAGCAGTTCCTTTCCTCCTATCCAGAGAGTTAGGGCTCCCCTTGACTCCAGCTTTCCTCTATTTATTTTTTTCATCATCTTATAGTTCATCACCCCCAGAACCTTAAGAGCTGTGTGGATTGTGGTATACGGTGCCTAAAACATAGATAGAATAACACATAAGGGTGAGAGAACATTTCTCATGTGTGTGCAGCAAGGGGGATAAGTGCACTAGTGATGGTCAATAGTGATCCCTGGAATATATTGATACTGGCTTATCAGGTATGAAAACTGGGCCACATTGAATAAAGGAGTTTCTCTAGAGCCAGTTATAAACAAGCCTGTGAAAAACAGCAACAACAAAGAGGTGTGTTGATTTTATCAGTTGTTTAATTATAGAACAAACAATTCTAAAGAATCATAGGCCTCTATGGAACTGTTTGTTTATACTTGATTACAGTATTTACCTTTCTTTTGTGGATTTTGATTAGGAATATCTTAATGATTGCAAACTTGATGAGACAGCCATAAAGAAATGCTCTGTGCAAAATCAAGTCCCGAACAGGAAAAATATGGTGGAATAAGTGGAACTCCAATAAAGTTTAGGCTCTCTGACTTTGCTCTATTAGACAAGGAAGCAGCACTGAGGTACAAAAGGGACCTTTCCCTATTAGAGAAGTGTTTAACTGAGTCACAAGCAGCAATCCCCACATTTTCAGCCCAGAGAACTTTTTGCTGAGTCACAGATTGGAACTTCTATCTTTTCTCTATCTACTTTGCAAATAGCAGTAAAAAGACCCAGACAGGTAGGGAAGTACATGGAGGTTTTCAATATATCTACTCTTACTGAACTTCAGATTCCCAATAATCCAGGAAACTCCTAGTAGGGCTTGCCTCAGCTCCCCGAATTATGGAGGTATTCACCTGAATTTCTCCCCAGACCCACGCTCTGCCAGCAAGAACATTTCTGATCTCTGGTAAACAACAAAAGACAGTGGAGGTTGAGACCTTAGTCCCTCCTCCAGATTCATACTAACTCTTGAAAAGGGACATCAAGTTATTCCTGCTGGAGTTTATGGGCCTCTGCCCCAAAGAACAGTAGGACTCCTATTACATTGCTGCAGTCTCACTTTAAAAGATCTCCAGGTTTTGCCTGGTATCATTGATACTGATTGTACAGAGGAAATCAAGGTTATGGTTCAGTCTACTCAAAACACTGTTCAAATCACCGTGGATTCTCATATTGCTCAGTTGGTTATTATTTCGTTAACAAAGATTAGAAAATCTATTAACAAGGAAAGGGTATTCAAGGGTTTTGGGTCTTCTGATACTTATAGGGTTCAACAGATTAAACAGAATTCTCCCAAGAGGAAATTGATAATTGAAGGAAAAGCATTAAAGGACTTTTAGACACAGGAGCAAATGTTTCTGTTATTGCCCAATGCCACTGACCTCTGGATGTAACAACTACAGATCTACAGGGGACGGGCAGTGTTTCTCATCCTGGTAGAAGCACTAAATTATTAACCTGGAGGGGATGTAGGTCATTCAGGACATTTCTTACCTTAAGTCTTCCCTCAGTCAATTTATGGGGTCATGATGTATTACAGGATATAGGACATTTCTGTTTAGCCCCAACTCTTTGGGGACTCTTTAGATGTTGTAACAAGGTTTTCTCCCCCACTCAAGGATTTAGTAAATATTATCAAGGAAGGGGAGTACTCCTCACTCAGGAGAAGCTTGTAGCAGCTCATTCACCAGTTAATAAACATAAAAGTGGTATATCTAGACTAGCCTTTGAAATATTCCAACTTTCATAATAAAAGAAGAAGTCAGAAAAATAGACTATTATAAGATTTCTAGGATGCTAATCAAACCATGAAACTTATGGTAGTACTTCAACCAAGATTGCCCAGTCCTGTAGCTATTCCTTTGTATTTTTCCCTCATTGCAATTGATTTAAAAGACTACTCTTTTACTATTCCCCTTCATCTTCAACATAAAAAGTGTTTTGCCTTTAGTGTACCCTCTGTTAATCATGAGATACCCTTTTTATATTTGGATTACCTCCATTAGCAAAGATATATTTTGCCCCAAACTGTTCATATTCAAATTAAGCATCTTGCAAATTTATCAGATTTTCAGACCTTACCTGGTAATATTGTCTCTACCCAGTTCTTAAGCTAACAACTCATGGTTTAGATACTTTCTTTGACATTCTCAAGGAGGATCCAGACCCACATTCCAAGGATACTTACGTCAAAGACTAAAGCCATGTTGGACAAAGTTAATCTGGCTCTCTCTAATGTCCAACTTTCTAGAGTTGACAAGTCTTTTCCAATGTTTTTAATTATTTTCCCAACTCAGTATATGCCCACTGGGATTCTTTGGCAGTCTCCGGGCTCTCTACGATGACTATATATGCCCCATACTCTGTACAAAACCATTACTCCATTTTGTGAGGCTGTGGCAGAACTTATCACATGTGCGTGAACATGTGCTATTCAGCTCTCTGATCACGAGGCACAAACTTTCATTATTCCCTTTTCTTCTGTTCAACAACAATGGCTATGACAGTTTTGAACCTCTTGGCAATTTGTGTTAGCTAACTTCCCTGGTGTTAGTGATTGTTATCCTCCAGGCCACAGCCAGAGCACAACAGAGCCACCTCCCATGGAGCCACGTCCTGTGGCCTGCCCACCAGCCAGCCATGCCCATAGCCTCAAGGCAGTGAAGCGGTAGCTGCAGCCACGGTGGGAATAGCAAGTGGCAAGTGAGAACCCTGGGACCTGAATGCAAAAGGCAGTGTTTTCTCTGTACTCAAGACTCTTACCACGGAACTTCTTTATGATCCTCAGGTCTAAAAATTGTTAAATATCTTCTCAATTTAAATTACAAAAAGAGTGAGCTTATGTCATGCAGACTTCACTTGATAGTATATACTATTATATTAGCCTTTTTTTTTTTTTTTTGTCTTTTTCGGTACCAGGGATGGAACTCACGACTACCTGCTTGCAAGGCAGGTGCTTATGCCACTGAGCTAAATCCCCAGCCCCTATATTACCCTTTTAAATTCTAATAAAGTTGGAACTATCATGACAGAAAGACAATGCAATCAAATAAAGGCTAAAAAGAGTCTACTGGGGAGGTCTTCATACTGAATAATAAAAGCACCCAATGCAGTGCTAATTTGGGGTTGAGGGTATGCTTATGTTTTTCCAGGAAATGCTGAATGGCCTCTCTGGGTGCCAGAGCATGTTGTCTGTAGTATCATGGACCCAAACCCAGAGAAAGAGTTGGTTCCACCTCTTGAGAAGCAAGTGCTCAATCCTATGACAGTGATGCCTCAGAGACCACACCAACCAATAGAAAAGAATGAAGCTAAAACCAGCCTTAATTGACCCAGGATGCCCAGGCAGTGGTAACCAAAATAAAATCAAAGATCTAAATAGGTGATACTGTTACTGGTCATTGAGTTAGATAGACATATTATCAGTCAGACAGGGCTAGGTTCTTGAAGGAGCCAGTGCAGAAGACTAGATGCTTTGCAAACTGTGGGGGAGATAGATGCTTCCCGCTGTGGGTCAAGAAGCAAGACAAAAGATAAAGCAAATACACGAGTCACAAGGATTGATATTCTAAGCAGTTCTTTATCTCTCTAAGGAAGCCCGGAATCACTGTCCAAACCCCTTTAGGAAGAATCACTGCTCTGTATGCATGCCCACTTGCTACATGACTCCTTCCCCATTTGTCCCCGATTTAACCTGAGCAATTAATCATATTGGTTGACTATAGTTCTGTCCCACCTCATGCCCACCTTGTGAGTTCTCATGTTTTCCCCACCTTAGACCTGCCTAACCTCATGATTTAACTCTATTTGTTGTTGTTGTTTTCTTTTTTTGGTATGGGGGATCAAACTCATGACCTTGAGCTTCCCAGGCAAGCAGCATGGCCCAGGCCAAGCACTCCCCACTAGTCCCACTTGGGAGGGGAATATGTGACTAAAGTCATTGCAGAGTCCTCTTCTGGGTAGTCTGTCCTGTCCCAGAATGTCCTCTGTTGGACCTTCCTAGTCTATGGAAGGGTCACCGTTCTTCTCACTCAACACAGATCAATGCATGGCTCCCCGCCTGTCCTGCTCTGAACTCTGTTTGCCAATTCTCGCTCTCAGATGTTTCACGTCTCTGTCCCTGCTGATTCAGACGCAATGGTGGCGGCAGGAAGTTCAAATCACGGGTTCCAGCTTCAGTGCTGAGATTTTATCTGTTCCGGTTATAGCACTGGGAATTCATGTCTAGTTGGTTTCTCTCAACATAGTTCGTTCCTGGGTTGGCACGGTATGTCTCCCCTTGCTTAGGACTCCTCACCACACCATTCCTGGATTCTAAGGTGGCTATCTCAGAGAGCCTCCATAGCTGCTGTTATCTATCTGCCATGTTCTCCCGAAAGTCTCTCCTTTTTTTTTTTAACTTAATGTGTCAAAGCCATCTATATTAGAGATTATAGCCAACCTTCTCTGCCTCATTTCTGTTATGGTCTTCTTTTGCCATTAGTTGTCTGCTTATCTGCATTCTGTTTTCTGCTCCATTCATTGAGGCTTCTCTGCTACTGTTCTTGGAATCCTAGTACTTTTCTCTCTCTAGGATGCCTTACAGTATTCTCTGTAGAGTTGGGTTGGTGGCTGCGAATTTCCCAAGTTCCTCTTTGTCTTGGAAGTATCTTGTTTCTCCATTCATTACTAGAGACAGTTTAGCAGGGTATATCAATCTGGGTTGGCGGTTATTTTCTTTCAGGGCTTGGAATATTTCGCTCCAGGCTCTTCTTTACTTGATGGTTTGTGTTGAGAAGTCTGCCATGATTCTGATGAGCCCTTCTTCATAGGTTATCTGTTCTTGTCTCTAACAGCTTTTAATATTCTGTTCTTATTGAATTTCTGGGATCTTGATTATTATATGCCTGAGTGTGGCTCTGTTTTGGTTGTAGGTGGCTGGAGTTGTGTATGCCTCATACATCAGAATATCATTTCCTTTTCCTATGTTTGGGAAGTTTTCCTTAATTATTTCTGTGAATAGCCTTTGCAGTTCCTTTGTTTTTAGCACTGCTTCTTCATTCATATTCTTTATTCTCAAGTTGTAGATCCTCTTGTTGTCTTCTAGCCTTTGTATTGTTACTGCTTGTTCCCTTGTTATTTTTAAAAAGTTTTTCCTTTCATAATCTCACACTGCAAAACTGTCCTCCACTTTGGATAATCTATCCTTAGTTTCTTTCAAGCAGATTTGCCATCTTTCCATAGTTTTTAATTTCCTGGTAATCTCTTTGAATGTGCTTCATGTATTCCATATTTTTTTTATATTCTTCATCAAATGGTTCTCTCCTTTGTTTTGAGTTCCCCCCTTCTTCCGTCTGTGTCCACTTGAGGGGTTCTTAGCAGCTCTTTTATTAATCTTCTTATATCTTGCTTTACTTGGCTAAATATTTCCCTTTTGAACTCATCTATGAGGGCCCGAAGATATCTCTTTATTTCCACCGGTGCCGTGTCTGATATTGCATGTTTGCTGTCCTCATTCTCCTTTGTATTTACCTGTTCTGGGTCAATGTTCTCAGTGTTGAGACCTGGGGACTTTTCTTGTTGCTTCCTCTTCCCATCTTTTTTGTTTCTTCCAAAAGACCCCAGTTTCTTTCTTTGTTGGTTACAATTATTCTGTAGCACGCTGGCTAGGTGACCCTTCCCACTGCGTTGTGCTAGTGAGTTGCAGACAGGAGCAGTGTATGCTGGCCCCTCCCTTCCAATCAGTCAAGCTGCTGAGGCCTGAGCTGTGTTACTGTGCACCGCTTCCCCTCCAGGTCTGTCAAACTTCTGAGGTTTCACTGCCTTAGTGTGCACCACTCTGTTGGGAATTGATTTCAGATAATCTATTGGGTCTCAGCCAGGTCTCATGACCCAGGCCTAGCTCACTCCACCAATCCCATTCGGGAAGGGAACAACTGACTGAAGTCACTGCTGCCCCTTGTACTTGTCAGTCCTGCCCGGTCCCAGATTGTCGTCCCTGGAGCCTCCCTTTCTGTGGAATGGCTCCACTCCCATCACTCACCTCAGGTCAATGCAGGCTCCCTGCCATCTCAGCTGTCTGGCTGGCTGGCCCCTGACCTCAATGTGACTGCACCTCTAGTGAGTCGAAGCGGCAGGACTTCGGACGACTTGACAAGTCACCCACTGTGGCGGGAGCACTGAATCTTTAGCTGTTCCAATAAGAGCACCGGGACTGTGTGTTTGATTGGTTCTTCTCATCTTAGTTTCTTCTTTGGATGAGAGAATTCATCTCCCTCTGTTTGGGGCTCCCCACACAGTTTTATGTTGAATTTTAAGTTAACTATCTCAGGGAGCCTCTGTAGCCAGCTGTTGTCTATCTGCCATCTTTCTGTAGGGCTTAATTTTTATTTTTATCAGTACATGCCTGTAGTATATAATGATTACATCCATGATGGGGCACTTACACATGTACATAACATAAATTCTTTTTCTAAAGTACCAATTCATTCTTATTCTCCATTTTATATATACAGATACCTTCCACATGTACCAGATGAAAGGAGAAAAAGAAATAAAGAATAAAAAATCATCACACACCTGCAAAAACAAAAGGGACTGTCAGTCCTCTTTATACAGTGCTCAGAGTTCAGCCAGGGTGCTCACAGATTGAAAAGCTTTGACTTACAGGGTGTCTAGACAACCACTGGACCTGTGTCTTCACCTCTGTCGGCCATGCTTTGCTTGGTTTGAGTTATGCTCCCATGGGCATGACTCACTGGAGGATTTTTTTGTTTTGTTTTGTTTTGTTTTGGTACTGAGGATTTAACTCACAACTACGCACTTGCCAAACAGGCACTTATGCCGCTGAGCTAAATCCCTGGCCCTCACTGGAGGTTTTTGCCTCTGTTGTGATCTAGCACCTTCAGGTGCTTGAGTTAGGGAGAGTGCAGTGTGGCTGGCTAAACACCCAGTCTTCTGCTGATTTCTGAGGCCTTCTTGATTTCTTACTGCTTCTGTCCAGTTATCCCTGCAGCTGCTTGTATATCCTCTTTCTGTACTATTCTGGTGTAGGGCTGGGGAGCCACGCTACCCCCTCCCTCTGGCCATGCTGTTCTCCAGTTCTACACCTGCACCAAATCTGCTGACCACACTTCAAAGGTTCCCTGTCCACCCCTTGAGCTCAATAGTGCCTAGGGCGTGCTGCTCATGGCTTCTACGTTGGGTGACAGGATTCCCATGTGGGCACCGAGGGGTGGGTGGGCAGAGTATCCCACAGCCACTCATCTTGACCTTGCTGGTGTTTAGGGCAAGGGTGGGGCAGTGCTCAAGTACTCCCTGGATCTCACTCATTACAGCCAGTGCCTACCCATGCAACTCACTTAGCTAAGGCTCTCAGGGTTATGTTCCAGGTTCCTTATCAGGACCATGCATTTGTTGTTTACGTTACCAAGAACCTGCCAGTCCTGAGTCCCTGAATGAGTATCTGGCCTTTACTTTCTTTAGTGCCCTGCTTAGTGAGTTGAGTGGCTTGCCTCTGCCTCTCCTAGTGTGAATGGAACCATGATGGATGGCATTGGATATTGGAATACTCAGCTCCTTCTTTGGGGCATTAGGTCCTTTCCCAAGAGTGCATGTTTGTCAGCCCTGGGTATAAGCAGTGCCAAGATCAGAAGATGCCCCAGCTTCCCTTTCTACCTACCACCATACTGGTGAAGGTTTTGATTGCCTTCATTCTATCTGTATTTCCCGGCACATCTTATGTTTCCCATACATGCCACTGCCTCTAATCAGCCATGATAAAACCAAATTTAGTTCTAAATTACAATTCTATTGTATTTGATAAGTTGTATCAATAAAAAATTTTGAAAATATACCCTAATTCATTTTGCCACTTTTTATAGGTGCCGTATTATTGATTTTCACAAGGCAACTGGTCCCTCGGGTACACACCCTCGCTTATTTGAATGGATATTGAACTATTATTCCTCAGAGCAGGGAGGGAATGCAAAGGTGCTATGCACGTCCAAACCTCCTATCTATCTCCAGCATCAAGGTTAGTATAACTCCTAGGTAAAAGCTTAAGACTCTGATAGGGATTCGATAGGGATGAAGGGAGTATTGTGACATTAACCTACCTTCCTGGATAATGAAGGATAGTATTGGATAGTATTCATGGCATCTTTGGGGTCTTGTGCACATGCTATTTTCTTTGTCTGGTTCACTGTTGTTTCATTGTTCATCCATTGCCTTCTTCATGACTCTATCCAGATGTCACTTTAAGCCTTCCCCTAACTCATTTTATTTAAAAGTTCTTATCATTAGCCCCACACCCCACCACTGGCAGGCATTTCCTTCACTTACCCTGTTGGTGGAGTGTCTACTCCTCTTTGAATATAAGCTCCATGAAAGCAGGCATATTGATCTGTTTGTTTTCTACCATATACCTTATTGCTGGAACCATGCTGGCTTATAGATACATGATAAATTTTGTTGAGTGGGTGATTTGCATTGACAAGAATAAAGAGAGTAATTGTTCAGGAATATAAGCCAGAGATTAAATCCTCCACATTGATTTTCTGGGGTATGTAATTTTAATGTCTGTTGATCTTTCTAATCCATCATTGTTTTTATTGTAGGATAGATAAATTTCAAGTACTTCCAGATGAGATAATTTGAATAAGAGACTAGAGAAGGAAAAGACATCAAGAAAGTCATAAAAATAAAATATGTGGTAGAGTAGAAGCAGATTTTTTTTGATAATGACTTTAATAATCAAAGTAAAATGAAGAGCAGGAAGTAAAACTAATTACTAATGTTTTAGAAGAGATCTCGGGGCTGGGGATTTAGCTCAGCAGCATAAGCACCTGCCTTGCTAGCAGGCGGTCGTGAGTTCGATCCCCGGTACCGATAAAAATGAAAAAGACAAAAAAAAAAAAAAAAAAAAAGAAGATATCTCATGTACATAAATGTCAAAGGCTACCAATATTTATGTTTTAAATATATACATACAGAGAACAAGAATATATATGTATGTGTGTGTATATGTGGTGTTACTAGTATCTGTGTAAGGGTTTACAGATAGCTTTTTATTTCGTATTTTGATAGGTCATAGTCGAACAATTGTTGGAATTGAAGAGAGAAAAAACAGAACATTATGTTTATTAATATTTGACCCTGGATGTCCTTCTCGAGAAATGCAAAAACTATTAAAACAAGACTTCGAAGCCAGTAGTCTCAAGCAACTTCGGAAATTTGCAGGAAATTTAAAACATAAACAATACCAGATAGTGGCAATAGAGGGTACTCTTTCGCCAGAAGAGAAAGTGGTAAGTATAATGTGAAGATGTGATGGGTGAAACTTAAAAACTTTAAATTTTTTTGTTTGTTTTGCTTTTTGAGACAGGGTCTCACTTTGTAGTCCAGGCTGGTCTTGACCTTGCTCTCCTTGCCTCAAATTTGCAACTCTTGTGCCTCCACCTCCTGAGTGCTGAAATCATAGGCATGTACTGTTATACCAACCTAAGCTTTTTTGCTTTTGTTGTTTTTTTCAAGCTAACGTTTAAAATTTTTACTTAAAATGTCTGTTGCCCCTTTGTATAGCCTAATACCTTATTCTATTTCATTAAGTTGAAAAATACATTTATTTTTATAACACTGAATTTCTGGAATGGGCATCGTTACATTTAAAATAATGCCTAAATGGCTTTCATTTGCTTCACTGTGCTTCATGAAAATGTTTTATATTATTTAACCTTTTTTTACTATTAGGTGAATGATAAATAATGAAATACGTATGGTAAGAAAAGACCTAACTGTACTGATTGATCTACAGATGATCAGATGGAAATGTAAAGCTTTAAAGAGGACAAAATGATTTTACTTTTATTTCATGTTTGTTTTTATAGCTTACTTTTAAAGTACTATATCTTTCCTTCTAAGTGATAATGATAAAATTTTTAATTGTAGGATTTCAGAACAAATTTGATGTTTTACGATATAACGAAACACAGATATGTATAACTGCATTTCATGTATTTTTTTCACATTTGGACTTAGGACTAGTTCTGGTATTTTAATAATCATGTAATTCAGAGAATGGCTACCAAAAAAATTAATTAGTTTTACAGTTGTCTTATTGTAAGACATTCGCCATAAATGTATATTTTAGTAGCTATTAATCCCAGAACCTCTTCTAGATGTTAGGAATACTTGTCTAGATGAAGGAATTTATGCAAACACAGATCTATGCAACAGTCATTTTTCTCAGCTGGTTTTTACACAATGATTAATTTACTACACTATATTCTTAGCTTTCTGTGTGTCATCTTTGTACTCTGAATGTAACTTAATCTAATCTGTCTAATTTAGCTTGGATAAATACGCTTTAATTTGTAACTCAGATTGTGAAAGTAGCACAAATATTGAATTATGTTTTGAGGCGAAATTTTTAAAGTGTATAGAAAGAGTTGTTTTTCTTAAAAGCTCTGTCCTCAAAGCAGTAACTCTCCAGGTCTCTTCTCTGGTTTTTTCCCTCTAACCCTGTCTCTCTGTATATAATTTTGTAAGCCATCATTTTTCCTTTTGACTCATTTTAAAAACAATGACATTTTCTTTTATTTGAAAATGTATTCTCTTTGAAATTTAATGTCTCTGTGCCTTAGCTTTAAAAAATGTTTATTCCTAAATTTAAAAGTTTGGTATTTTAATTTTCCTTTAGGAATTTCCATTTTGAAAAAAAACCATATTTTATATCAAAATGATAATTAATAGTATAATTAGTTAATTTATAACTTGCAATTAATAGTGTTTAAAATTCTTTTTCAAGGCCAGGAGACAAGCTTCTCAAGTCTTTACAGCGGAGAAGATTCCTTGAAGAATTAAACTTTTTGGTGATTATAGCATTGTACTTTATTTTCCAAAACCTGGGCCGTTGAACTTTTTAATACAACTTAAGAATCTGTGAATTCTCTTGAGTGCTCAACTTGCTTGCCTACATTAAATTATTCCTTTAGTGCTTTATTATCTACTGATTGTTTCAATAAAATATCTTGCTTGCACTGAAGATTTTTTTCTTATCCATGTTTCAGACACCAATTTTGTATTGTATATATGAATTGACATACATTGGGTCCTGACTTGTTTTAGGTACTTAGTATTTTACATATATTAATTAATCTTTAAATTCTTCTTTTACAGCAAGTATTATAATTAGTCCCTTGAAAGAGCTGGAGCTTTGACAAATTAGTAGTAATTTGTCCAAGAAAATGATCATGGTTTGGGGGTGAACTCAGGCTGTTTCATTTCCAAGCTCTTAACACTATATTATTTAGCTGTCTTCTCTTAGAGAATAAGAGGAATTCCCTTCTCACTATGTAGAAATGGCCTTAATATGTAACAGGCATAATTCTTTAAAGATTTGCTTTTGCTAAATATTTATACTGATTATACATGTAAATTTTATTTTTTGTTTCTATTATAATTGTTTTTTGTTTTATTTTTGTGGTGCTAGGGCTTGAACCCAGGGTTTTGTGCATGTAAGGCAAGAGCTCTACCTCTGAGCCAAATCCTCAGCCATAAATTTTAGAGTCTGTGTTTAATGTGTTTTCTGAAGGAAAGAAACTCCCAGATTCGTGTGGAATATAACTTGTATCATTGCAAGCATGAATTCCTAGTCTGACAAATATGGGCAGAAGAAAATAAAGTTTTTCAGAAGATCACAGGATCTACGGGTAAAAAAAGTTGGTCTGGAGCCAATTTAGTAGCAGGCTAGGATATGATATAATGTATAACTAGAACAGTCTTATCAGCTGCCATAGTAGATTTTCTCTGCTCAAAATTCAAACTCCAGGGAGGCATGATTCACATGACACTAACTAGACAATGGTGCTCGGAGAAAATAAGGATAGGAAGGAACTGAATTTTAAAAAACCAAAAATAAATAAAAGCAAAACCAAGTTGCTACTATACAGTGAACATGAACATGATTGAATAAAGATTTGTGAATTTTAGGTACTCCAAAAAAGACTGAAATTTGCCCACCAAAAATGAAATAGTCTTGCCTGGTAGAGAATTCTGGAAATGACCTTCCTGGATAGTCTATGCAGAAGTAATATTTTTTACTTTATATCTCCATGCTGTTATTCTTTTCCATGCCCCCATGTTCTCGTACCTAGGTAATGTGATAACCTAACTAGTCTCTCTGTCTTAAACCTGTATTCTCTATCATTTGTCTTCCACACTGAAGCCTAAATATTCTAAAACATAGTGGTGTTTGTCAGCTTTCTAGGTTAGGTTAATCCTCTTTTTTATTGCTCAAGAATCTGATTCAGCTTTCTTACATAGTCTGGGCTGTGCTTACCTCTCCAGTGTTATCTCTTACCACTCCTTTGTGTTAAATTTTTATTTTTATTGATACATGTTTGCAGTACATAACAATTACATTCAGTGTGGGGAGCTGGAACGAGTACATAATACATCTCACTTTTCACTTCCTCTTTCCCACGTCACTTTCCCGTCACTTGAAGTTACCTCAGCCTGAAGTCTTGACAAAATGCATGTAGCTTTTACTGCCAATAGCATCCCCTGCAGCAGTCCACATGTGACTCAGAAATGCTTCTTGCTCTACTCAAGTCTGGGCTAAGTCACCATCTGAGGACTTGACGTAGTGTTTAAATGTAGACCAGGAATCTGTAGGCTTCCAATTTATGGTAAGTACAGAAATTGAAATTTGCTGTAAACTTTTTAATTTTACAAAAATAACAGCATTGGCTTACAATTCTTTTTCAAAAGTTACCCTTTATTGCAGACTAGGAAGCACTAATCTTCAAGACTTCAAGACTTGCATCATACTGCTTGCTAAATGGCAGTCTATTCTAATTATCTGCCTTTCTATACTCCCTCGTCAGTAAAAGCTGTGATTTCAGGAGCAGTGCCTACTGTATATTCATTCTCTAGTATGTTTAAACTGAAAAATACTTTTTTTATTGAATGAAAAGCAATAGTGGAGAATATGTCTGAAGTGTCTGGAAATCTCATCTTTTTATCTGCAAATCATCCCTTACTCCCAATCAATTCAAATAATTTTCTATAGGGTGACAGGAAGCCTGGTTAAAGAAGTGAAAAGTAGCAGGGTTAAATGAGTGTTCTAGCCTTTGACTAAATCGTGGAATTAGGAACACTACCCTCAGAAGGAGAATAAATACACACCCACGGTATTTGCACACAGTATCAGCCTCAACCACCACCAGTCACAGAGATTTAGTCTCCGTCTCGTAGTTGGTCAGGTCTCACAAAAGATAAAAGCAGACATTCTAGTTCACTGATGAGCAGGGTTTTACTCTATACTCCTTGACACTTCCAAAGTATAAACATTTTCATGGAGTTTTACGAGTTACAACTTTCAGTGTTTGTGATAAGGAAAATTAAATGATACATTTTTGAAACATACACAAACATGTTTTCCATTAGCCATGGCTATCAGAACATATGGTCTATTGAGTTATCATTCTTTAAACACATAATTGCATATGAAATGTCAGATTTGATATTTTTAAGGAATTACACAGTGTAATCCTGGTTCAATATAAAATTAGTCTCACATACGGGCTTTGTATGTTAGTGCCACAGCATATGAGAGCAGACAGTTTTATTCTTAGTTATCATCATCTTCATCTTCCTCAGATTCACTGTCCTGAGCTGCAAGTTCAGTTGCTTCCTGTGCAGCTCTAAAAGCCTGCTCCTCTTCCACACTAGGGTCATCCATTTCTGTAATTTCTGGTCCACTGGAGTATTCTTGATAAACTGGTGGTGGGACTGGAGGTGAGTAATTGTGTACACTATACTTACATCCCCAGCCTATGTAGAAATTTTCAAACTTTCTATAAGTTAAAAATAAAAAGCCAAATTCAGTATTTCTGTAGAAATTCAGTGCTATTATTGTATCATGGTCTAATAAGAAAAACATGCATTTAAAATTTAAGGTTAGAAGTAAATTATCCCCTAGTGACTGTTCCACTATAAGGAATCATTTTTTTTTTTTTTTTGAAAGTAGTAAAAATGCAACAGGACAAAACAGAACAAAGCCAATTGAGACAATGCAGTGAAATTGGTACAGGATTTCACAGCAGGATACTGGGATAGTAGTAATATGTACCATGGTATATCTCTTTAACTTCAAATTAGTTGTCCAGTCAGTTAGGTATAGAACATTATAAAACCAATTGAGAATACTGAATACAGCAAAAGAAATGTAACAAAACACTGAAAACAACCTATGCTTTCGAACAGAAGATATTTGCCATACTGCATATGGTCTTCCTCCTAAGAGATGCTGAGACATCTATCCCCAGTAGTAATGCGGGGAGGGGCCAGGCAGGGGAAGGGTGCTTGATTTTCAGCCCGCGTGGCAGTAGGCTCACAGGTAATGGTTCTTCTCCAGGCCCACGCTGCAGGTGCTTACCAAGAGGGCCGGTGAATAAGCGGCCTGAGTCCCTCCATGGCTGGATCAAGGAATGATTTTGATTCAGACTGCTCAAGCTAAGAAAACCATGAGAGCTGGGTATGGTGGCGCACGCCTATAATCCTAGCACTTGGGAGGCTGAGGCAGGAGGATTACCAGATATTCAAGGACAGCCTGGGCTACAAAGTGAGTTCAAGGCCAACCTGAGCTACATAGTGAAACCCTATCTCAAAATGACAAAAAAAAAAAAATGCAACCAGACTGTCAAAATATACCCTCTACCTAGAAACACAAAAAAAGGACTTATGCAATTCAGAGTTTCGGAGAATGTTGCTAATTCCACAAAAAGTTCCATAGGAGGATTTAAACAGGTTCCCTCAGAATGGAACTATTGGTGGTATATTTATGATTGTCCTATCAGGCATTTTATGCCACTGATGGTACAAGCAGATCTAATCACCTGTCTTTTTGCTAATTAAACACCTTCCTGTGGGACAGCTACTTGTGGTTCAAGTCACTGGGCAGTGAGACCCTGTTATGAGTGTTTGTTAAAAGCCAGTGACTTTGCCGAGTGAGAGGTCAAGCTTGATGTTAAAAAATGTGTTCCTTTTTCAGGCCCAACATTGAGCAATTAACAAAGGCTTTACTAGGGAAGCCTCACCCTGGAAAACTCCCCACTTCTCAGCTGGGAAAATTTCTCATGCCAAACAAGGTGCCAGCATATATTGTTGAGGAGAGCTGTCCAAGGACTCTGTCCCTCTGCTTGGTCTTGTTCTCTGCATTCTTAGCTAAGCCCTAAACGCCCATTCTCATTGCCATCCGTAAATCACAGGTGCCTTTTGTTTAGAGATTCCATTTTTAATGAAGTGACCCCAAAACTCCCAAATCTATGACAACCGTGTTTTTGCAGACCCATCTGATCATTCATGGTAGGGAGTGAGGCATGGAGAAGTCGAAGAGTTGTCCTGCTTGTGCTATTACCATGAGGGACTGAAGCTTCAGGTGTGAGTTTTGAAATAGGGCTCTAAAGGCTACTACTCACAGACACCTGGCAGCTCAGCTCTCTTCAGAGACTGCAGTGAGAAGTGGAAGCACAAGACAAAAGGAACTATTTGTTCTAGTTGAATGATAATAGTATTCTGAGTTGTTTGATTCTAAATCCCTCAAAAGCAAAACAGCATTTTTAATTATTTTTATCAAAATATTCTACAAAAGTGATCTGAGCCTTAAATACTACCTAGAATTATCTCCATCAGTTTAAGTGAATAACTAAATTACACAATAATCATGGATGAAAAACTTTTCTTTCAGTTAAAGGCAAAGCCTGAATTACTCTAATGTTTAATGACTTACTATATAATCAGTCTTTACCACACACATGTAGTATGACAAAGATGAGTTAAAACAATAGTAGCTTAACACTCCAGTAATAATATAATTACCAGAGTTTATATACTTACTTGCCAGTGGAAAAGGCATATGCTCCAGGCCAAAGGTTGGATCGAAGGACTGCAATAGCATATTGTGGAATGAGACTTGAGGACAGTCGTGTTGTCCAAGCAGGTATATTCTGAATCTCTGGAACATGATGAGAAAATCTTAACCCTTAAACAGACAAGAATCTACTATGTAGCTGAAATTATCTTTCTAAATATTAAAAGCATTGGATATAAAAAGTTAACATAAAATCAGTATTTTTGAATACTTTTGAAAAGAAAAAATTTTAAATATACACATCTATATATACATTCACATACACACACATTTTTGCTACGAAGGTTTTATTAAGAGAGGAGGCTTATGTGGGAGAAAGAATATTTTGTACTATGTGCTACCAGAGAAAAGTCAGATTCCTACCAGTGAAGAAAGTAAATTATCACATAGGTATTTTACTATGGCTATGCTGTGCATTTATAGTCTGCACAATGCAAAACAGAATGATGCACAAGGATCACCATTTCCCCAAAGGGTGACAGCTCATGTTTCCTCAGTGTATCACTACTTTGTCCTCTGCCAGAACACGTGGCAATAGTAGGCTGCCTTGTTTTTTTGTTTTTTGTTTTTTTTAATTTTAAAGAGGGTAAAACTAAACAGAACAAAGCAGATCAGAAGGAAACAATGTGACACATTTCAAAGCAAGACAACAGGAGATCTACAGTGGCTATCATGTTTCTTGTTTTCTTCTAAATAGTTGTCCATATCTTCACACACAGTGAATTCATACAACACGAAATAGTATAAAACTGATCAGAACAGAGTAATGAAGGCATTCATACCAGACAATTGGAAAATTAACAATGGCCACCATAATAGCTTGTTCTCTTTAAAATAGCTGTCCATACCTTCATGTATGTTGAAATTAAACAGTACAAAACAGACTAAAACCACTCTAAACAAAGAATAAAAGCATTACTGGATTTTACAGCATGATGATATGGAATCAGCAATGGATACCATAATTTCTCTCTTCAAAGTAGCTGTTCACTTCATTATGCATAATATAATCAGTTCTCATAAACTGTTTAAGAGAAGTTGTACGCATGTGTAAGCCTCTAGCAGGCTGCCTTGTTGAGCCCAGCACTCCAGAGCATGAAGGGAGAGGACCTCCACCCTTACCCACGTTTTAGAGCTTTTCAGTTCTTTATGTACTTACCACACAGTGCACGTCATGTTTTTGTGTTACTCTGTTAATAATTACATAAAGTTACCTGAATCTTCAGAGATTGGGGTCAAAAGAGGAGGCCCCACTTCCTGTTCTATATAGTCAGGTTCTTCTTTTTCTTCATCTTCCTCTTCTTCCTCTTCATGTTTTGGTGTGGGGTTGAACCAAGTACAGCGACCCTGGAAATGAATGTTTTGATATGTAATAGCCTAACGTAGACATTAAAATTTCAATATTCATTTGGATTGCAGGAATTTTCAGGATGTGGTTTCAATGTATGGGAAAATAATTTTCCATTCATTCATTCTACATGCATTTACCAAGTGCTGTTTTTATCTTAGCTCCAACCAAAAAAAAATTGAACTATTTTTTCAAAAATTTACTGTCTTTGAGGTTTCATTTATATCTTAAAATTAACAGAACCTTAGTAAAAAAAGGTAATACATTATACTGGTTGTAATAAATTATATAAATTAGTAAAGTTAAATTGTTAACAATTTTTAAATGTGATAGTAAGGTTAGGGGTTAAATTTCTAAACTCTAGCTGTGTCTCAGAGTAATTCCTATCTAGATCAAAATATAATGAAAGACTGGGTGTGGTGGTGCACACCTGTAATCTGAGTACTCACGAGGCTGAGGCAAGAGGATCCTTGAGAGTTTGAGACCAGCCTGGATTACAAAGTGAACTCAAAACCAACCTGAACTACATAGTAAAACCCTGTCTCAAAAAGACCACCCCCCAAAAAAGAATAGATAGATAGATAGATAGATATAGATAGACAAATAGTGAAAATTGTTCTGCTTGTAAGTAAAGGAGTATAACAAAGGGTTTAGAAGAATGGATTCTGGCTCTATTCTACACAGCCTCACAATTGACTATGTTACTTATTAGCTATATTCTCTTTGTGACGTTCCTAACGATGTCCCTAAATTCTCTGCCTCAGTTTCCTCATCTATAAGATAAAGGTAATAATATAAAGTTTTCATAAGGTTGTTCTGGGGACTAATTTAGGAATATGTGTATGTAATCAACTTAAAATATATACGTCTATAATGTATAGTCATAATTTAGTACAATCATACATAAAATTTAATGTGTATATTGCCCTATAAACACCTGATGCAATTAGTCATAGTACTCTTTATTTTTGTTTTTTTTTAATCCTTTGTTTTTCTGGACATAAGTCCATGTATTATGGAGACAGAATAAAAGAATTCTTTCTAAAATAATGCATCCATCCCCTTTTAATACATAAAAGCAGAGTAATTTCAGAACACATAACTCTTAAGTCTGGACAGTACCTGACAGTATTCCCTTACCTGAGGAAGAATGTGCTGTACATGATGAACCCAATTGGATAGAGATTCCACTAGATCAAGCACTTGGATGCCTTCAAAATCAGGATTTTCTTCAAAGCTACTTCGTCCACTTTCTACCTCTTCCTCTTCCTCTCCTTCCTCTTCACCAAACTGGTAGAATCCTAGAGGACTGACATGTGTCCCTGCTGAAATTCGGGCAATTTGTGCTCGTAAGTAATTGCTCTCATTTCCTGGAAAAGGTGGGTAGCTTATGATGGGAGCATCTAATTGCCCAGTAAAAAATTTCTTGATTTTTCTTGCAGTAACAATTTGTGCAGGCTTGACCGATGGTAACTTCACCCACGGTCTTCCGGGTTCATTGCAAACAAAATAGACATATTTGTTGGCACCTGTCCTATTTTCTTCTTTTGGTATCACCTGTGAGGGTCTGTAGAGGGACTTGGGTAACTCATCTTCCTCCTCTCTATCAGCGTCACTTTGACCATTGTCCCTCTCTTCAGCTTCAACTACATCCTCTTCTTCGACCTCCTCTTCATCTTCCCCCTCACGAATTTCTACTTCAGCTACAATATAATTCATTTCCAGGCCCAAGATCTTGCCCCAGAAACGGCATCTTTGAATTGGGTGAGTGTCAGTAAGTTGTTTGAGGGCAAGAAATATGCGGTAAGTCTCATCAGTGCTCAAACCAACTCCAGCTTGTTCAAAATAAAAAGCAGACTCCATTATATTTGGAAGAGAGTTTTCTACCTGGAAAAGCAAATCATATGGTTAAAATTTTATCCATAAGGAGGAGTGCCTGGTTCCTTGATATTAGCTCTACTTTCCCCACCCTTCCAACACTTCTTTGAGGATTTAAACTATGACTCACATTACAAACTATGACTCATATTACAAATTACTGAAATTTGTAATATAACTTCTTACACTCATTACATTTTGTATTTAATATGATAGTTACCCTGTTTTATATGTAGACTTTAGGGATAATTTAATAACTGCTATTGATAATGAAAATATGGTCTTTTATAAAAATTATTAAGCAATTTTACTTTGCTAAAATAACATGTAGTATACCTTACATAAGCAAGCATTTAGAGAAAATAGATGTATATAATATAAACATATTATATGATAAGCCATTTAAAGATACTTTTGAACGGCTGGGAATTTAGCTCAGTGGCACAAGCACCTGCCTGGCAAATACAGGGTCATAGTTATGATCCCAAAAACAAACAACACTTCTGAAATACATGGTTATATATGTTTAAGGTAAATAAAAATATATATATGGTAACAGTATAAATAAAAGAATGTAATAAAGACATTGTAATCAGATGCATGTCCCTACTTACAATAAATGCTTTGGGATTTAAGATAGTGAATAAAAATATAAATAGTTCTATAAAAGAAAAAAACAGGAAAATGAACAATCTCAAATGTGCTGAAAAGAAGTATTTCTGACGAAATATAGTAACAAGAAAGGACCTTAACTGAGATCATGATAAGAGAAATTGAGAGCATTTGCTATTCTTACAAATGACCTGCTCTCATTTATATTATTATAGTATCATGATATAGATAAGGCCTTTTAAAATCCTCCCTCTTTGATATATATTTTTTTTAAAGACAAGGTCTTCTGTATACTTCAGGTCAACCTTAAATTCACTACATAGCCTAGTCTGGCCTCATGGTGATCCTCCTGCCTCAGCCTCCCAAATGCTAGGATTACATGTGGTTCCATTATGTCCCTCTCTTGATTTGAATTATAAAACTCATTCTTGGACCTTCTCAGCCCTCTAGAAGTTTTTCTCACCTTCATTTCCTAGTTGAGCCCTAGATATTATTGTTCTCAAAACTTTCCATCTCATCAGCACAATGTTGTAGTTTTACAAGAGTTCTCCATACTCTCTCAAGTATATGTAGCTGATTGGAATTTGGATCTTTCCTGATCTTTTATTTTTTATTTTCCCTACAATTTTACTTATTACAGGGGGCTGGGGATTTAGCTCAGCGGCATAAGCGCCTTCCTTACAAGCAGGCAGTCGTGAGTTCGATCCCTGGTACCGATAAAAACGAAAAAGAACAACAACAACAAAAAACCCAATTTTACTTATTACAGTCTTCACCTGGTGAAGCCTATATATCCTCTGTAATCCAGATGAAATATCATTTCTACTACAAAGCCCTGCCAAGTTGCTAAGAGCTGCATTCTGTCTGGTGGTCTAGCCAGCTGTCAAAACAACAGAATAGATAGATACTTAGTATATACTCAGAACTTTTACATATTCTACTCATATTCCTCAGGGTGTTGCCATGTGACTATCCCTGAAGTATGGAAAGTTAAGTCATTTGTTCCAAGTCATACTAGTGAATGACTAACTTGGGATTGTAACTCAGCTCTGAGTCCAAAGCCCAGGTTTTCCCCATCATATGAGGCCATCTCTTCCCCAACACCACCTTTGGGCTTTTTGAGACAGGGTCTCACCATGTAGTTCAGACTGGCCTTGAGCTCATTTTGTAGCCCCAGACTGATCTTGAACTCACAATGATCCTCCTGCCTCAGCCTTCCAAGGGCTGGGATTACAGGCATGTGCTATCATGCCCAGTTGAGGTCATTTCTTTACTAATAAATAGCTTTATACTTTTTGTTGTCTGTTTTACTAGATTGTAAGCAACTTAAAGTCAGGAAAATCTTTTCCATTTTTTCACAAGTACATTTCTCTACCTGGAATGCAATGGACAGTCAAAACTTGCTAATGAATGGATGCTGAAGTCTAAGCACAACTAAAAACATGAGTGGTACACAGAATTCAGGAACAGCATTGTCACATAACTGATGTCTCATTCCTTTGGAAACCAACTCTTTCTGTTCCTTTTCTGAGCTTTTCATCTTCACCTGATGACTCAGCTTTCCCAGCCTCTAAAACCAATTCTACCCTTTTCATCAGGATGACTTAAGGATTCTGTAAGAGGCTATCATGGCTGGTGTCTAGATGACCTTCCAAAGCCTCATGCTTTCATAGGAGGGACTTTTGGAGGTAACTGGATCATGGATGTATGATATGGATTAAGGGTTGTGGTAACTAAATTACTCCACTGATTGATTTAGCATAGTTCTGGGTGTGGATAAAGGGAAGGCCCACCATAAGTGGGGTTAGCACCATCCAATAGGCTTGTAGCCTGAATGAGGTAAAAGAGAAAGAGATATTTACTGCTTTCTGCTTTCCCTGCTGTGAACTGTTTCTTCTCTGCCATCCCTTTGCCATACCATGCTGCCTTGGATCCAGCTGACTATGGACTGACGCCTCTACAAACTGTGAAGTAAAATAAACCTTTCCTCCTTTAACTTGTGGGTGTCGGGTAGTGTTTTGTCCCAGCAAGCAGGAAATAACTAAAACCAAGGCTTTGGTTCCAGGTAAAAACACGTATTTCTATCTTCATCCAACATGGTAGTTTTAAGGTGGGGATCCCTGCCCTAGGACACTGCACATTTTGACTTTGCTTTGATTAATGCCTCTAGGGAACCTCTGCTACATGCCTGCCCCATGTGCTGTGCTCCTGAGGCCTCACCGTTGTGTGGGGCAACATACCCAAATGCCCCCTTGTTGAAGCAATCTGTTATTGACTCCTGAACCCCATCACCGTTTACTTCTGAGTACTCTGGACCTTATGAGCCCTAGGCTTGCACCTACTATCTAGATCCCAATTTTTCCCTGACAAGTGAGTCTGTTTTTGAAAAATCATTAGATTTGCAACTTATGTAAATATTTAAGTATACTAGTAACAGAAGATGTGTACATAGGATTTAGGAAGCAATAAAGACACTCATTTAAAATATTTGAAGTTGTGTGTGTGTGTGTGTGTGTGTGTGTGTGTGTGTGTGTGTGTGTTGGGGACTGAAACCAGGATCTCCTGCATGTCAGGCAAGTGCTTCACCATTGAGCTATTTCCCTAGCCTGCCATAAAATGTTATTTTGAGACTGAGTCTTGCTAAGTTCCCCAAACTGACCTCAAGCTTGCGAGGCCAGCCTGAGCTATATAGTGAGGTAAAAGGCCAGCACAAATTGCGTAGCCAGATCTTGTTTCAAAAACACAGCATTCTTGTAATCCCAGCACTTGGAAGGCTGACACAGGAGGATTGCTGCTAGTTAAAGCCAGACTGGGCTACACAGTTCAAGGCCAGCCTAGACTACATAGCAAAACCCTGTCTAATAAAACAAAACAAAACAACAACAACAGCAAAATATATATATATATATATATATATATATATATATATATATAATAGTTGGCTGGTTCCAAAGCAGGGTGGCATAGCAGAGGGGCATCACAGATGAGAAATAGTCACAGATGAGCAAGCAGGCAAGCATGCAGGCAAGAACACATTAACCTTCTTTCTGTCCCTTATATTTTATGCAGGCTGCCTGCCCTAGTGTAAGTATAGCACTCATATTCTTTATCCTAGGCAGAACTATGCCAAACCAATCAATGGAGTGACTTTGTAATTAAACACCCTAGGTCTCAGCACCATGCACTCTAGATCCACCTCTGAAGCGCCCTGAACCATCTCTGAAAACCTCCTCACACCATGACTGTATGAGGTTTTAGGGGACATCTAGACACAAGCCATAACACACAGCTTCAGTGTAACTACAGTGCAGTAGGTTTGCTTACATCAGCCTTACCACAGACTTATGGAAAATGTATTACCCTATGACCTCATAGTAGCTTCAGTGTCAGTAAGTGATAGAAATTTAACTATATCTGGCATTTACTATTATACACTTTTTTTTTTTTTTTTTTTTGTACTGGGGATCTAACTCACAACTTTGCCCTTGCCTGGCAGGCGCTTAAGCCACTGAGCTAAATCCCTAGCCCTATCTGGCATTTACTATTCAACAAATACTTAATAAGAAAGAGCTATGAGCCCAGATCTGTACCAGACAACTTGGAGAATATGAAATACAAAGAAACCACCTTTTCTGTTACCAGGAAACTTACCACAAACATCTCTAACAAAAGCTAAGGTCTATAAAATATTACAGTTTCATGTGAGCTGGGCCTAGTGGTACATGCTTATAATCCCAGCACCTGGAAGGTTGAAGCAGGATTATGAGTTCCAGGCCAGCCTGGGCTACATAGACAGAATTTGAATCAAAATAACAGCAATAATAAACCACACAATTTGGAAAAAAAATTAACAAAGAAATGACAGGTGCAAAGTGAGTTACTTGGAGGCTTGAAAGGATTTAAGGAAATTAAGATGCAAATACTATGTAGAGAGCCATGAAAACCACTTGCTGTGAAGTTAAAGTCACACCCCCCACTCAGCTCTACGGAACTCCTCCCAAATTTAACCATTAGTATTAATAGTAATGACTTACTATTTCATCTTCCAGTTCTTGGTCAACTCCTTCCAAATGTCCCTGAAGAAAAAGAGCCTTTTGCCCCTCCGCTATGTCATATGTTGGGAGCATCTCATTCTCATTTTGGAATGTATCTAATTTTTTACTAAAATGTGCCATTTTCACATTTTGGCTGATATTTTCAATGATGTCAACAGCATTTTCAGGACGCTCATCTAATATCTTGGTCAGCATATTAGAAAGATGATCATATCTACTCAAACAAAAAATTCCAAATCACATGTACATTAAGAGCACTTACAGAATCATTTCCTTCAGGTCGCTTGTTTTAGGGAACTCATCAACCTTTTATCATCCTGGATTTTCAGTGATGTCAGAGAAAAGCTATCCTAGAATATTCATTAGGAAATGCTTCTAATAGGCTAGGATGTTTAATTTATTAAAGAAAAAGATATTAAAGCAAGCTATGTCATCCATATCAGATACATCTTCACATTTCATTTCTAAAATGAAAATGTCCTGAAGAACATTTTTCATTGTTACTTTCTCTTCTCCTGCCCCATCAAACCCAACTTGAGTTCTAATTCTGCTGATTGTATCTTTAAGACCTATTTCCTTCCTATCTTCTTTTAAGCCAGTTATTTATTTAGACCTGCCAAAAATACATTTCATATTGCAACCTCTACTACACACAACTAAGACAAGTGTCATCAAATATTACATTAAGCTGTGATGTCACTAATTTTTGGTTCTATTCAATCAAAACATTGTTATAGCTTTTATTTAACAACAGCTGAACTACTGAAACTGTCTTTATCCTTTCATTAATTCATTATAACTTATATATAACTACTAGTGTGTCTTTTTTCTGTACCAAATTTACAACACAGATTTATTTTTAAGAAGGCAAACTCCTGTCAAATTTCTCATGATGTAAAGAAACTTCTGTTCAGTTGGGACTTGCATAAAATGACTCTTGGGAGGGTATGCATTAGTTCTCTCCAACTTGTTTCTAGTTCAGTTAGAACCTGTCCCTGTGAGGGTAAAGCAAACAGAAATCACTTTGGTTACAAAATCCCCTCTGAGCAACTTTATTTGTTCCAAATACAACACTTCTCTCAAGAAATAATTTTAAATTCCCTTTATCCTCAAAGACTCACACTCAAGTCATTCCCAAAACAATTTTTCCTTAAGTTTAGAGTGATTCTTACTGATGACACAGAAATGCTGCTGTGAAATTGCGTACATTATCTATTTCCTTATTTCCTGTATAGGAAGTGCCATAGGTCCTTCCATGGCCAAGACCAGAGTTCCGTTTTTTTCTTGTTTTCTCCCTTACTATAATGAAGTAAATATATGCTCGAGAGCTGCTTGTTTTCGATCAATTGACCTGAGGTGTAATTCTTGGTTTTTTTTTAATGTCTGTGTATTTTTAATGGATCTTAAAAATATCACAGAAAATATGTAGATTATATATAAGCATCCTATGTGAAGGGCAGTTAAAATATTATATTTGAAGAGTAAATCTCTGCAAATATTGCTATTATAAATTAACAAAATTGAGCCAGGCGTGGTGGCTCATGCCTGTAATCCCAGCACTGGCAAGGCTGAGACAGGAGGATCGTTGTGAGTTCGAGACTAGCCTGGGCTACAAAGTGAGCTCAAGGCCAGCCTGAACTGCATAGTGAGACCCTGTCTCAAAAAGACAAAAATGAATGAATGAATTAATTAATTAACAAAAATTTTTTAAAAGCTTCATTAAACTTTCTTAATATTTACTCAGTGTTGGCACTAGGGGATTTCCACATAATTTACTGAGCAAATGCAGTATTTGTAAGAATGCATGATTTACTCTAACACATGGTGTGTAAATCAGAGTTAAGTCCAAATTTTCATTTTACTTTTCAGGTTTCAATATAATGTCCACATGTGTTTTATTCATAGTTCTCCAGTATATAGGACATAAATGTTTTTTAAGTCCACACTTGAAAAACTTATTATGTAAAATCATGATACATATTTATTAGTTATTAATTCATGGTTATGATTTTTCAAATAGAATTAATAATTTGTTTTAGTAGAATGGTAAAGAAAAGGAAGTGATTCTTTTTTGTAAGCTTTCTGTTTAGTAATTGAAATCCATGATCAGATCTTGTATTTTATCAAAGATTATTTTAATTGCCATAAAAATAGATTTTATGTCTGTCAAAATAGATCTACACATAAGTGATAGGGATTAAAGCTGTCCTTACTAAGCTGCTTAGGACTGCAGGCTCCAAAATACTTAAAACCAAGGTATTGAATAATGACCTCATAAACAGCATTTGAAAACAAAATTAAAATTTAGTATTTAGCTAATATCATTTGTAAAATGACTTGGGATATTTTCTCACTTTAGTTTTTGTATTCAATTTTACATTTTTGGTAAACTTACAAATATTTATAATGAGCTGTTTTGCTGTTTTAAAAATTTTTGAAAAGCCATGCTTGTTATTTATATTTATGTTTGTTACAGGACATTATATGGAAGTACACCATAGAAATCCAAGTAAAATCCACTACTGAGTAGCAAATCACTCTTACAGCTTAAGAAAATTGCAGTTTAAAATGACAATTTATAAATAATATTTTGAAAAAAAATTTTTGAATTGCTCAATCTCAGTTTTAGTGAAAGAACATGTCTATCAAATACTATCTTTTAATTAGATTTTAGATTGTATATTCTGTTTCTTTAACCCACATATACTGCATTATATGTTCAGTAGAGACTCAATATTTTCTGACAAATCAGGAGGCACATTGGCAAGTTATGATGAGAACTGAAATAGATTCAGAAGATGAACTTTAGTCTGCTGCCATGCTTTCATATTCAATAATCAATTTATAACATCATCCTAGGAGCTAAACATATAGAAGTCTACAAAACTTCTGTGGTCACCATAATCTGGGGCCTGCAGTATAGCCCATTGAGTCAGGCACTAAAATTCAAGTCTATAAATATATATACAGTTATAAAAAGAATTGAGAACTCTGAAGGAAAAGATAAGGCTATTATAATCGGGTTGTATGGAAGCTGCGTTCTGAAGGGTTTAGTAGCTAACCAGGCACAGGACCAGGAAAGAAGCCTCCACTGTGACTGACCATGCAGTACAGCTAGAGCAGAGCCAAGGGGAAGGAAGTGTGAGTCTGGTTCCCTGAGCCTGTGGATCCAGCAAATTAAGTAGTCCAGTCAGTGCCTTTCCTTACAAACAAATGAGTTGATCTGATGTTTTCTGAAGTCCCTTCTAGGCATAAACATTGGACAGACTCTGCATATGTAACCACAAAGGCAAGAATTTATAAAAATCTGTTCTGGTAGCAATTGTGAAATTGAAACTACAGTGGGATGCCCTGAACATACCTGAACTGCTGGTCACCATATGTGAAAAGAAACCTGGGTAAAGTGGGAGTGTTCTGAGTGGTCTATATGATGACAAACTCCCAATTTATCCCAAGCTCAGAGCTTTTTAAGGATGCAGTTGCAGTGCTCAAGTCAGGATGGTCTCAGGAAGCTGAGATGACTGGTCACCTCACCACTGGCCTGGAAGGTAGCTCCCAACCACACCGCCTAATGCTTATATTGCAGACACAGGCCTTCTCTACTATTTTGGACAATTATTTTTACAAGTACCCTGGGAAGCTGCTTAAACATCTTTGCCTTTATTTTCTCTTTGAAGCACAATGCTCATAAATGCTAGGTTTTATTTCTGTGCTGCAGAGTCAAAATTCTTAAGGAAGCCCACTGTTAGCTGGGTGTGGTGGTGCATGCCTACAATTCCAGCACTCGGGAGGCCTGGGACAGGAAAATCACTGCGGTTTGGAGGCCAGCCTGGGTTACAAAGTGAGTTCAAGGCCAGCCTGCTTTTAGTGCTGTGGTGATGTTTTTATGTGACTTTCCTCGCCTATTATATCTTTTGAAATATACTTCCATTTATCTAGACAAATACACTGCCACAGATACCCCAAAACCTTTTGCCTTGCCAAACTGTCCTTCTTATCCTAGACTTACAGGTTCAAGCCAGTCTTGCTGCTGGCTTGAAACAGGTAACCCTTAGCGTTCTGCACCGCGATGTCAAGCATGCTGGTGGAGGCCTCGCAGGCCCTGGACTCAGGCTGACCCGGGTCTTTGTGGCAGCTCCAGCCCTCCTTCTGGACACTGCCAGATGGCAGCTCTTTTGGTTGACAGAGCTTGCTGCTTGAGTTGGGCTGCCAAGCCAGCGGACCGGTGTCCTCCACCGAATGGCTTCGGTGAGCCCATTCCCTCTCATCCGTCGATGGCCCCAGGGGATCGGAGAGAGCAGTCCCAGCATCAGAAACCCCACTGGAGGCCCCGTCTGGCTGCCGTGGAGCCCCGAGGTTCTGCCTGGCCAGAGTGGACGAGAGTTGCAGAGGCGGTGGCGGGGAAGACGACGCCCCTTGCCCGGCAGCGGGGCCTCGGGACCCGGGGCTCTGAGCGCAGCTGCTCCTGGGCCGGGGTCTGGCGTCGGGCGCTGGCTCGGCTTCCCAGGGCCCAGAAGACTGGGGACGGGGGTCCTGGGGAGAAGCTGCAGTCCCTTCTTCCCTTGGCAGCATTGCTTCTCTCAGTGGTTGGTTTTCTTTTTTTTGGCTCAGGGAGGTTGAGTCTTCCATGGAGAGAACTGAGAAAAAAGCTCTGAGGACAGGGGCGTGAAGATGAGGAAGAAGGCAAAGCAAAGCGCCACTTCGGAAGGTCTCCTAAGGGATTTCTGCTTCGCTGCGCTCTGCAAGTTACAGCGTCCGGTCTCCATGGCAACCCCGGGGCAGTCCCTCCAAGAACAACTGCTGCCAGGGTTGTAGGGAGACCTAGGTAAGAATCCTAGATCTGTGATTTGATGGAGCTCCTGTCTGTCTTTCCTGCTTACCCAATCCGATCAGTACTCTACCTCAACTCTCTGGAAACCGAAGTTCAGGTTTTGTGCCTTGAGCACCTAGTAGCTGCAACCGTTCGGTGACTCAGGCACATGGTGCCTCAGGGCACCCGGCGGAGGGTGACTCAGGGAATTCTGATAGTGAACCAAATTGTGCCACGAGGAACAAGTTGTGCATTATTGAAGAAACTGTGTGTGTGTGTGTGTGTGTGTGTGTTGGGGTTGGTCTAGAGACTTCAAGAAAAATAAACAGGGCCTGAGTTTTGCTCTTCTGCCTAAGGTTGGATCTGATAGATGAGCAGGCAAAATACATCTTAAAGGAAAAGGCAATGCAAAAGTTACCCTATGTAAACAATCTATCTCATGGACTACCTGTTTTCCTTTTTTTTTGTCTTTTTCATTTTTATCGGTACCAGGGATCGAACTCACGACCGCCTGCTTGCAAGGCAGGTGCTTATGCCGCTGAGGTAAATCCCCAGCCCCCTGTTTTCCAATAAGTGAAATTCAAATGAACTCTACAGCTATTTGATACAAAAAATTTATTTGATAAAATACATATGAATTCATAATTTTACAATTATTTAAGGTCATTAGTATAATAATTAACTTTTGTATGCTGTCTCCCACATGAAGTATACAAGATTGAACTATATCTAGACGACTGCAAATGATGAAGTAGTCAAGTCTTTGATGTTAGTTTAACCTACATATCTCTCTTTTAAAATAAACCAACTAATACTTGATTATTTTATACTTTACATTGATTCTTCATTTACCATATTCTTGGTGGTAAATTCTAACTTCATGGAAGAACATAAACTCCTGTACCCCCAGTTTATTGTGTGAATCAAAAACTCTTCAATAGTTTAAGATATGAATCTTTTCCCTTTCACATGTGTGTAGATTCACATAATCTTATATCTAATTTCTGCAGGCTCAGATACTCCTTAATGTTAGATCTTCCAGATTTAGAATTCTTAGAATTCTAAAAGCAAAAGATCAATTAAAACTATAAGTTTGCTTGTTTGTCACTGGTGCAGGGTTTGGAGCAAGGATTTTTCTCCTTTGTGGGTCTTTCTTATTCTCTCTTGTATCTGGCAAGATGTAGTGGGAGGCTTTTTCTTGTAGGAAACAGTCTAGAGCATGGTGATAAGGCTAGGACAAAGGAAATGTGAAGGGACAAGGTGCTTGGAGGTAGTCATTAAAGAAACATAAAGCAAAACAACACTGAGATTCCATCTTACTCTACTAAGAATGTCTGTTATCAGGTATTTAACAGGAAAATGCTATTGAAGTTGTGGGGGGAAAACAATCCTTCAACAGATAGATTCCAGATTCTTATGTATGATGAGCAAAGAATTGTAACTGTACCTTCAATGGTAAAAGAAAAAAGCAGCTAAATTTGTTGAAGATAAAAGATGTTAGGGTTAGGGCAAGTCTTCACCAACAGAAACAAAAACCTGGTATAAATGGAAAAGTGGTGCCAGGCAGCAGGGGAATAAGAAGAATGACTATAAACCAGACTTTTGGACTTTAAACAGCCCACTCTGGATGCTTTTCATTGGATGTCTCTGGATATGATCGACAGAAATGATTGACAGGTGCTAAATCATCCAAACAGCACCAGAATGCAATCTGTTTTAATCACATACGTGAGATATCTTCTCTATGTATAAAATTTAAAAAGAAGTCTGAGTGGAAAAAATGTTACTGAAGGTCAGGTCATGGAATCTAGTGCATATTTGCTCTGTCTGGCCTGAAACTTTACAGATTGGGTGGGGAGGGGTCTTTTTTATTTTTATTTTTGCTTCTCTTAGGGACAGTGGAAGAGGACTGGCTCTAGAGTGCTACACATATTCAGGTTGGTGGAGAAAAGTGGTCTCCCAGTCTCAATTGTGCTACCTGTGCTACTTCTCCATTTTGGTGGGAATTGCAACTAGTACAAACATGGAAAAATGATGGTTCTGGAGATTCCTCAAAAAACTAAAAGTAGAAATTCCATTTTGCCAAGTTAAACTGCTTCTTGGTATCTTCCCAGAAGAACTAACATCATTATCATATTATAGTGATACATACATACCCATGTTTATAGCAGCACTGCTCACTGTATGTAAACCATGGAAGTGGCCTATATATCAATTAACAAATGCTTATATAAAGAAATCATTGGATTGATACATAATGGAGTACCATTCATCTGAAAAGAACAACAAATTTGAGTCATTTTAAGAAAATAGATGGATCTTGAGATAATGATACTATTAAAGACAGCTAAGTTAGATAAAAATTAATATATAGTCAGCGAGGGACTGAGGTGTCAAAGAAGTAAATGAAAGGTAGAGACCTCAAAATTGTGGTGAGCGACATAGCTGAAGAATGCAAGGTTTCATAATTAAAGTCACAATGGCCAGATTTGTAGGCTTACCTAAAGGATGAATGGAAATTTGGAATTATTCTGTAATTAATGCCACTCAGCCCATTAAGTCTAGATGTACATCAGACACCTGGTGAGTAACCAGACTATTTGGACCCATCACTTCCCCCAAATGTTCCTGTTTTAGAAGTCATAGAAAAGCCAAAGTTAATGATGTCAGCCATGTGCCCTTTCTATGTGCCCCACTTCCCTATTGGATCAATATAGCTAAGTGGCTATACTTCTAATCTTATTAGCTAATAATGATTTGACCCATCTCATGATTTTGCCCTATGAATCATTCTCAGAGAAATGACCTCAGTGGTAACCCACCAGGGACCCCTCCTGTCTCTCAGGAACTATTCCTATACTCACTCACAAGCTATTCCTGTACTCAAGCAAACCTTTACTACTCTTTTTTTTTTTTTTCCCCCTTCAGTACCGGGGATCTAACTCATGACCTTGCACTTGCCAGGCAGGCACTAACACCACTGAGCTAAACGCCTGGCCTCAATTTTACTATTCTTAACCTCCTTTGTCCTTTGGAATTCATTCTTTGGTGTCAGGGGACACAAACTTGGAAGTAATATTTTTCTTGAATTGATACTAAATAAAATTAATCAGACATAGGAATGTAATTATCACAGTTTCTCTAATATGGGAAACTCAAAATATTAAAAATTCAAAGAGCAAAATAAAGGGGTGATGGTAGGGAAAGGGAGGTAAACTATGGTAATGAATGAGAAAGGCACCTAGGAAAGGAAGGGGAGAAGCATGTGGGCCGTTCCAAGGCAGATCCGATATGTGATCTGTATTGTATGTGCATTATTTCTCCAAGATAGACATAAATGTTGCATATTACATTTAGTAATTATAAAATAAAGCATTTTTTCCTGTTTAAAAATATATCCCCATGCATATAACTATTTTTATATTTCTCTTACTGTTTTTTTTTTCTTTACTGGTTATTTTTACCTGGTTTAAATTTGCCTTACTTAAATTAAAATTAAGTTAAATTAAATTAATTTTAATTTGCCATATTTAAATTTACAATTTAAACAATCCTTAAAAAATTTTCAAGTTCAGAAAAAAATTTGTAATAAAATAATATTTGTATATATATATTCTATATATATATATATATATATATATATATACATTTATTTTTGTCTTTTTACGACAGGGTCTCACTATACAGTTTATAGGCTGGCCTTGGGCTCACTTTGTAGCCCAGACTGGTCTCAAACTTGCAAATGATTCTCCTGCCTCAATCTTCCCAGTCCTGGGTCCACGGAGTGCACCACCATGCCCAGCTTACCCTTTTGATCTTTTGAGATAGGCTGTTGTTATGTAGTTCAGAGAGCCTTGAACTCACTACATAGCCCAAGCTTGCCTCAAATTCACAGCAATCCTCCTGCCTCAGCCTCAGGAATGCTGGAACTTTAGGCAGTGCCAGCATGCCCAGTCTTTCTTTATACAGCTTTATTATTTTGTATTCTTTGCATAAAGAATTACACGTTAACCAGTATTTTAACTCTTGCTAATTTTACTTTTATTGAAGACTCAAAAGAAAGCAATGTTTTGTAATACCATAACAATTTATGAAGACACAGTTAATGGACCCAATTTAATTTTTTATAGAATTAAAAAAGTCCCAAAGTGTTAGAGTTATCTAACAGAGAGAAGCACAATAGAGAAGCAATAAGTTAAAAAGAACAGGTTTATTGAGCAAGTGGAAAAGAGCATGCAACTCATGGTGATTAGGCTATCTCCTTCAACCAGGTACAGAGAGGCAGAGGGTTACATGACCTCTAATCGGAAGTAGCTCATAGGGTGGATATCAGTGACCTGTGAGGAACTGATTGGAATTCTCTTTGCACACAAACAGGAAAGGGGAATTGCAATTAGGGCTAAAGAAGGAGGAAGTGGTAAGCGTTACCACTTTGGCCTTCCTTCACATTAGACCACTGCCCCATAATTGTACAGCAATTTATACTAAGGCAAGACTCTTTTACAAAGTACTTCAATTTATATTTAACAGTTGAAGTTCTTGTATTTTGACTTACTTTCATAAAAGTTGTCATGGCTTAACTCTAACCAATGCACCTCCTCTTGTTCTGTATGCGCCAATAGATCCTTACAAGGATTAAGTTTCTAATCCTTGTAAAAACTTAAGTTTCAGCTTCTTGTTAACTTTCTACCCCTTTCCACATGTTATTGCTAATGAGCTGTCCTGAGATAATTAACTTTCTACTTCCTTCTCCAAATCTTATTGCAGATGTGCTATTCTGAGATAGGATAACGAAAGGCACCAAAAGCTCCAGATGTTATCAGAAGTAAGTCAACAGCTTAACAGCTCTGCGGGTTTTGTTTTTTTCTTCTCTCTCTTGCTTTTAAAATCCCTTTCTTCAGTCTTTGTGGCATGCAGTCTCTGTGTCAATCCTAAGGGGGCTGCGTCGCGAGGCCTGAAATAAAAGCCTTTGCTCCAAATTTCTTGATTCCTTGCTTCCTTGGATTTTATTTCGGGGTCCAAGCTATCTCAAAGTGAGTTCTTAGCTAGCAATACATTTATGAACATTTATCTCATTTATAATTAAAGTAATTTCTAGATTTGTTTATGAAAACTGATATATAAACAGACAGTAATTAATTTCTTGGTCAAAGAATAACAGCAAGAGTTGCTATACTTGAAACATAGCAATGGGTACTGAATTTTCAAAATCTAACAAAGATAAATACAATTGGCTGGGTGCAGTGGTGCATGCCTGTGATCCCAGCACTGGGGAGGATGAAGTAGGAGGGTAGGTTTGAGTTCAAGTTTAGGCTGGGCACATAGTGAGCCCAAGATCAATCTGAACTACCTACACAGTGAGATCCTGTCTCAAACAAAACAAAACAAAGATAAATATAATTATGATGATACAACAACCTGGTAAAAATGTGTGCTAACAAAACTGAAGAAATCTTTTTATTAAGTTTAAATTAACTCATTTGTCAAAGATTTGCCTAATTATATGAAACTATTCATAAAAAAATGAATCAAGTCAAGTTCACTTTTTTGTGATTGAACTTTACTATTTTATTTGCAGATCTTATGTTAGCTTAGGACCAAACTTTTGGTGAAATTATTCAGCTTGATTTTTTAAAAAAAATTAATTTTATTGGTACATTTTAGATATACCTAATAAAATTCATCATGGGAATTTGTATCTGTACAATGATACATCTTTCTTGTTTTCTTTCCTATTCCCCTCCCCTCCCTTCAACTCAAGAAATTTTGCGGGGGGAAAAAAAACCAAAAACAGAAAGAACAGAAAATAGAGAAAAATAGCAGATGATAAATGGAGTTGCATTTCAAACTTGTAAGACACACATAAAGGGGTAAATGAAAAAGTAAGAAATTATCCAATAGGAATTTAAGATAATTTTTCCAAAATATTACTTTTTTGGAACTATTCCCAAAACAGTTCCCCAGGAGCCTCCTAAAATGAATGAGGAAGCAAAAGTGAAAGCTATGAAATTCAGTTAGAATTCCCATCCAAATCAGAAGATTAGGCAGATGGTAGAAGAATAGATGCAGGAAGAGCAAAAATTAACACTTCCTTCACGTTAGAGTAAACGGAAGGAACTATTACACTCTGGATGGACAGAGTGCTTCTCTTAGGGGTGGCAGATCTAAGTGCACACCTATTCCCATTCCTCTTGGTACGTGCACCTGGGTAGGAGGTGAGGCCGGATGGGTAAATCGCCATCGCAAGGGCTTCTGGAAGTTAGTTCAAAGTCTCGCGAGAGATTCCCTGGCTGCCATCTTGGGTCGCGAGCGTGTTTACGAGCGCGGGCCGCGCTCCTCGCTGGGGCGGTGCGGGCCGTCGCTTCTTCCCCGCGGCCTGGCTGACAGGTCCGTAGGTGTGGGTGAGTGGGCATGATGCTAGGGAGCCTGGGGAAATTCGGGCTGTGCCTCGTGGAGCTGCCGGTTCCTGGAGCCGCGGCTGTATTTTCACTTTTGCTCGCCAAGGGTCTGTGGAATTTCTCTGGAAGGACCACGGGGCGTGGCGTGGGCTTCGAGTAAACCGAGAGGACCAAATCGCCAGGTCCTGGACGAGAGGGAACTCCTGCGTTTGAGCACGCCTGTCAGCCTTCCTCGCCAGTGCTCGCTACCAGTTCTAGTCTTGCAGTCCCTCTTGTCAGCTGCTGTCACTTGGGGGGCGGCGGTGCCGCGGCTCCTGGAGAAGGGACCCGGGACTCGGGTCCTGTCCACCGCGGTGCACCTAGCGGGCTCTGTGCTCCCGAGGGGAGAATGTCCCTGCGCTTCATGGAGGTGCTACAGAGAGGGAAGGTTTCAAAAGCTGTCAAACAGCAATCACAATGACGTTTCTTCCTGAGCTTTTTGAGCACATCAAGAAAATACAAAGACTCCTGACTTGGCGCTCAGCTTCAGCAGTTGCTGGTGACTCTTCTGTAGGAAAGGGACTGTGTTGGTAAGCAGGGGCTGCCCCCACCTTGCAGCCCCTAAGACTGCTGGTGAACGTGCAGCTGTAGTTGGGCTCCCCTCAACAGTCTCCTAGTTTTCTAAGGAGTACAGACTTACAGAAATGAAAGGCTTCACTGGCATGTATCAGAAAAATAAAACTATAAATTCAAATTACAATTATTTGTCCAGCTTCAATCTCGTTTTGCTGATGAATGAAAAAAAGTTACGTGTTGGTCTACCTTACTTCTTTTTTGAGCCAGGGTCTCGCTAGGTAGTACACGCTGGCCTTGAACTCACTTATACAGCCCAGGCTAGCCTTGAATTCATGGCATTCCTCTTGCCTCAGCCTTCCCAGAGCAGGGATTACAGGCTTGAGCCTCCATACCCGGATGTTGCCTATTTTAAAGTAACCTTAACTATTGAAGCACAAGCTTCAAAAGTTCATTTTCCAGTTAACAAAACTTCATTGGAGGAGGCATGTTTAGAGATTATTGAAAGTGCAGATTTAAGAAGCAAGAGTTAGTAGTATCACGAGAAAAAGGAAAAAAATATCTGAGTTGTTGGGGCCCCATTGTATTTGGAAAACATTATATTGAAGCATTGTTCTTGAAATGTTTAGTGTGCTTCCCTAGGTTAATGAGTGGTGTTAATGTCCAAGATACATGTGTGTGTTCGAGTGGGGTACAAAATGATTCAATCAAATGTGTGAAGCAAATATTAGAACTTTTACCTTTTAAAATGATTTGTTTTTAAAAATTGCTCCTTTCAGTGGATTTTATGATGGTCTAGTATATTAAAGTAATGTATAAAAGTATTCAAGTTAAATACAAAAATATGTTTGATGGTTTGTAAAGCCCAGAGACCAGTAGTCTAGAAAGTGCCATGTATATAAGTTATAAATAATTTAAGGGGTTTATTTCTATGAACATTTTATTTTATTAGAATACTTATTGAACTCTGGCCTGTCCTATCCCAGCCTAAGTTTATTGGTATGTTTTATGTAAATACAATGGTAACATTTATCAAAGGAATCTGTTCGTGTATGTGATTTTCCCCTGTTCCTTTACCCGCCTTTCAACCTCTTTTTCCCTCACTACTTACAAAAGCATTGTGTCCGTTTTTTTCTTTTCTCATGTTTTTCTTTTTCCGTCCTGCCTCCCCAGTTCCCCTTCCAATTTCACTGTTTTCTTCCTGTTTCACAATATCTATTACACATTTTGGTGCTTCCTGACAGTTTTGGTATAGCACACTGGAGAAACTATATTTATTTCACTTAAGAGTGTGTTCTCAGGGTGCATCCATTTGCCTAGAAAAAGTCTCAAGATTATCTTTTTATTATAGTTGATAGTACTCCACTATATAAAAGAACCATATCTTTATCCATTCATTGGCTGATATTCAATTGAGCTGTTTCCAAGATTTAGCTATTACAGACTGCTATAAACATGAATGTGTATATATTGCTGTGGTATGGTGCTTTTAGTTCTTTTGGGAGATGCCCAGAAGGGGAATACCTGGGTTCGATAGGACCTCTAGTTCTAGTTTTTGAGAAATCTCCACACCGATTTCTAAGTGGTTGCACCAGTCTACACTCAGTGTACAACAATGGAGAAGCATTTCTTCTTCGCATAGCCCTGGCTGTATTTGTTGTTGATTGATTGCTTGGTAATAGCCATTCTGTCTGGTGTAAGATTGTCTTGGTTACTTTTCTCTAGTTGCTAATACCTGACGCCCAAAATTAAGAAAGGAAAGGCTTATTTAAGCTCACAGTTTATGGAGGTTTCAGTCCAGAATTGGCTGGCTCCAAGGCGTGGTGTGGCACAGGGGCAACACTTAAAAGCAGCAGAAGACAGCAAAGAAACAAGAATAAAAGGGGGAAAGCAAGCTTCTTTTCTTCCCTTATATTCTAAACAGGTCACCCCCCCCCCTTTCCCTAACTGTAACCCTAACTCACAAATCTTCTCACCCACCTGTAGCACAGGACCAGGATGTTTACAGAGTAAGAACCCTGGCTCCTTGCTGAGTTGCTTAACTTCTAAACTTCTCAATCAGTTGCATTCTGTTTGACACAGTGTATCAATCATAACAGATGAAATGTCAGCCTTGGTTTACTTTTCTGAAATGAGAGGTGATGTTGAACATTTTTTCCTCTATTTAGTTCCTGTTTCTTAATTCTTCATCTGAGAAGTGACTGTTCATTTCAGATGTCCATTTTTGGATTGGACCTTTAAATTTGGGGGTCTGGGTTTTTTAGTTGTTTATATGGTCTAGACAATAATCCTTTATCTGAGGAACAGCTGGCAAGTTTTTTTTTTTCCACACTGGGTTGTCTATTCACCCTGATGGTGGTTGCTCTTGTTGGGCAAAAAGCTTTTAATAAGATGAGATGCCAGTTGATTGTGATCGTTCCTGTGCATTTGTGGTTTTGTTCATAAAGTCTTTGCTTACATCTATGTCTTTAAGAGTTCTGTCTTCCAGCACATCGTATTTCTGTTTTAATACTGACATCTTTGATCTATTTTGATTTTAGTTTACTTCATGGTGAAAGGTATGGTCTAGTTTTAATGTTTGGCATGTGGAAAGCCAGTTTTTCCAGCATCATTTATTAAAGAGGCTTGTTTTTCCCTTCCAGTAAACATGTTGGGCTGCTCTTTTAAAGATAAGGCAGCTGAGTATGTCTGTATGTATTTCTGCACCTTCTACCATTGATCCTCAGGCCTGTAAGTGTGTGTGTGTGTGTGTGTGTGTGTGTTTCCCTCCAGTACCATGCTGTTTGTTCATCACGGTACTTTTGTAGTAGTTTCAGGTCAGGGATTATGATGCCGCTGCGTTGCCTTTGTTGCCTTGAATGGTCTTTGCTATTCTAGGTTTCTTTTGCTTTCAAGTGAGTTTTAGGATTGTTTTTTTCTAATTCTGTGAGATACGCTGTTGGAATTTTGATTGGTTTTGCATTAAATCTGTGTAACAATTTTGGTACTATGCCTATTTTCACAATATTGGATCAAGAACAAAGGATATTTTTCGTTTTCTTGTATCCTCTTCAGTGTCCTTTTTCAGACTACTGTAGTTTTCAGTGTAGAGGTCTTTTACTTCTTTAGATTGATTGCTTGGTATTTCATTTTTTTGAATGTTACTGTGAAAGGTGTTGCTCTCCTTAATTTCTCTTTTAGTGAGTTTGTTATTCCTGTACAGAAAGGCTATTGAGTGTTGACTTTGTATCCAGCTATGCTACTGAATTGGGTTATTAAATCTAGAAGTCTTTCAGTGGAGTTTCTGTTGTCTTCTATGTTGAGTATCATACCATCTACAAATAATGATACTTTTTTCCTTATGCTGATTCATTTTTATTCCTTTCTCTTGTCTAATCACTCTGGCTAATGTTTCCAGGACTATATTGAATAAGAGTATTAACAGTGGATATCCTTGTCTTGATTGTGACTTTAGAGTGAAAGTTTTCAGTTTTTGTCCATTTGGTATGATGTTGGCTGTTGGCTTTCCGTAGGTGACTTTTTCAGCTTGAGATAAAGATCATCTATTTTGATTTTCTGTAGGGTTTTTTCTTGAGTGTTGTCAAATGCTTCTTCTGCATATACTGAGATGATCATATAGTTTTTGTCCTTGGGTCTGTTAATTTTGAGTTGTGTGTGTTAAACCTTGCACCCCAGGGATGAATGCTACTTGATCATGGTATATAATCTTGTTGATGATCAGCTGCATTCTGTTTGCCAGTATCTTGTTGAGAATTCTTATATCTATGTTCTTTAGAGAGACTGGACTGTAGTTGTTTTTTTTTTTTTGCTTGGATAGTTCTCTGGTCTTGGTATCAGGGTAATGTTTGCTTCCAGGAATGAGTTTGGGAGTTTGCTTCCTTTTCAGTTTCACTAAAGAATTTCAGAAGTACCATACTTCTCTAAATGTCGTGTACAATTCAACAGTGAATCCTTCGGGACCTGAGTTTTTCTTCATGGTAGGGTTTTAATTACATATTCCTTTTCATTGATTGATATTGGCTTACTAGAATGCTGGTATCTTCTTGTTGCAGCCTTAGTAATTCAGATGTATCTAAGAATATGTCCATTTCTTCTACATTTTTCATCTTATCAGAATATAGGTGCCTGAAGTAGTTATTGATAATCTTCTGGATTTCTACAGAATCTCTTCATTCCTAATTGCATGTATTTGAGTCTTCCCTTTTTTGGTAAAGTTGGCTAAGGGTCTGTCAGTTTTATTCACTCTATTAAGAAACCAACTTTTGGATTCATTGATTCTTTGTATTGTTTTCTTAGTCTTTATTGCATTAATTTCTGTTTTAATGTGTATCATTTTCTCCCTCATATGAGCTTTGGACTTAACTTGTTCTTTTTGTAGAAGCTTGAGGTACAGTATTAGGCTTGGTATGTTATTCTGATTTGAGGATTCTCTTCTATAAATTTCCCTTATAGGACTGCCTTCATTGTGTCCCATAGTGTCTGGTATGTTGTATTGGCATTATTGTTTAATTGTAGAAATTAACTCTTCAATTTCAACTTTGACCTGTTGGTTGTTCAGGATGGTGTTAATTTCTATATATTTATGAAGTTTCTATACATTTCAGTTCCTTTGCATTTTCTTACTCTGTGAAAAAATAAGTGGTGTATTTTGGAGAATGTTCTCCGTGTAGTTGAAGAGAATGTGTATTCTGCTATTTTGGGATGGAACACTCTGTAAACATCACCTAAATCCATTGTTCAGAAGTTTGCTTTAGTTTCGGTATTTCTTTGTTGATTTTTTGTTTAGATGATCTATTTGTGATGGTGTATTGAGGTCCCCCATTAATTATATTACTACTTATTTGATTTTTCATTTTTGTTATTATTTGTTTTATATAGTTGGGTTCACAGGTATTTTGTGTATTTTATGATTGTTATCTGTTTGTCTTAGATGGATCCCTCACAAGGATATAATGGCTTTGTCTATCTTGATCAGTCTGAGTTTGAGATCTACTTTGTCTGCACAAAGAATAGCTATTCTTGCTTTTATTCCGGTTTACTGCCACATACTGTTTTCTATCCTGTGGCTTTCAGTCTGTGAATTTGTTTTTGAATTAAATGTGTTTCTTGTAGGCAGCATACTGTTGGATCTTGCTTCTTGCTTCTGCTATTCTGTTTCTTTTGACTGGTAAACTGAAATCATTTACATTGATGGTTATAACCAATATGTATTGACTTATCCTTGTCATGTTATTTCCTATTTTTGGTCTCCTGTCCTTCCCCCTCTTTAATTGCTTGCTTTGCCAGGTGAATTGAGTTGTAGCCCTCATTATCTCTTTAGTATGTCCTTCAGAACATTTCAGAGTGCTGCTTTAGTGGTCATGTTTTGCAAATATCTTATTTTTCCATCAATTTTGAAAGTTTTGCAGTGTATATCAGGTAGGTTAGAGCTTTTATTTTAGGATTCGAAATGCTTCACTCCAAATTGTCCTTGACTTCAAGGTTTGTGTTGATAAGCCTTCCTTATTCTGAGGAGCTTTGCCTTATAGGTGATTTTTTTTCTCTAACATCTTTTAATATTCAATTCTGTGTTGAATTTCTGGAATCTTGACCATTATATTCCTTGGTGTAGATACTTTCTTTATCGTAGTTAGTTGGAGTTTTGCATGCCTCACTTGTTTGGATGTCAAATTTTTTTTCCCTTCTGGGGAAGTTTTCTGCCAGTACTTCAGTGAACAAGTTTGTTTGTTTTTAAATAAGTTTGTAATTTTCATTGACTCTGAGGAATCTTATGTTATTCTTATTTTGCATCATTTAGCAGCTGTTGGATTGATTTTTCATGGTCCCTCATTATTTTTAAGTAATCTTTCTTTTCATGATCGCTAACCACAATCCTCTTTTATATCTGGTATTCTGCCATCACATTGGCTTATTCTGCTGCATATACTTTCAATCGAATTTTTAATTTCCTAGATATCTGTTTGATCATTCATGGATTCCTATCATTCCTATTTTGGGCTTTCCTAGTTTCCATCATTTTCCTAAGTGTCTCTCTCTCTCTTTTTTTATTCTTCTGTATGTGCTCTGCATTCACTGACCATGTCTTTCTTCATGGTCACTAACTGTTTATTTATATGACAGATTATTTTTATTTTATTTTATTTTTTAGAGCCTTGTTATCTGCTTTATTACCTCCTCTCTTATCACTTCTGAGAATCGAGTTGGATGGCTTTCAAATGATTTCTCTTCATTGCCCCTAGATTAGAGCTGGAAGTCTGAGGTTGCATCTTGCTTAAGTGTCTTGTCATTTTCTTTTATTTTACTTTAATTTCTGGATTGATGCTTGTAAATTGCTTATGGTAGGAAGCTTTATTACTGGTATTGAGAACCCTTAGGGAATGACTACTTTTCAGGGATGTCTTTTAGGCATAGCTGGCTTTTGGATTTTGAGTCTGTTGCAAGATCCTGTCTCTTCAATTTATTACAGATGAGAAATTGCTGTATATTTGACATAATCCTTGGTTCTTTGACACTGCCTATGATATTGTTTCAGGAAGAGCTACTGATTAGAATAATTATGTCACCTTTGCTAAAATAGTACAATCAGCTATGACAATGGCTCAGACACAGCACAGAATATGACAAATTGTAGTAACTACTAATCTGTCACCTTTAACATAAGAACTAGGTTTGTGGTCATATATGAAAGTCTAAAACACACTAGGAAATTGAATACAGTAAATAGGCCCTCAGTATGGTGATTTGACCCTCATAGGAGAAAAAAGGGTTAAGGGGAAGAAACAGAAATAGAAGAAAAGGAAGAGATTAGCAGTAAAGCTGGAAGACAGAGGAAGATGACTCAAACTTTGGGAAACTGTTGAAGAAGCCAGGAAAAAAACCCAAGAAAAAATAAAAACAAACCAGAATAATAAGAAAAAAATCTAGAAACACAGTTTACACTAATATAAACAAATAATAAATAATCAATAAAAAGAAAACAAAAATAAGAAGAGCAAAAAAGAAAGTCTACTTTTTTTGGTGTGTCTGCTGGTAGACAGAGGGGACTGAAAGAGCCCATATCCATGTCAATTGATCCCAGCCAGCCAGCCGTAGATTTATGGTGGGATAGTGGATAATCCTGGGAAACTTCAGTTTCCATTCTGCTAAAGTTTAGGCTGATTTCTGACTGTGAAGCTGGACCTCAATTTGATTAGCCTGCAATACTCTGTGTTCTTCCTGCTGATTTGAATTTAGGTCTCTGTTGGCTTGAACTCAGCTCCTTGATCTCTTGCCAACTTGGACTCAGTTCTGCTTCACCTTGGCACTGGGAGTTGCTAAATGGACCTGGCCTGCAGCTGGTCTAAGTTCCAAGCTCAGTTCATTCCTCTCCAAGATGGCTACTGGTTAGTTGCCTTCTTCTGGGGAGCATCTGAACCTGAGTAACTCACTATCCACTGCAGTTTTCATTCTACTGGTATATTTCTCTGTGTAGACCTATGGGATTGCCAGTAGTTGCTGTTCATCTGTAGATTTGAGCCAGCCCTCCCATGGAGTCAGAACTCAAGGAGAAAGCAGTACTTCCTTCCTTGGTGAGATGTCTCTCCCTGCTTTCCCTGTGGACTTTTAATTCTCATTTCAGATCCTTGCTGGATCCTAGGAACCCCCTTCCCTCTTTTTCTGCTTCCTTACATTACTATATTCCAGTATCTGGACACTAAATTTTGGAGAGCTTGTTTTTGTGCTGTTCACTATTCTGCAATCTTCCCAGAAGTCTCTTTTACTGTGTTTAAATCAGTGACCACTTACCAAATCTAATGACTGGTTTGGTACTTTACTTTTGATGGCACTTTACGTTTGCTAGTTCAGTCAGTGAATGAAAAAGCTGAGTAGTCTTTTTAGTGCTATTCAGCTTTATTACAGTTTTAGCACTACTGTTACAATCTTTTATTTCAGCTGCCTTTTCTTGCACAACACTTTTTTACTTTCATTTTTACTTCTCTGATCTATTTCATTTCGGTTTCCTTTGTTTTTGCCATTATCCGCTAACATGTGAATAACCTAAAGGGTTCTCCTTTGGTCAGCTGACTGTTATAACCCTATATGATATTGGATGATCAGTCAAGACCCCTGTCCTGTATTCTAACCTGCATTTTCAACCAATTGTAGATCAAAACCTTCTATATTTGTCATAAGCATAGCAGAAATTTGACATGTTTAAAGTCATAGTTATTGTACATCTGTTAAAATAGCTACAGTGATCAAAAGCAGTCTTGACAATAGGAAGTACACCTGGCAAATAGCAAAACACCTGGAATTGTCATATGGGATTCCAAAATCCCATATGGAACCATACCTTTGGACAGCAGTTTGACATTATTTATAAAGTGAACACACACTTCCCATCTACTTCTAGATATTTACACAATTTAAAAATGCTTAATGTTTATATAAACACCTATGAATATTTGTAGCAACTTCATTATAATGCTCTAAAACTAAAAAACCACTGAAATGTTATTCAAATAATAAATGAGTAAGCTGACATCAGAATACTATTGAGCAATAAGGTGCAAATGATATGTGTCAACAACATTTGTGGCTTTCAAATACTAAATAAAAGAAGCCACACTCAAAAGATCACATGTTATATGATTCCATTTATATGGCATTTAGGAAAAGCAGCTAAAATGTAAATCATCTCAGGGACAGGATAAGGAGAAGGCCGTTTGGAATAACTTGATGGTTGTTTTGAGGGCAGAGGAACTGTTCTGTCCTGACATAGTTTTAAAGCCTGTGCATTTGTTATATTCATAGACTTGTATGTTAAAAGGGTGATTTTTACTTTAGGTAAATTAAAAATAAATAGAAAATACATAAATTCATTATTGAACTTGATGAAGAGTGAGAGAAAATATTCTTTGTATATAAGTTGCAGATGTATTGTGTTGGTCTGTGTAATCAGTCAGCCTGTATTTAGTTGCCTTAGAGCAGTGGTGGAAAACCAGCAGCTGCTATTATCACTGAAAGCTCTAAAAGGCTTACTGTCACTGCCCTAGAGCAAGATACTACCTAGTTTGAGAGTTATTTGGGTCTGTTTTCTGCTTTTTCCTTAAGATTCTATGGCGAGTCTAGGAAAAGATAACTACAGAATGAAAAGTTATAAGAATAAAGCCCTAAATCCTCAGGAGATGCGTAGGAGAGAAGAAGAAGGAATACAGCTTCGTAAACAAAAAAGGGAAGAACAGGTAGGATTTTAAAGTATTTCATTTTATTTGACAAAAAAGTTCTGTAAATCCATGAATCAAACCCCTGTGCTGTTTTTAATCACTGAGGAATGACATTTATGTTTGAATAAATCTCTTATATTTTTACCCCACTGCTAAGAAATTTTTACTGTTGAATCATTTCCATGTTTCCTTGTAAAAGTTGCTTGCCACACTACCAAAACTGTGAATTAAGTTTATTGTTGCTTTGGGGTGTTCCTAGCTTTTTAAATTAATTATAGTAATCTTCTAATGTTAGTTATTCTCTTTTTCCTGTAGTCATAAGCAAGACTCTTATTCTTCTGTTTATATTTTGCACATATAACACGAAGAATAGAAATCATTTAAGAGTGATCATCTCAACATTTTATTCCAAGATACCCATACATTTAGAAACAATCCATAAACAAATAATATTTATAGATAACATTTATAATTAAAACTCATGTATGAAAAGGACTAGTGAAGAAAGTGGAAAACAGCCCCTTTTAGAAATATCATTATATGCTGAGAATGGAAAGCATGCCTATAATCCTAGTACCCGGGAGGCTGAGGCAGGAAGGTTGCAGGGAGTTTGAGGGCAGCTTGAGTTAACAAAGTGAGTTCAAGACCAACTTGAACTACATAATGAGACCCTGTCTCAAAAAGAAAAATATCAGAAGTGTCATTATGATTACTCAGCTCTTATCTGTAGTACCTTGCATAGTCCTCAGTGTGTTACAATAAACACTCAAGAAAAAACGGAATAAACCTTGTTGATTAAAAAGAAGTATATATAGATTGAAGAAGAACAGCATTTAGCTAGCAAAAAGAATGTAATTCTTTTTTTGTTTTTTTGAGGCAGGGTCTCGCTGTGTAGTTTAGGCTGGTCTTGAACTCTCAGCGATCTTCCTACCTCAGCCTCCCAAGTGCTGGGATTACAGGCATGCACCACCATGCCCAGCTAAGAATTGTTCCCTCAGTTTTGAGCTGGGAAATACTCCTATAAATATCCTTCGATGACTTCATATCTCTTTTTTCTTTTTCATCTCCTGGATAGAAAGAAGTATGGGACTGTTCTGAGTCCTTGTTAACTGGATGTACTAACTATTAATATACCATATGCTACTTCTGTGTAGCAGCTTTGCTTTCTAATTAAGACTCCCTTGGGAAAATTCTTGGACATACTCATAATGTGGGAATATATGCATTTTCAAATGCTATAAAATGTAAATATGTATTTCAGTGTCTTAAGTTATAGTTACTTGCTGTGTTCACTTAAATGAAAAATGTAACTGACAACTGAATGTTTTGTGCAGAGCTCTTTAAATATAAAGTAATTTCTCTTTATTTTAGTTGTTCAAACGAAGAAATGTCTCTTTGCCCAGAAATGATGACTCTATGCTGGAAAGTCCTATCCAGGATCCAGATATCAGTTCTACTGTACCTATCCCAGAGGTATGTTTTTGTAAATGTATTATGAATTATGCTACAACAATATTTCAGAGACAGTATTTGTAGCAGATACTATTCATATGAAACATTTAAATGTTGATTTTATTTTCTTTGTGTGCTGCAGGAAGATGTTATTACCAAAGACATGATGCATATGATTTTTTCTAATAATGCCGAAGAACAGCTAATGGCAACACAGAAATTTAGAAAGCTTCTTTCTAAAGGCAAGAATTATTTTTACTATGCATATATAATAGGATTTTGTAGTAGAGCTTCATTTTGTTAGATTTAAAAAAAATTTTATATGCCTTTATTTGCCAGACAATAGATTTTAGTTTCTTTTTAAAATATATACAAAGCTGAGTGTGATGATGTGCACTTGTAAGCCCAGCATTCGAGAGACTGAGGCAGGAAGATTACTTTGAGTTTGAGGCCAGCTTGCGCTGCGTAGTGAGTTCAAGGTCCACCTGAATTACATAGTGAGACTCTGTCTCAAAAAACAAGAAAATAAAAAACTAAAGAAGAAAGAAAAAAAAATATGTATACACGCACACAGACAAAATAATGTTTTTTTTTTATTATCAGAGTACTACATTCATTTTAGAAAAATTTCGAAATTGAAAAAAATTTAAAGAACCAAATATAAAAGTTGATTAATCTTGGTGTAGAGAAACAAGGTTATAAATTCTTATTGAACTATTTTTCAGACATAAATATTTTTAAATGGTGATGTAACATTATAGAATGTGAGTTTAGAATAATAATTGAGGCCTTAAATTTTTTTCCCATGTTTGAATATTATAACTATTTATAGAAAAATCATTGTGTGGGGCTGGGGATTTAGCTCAGCAGCATAAGCGCCTGCCTTGTAAGCAGGCAGTCGTGAGTTCAATCCCGGGTACCGATAAAAACAAAAAAGACAAAAAAAAAAATTAAAAAAAAAGAAAAATCATTGTGTAATCTAAAACTTTTTAAATGAAGTTGTGAGTCAAAGGCAATGAAATCAATTTACACTCTCTTCTGCAATTTATACAAGTATTTTTTACTGTATTTTTATTGGCACAGGTTTTAAAAATACAATTGCTTATGTAATCATTTTATGTGTAGCCTTTTTTTTAAATTAGGCCAGATATTTCTCCTTTTTATTGAGCTTATATAATTCTTTTTTTTTTTTTTTTTTGTCTTTTCCTTTTTCTCGGTACCAGGGATCGAACCCATGACTGCCTACTTGCAAGGCAGGCGCTTATGCCGCTGAGCTAAATCCCCAGCCCTGAGCTTACATAATTCTAAAATGTCTGTTATTTATTCAAATTTATTATATTGAGCCAATAAGAATCATTACTCAAAAACTTAAGCTTTAGTCTCTTATTTTCATATATAGAATTTACAGAATTTGCATTTATGTAGAATTACATATGTGAACTGAAAAGATTTTGAAAATGCCTTACATTCCTAACAAAGACAGAATTTCCTAACACATGAAGGATGTAAGAAATCTTACAGTCAGGTCCTTATAGGTTCTAAGGCATTTTACTTTTGTTTTTTTTATAAATACTTGTTCATACATGCATTTAATGCTTGTCTTCCAATTCTTCATCCCAAGATAAAGTAGCTTAGCCTTGTTAAAAAATCATTATACGGTTAAGAATGACTTTGGGCTAGAGATATCGCTCTGTATCATGAATGCCTGTCTTGCAAGCATGTGGTTGTGAGTTCGATCCCTGGTACCAAAAAAAAAAAAGAATGACTTCTTTTCCACCCCACATTTCAGTTTGTTGTTGTTTTGGTGATTGATATTACTTTGGCTAGATTAATATTTTTATTTTTTTATTATCTTATAATCTTTCAAGATTTTTTTGACATGTGTTGGATACCATAAATGATTAACAAAATTTCTATAGATTTTAGTATGTCTAAGAGTTTGTCTGCTGGTATTTTTATACTATAACTTCACCATTATCAGCATCTTTGTTTTGATTTATTAAGGTAGAGCATGACTCAACGGATTTTCTTTTCTTTATATTCTTCCCATCATTGAAAGTTGCAGTGCCAGAGTGTGTAAACATTCTTTATGTTTATGACGAAGTTGTCTAGATTTAGAATTCTTTGGTCAGAAGAGTTCATCTTCGTTTTTTCTAGTTACTCAAAGTTCTGTTTCTGTTAAAGTATATTGCTTATTCATAGAGATAGTCATTTTTCTTCTTAAAAGTGGAGTTTTGATTGGGTATACATGAGGAAATAGTTTTTTTTTTTTTTTTAGTAATTGACCTAATTCCTGACAGATCTCTCAGGCTTAGAAACATATTAGAATTACTACAGTTTTACTTCACCTTTTAGTATAATAATCATGGGAAAATAGCTATAACTAGAACTCAAAGATAACCCAGTAGAAGGCTTGCAAATAGTGTTGTTACTATTGGTTTTAGGGAGATAGAGATATGCCTCTGTTGACTCCACAGCCTACATTTAGCATCAGCTTGTATTCCTATACTCATGATAATAACCTTTTGCCAAAGTCTGACTTCTTGGAGGGTGGAGCAAAGATGGTGGATAGATAATAGCTGGCTCCCTGAGATAGTCAACTTAGAATTCAACATAATACAGTGTGGGGAGGCCCGAACAGAGGAATATGAATTCTCTCGTCCCAAGAAGAAACTAAGGTTAGAAGAACCAATCAAATATACAGTCCCGGTGCTATTATTGAAACAGCTAAAGATTCAGCGCTCCTGCAGCAATGGGCGACTTGTCAAGCTGTGTGAGGTCCCGCTGCTTCGACTCACTGGAGGCGCAATCACACTGAGGTTGGGGGTTGGCTAGCTGAACAGAGAGCTCAGCTGGCGGGGAGCCTGCATCGACCTGTGGTGAGTGACAGGAGTGGAGCCACTCCACAGAAAGGGGACCTCCGGCAGATGACATTCTGGGTCTGGGCAGGACTGGCAATTACAAGGCGTAGCAGTGACTTCAGTCAGTTGTTCCCTTTCTGAACAGGATTGGTGGAGCGAGCTAGGCATGGGTCAGGCAACCTGACTGGGACCCAATAGGTTGTCTGAAATCAATTCCGTACTGCGGCAGTGCACAGTAACCACACTAAGGCAGTGAAGCCTCGGAAGTTTGACTGATCCAGAGGGGAGGCGACGCATAGTAATACAGTGCAGGCCTCAGCAGCTTGACTGATTGGAGGGGAGGGGCCAGCATACGCTGCTCCTGTCTGCAACTCACTAGCACACTGCAGTGGGAAGGGTCACCTAGCCAGCTTGCTTCAGAATAATTGTAACCAACAAAGAAAGAAACTAGGGCCTCCTAGAAGAAACAAAAAAGATGAGAAGAGGAAGCAACAACAAAACGTTCCCAAGTCCCAACCCTGAGAACATTGACCCAGAACAGGTAAATACAAAGGAGAATGAGAACAGCAAACATGCAATATCAGACACAGCACCAGTGGACATAAAGAGATATCTTTGGGACCTCATAGACAAGTTCAAAAGGGAAATATTTAGCCAAGTAAAGCAAGATATAAGAAGATTAATAAAAGAGATGCTAAGAACCCCTCAAGTGGACACAGACGGAAGAAGGGAGGAACTCAAAGGAGAGAACCATTTGATGAAGAATTTAAAAAAATATAGAATACATGAAGCACATTCAAAGAATTCAAAGAGATTATCAGGAAATTAAAAACTATGGAAAGATGGCAAATCTGCTTGAAAGAAACTAAGGATAGATTATCCAAAGTGGAGGACAGTTTTGCAGTGTGAGATTATGAAAGGAAAAACTTTTTAAAAATAACAAGGGAACAAGCAGTAACAATACAAAGGCTAGAAGACAACAAGAGGATCTACAACTTGAGAATAAAGAATGTGAATGAAGAAACAGGGGTAAAAACAAAGGAACTACAAAGGCTATTCACAGAAATAATTAAGGAAAACTTCCCAAACATAGGAAAAGGAAATGATATTCTGATGTATGAGGCATACACAACTCCAGCCATCAACAACCAAAATAGAGCTACACCCAGGCATATAATAATCAAGATCCCAGAAATTCAATGTAAGAACAGAATATTAAAAGCTGTTAGAGACAAGAAACAGATAACCTATAAAGGAAGGCCCATCAGAATCACGGCAGACTTCTCGACACAAACCATCAAGTCAAGGCGATCCTGGAGCGAAATATTCCAAGCCCTGAAAGAAAATAACCTGCAACCCAGATTGATATACCCTGCTAAACTGTCTCTAGAAATGAATGGAGAAACAAGATGCTTCCAAGACAAAGAGGAACTTGGGAAATTCGCAGCCACCAACCCAACTGTACAGAGAATACTGCAAGGTATTCTAGAGAGAGAAAAGTACTAGGATTCCAGGAACAGTGGCAGAGAAGCCTCAATGACTGGAGCAGAAAACAGAATGAAGAAGATAAGCAGACAACTGATGGCAAAAAGCCATCATAACAGAAGAGCATAACAGAAATGAGGCAGAGAAGGTTGGTTATATAATCTCTAATATAGATGGCCTTGATACACTAAATTCACACAAAAAAAACCACACGTGGAGTAGATCAGGAGGCAGGGTCCACTGAGATACTATTTATAGGAAATATAATTAACATGAAAAGAGTACATGGAGTGAAAATCAAATATGAGAAAACAATGCTCTATGTGACAGAGAACCAAAGAGTAATAGAGGCAACTAGACCAGTATTTGTGGATAGGTTGGAAAGACAGGCTTTAATAGGTAAAGGAATACAATTAGAGATCAAGTCCAGGAGAGAGAAGGTTCGGAACCAATTACATAAATAGTAGATTGGTCCCCCCCCCAATTTAAAATCAAGGGTCTTAGTCAGATTCCAAAATGCATAGTGTACCCTGGGGAAGTGAAAGGGGAGGGAGAGTCTTAAAAAGGAGATGGCAGAAGATATTGTTAATAGTGTATCAGGATTTAAAACCCACATTACTCGCACCACTCTGCTTAGATAGATTTTATTCTCTTTTTTTGGATAGATTTTCTTCTGCCCCAGTTGTCTCGTGCATTACATTTGAGGTCACAGACAACTATCCCCAAATCATCAGGGTATAGCACATTAATCATCTTTAATTTCCTATTATCTTAATCTAGAACCCTGTATGACTTACACTGTTTTATCATGACTGATCTTAGTTAAATCTGGTTTGTTTGATTGCTGTTTGGTATTGAAAGATTTTATGCAAAACTGATATGATTGATAGTATCAAGTCAGAGTATAGGCAACTACACTGAAGATGACAAGACTCTACGATACATATTCTGATTTGATTACTGCCTGTTTTTGAAGTTTTGTACTATATACAAAGTTCAGTTTTTATTAATACTGTTATGTACTGATATATTCAATTATGCTATCTGATGATATAGTCAATTCTATTGAACATAACAAGAGACAACACAGGAACTATGGTAGAACTCCTTGTACAACGGTCTTATGTCTTTTTCAGTTTTGTTTTGTCTTGCTTTGTTTTGTTTCTCCCTCTAATATAGAAAAGATAGAAATACATGTTAAGACTCATGCATGTGTAGAATTGCTTATGATACATAATGAAATGAACCAATACTTTGAAGAAAAAGAGACACTAAAGTACCCAGTGCTGATCCTGGAGTGTCATGATGTGAAATCCAGCAAAACTATTATTCTTTGTTCAGAATGACTTTAGCCTGCTTTAGTTTGTTTAATCGCAACATAAATGAAGATATGGATAACTGCATGTATGTTTAAGTGTTTAGAATTAACAACCATATTACTAAGTTTGTGTTGGATAGTTGAACAGAACTGTTTGCTGTCTCACTGTTTGAATTCCCACTTTATGTGTTCCACTTTTGTAACTTGAACAACTATTTGTAAAAGGACAGCATGTTAACATTAACTAGTGATTTCTTACTGTTTATTTTTTCTCTGAACGTATGTGTTATTTCTACCAATTTTCTGTTTTGTTTAGACTTTCTTTAAATAAAACTTTTAAAAAATCCGACTTCTCTATCATGGTTGTTCTTGTGCATGTAAATCACAAGTCATCTTTGTTACTGTTCCTCCACCTTGTTTTGTAGAAATCCCTCCAAAGCCTTTTGTTTTATATTATTCTTGCTTAATTTTCTTTCTTTTCTCTAATCTCTTAAATTAAATTTCTTTCTTTTCTCTAATCTTTTAAATTAAAAAATTAATTAGTACATGTTTGTAGTATGTAATGACTACATTCATCATGGAGAGTTGGTGTAGGTGCGTAATACATCTTAATTCTTTTCACTTCCCTGCTCTTCCATCTCTTGCTTAGAGTTCAGTGCTTTATTGCTTCTTTACATTGCCATAAGGACTGAAAGACTATATAATGGTTTTTGTCACTTTTGTAAAATTTTCTAGAGCAGTGGTGGTGGACCCATGGCATGCCTATTACTGTGTTTTTCTTTTGGACAAATGATGTTAATGTAGAATTGTTATTTTTTAACTAAAGCCTCAGTGTTCAGCTGTAATTGCACTATTGGCACTTTGTGGTAAATATAAGTGGGGGTTTGGGTTGCAGTGTGGCAGTCTTTCTCTACAAGATTTGCCATCATTAATATAGAGTATTATTTTTTATTTTCTCTTTACGTACTAATAACAGTTCATGATATGTAAGATGGTTGGTAATGTTGTTTTCTTTTCAGTGGAGAGAACCATAAATGTGTTTCCTGTAATTCTCCAGGAAGAGACTGCATTTGGGTTCTGATCTCTCTGTATGTCATGTTTGTATCTAAATTTGCCTGCATATATATAGGAGTCCAGTGTGAACTCCTCACAACCATCCAAACGAAAGTTTTTCTTCTTCCAAACTCATCTTATTCTACTCTCAAACAGAACAAGACAAATTTTTGTCTCTCAAAAGTAGTAAATTTAGTATTTTCTTTTGGGAAGAAAAAAAATCAACAATGTGAAATGATAACTAAAACCCTGTAGTTTTTGTTTGAGTTTTTTAAAAGCTGGAAAGTAAATGGTTTAAAGAACATTATATATTATTTTATCCTTTTAGGTAGGGTCTGGAATGAACATTTTGAAGAATTTGGACTTTTTATTTAGAGCACCTAAATTAAACTAATGGATATAGCTTCATTAATTAAAATTTTACAGAATTTAGAAGTAAAAATGAGAGTTCTGTTTTTTTTTTTTTTTATGACTAGATAGACTTATTACTACACAGATATGTATGGTGGATGTAAGACCAGGAAAAAAAAAGTAAGCATAGTGGTATGAGTTTGGTTTTGTTTATGCTACATTTTTAAGAGTTTATGAAAACAAAAGGGAATCTAATAGACACTTAGAGATACAGTCTCGAGTGTGGTAAAATTTTTTTAAAGAAGTTTATGAAGTAGCATAAATGATAAGTGACAGCTGACAACTGAATTAACAAAACATAAATCTTCTAGGAAGAAAAGAAATAGGAATAAGACTTACAGGAACACCAATAGAGGTACTGCAGAATCACAAAAGGTACTTTTTATTGAAGCCAAGGTAGAAAAGATTTCTTTGTACTTAGGTAGTATCTGAAATATTCTTTTAACTTTACTTGTATTTCTGTGGAGTTTGTGATACTCAGAAGTCTTTTACATTCATAAAAATTTATGAAGAAATTTGGATTGTCCAATAGTATTTTTATAAATAATAAGTAATGTTACAAATTATAATTATAAAATAGAATCCCTTTTGGCTGAGGGACATTAAACAAGTTGTCATTTTACAGATGGAATTATCCTTGGGTAACAAAGATAGTACCGTAGAGGATTATTGGGAACCCTGTCTCTGAGATGCTCTTTTGACTATTGCACTGAAATATTTGTGTATAAAGATGACCTCCTAAGTAGTCTTCAACTTATGAAATTTAAATTTACAGGAAATACATATTTAAATATCCTATCCTTATGGTTAATGAAAAGATAGAACTTGTATAAATATTGCAGTTGTAATAGTATTTGTCTTCAGTTACATCTAGTTCAGAGTTTTAAACTTAGATATGGAAACCTAGGTGAGTTATTTTGTGTAAATTGTTAACTGAAATATACTTTTCGTTTAAGTATTAATTTCTTATTTTTAGAACCTAATCCACCAATAGATCAAGTTATACAGAAACCGGGAGTTGTTCAGAGATTCGTGAAATTTCTTGAAAGAAATGAAAATTGTACTTTACAAGTGAGTCTAACATTTTCTTTCTTAATCTCTTTATAGAAATGATATATTGAAGTTTCTTGGGGGCTGGGGATTTCGCTCAGCGGCATAAGAGTCTGCCTTGCAAGCAGGCAGTCATGAGTTCGATCCCTGGTACCCACAAAAAGGAAAAAGACAAAAAAAAAAAAAAAAAAAAAAGAAAAGAAAAAAAGAAATGACATATTGAAGTTTCTTGTAAAAATGATTTCTCCAGTAATGACTGTTCCAAATGGTCACTAAATACTTATCAATTAAATGGAAAGGTAGGGTTATCTGTCTTGCCCTGGGTATGATTACAGTACTAGTTTCTTCTAGGAATTGTTATTTTGTTAAACAATTTGAAAAAAAATGAAACCATTGTTAATATTAACAAAATTTTATGGTTATCAGTATTTAATAAACACTTATTTTGGAAAACTCAAAATAAAATGTTAATGGTTTAATTTATTTTGGTTGTTAGCTAACTAGAGTCATAACTTTTACCTTTAAAACACATTGCAGCTGTTCGGTTCTTTTTTTAGAAAAAAGATTAGATCAGTATGCTTAAACATATGACCAAAATTAGGTTTGTCCTAAAGAGCATTACTTCTTAGTCATAAATAATTTGCTGCTAGTGGTAAGCCACTTCAGTTTCTAAGTATTCCAATGTTAAAACAACAGTAGAATAAAATGATTATCCTTCCTGATCTCATTTTTTTTTTCCAGTAGTGCTAGAGGTCAAACTCAGGACCTTGCATATCTGACAGGCACTCACTGTTCTACCTTCCTAGCTCTGCTGTATCTATTCTTAAGTAAGAGCACAAGGTGGATTATATCTTATATTTCAGGAGTTGCAGAAGACGTATACCTAATTATCAGTGCTGTTGTCAGTAATGAAAAGTAGTTATTTGAGTAACAACTTGAGTAGTGTTCCACTTCTCTGAATGATTTGGGAAAGGCCTTCACGTTTTAAGTATAAGCAAAGGATTTTTCTGTAAATGTGAAAAGTTGTTGATACTGTTTACAGTAAGGATCTCTGAGGAAAATTATATCTCTGAGCATATAATATTATGCTATTATAGTCCCCTTTTTTCAGTTAAAAATCCAGGAATCTAGTCCTTTTGCTTTATCCGAGCTCTAATTCTAGACTAAAACTCAGGTTTCCTGATGTCTAGATTATTATTTGGCTCTTTAATTTGAATTGTGTGGAAAAAGAAATGAGTGAATATGAATAAAGTCAGTGAGTGTTGGTTTGAGCACAGTATTATACAAGGCGTAATTTTGTAGTTCCAAAATTAAGACATTGTTCTTGACTACAGAACTTCTACTTCGTGTTCCAGAAGGGAGACATATAAACAGATTTGGATTTGTATGCTTAGTGCTATAATAGAACTATAAACAAAGTGTTGAGAGAGCACAGAGGTCATGGCCACTTATTCTCTGTGGAAAAATTAAGAAGGACTTCACCAAGGTGGTCCTGAGAATTAAGGAGAATTTGGCTGACTAGAAAGAGGAAAATGAATTTCACGTTGGAAAGATAAAATATACAGAAAGTGTGGCATATGCATAAATGTTGGAAATTTGAGCACTTATTAATCATTGTAATTAAGCTTAAATTCAGCAGTATATGCCAGCTCCATGTTGCACATGTTACCTTGGTATGTATGAATGTACTAGTTCAGACCACTAGTCTAACTAATAGAGAAGCCTCCAGCTGGGGTCCAGTAGGCCAGACTGATGGACAAACAAGTTTTATTTGGTCTGCACACACATTTTACACTTGATCTTAGTGGAAAGGCCAGGAGGTTGTGCACACATTTTAAAATATGTCGAGATGCTTATCCGACTTATATTTTGGGGAAGTTCAAGTGAATATCCGTGGTTTTCAGCTAACTTTGACAAATCAGGAGAGTTAACTTTGATGCCAGATAGTAAAGATGAAATGGTTCTAAGTTGAAGTTCTGGGTGTTTTCTGTTTTTTTCTTTCAGTGCTGGGGAAGCGTGCTAGGCAAGTGCTTTACTATTCAGCTGCATATCCAGGCTTTTTCTTTCCTTTTTAAAATGTAGCTTGCATTGTGGTTTTTCACAATTTTGCTATGTTTGTGAATTTAACAGTCTTCGCTAATGCATGCTTCTAGGAGGGTACAAGGAGAATTTTGTCGAGTAATCTTTTGTTGCCTTCATTACATTTTTTTTTTTTTATCGGTACCGGGGATCGAACTCACAACCACCTGCTTGCAAGGCAGGTGCTTACGCCGCTGAGCTAAATCCCCAGCCCTCATTACATTATTTATAATGATTACGATTATAATCTCCTAACTTTGTCTTCTTTCTTTCTTCTTTTAGTAGGGCTGAAGTTTGTTCCCAGAGCTTTTACATGCGAGGCAAATGCTGTAGCACTAAGTTATATCCCCGACCCTCAATGATTTTTTTAAAATACAGATTCTTCCTTTAAAATGTTTCTTAATCTCACACATAATGAATATACTTTTTAGTATTTCAGTAGTGCTTTGTGGTGCACTTTTTGTTAATTTCTGACATCCACATTACTAAGAAAACTGTATTCTTGCAAATTACAGTCCCTACTTAGTTTGTGAATTTATAGGTTCCTTTTAATGCAACTTTGGGAGTTATGGATTGAATTTTCTCAGTCACTGCTATTAAAATCCATCATATTTAATAGATTTAGTTCTAATTGGATAGATATGAGTAGCTTCACAAAGGGTCTGTTGCTTAAGAGAATAACAGGAATCCTATTCAGTGGTTCTGGTAATAGTAAAATCTTTGTGTTGAATAAACATCTAAATTTCTGAATGTCTAAATTTTCTTGTCTTAAATGCAGAGGTTGATGATAATTGGTCCTAATGGAAACAAGTGCTTCTTATGATTCTGTTGTTCTATTAGTGTCTTATTTATTTTTAAATTGCTTGCTTTAGAACACTGACTCTAATGATAAGCATTAGGAGTTTTATGAATTATAAAATAGTGTGTGTTTCTATACAGTATTGTTGATTTTGTAAATTTCCATTTTCCTTCTGGGTCTTGTTTTCCAGATTGAAGAAGAGGGTTTTTTCCTTTTCTTTCTTTCTTTCTTTTCTTTTTTTTTTAAGAGCAGGATATATTGAATGGGGGAAGAAGGCTTCTGTCTGAGAGGGAGAGTGAGAGAAGGGGTCCTGAGTGGGTTGCCAAGAACCTTGCCTTTTCTAGGGATTTTTGTTTGTTTGTTTGGATTTTTTGGTACTGAGGATTGAACTCATTACCCTTACACTTGCCAGGAAGGCGCTTGGGCCACTGAGCTATATCCCCAACTCCTTTTCTAGGGATTTCTATAGAGCAAAACCTCAATGTGAGGTGGATCCAAGGTGGGAAAAAAGGGAAGTCACAAGGTGGGTGCAAGGTAGGGACAAAACCATGGTAACTCAACCAGACCACGAGCATCCTCACTCAGGTAGTTGTTGATTAAATAGGGAAGTAAATAATGGAGCAAGTAGGCAGTGGAACAGAACAGGGGCTTTCCTGCAGGGGGAAGGTCCATGGCTCTTGCCGACTTTCCCAAGGTAAATGATATGTATTTAGCATTTAGTGTATCAGTTCCTGTTGTTTTATCCTTGGGGAAATATGTGGGTGCATTCCTTTCATCTTTTGCCTTGAGGTCTAGCCCTCAGCAGATTGTGTATGTCTCCCCCACAATTGCAGTGTATCCCGGTCTTCTGTATTGGTTCCTGTCCTTGTGTGACTACCTATAAAATTTTTTATCTGACTTCGCAGTTTATAACATTTTTCTTTTCTGAGGAAGTACTCTGGAGTGCCACAGGGGAGCAGTGGACAATGATAAAACTGGCTTCTTAAGGCTGATAGGGTTATAGTTGAATTTAGCAGTCAGAGATACTCCACTGCAGAGGGTCTGTCTAAAGGCCCTCAGTAGACGACAGGCATTTTTTTCTTGGGTAAGTGTGTATCTTTATGTCTGGAGGAGACAAAGCCAAAGAAACCATTAAGTATGTATGGGCCAAATAATAAGATCAACAGCATAATTATGAATATAGTCAGTAAAGATTTCCACCAGTAGGAGTTTCCCATAAGGAGGATAAGGATAAGGTCCAGGGAATTTCAGAGTCTGACATACCATTAATTTGCTGTCTAATATCGTGAACAGCTATTGAGATATTAGCAGTAGGATCAGGAATATACACACAACATTCAATTTCTACAATGCACAAGTATTCCCCTCCTAGTAGACTGTTTAATGCCATCTTGTTGTGGAGGATGGCTTTTTCATTAATTTTACCTCTTCTTTTAGAAGAGAGAGAAGCTGCAATATCCTTTAAAGCCTGCTGAATACAGTTAGTTAAGGCCTCAATGTGTCACATAACCCTCTCTTGACAAGTTTAATCTGGTGGAACCCAGTAAAAAAAATCTCACATAGTTTTATCTATGTGATCAGTTTGGGCCTAGGCAAAAATAAAGTTTTGAAAAATTAGAGCTTGTATAATCAAAGCATGAGCACTACAGTGAATAGCTAAGTCTTAAAACGGTTCTTAAAGGACTGGAATAGCAATTGTAACTCACTAGCTCTTAGACCCCTCTTGATGGAGTCTGATATTTTGTCATAAGTCTCTCCAGCTTTAGCTATAATTATCTCCAAAATTTTGATGACTTCAGAGGGTTTTTTCTTAAGAATTTTCATGTATGAAATCTGATTTGACAGTGAATCTTATTAATAGTCTTTCCTCTCAGACTTCGCCATCTAAGTCTTATATCCCTGTCCTTCTTCTCCTTCCTGACATTTTCTTTCATGCTTTATTTTGTTTTCTCTCCCTTAGTTTGAAGCTGCATGGGCATTAACTAATATAGCGTCTGGAACTTTTCTACATACAAAAGTAGTAATTGAAACTGGAGCAGTTCCAATTTTTATCAAACTTCTTAATTCGGAACATGAAGACGTTCAAGAACAAGTAAGTTTCTAATTTGTATTGATATATATATATATATATATATATATATATATATATCTATAGTTACATCCGTATTTTAATTTTCTCTTAAAAATACCATTTATGATTATTATTACAAGTTCATTTTGTGGCTAATTTTCCTGTACATTGTATTTGTTAATGTAATTATCAAATTGGGAAGGTGCAAGAATGAACTTCCTCAGTCATAATCTTGTTTTCTTTACAAGTGTGGTATTAGCTAACATAGGAGTTACCATTCTGGAATTAAAGAGCATATGAGACCCAGAAAAATTACTAGATGATCAAAGGTTACAGTAAGTGGCTGGCAGATTTTAAATCTGAGCCACTCTGAGTCCTTATTCTCTATATGTAAGATGAGTATTTTAATATTACTTCTTTTAAAAATCTCATATTGTCTTAAGTAGAATCATTTTTAAATATGTTTTTTGAGTCAGTTTTCAGAGTTTTTTTGTTAGAGGGATAATTTGTTGACATACAGTTGTACTATCCAGAGAAAATCAAGTATTTTGATATATTTATTTGGCATTATTTGTATGTACATTGATCTGTTAATCTGTCATTTCATTCATCACTGAATTTTATGTCTTTTTATATCCTTTTAACACTAATTGGGAACTTTTTCTTACAGCTTTATTTTTTGAAGAAAATTTCACTGATTACTCAATATGTGCTTGTGTGTTTTCTATAACTTATCATCCTTGGATTTTTATATCTTTTTATTTCTAGCTTATTAATGTTAATACTGGAATGTATAATCATGTATTTGTTTTCAAGTTCCTTATTTTATTAAGGAAAATGACTGTCCTGTCAAAAAGTAGGAAAACAGTTTAAAATATTCAATATTTCAAGATTGAATTACAAAAAGATAAGATCAATAACATGTCCTTCAATAGAATATATTTAGAGAGGTTTTTTTTTTTTTGTTAAAAAATAAGTTTAGATATAGAGTAGAGGGGTAAACGTATTAACCCGTGGGTTTGTTTGTTTGTTTGTTTGTGGTTTTTTGAGACAGGGTCTCGCTATGCAGTTTGGGCTCACCTTGAGCTCATTTTGTAGCCCAGGCTGGTCTCAAATTCACAATGATCCTCCTGCCTCAGCCTGGAAAGAGCTGGGATTATAGGCATGAGCCATCATGCCCAAACCCATGTTTTAAATGGTAAAATTTCGCAATTGAAAAAATACTCCTGTCCTTTCTACTTAATGTGAAAAGTTGGAAAATAAAATGATAGTTTGTATTTGCGTATCTAATATAAGTGAATAATTTGATGCTTACTATTTATTTTCAAAAGTAAGCTGACTAATCAAGCTAAAATTCTCATTTTTAGCCATTACTGGGTTTTTAAATGCTTTTTTCTATCTTTCTTTTCTTATTCTAAAAATCAGTACATTTCCAGTTAGAGGACTTTTTTTTTTGTACTGGGAATTGACCTCACGACTTTGCACTTGCCAGGCAGGTGCCTGTGCCACTGAGCTAAATCCCTGGCCCTAGAGGAGTTCTTGGCATTAGGAACTGAACTATATTATAAATAATTAGAAAATGTACTAGATAGATATATTTTGTCTCCATGTACGTTCAGAGTGAATACATATGTTTTTTTGTTGAGTAGCATATAGATATTTTACTAGTACTATGTAGCACATATATATAAAAAAATTTTTAAAAAATCATTTAAATTTGTTTTAAAGTAAAGCTGCACTTTTAGAGGTTTTTCTTTTTTATTACCTTACTTTTATTTTCACATTTTGAAACCTATCATCTTCTTCATTCTGTACAAAAATCTTGTTCATTTTTTGGATATTTTTTTGTGACCCAAGGTCTCACTGTGTTCCTCAGGGTGGCCAGAATCTTCCCATCCTCCTTGTTTCAGCCTCCAGATGACTGGAATTATGTGCACATGCTATTATGTCCAGCTGTGTTAAAACTTTATTTTTAAAAGAGAGCATCATATTTAAGATACTGTTTTAAAAGGATTTTTTCTTATTTTTCCAAGGCTGTTTGGGCACTTGGTAATATTGCTGGCGACAATGCAGAATGCAGAGATTTTGTTTTGAATTGTGAAATACTTTCACCTCTTTTAGAGTAAGTACTTTATCACAAGTTAATACTACTTTTGGAAAAGATATACTATGTATCTGCATACAATTAATTTCTTCAACAATGTTTTATAATTTTGCTTATGATTAGTTATGCCTAGTAGCTTGTAAGTAGGTAAAACCAGGAAAAATGATCAAATTATATCATATGTCTTTTATATTCTTTTAAACTATACTTGACAGTGATTGTTGCTTACTTTGGTGACATAAATATTCTACAAATGAGTGTGTATGTAGTTTATAATACACTAAACTTCAAACGTTCCTATAGTATGGAATTTTTAATGCTAGAATACATGATGTATGTAAGAGGTCATTGCGTTTTTCTATTTGGTTTTTAAATGTTTAGAGAACATTTTTAAATGTTAGAGAACAAGGGGCTTGTTCTCTAAAAAGGCTTTTTTTCTCATCTAGTAGTTTCTTCAGCTACTTTACACATTTTTTAGAAAAAATTTATACTGTAAAGTCCTTTGCAGAAATTACATAAAATTATTTAAAGCATAGATTTCTTTATGTTATTTATCATTCATAAAAAGGATCTTTAATTAGCCTAAATACAATTTTCTCTTACAAGCAGTAAGAGAAAAAAAAGAAAAAAAAACATGTCAGAAGGTTAGAAGGTAAAATTTCAATTCTATATCAATTCTGTGCTATTCTCCACCTTTCCAGCTGAGGAATTAACTTCCTATAGACAGAAGTGATTACTCGGCATGACATCCTGCTGCTAATATTAATTACAGATCAGTTGCTTCTAGGCCACTGAATCACTCATGTCACTTTCATTACTTACCCAGTATTTCATGTCTATGAGAAGTTAGCTAAGCTCTGGAAGAAAATTCTGATTTCAAGTTTCATATCAGAATCATTTTTTCAAGTCTGTGCTATTAACAGTTTCTCTTAATGTTTCAATAAGACATTTTGGTGACCGGATATATATGCTTTGTAGATTTACTTAGTATTTGTGTCTATTACTACTTTTGGTTGTTTTTTATAGATCTTACTACTATTATTATTATTTTGTTTTTTGGAACTGGCAGTCAAACCCTGGGCCTTGCGCTTGCCAGGCAGGCACTATGCTGCTGTGCTAAATCTTGGCCCTGTAGGGCATTTTATTATTAATACCTCAAGTTGGTAGTGGTTTCTGAATTAGTATGCATTTATTTTGTCTCATCCTTTTAAATGTTGTAAGAGCTTTTAAATCATGAATGAAGGAACAAACTAATGGAGCCCCTACAGTAACTAGCTATGTAGTACTATATGTAAACACAATGAATTTCAGGATAAGATGTTAGAACATAGGAAAGTTTAGTTTCATTACAAAATCTGATCTTAGAAAATTTCAAAATTTCATTGAAAATTTTAAGAAAAGTAATAAAAAGGAAAGTTGTTTATAAGATGCTCCCACTATTTAAAATGATTATGAATTATCTGTTACATAGAAATTTACATTTAGCTACTGTTTATCAGTTCTGTTTGAAATTTTAGTTTATTGCTAGATCATTTGATTCTTGATAAGTATCAATCTGTTACTACTATGGACTATATAACTTCATGACTTTTGTTGTGTCAACTTATTTTATATTTTATTTTATTTTTTGGGCAAGGACTCAACTATGTAGCCCACCTGGCCCTGAATTTGTGATTTCCTTTCTCAGCCTCCCTAGTCATGGGATCACAGGTGTGCACATCTAGCTAGGAGGGGTTTTTTTGGCACGGGAGTGGGGGTTCTTTTTTGAGGCAGGGTTTCACTATAATGGTTCCGGCTGGTCTTGAATTTACTTTGTAGCCCAGGCTGGCCTCGAATGTGCATTGGTCATCCTGCCTCAGCCTCTTTAGTACTGGGATTATGGGCATGCGCTACCAGGTTCGGTACCTAGCTGGTAGTTTAAATTTCATTAAATTTTAACTTGTAAGAAGGGATTTGCACTTATAATAATAATCTCATTAACGTAGAAAAAGAAAAATAATGAAACAAGGATTGGCCAATTTAGGCCCTCAAGCCAACTCAATAGCTTGCTACTTGTTTTTATGTATTAACTTTTATTATAACACAATAATACTCATTCACTTAGTAAATTTTAGTTGCTTTCATGTGCCCTCAGCAGAACTGAGTGGCTGCAGAATAAAAAAAACTAAACTTCAGTCTGGTGAAATATGTCAATCCCTGATGGTCAAAATTACGTATTTTGTCTCTAGGTGAAATATATATTTCAGGAGGCCTTAAATCTATTTATAAGAAAATCTCTAGAACAGAAAAATTTTTAACATTTAAAATACAGATAATGTGAAAGTATGTAACTCAGTGGCATTGAGTACATTTCCTAGTGCTTTATAAAGTGTCACTGTTGTTCAGAACCTTTCACCATCTCTAGTAGAAACTCAGTAGCCAATGTACAGTCACATCCCTTTTCATATCATTCCAGTTATTTTAAAACCGAAACTCTGCTCTGTCTATGGGCTTATCTATACTAGGTATGTCATATACCAGTGGCACCTTTTGTGTCTTGACCCATTTTTTTTTTTTTTTTTTTGATACCAGGGATCAAATTCAGAATCTCGTGCTTGTCAGGCAGTCGCTTGTATCATTAAGCTAAATCCCCATCCTCAACCCTTTTTCCTTACATTGCTTTCAAGATTCATTCATCATGTAGCATGTATGTCATTTTTTTGGTATTCTGTTTGTGCAAAAAAGCCATTATCTTTGAATCTGTAGATTGTTTTGTGGAGTATTGCTATCTTTATATTAGCTCTTCCTATCAAAGAATGTAGACCATATATCTTTTAATTCATTTAGATCTTCATTAATTTTAGCAGCATTTTTTAATTTACACTGTACAAGTCTCCTTGTTTAAATTTATTCCAAGTACTGTCAGTTCCTAATTTGTAATAGCTCAACATACGATATTTTACCTTTTTTTTTTTTGTACAGTAAAATACATTTAATAAAAATTATACTTTGAATTTTGATCTTTTCCTAGACCAGCAGTATGTATGGTGTGGTTCTGTTTCATGATTCTGAGCAGCAGCATTGATGAGCAGGAGATTGTGAGGTCACAGAGATAGTGCTGTATAACATATTGTGCTGCTAAGCTGTGGTATTTGATAGGTGTCAACTTTCCATCCCTGTGGGAAAAGGCCAGTTATGAGTCACTTTATTTTTTAAAAAATTTTTATTTTATTTTATTTTTTGGTACCAGGGATCGAACTCATGACCTTCCTATAAGGAAACAGGGTTTCTTCTGGTTTAAGAGGTTTCTATCCATGTTGATTAGTTCTGTTGCTTTTTCCCTGTGGGAAGGCTGAGCATATCATGGCGCTGAGCATATCGTGGCACAGCATGTGGGCCAAGGCTGCATACTTAATGGTAGCCGGGAAGTAAAATGAGTAAGAAGGGGTCCAGCATCTCCATAGCCCCTTAAAGAAACTGTCTCCCATGACTTAACTTTCTTTCTGTGGGGCCTGCCTCCTGAAGGTTCCACTGCCATCCAGTAATCCAGTAGCTGGCAAACAGGCCTTTAGTATGGGAATCTTTGGTAACATTTAAGATCAGATCATAACAGTGGGTTAGGTGTATTGCATGCATCTTCACATTACATTTTTGGTTTGTTGTGGATTTATCGAGAAGTAACCATAGTCATAAGTTTAAGTGTATCTGTATTTTTATGCTGTCATAAGATTATTTTCTTGCCAGTTTTTTTTTATTCATTGGAAGTGTATAAAAAATGCAGTTCATTTGTGCTATTGATCTTGTGACCTGCAATTTGACTGACTGTATCTACTAGCATTAATGAGTTTCTGTAAGTGGGTGGATTTTTCTTGATTTCTATATACCAGATCATATTTGAGAATTAAGTTCTTGCTTTCCAGTTTAGATGTCTTTTATTTATTTTTCTTGCAGAACAATTATCTTATGTCTTCTTTTCCATTTCTAATTTTAGTAATTTGAGACTTCGTTGGTCTAGAAATTTTAATTACTTGTTTTGCTTTTTTTAATGACTTTTTGGTTTAGTTGAACTTTTTCTAGTGTTTTCCTGTTTGTCTCTGCTCTTTATTATTTCCTTTCTTCTGTATTTAAAGTCTTGTTTTCTAATTTCTAGTAAAAGGTTAGGTACTTGATTTGCAATTGTTTTTCTTTTTGGTTTTTTAAAAATTTTATTTATTTTTTAAAATTTTTTAGCACCAAGTACATTCATCAAAAAAGAAGAAAACCATGAAATATCTCTATATCTTTCCTTGAGAAATCAAAAATAAAAGAATAAAATGAAAAATGAATAGATGAAAATAATAAAGATCAGAAACACAATTGCATATCAAACTGCCAACATAATTTTTTATAAAGATTAAGATTTTGATTCTTAAATTTCTGTAAAAATGGAAAAGACTCAAAATAGTCTAAACCCCTTTTGAAAAGGAACAAAATTAAGAGCTCCAGCCCTCTCCCGCGACTTATCACAAAGTTACTCCAATCATGAGAAAATGGCATTGATATTAAGATAGCTGTATGGTCTTTTTGAGACTGGGTTTCACTATGCAGTTGAGGCTGCTCTTGAACTCACTTGGTAGCCAAGGCTGGCTTCGAACTCACAGAGATCTTTCAGCCTCACTCCTGAGTGTTGGGATTACAGGCGTGCGCCACCACATCCAGCTTTTTCAATCATTTTTAATGTGCTTGCAGTTACAGATTTCTCTCAGAGTGTTATTTTCATTGTGGCCCTTGCCTTCATTTCTTAGCCAAGCCAATTATAGCTGTGGCTTAGCATTCACCTTTTGCTTGTGCTAAGCCAGAGGTAAAAGCCTACCTGTAAGATGAAAGTCTTTCAGTCTACTGAAATTTTTTTTTCTGAGCATGTCCTCTGGCCTGGGCATGTGTGTTGTCTAGATGTCTGATACTTGGGGAGACTTTCTACATCTTTTATTCCCAAAGTGTTTTACACCCAGGCTTTCAGCACCTTTCTCATCTGTCCTGCTCCCAAGAACCCACCTCCTCCAAACAGCCCTAACCTCCTAACAACACATTCAGCTGTGAACTCATCAGTCGACCTATCCATTCAGATTAATATTCTAGTGATCTAGTCAGCTTCCCAAAGCCCCATATTTGAACACATGAGCTTTTGAGGGTTCATTTTTACCCAGGCTGTACACAGGGTAAAAATTCTTTTAGTTGCTATAAACTTTTTTGACTGTCTCTCAAGTTGTCATAAAGTTGATTGAGATAGTGTTTGTAAATTTTATCAGTATTTCTGTGGTGGAAAAGTTCCCCTCTTCATTATTTTTGCTATTGTCATTCCAAAATAGGTTTCCTCCCAGTTTTGATAGTCTATGTTTCTAGAAGATTTGTTAAGATCCTTAGAAGGTTAGCAGACTCCTTGCAAAAGCAGAATTGCAAAACACATTTTGTATGTGCGGGGGGTTGATCAGAACTCCTCATATCTGTGGAATAAAGGAAGACTGGGGAATAAAGAAAGACAAAACACAATGTTCAGGGTACAAGGGGACAGGAGAAACCTGCGTTCTCACAACGCAACACAGTTGGTCCACAGTTGGCCCATGTTTATTAGCACAGGAAAAGAGGCAGAGTACTTTTCCTGGAAAGACAACTGTGGTAGACAGGGAAAAATGAATGGTTCTTCCCTCTGCCCAGATGCCTGCATGCTGCACATTGTCTTCGGCAGATGTTACCTTGCTTAGGAGCACTGTGGCTACCAGCTTTCCCTGCACAGCCAAGAAGCGTGGCAGCCTTCTACATACTTCTTTGTTTCCTTGGGCAAGATCTCACAGGCCTGGAGACCATGAGTTATATGGCCTGGTCCTCAGTATGATAAAATATTTTGTATTCCCTGATCTCTTAACATTTGTGTGCTTTTTTTCTTGAGGTATAAGCACATCGGTGAGGGTCACAACTTTCTAAAATCTTCAAGGACTACTACTTTGGAGGATGGCCTATTTAAATATCAATAACTAAAACAGATAAAACATTCTTTTATAGAAAGTTATAAGTAGATTAACTTCTTAGACTGAAAACTTGTTTGAGAAGTTCACTTTCTTTGCAAATACAAGAGACACTTGAACATTTTAGTCAATCTACAACAGATTTGGAAAACCAATGGGGCAGAAACAGCTATAAAGTTTTGTCTTTTTTATGTTGCCTTTGTCTCGCAAACTACATATTTTTTAAAGTGAAGATTTATCCCCACTTAAGTAAAGATTGAATAGAATTCTAGATATGATCATTTGTGTTATAATTTTTTTTGTTTTATTTTTTTCCTGCCTGTTTAGTTGTTGAATATATATATTTGAAACCATTAAAACATTTGTTGATGTAACACAAGCTAATTTTGTGTTGGTACATTATTTTACCAAGGGTTAGTTTTGTTCTACATCACAATTCTTAATTTGTTTAGATTTTTATTAAAGATGGTATAGTTTTTATTAACAAGAAGAAAGTAATCTTATACCTATATACATATAAAAGCAATACTGAACATTTTATATTAAAATTTATTAGCAACTGTCTTGAGATTTCTGGGAAATAGAGTGGAGCTTAAAACTTAAGCAGTTTTGTTAAACATAGAGACATGAAATTAATATTCTAAAGAAATTCTGAAATTTCAGACCTTGGGAAAATGATGGTATGTTAAATAAAAATTGAGTGTGAATGATTTTAAAATAACATACGACTTTTGAGAATAAAAAGAATACTATAAATAAAACCTCACACAACACTTAAATATATAGTTGATTAGAAACAAAACACACCCTGTAATCCCAGCACTGGAGAGTCTGAGACAGGAGGATCACTGTGAATTCAAGACTAGCCTGAACTACATAGTGAGACTCTGTCTCAGAAAAAAGTATAAATAAATAAAATAAAAGCACAAAACTTCCCATATCAATGATCTTAATTAAATTTGACCCTGAATTCCATACATCTTGATTTTGTATGATACATTTATAATTAAAACAAAAATAGTCTAATACTCTTTAAAGTACTTTGCGTAGAAATATGTAAATTTTCCATGGCACCAATTATTTTTAAAGTGTTTTGTCATTGAAGAATCTGTTCACATCTTATAGATTACAGCTGTAATATGTTTATTTTTGTATGTGAAAAATAGAATAATTTTGTTTGTTTTTGATTCTTAAGGCAGGGTCTTACTATGTGGTCAGGCTGTCCTTGAACTAGCTATGTAGCCCAAGCTGGCCTCAAACATGTGACTCCCCTACCTCAAGCCTCTGAGTGCTATCAAGCATGTGCCATCACAGCTGGCAATATCATAAATTTTTAAAGATTCCTTTTTCCTATTTTACTAGTTTGACTATTGTGTGTTATGATAGAAAGCTGAATAGGAAAAATGAATGTAAAAATGACAATTCCACTTTTTTTTTCTTGTTTCTTGACAGATTATTAACAAATTCAAACAGACTTACAACAACCAGAAATGCTGTATGGGCCCTTTCAAATTTATGTAGAGGCAAAAATCCTCCTCCAAACTTTAGTAAGGTATGAGTAAAATACACAAATTAAGAGATATATCCATGAACTTTTAAGTTCTTTTATAATAATTCTTTTTTTAATTTGAGGTAACTTTTTTGATATTACTTACTTTATTACTGGATAGTATTTGCACATTCACAAAATTCAAAAGCTTTATAATAAAAGAGAAATTTTGATTTTCTTCTCCTACCCCTTCCTTGAATTCTTCTGCCCACAGGCAATGACTATAATCAGATATTTATGTATCTAGGAGTTGAAATTAGAAATCTTCTAAACTGATTCTTGTTATTTATAGGAAATTAAAGCCCTGTCTCCCCTAAAGATTAAGAATATAATGTTGATTGTGAAATTGGGAAAATGTGAAATTTCCCAGATATTCAAAGTTTAGCATTCCTAGTATCTAGAACTTATCAAGTGATATAAAATGTACATCTGTAGAGAGAACTCTAGGTAAGTATTTGTGACCACTTTATTCATAATCACCAGAAATGGGAACAGTACAAAAGTAATTAGTGGTGTATATATGAATGACTTGAAATGCACTGATGCATCTTCATGAGCTACTTTATTAAAAAAAAAAAAAAAAAGAAATGCACTGATGTGGTGGAACACAAGCACTGATAAGCAAACTCTTGTTAATTTCAAAACTATTCATGTAAGTGAATGGAGCCAAACATAAATGCTGCATCTTGTATGATTTTTGGAAAAAACAAAGCTGTAAAAATAAAGATCAAATTGCAGGTTGCATGAGAGAGGAAACTGACTACCAAAGGGACGAAGGGAAATTTGGGGGATGATAGAAATACTCTGCATTTTTGTTGCGTGTTGTTTTGCAACTGTGTTCATTTATTAGTGTAAATTGATGTAAATAAAAAGAAAAACACTAAATTAAGTAACGAGTTCAGTTTTACTGTATGTAACCACTTATGTAAATCTGATTAGTTTTAAAAAGTCATTTTTTCAAAGAAAGAGAAATGAAATGTTTAATCTTTAGATCATGGATCAAAGTAAATTTTTTTGAATGTGATTTATACCTTACATAATAATATTATATCAGTGTTAAATTTCTTGGTTGTAATAATGCTTATGTTGGAAAAGAAAAAATGTGTGTTTATATATAGAGAGAGTGCAAACATGGCAAAATGTCAACCGGATCTTGGTGAGTAACATGGGTATTGGTTGTGCTTTTTTTTTTTTTTTTTTGCAAATTTTTTATAGGTTTGAACTTTTTCAAAATAATGTATTGGGAAGGAAATGTATCATTTCTCTTGATATCATCTCTGTGCTACTGTTTGTTACCTTGTTTACTGCAGTAACCTCCTAAAAAAATCTTGCTCCCTCTTTGTCTCAACATAGTTTCTATTCCAAAAAAAGCAACCAGAATGATTATTACAATATCATTTCTGCCCCACCTTTCTTCACAACCCTACAATGGCTCCTTAATGTTTTTTTTCTTTCTTTCTTTTTTTTTTTTTTTTTGTCTTTTTCGTTTTTATCGGTACCAGGGATTGAACTCACGACTGCCTGCTTGTAAGGCAGGCGCTTATGCCACTGAGCTAAATCCCCAGCCCCCCTTAATGTTTTAATCAAAGAAGTTTTTAAATGTCCTATAAGGATTTTATCACTTTCTGTTATCATTCTTTATGTTTTATTCAGTTTATTGGTACATTTTAGGTATACATAATGATCCACATTCATTATAGGAAATTTGTACCTGTACATGATATAATTCTTTTTTTTTTCATTACCCTACCGTCCCTTCAACCTCTCTTGCCCTCCTTATTTACAAAAGACTTGCTTCCATTTTTTCCTTTTCTCATTTTTTTCTTTTCCCTTCCTTTCCCTTCTCCTCTCCTTAGTTCCCTTTCACATTTGAACATTTTCTTCCTGTTTCACAGTATCTATTGTATACATTGGTCCTTATTTACAGTTTTGATTTCTTACATCAGAGAAATGATGCAGTATTTACACATGTGTGTCCAATTTCACTTCAGAGTAAGAGTATGACTTCAAGGTGCATCCATTCAGATAGAAATGTCTCAAGCTGGGGCTGGGGATTTAGCTCAGCGATATAAGCTCTGCCTTGCAAGGTCATGGTCAATCCCCGGTACGGATAAAAAAATTAAAAAAAATGTCTCAAGCTTATCTTTTAAAGCATAGTAATATTATGGGATTGAGGACCAGATCAGATAGAAAACACAGCACCAGAGGAACTTTGCAAGGCGTACAGCTTTATTATGCTAGTGGGCTAAAGGGAATCTCAGTTCCAAATCATCAACTCTTATCTTGAGGTTAGTCACTTATGTAGGTTTTCAGAAGGAGGTACAAAAGACAGATAACAGGATAGTTTAAAATTGGTTATATAGGCTCGGTCATACATTGTCAGGCAGACTAATTCTGTGTAAGCTAATTGGGGTTACTGTTATGTAATGGAGGGAAGCATTAGGATTGTGATGAGCAGGAAGAATCAATCAGTCTTTAACTGAGCCAGTCTGTCCTTGAGAACTTGAAAGCAAGCTAGTAGAACAAGATGCACTATCCGGCTGAGTTACATTTATCTTACAAGTTGCAGCTGGCATGTCAAGGCTTAGCTTAATTTTACAGTTTTTTAAATTATGGGAACAGACTGCACTTCCCAGTCCCATCCTTGAATAGTATTAGAAATTCAAGTTTTAAAATTTTCTTTCCATTCAAAATTGCCTTTGCACTCCCCACCCCTTTTTATGGGGAAGATTTTTTTTTCCTACTTTCCTCAGTGTTCTCAATTTCCTCAGTATAGTACTGAGGAACTGGTAAGGGAAAATAATTTTTAAAAGGAGATGGTACATTGCTTTAAAGCATTCAGCCAGGAAGCATGTCAGAATGTGGATCACACAAAGGCCTAGACGAAGGACCATGAGGAGAGCCATTAAGCGCCCAAAATTATGTAGGAGAGAACAAAAACAGACTTCTGATGGGCCTACTAGTCTTTCAGAGTTGTGATCCAGAGAATGATAGCAAACAGATTAATAGGAGATAAGGAACCAAGAACCAGGCAGAGTATCGGTACTATACAAATGAAACTATATAATTGTATTGAAACTATACAGAAGTTACACCAGTGTGGGAGAGAGTGAAGGTGATTTTGTGGGAGTCTTTCCAGTTCTCTGGGCATACAGCCCAGAGTCCTGAAGCTAGTACCAGGGTAAACGAAAGATAGGGAACTAATATCCAAATTGGGTAACAAAACATGAGTCAATTAGGACAGGTACTCCAGTGTACAATGTCCATCTAATCTTTAGCTGTGCATTGAACTGCCAGCTTCTGAAGTGGCAGGAGTAAGGCTTTGAGTGCATTGTCTCTTCAAGGTAGTCTTAAGTATTCATCAGGACAGGCTTTCTTACAATTATCAGGATGAGCCCACTTGTTACTGGAGTAGTGAATCCAGGGCTGAATCTCTGTCAATTTTTTGTGCCCTATCTGTTGCTCCTGAGCTGCCCAAGCTGGTAACCAGAGTGTCACCCCCCTAAAGATGGCTCAGCTGTCCATGTACACATGTAGGGGATCTTTTTATGCATTACAAGCAATCACATTGTCTGTAGCTCTGCCCATTGGCTTAACTTACAGTTTTGGTTACAAACTAGAGTACTTTCATACTGAGCTGGAGAGCAGCTACTGTCCCATGTGGGGTTGGGTCATGGCTAGACCCATCAATATGTCCAGAGATTCCTCTTTCCTTTCTGTATGGGACTAGGCATCAAGTCCTGTAGTTTGTTCTCCTGGACAGGTTCTTCGGGCACATACATCATGGGTCCCCAAACCATTGCCAGTTCAGCTACCAGCATGCTAGCCAGGAAAGAAGCTGCTGTTTGAAGTATATCCCCCAAAGCATGAGAGTAGGGGGACCTGCATCACTCCACTCTTGGGATGGGCTGTTCACATCTGTATTAGCCCTCTATCTGCCCCTCACAGGCATGTACAGTGGCATATACTGCTGCTGTTTTTCAATTGGAATATCAACTCTTGGCTCCCTCCCATAACTGTGACTAAAACCCAACAGGGTGCTTCTGTTTTTTTCTGTTCTTGTCATAGGCCCCAACCAAATCCATCATCATCAACACTGGTGATTAGGATAAATGGCAGGTTAGGGTCTTTGACTCACAGGACTTACATCTGTGCAACAACCCCCTTTGAATCCTGAAAAGTAGCTTCTTCTGCATTTACCCAACACTGCATGTGTTCAGCCCCGATGCCCCTTTTTGTCATCTTGCATAAAGGGCTCAGCAGGATAGCTAGGTCCACACATACCTGTAATTGGTTACTGTCATGGGTCTGATCTTAACCAACCATGTAACACCCAAGAATTTGACAGACAGGCCAGTTCCCTGGACCTTGTCTTCATTTGCAGCTTACACCCATGTCAGCAAAGCTTTTTAAAACTGTGTACAGTGGCTTTCAAACCTGAGAGAGAATCAGTTAACATAAAATCATCAATGCAGAACAGAGACACTGTGTGACTTGTCCTTGGTAGCCAGGTCTTGGGCCACCAGGCCATGACACAAAGTTGGGCTATGCATATAGCTTTGTGGCAATATCTGGAAAGTCCATTGTTTGTGCTCTCAGGTGAAGGTAAATTGGTCCTAACTGCCAGCATCAGAGTAAGATTTTACAGTCATTTGCCACAGTCTATCTGGCGTCTGCAATAGGGTGTAAATTTCAAAACAGTCTGTCCTATGTCATGGTCTTCAGGCGGCTGGTACTGCTTCACGTGTGTAACCTGTGTGGCTTGTGGGAGAGTCAGTGGCGTGTGCTATGAATAGCCTCGGACTGGTTTTTAGCATGAGAATTTACCATTGGAATTCTCCCCATGAAGTGTCAAATCAAGTACCTGTCAATATGTTCACCTCTATGTAGTCAGCAACTGTGGAAGCATAACATTGTACAGGCATGGGGACAAATGCTTGATACCCCAAGTCACCTGGGCCTTCTGGACCATGCTGTAGTGACCATACCCTTTTATATATGCAGTGTTCCTGTGACATGGTTGGGGTTGCTGTATATTAACATTAACTCAGCTACAATGCTAATATACATACCTACCAATACTAGTATACACTGCATGTCTTTTGGAGACTAGCAGTCAGTTCCATATGTGGCCTCCAGTCTCCCAGAACCCGCAAGACCCAGGTTGCATGGCCTACCTCGTAATCAGGGTAAAAGGAGCCCACTGTCACTTCTTCCAGCTTTATTGGGGCTGTTTTGGCCTTCTGGTGCTAACCTATCAGCCAGTATTCCTCCTAAGGCATAACTGCTCCCACAGAGTCAGCAACATATCCAGAGGCTGCCTGTCTAACTTACCTGCCGCTAGGCAGGTCCATCCAAATTTAGCATTGACCCACCTTTAGTGGCCCTACAGCATGTCTTTGTGGGGATGGCCCTCTTCATTTTTTCTTTGCCAGTACAGTTTTTACAGATCTCATCTTAACCTTGGTGCTTTACTTTCACATTTACCAGTATGGCCAAGGCATCCCCAGTATCATGGGTTGGGTGATCTTTAAAGAGGGCTAGAAGGGCTGCCATTGACCCATATATGCTAGTGATCCCACTTGCCAGGACCATGTCTTTCATGCATGCTATCAGCAGTTCCTCATCTGGGCTTTAGCACTGCATTGCAAACATCTGCTGTGTGCCCAGTTCATGTGGCACAGTTATTAAGGCTAGGTAGTGACTTGTTCCAGCAGATCACCTGGATTCTCCCAAACCAGGTGCATTGCTGCCATCAACCAATTTATCAGTCTGAGTACCTGTTTCTGAGGCTGTCCTCTGCACATCATGTAAAACCCATCTCATAAAAGTGGTACTGGCTCTTTTGACTATTTGGGTTATCTCTGTGGACTTAACTGTGTGTTGTCTGCCTCCTCATCCCATAGCCATAGCAGCCACACAAGTACTGTTACACCCATGTTCTGCTTTAATTGTCTTGCCAGCGCCCACAGATCCATGGCTGTATGGATCATGTACATTGTGTACCAGGTAGAAGTAGGTGGCCTTTCTGGGCTGGGAGTTCCTTCCCCCCACTTTTTGATGAAGAACTGGCCTATCATGCAAAACAAAGGGATTTTTTTTTTTTTCTTGACACGAGGACTTAACATTTCTGGAAACATTTTTGGAGGAAGCAGTGTTTTTTACATTTTTCACCCTGAGCTCTACAACAGCCAGCCATAGGTCAAGGTCCTCTACTTACTACAGTTTGTCTACTTGCTGAGCAAGGCAGAAAAGAGTGAAAAACAGCCAAGGTATCTGCCCTGCCATTTTATAGTGAAGAGGAGGAATTTTTCTGTCACTTTCAAAGCTTGTAAGACGTCCTCACTCCAATCTAACTGTTTTTCAGTCCTTTGGGGCCTTCTGTTAAGAAGGTAGCTACAGGTAGCCATCATGAGGCTGGGGTCACTTATTAGCCATTCCCCAGCATTCAGCCTTGCCTTTTAGACAGATATATGATTTGTCTCTCTTAGGAACTAACAGTGTGAATAAGCATATAAAAGTTTGAATAGTCCAAAAAGATGAGGGCGGTCACAGCATTGGCAGCTTAACAGGCAGGAGAGGTATATTTTATTTTATTTTATTTATTTTTTAAATTTTATTTAAAAGGAAAAAGAAAAAACAAAACAAAACAAAGCGGTGTAAGGGTACAAGTAATACAGAACTACAAAAAAAAAAAAAAAAAAAAAGTAAGAAATCGCCAGTTAATAGATTACATATTATCATCTTAGAGATAGTTGCTCAAGTCACAGTATCAAAGCATACGAAGTAGACATTCAAACAGTGAGACTGCAAACAGTTGTGTTCAATGATCCAACCAAAAACATTAATATGGTCAGCTATTTAACATCCCTAAACACACTTGCTGTTGTATCTTTTAGAGCACTTTTTTTTTCCTTCTCTTTTTTACAACAAAATTTACACATTTTGGGTTTTATTACTCCTTAGTTCTTAAAACTTTTTTGGGGGGAGAGAATAAAGTCAAATATGGCAAAACAAAGCTGTCAGTCAAAACCAAGGATAGACATAGCACATGATGTAAAAACAGAGTACAAGGTTATCAACAATGGTTACCACAGTGTCTCTTGTTTCCTTAAAAAGAATTGTCTATCTCATTAGGTATTATAAAGTTGAACAAAACAGTAGAGAACAAGACCAATAAAACTTAAGCATTGTAAACATTACAGGACTTCCAAAGGAGACAATAGTCAAACCACAATGGGCATCTTATTGAATCTTATTGTCTTCAAAGTAGTTGCCTATACCCTCAAACTTGATACTATCATACAGAATGGAACAGAGTCTAATCAGTCAAAACAAGATAGTGGGAGTATTACAGGACTTCAAAACAAGTTAATAGGAAATCAAAAAAAGTTACTATTATATATCCTGCTAATTTTTAAAATTTTTTCCCTTAATTAAAAAAAACCATAAAAAATAACTAAATAATTTTTTTAATGAATAGGGGAGAGATTGAGATAAAAGAGGACATAACAATATAACAATACAGGTCAAAGCCTGACTGTTTCAGCAACCTAGTGCTTCACTACCAAATAACCCGACTTAATAGTAGTTACCATAGTGTCTGTCTTTTTCCTTGAAATATTTGAATAAAACTTCATATACTATAGCTTCAAATATTTGAATATCAAGAAGCCCAGAATAAAGCCTTTCCAATTATTAAGTGAAAACTTTATAAAGCTTCAAGGCCACATAATGGGGAATCATGATTACTACATATTTTTATATATTTGAATCATTATTTACATTAGGGAAACTATTTGGTATTCACACATGTGAGATTGATTTATTTCACTTATGAGTATGGTCTCAAGCTGCGCCCATTTATTGATAAATATCTCAATGTGATCCTTCTTTATAGCTGAGTAATACTCGATTGTATAGAAATACCACAATTTTTTTATCCATTCCTCAGTTGATGGACACTTGGGTTGTTTCCAAGATCTGGCAATTACAAATTGTGCTGCGATAAACATAGGTGCACATATATCACTGTGGTATGATGCTTTCAGTTCTTCTGGGAATATGCCTAGAAGTGGAATAGCTGGAATAAACAGGACTTCCAATCCCAGCTTTTTGAGAAATCTCCAGACTGACCTCCATAAAGGCTGTACCAGTCTACACTCCCACCAACAGTGTAGGAGAGTTCCTTTTTCCCCACAGCCTCTCCAGCATTTGTTGTTGTTGGTTTTCTTAATCCTGGCCATTCTTTCAGGAGTGAGATGGAATCTCAGTGTGGTTTTAATTTGCATTTCTCTAATGACCAATGATGATGAACATTTTTTCATGTATATATTTGCCATTTGTGTTTCTTCATCTGAGAAGTGCATATTTATCTCAGATGCCCATTTTTGGATTGGATCTTTGAATTTTGGGGTCTGAGTTTTTTTATAATTCTTTATATGTTTTAGACAGGAGTCCCTTGTCTGAGAGAGAGTTCACTAAAATCTTTTCCCAGTTTGTGGGTTTTCTTTTCACTATGCTGGAGATTTCTTTTGACATGCAGAAACTTTTTAATAAGAAGTGGTCCCAGTTATTGATTCTGGGAAGTATTTCCCATGTGGTGTGAGTCCTGTTCATGAATTCTCTACCTACTCTTATGTCTTCAAGGTTTCTACCCAATTTGTCTTCCAATAGATTTAGCGTTTCTGTTTTAATATTCAGATCTTTGACCCATTTAGATTTTAATTTAGTACATGGTGATAGACATGGGTCTAGCTTTAGTTTTCGGCAAATGGAGAGCCAGTTTTTCCAGTACCATTTATTTATTTATTTATTTATTTATTTATTTGGTCTTTTTCATTTTTATCAGTACCAAGGATCAAACTCACGACCGCCTGCTTACAAGGCAGGTGCTTATGCCGCTGAGCCAAATCCCCAGCCCCTTCCAGCACCAGGTTCTTCCAGTGAACCTGGTTGGCTCCTTTATCAAAGATAAGGTGGTTGAGTGTGTTTGTAGTTGTGGTTGTATCTTCTAATCTATTCCATTGATCTTCGGTCCTGTTTTGATTCCAATACCATGTTGATTTTACTACTGTTGCTTTGTAGTATAACTTCAAGTCAGGGATTGTGATGCCTCCTGCCTTGCCTTTGCTGCTTAGAATTGTCTTTGCTATTCTAGGTGTCTTCTGGTTCCAGATGAATTTTAGGAGTAATTTCTCTAGATCTATAAGGTATGTTGATGGTATTTTTATTGGGATTGCATTGAATCTGTATAACAGTTTTGGGAGAATGGCCATCTTCACAATGTTTGTTCTTCCTATCCATGAGCAAGGGATGTCTTTCCATTTTCTGAGATCATCTTCAATTTCTTTTTTCAGTGTATTATAATTTTCCTTGTATAGGTCTTTCACTTCTTTTGTAAAAGTAATTCCTAAATATTTCATTTTTTTGCTTGCTAATGTGAAGAGTGTGGTTTCTCTTATTTCCCTCTCTGTGATTTTGTTGTTCGTGTATAGGAACGCTATTGGTTTCTGAGTATTGATTTTGTATCCAGCTACATTACTGAATTTATTTATCATGTCTAATAGTCTTTTAATGGAGTTTAGGGGGTCTTCTATGTAGAGTACCATGTCATCTGCAAACAATGATAATTTAACTTCTTTTTTTCCTATCTTTACACCTTTTATTTCTCTCTCTTGCCTAATTGCCCTGGCTAGTACTTCCAGTACTATATTAAATAGGAGTGGTGATAAAGGACATCCTTGTCTTGTGCCTGATTTTAAAGTAAAGGCTTTCAATTTTTGGCCATTTAGTAGATGCTGACTGTTGGTTTGTCATAAATGGCCTTTATTATATTGAGGTAAAGACCATCTATTCCAATTTTCTGTAAAGTTCTTATCATGAATGAATGTTGGACCTTATCGAAGGCTTTTTCTGCATCTATAGAAATGATCATGTGATTCTTACTTTTGGCTTTATTGATATGGTGGATTACATTTATTGATTTACGTATGTTGAACCATCCTTGCATTCCTGGGATGAATCCCACTTGTTCATGATGTATAATCTTCTTGATGATTTGCTGCATCCTGTTTGCCAATATTTTATTGAGGATTTTTGCATCTGTGTTCGTTAGGGAGATCGGTCTATAGTTCTCTTTTTTAGTTGGGTCTTTCTCAGGTTTTGGTACTAGAGTAATATTTGCTTCCAGGAATGACTTAGGAAAGATTGCTTCCCTTTCAATTTCATTGAATAGTTTGAGGAGTGTCGGCATTAGGTCTTCTTTGTATTTCTTGTAGAATTCTGGAGTGAATCCATCTGGGCCTGGGCTCTTCTTTGTAGGTAAGGACTTAATTACATTTTCAATTTCATTAACAGAGATTGGGTTATTCAACAGTTTTACATCCTCTTGATCTAGCTTTGGTACTTCATATGTTTCTAAGAATCTGTCCCTTTCTTCTGTGTTATCAAACCTTTGAGAGTTGAGGTTTTCGGAATAGGTGTTGATGGTCTTCTGTATTTCTATTGGGTCTGTAGTGATTTCACCTTTTTCATTTCTTATTGCATGAATTTGAGCTTTTTCTTCCCTTTTTAAAATAAGGTTGGCTAGGGGCTTATCGATTTCATTTATTCTTTCAAAGAACCAACTCTTTGATATGTTGATTGTTTGGATTGTTTTCTTAGTCTCTATTGCATTGATTTCTGCTCTGATTTTTATAATTTCCTCCCTTCTTTTGGCTTTGGGCTTGACTTGCTCTTCTTTTTCTAGCTGTTTGAGGTGTGGCATCAAGTTATTTATTTGTATTTGTTCTGATTTCCTGATGTGGGAACTCAGTGCAATAAATTTTCCTCTGAGGATGGCTTTCATTGCATCCCACAAATTCCGGTAAGTTGTATCTGCATTTTCATTTTCTTTTAGGTATTTTTTAATTTTTTCTGTGACCTACTGATTACTCAAAAGTGTGTTATTCAGTTTCCATGTGTTTGCGGGATTTTTGCAGTATCTTTTATCATTAATTTCTAATTTCAGAGCACTATGATCCGATAACATTCAAGGGATGATTTCAACTCTTTTGCATTTGTTTAAATATGTTCTGTGAGCTAATATATGGTCTATTTTAGAGAATGATCCATGTACTGCTGAGAAGAATGTGTATTCTGATGTTGTTGGGTGGAACATTCTGTATATGTCTATCAAATCCATTTGTTCGCAGGTGTGATTCAGTTCTGTTATTTCTTTGCTCATTTTCTGTATGTTTGATCTGTCCCTTGGTGTCAATGGCGTATTAAGGTCTCCTGTTACAATTGTGTTACTGATAATTTGAGTTTTCATTTTTGTTAATACTTGTTTTATATAACTGGGTGCTCTGGAGTTTGGTGCATATATATTTAAGATAGTTATCTCTTCCTCTTGGAGTTTTCCCCTTACGAGTATGTAGTGACCCTCTTTGTCCTTTATGGTCATTGTTGGTTTAAAGTTCACATTGTCTGCAAACAGAATGGCTACTCCTGCTTTTTTTTGGATTCCTGCTGCATGAAGTATTGTTTTCCATCCTTTGACTTTCAGTCTGACTTTCAGTCTATCCTTCTGGGTTAGATGGGTTTCCTGTAAACCGCATATGGTTGGATTTTGTTTCTTGATCCATTCTGCTAGTCTGTTTCTTTTGATTGGTGCATTGAGACCATTTACATTAATGGTTATTACTGTTAACTGCTGGTTTATTGTTGACATGTTATCTCTCTGCTGTTGCATCTTTATCTTTCTCTTCTGTTTAATTATCTGCTTTGCTTAGTGGTTTTTCCTTTGTGTATCTAAACTGTCTTTCAATATATTTTGCAGGGTTGGTTTGGTGTTCATGAAGTTCTTCTGCTGTTCTTTGTCGTGGAAGTATCATATTTCACCATCAATTTTGAATGACAGTTTTGCAAGATACATCAGTCTAGGTTGGAAATCATTTTGCTTTAGGTTCTGGAATACTTCACTCCATGCTCTTCTTGAGTGTATTGTTTGTGCTGAGAGGTCTGCTGTGATTCTGATAGGTTTTCCTTTATAAGTGATCTGTCTTTTCTCTCTGACAGCTTTTAATAGTGTATTCTTGTGTTGGATTTCTGAGATGGTGATTATTATATGTCTGGGTGTAGTTTTATTTTGGTTATGACTATTTGGAGTTCTATATGCTTCACTGATCCTGATGTCGGTTTCTGATTTCATACTTGGGAAATTTTCAGCTATTACTTCTCTAAATATCCTCTTGACATCCTTTATGTTGTCTCATTCTTTTTCATTAATCCCTATCATTCTTAGGTTATTTTTCTTTGCATCATCTTTCAGTTGTTGAATTGTTGTTTCCTGATTCCTTGTTATTTTTAAAAGATCTTTCCTTTCTTGTTCACTAGCTGCAATCCTGTCTTCAAGGTCTGAAATTCTATCTTCACTTTCATTAAGGCGGTTTTTACAACTTTCAGTGGAGTTTTTTATTTCCTGTATATCTCTGTGCATCTGCATTATTTATCTGTTTGTTTCTTATATTGCTCATCTAAGGATTTTCTATCTTTTTGTTTAGTTCCTCCAATTTTTTAAACTGTGTTTTCTTTAGCTATATTCAGAATCTCTTTCATTTCTTTTATCATTTCTTCTTTTACCTGGGAGATTATTTTGAGTTTGAATTTCTTTAAAGCTTCCTGGAGTTGCTTGTTAATTTCAGTAGCTATTGTGTCCGATATTTGAGATGAATGGCATATATTTTCTTCTATATACATTGCTCCCAGGGTTTCTTGAGATGGGCTGGAGGTTTGAGGTTGTAACTTGGTCTTTCGTTTTGTCATTTTCCTATATTTCTGTGTTTCAAGTGTTATTTGAAAGCTTCCTCCAGGTCTGTTGGAAATCCCCTTCTATGTTCGCAGCTCCTGAGACTCTGGCACCCCGTTACCCCAAGCCACTGGGCCTGTAGAACCAATGGCCTTCTTCTGCCTGTTTAGAACTCTGTACTTCCAGATAAGCTGGGCTTCAGGGACACTGTGCGCCCCCCTGCTTATTGGAAGCTCCACAGTTCTCTAAGCACAGCCAGGATGGGGAGGCGGATGTGGATGCCTCAAACCACTTATCCACTTCACTGCACCCAGAAGCCTGAAGGGTCCCAAACAGTCTGGGCTTTGGGCAGAGTGCGCTGAGCACTTATCACAGGCCACGGGGCCTCTGGAACCTGCGATCCTCCCCTGCTTGCTGAGATATTCACAGTCCTCCAGACACACAGGGCGGCGGATGTAGGTCCGCCCAGCCCCACCTGTGCACACCGATGGTGAGGTGCAGGAGTCCCAAATAGGCTGGGCTCTGGGGATAGCGTGCGCCCGCCTACTTTTTGGAAGCTCCACAGTTCTCCAAGCGCAGCCGGGATGGGGAGGCGGATGTAGATGCCTCAAACCACTTATCCACTTCACTGCACCCAGAAGCCTGGAGGGTCCTGAACAGTCTGGGCTTTGAACAGAGTGCACTGAGCACTTAACACAGGCCGCGGCGCCTCTGGAACTTTCGATGCTCCCCTGCTTGCTGAGATAGGCACAGTCCTCCAGACACATGGGAGGCGGATGTGAGAGGTATATTTTAGTAGTTTAACAGTCTGTCATCATAGTGACCAGCTATGTATGCATCATAGTGACCAGCCATTTCCAAGAGATAGAAGCAGTTGGATCTGGATCAGGAACAATACCTGGGCAACTAGCACACTGAAATATACTGATGGGAGCATTAGCATTTTAGTGGGTTTAATTATCATGATTTTATCTAAACAGCAAGTGCTTTCAAATATAAAGTATAGCAAAGGACTGTTATTTCTTATCAATTACGGTTGTCCTAGTAGTTGCATCCCAGCAAAATGTTAACATACAGCAGTTACAGTTTTACAAAGAAAACCTGAGATCAAAAGACATAATATTTCAGTCATGTGACATTATTTTTAGTAACACATTTAAATGTCCATTTTAGTACTGAGTAGAGTAACACAGCAAATACATCTCAGAAGTTGTTTAAAGGTTATTATTTGATTGGTAATTTCATGTTTGTTTGACCATTTCCCTCATGGGAATTTTTAGAAGGAATAGTCTGAGCCTCCAAAATTAACAAGTAGCTATACATATTTTTTCCTTTTTAATAAACTGCTTTCACAGGCTTTCTTCAACACATGTAAGCTATCTAGTCTTGTGATTATCTTTCCTTTTGTCCCTGGCAGAACAAGATTTTTATCGTATAGGATCCTCATATTAAAAGTATATCTCTTATATTGTATAGCCTTTTGATATCCTCTTTTTTCACTTACTATAAGTCTCTTTCTTTCTTTCTTTCTTTTTTTTTTTTTTTTTTTGTGATGCTGGGAATTGAACTCATGACTTCACACTTGCCAGGCAGGCACTTAGACCACTGAGCTAAATTACCAGCCCTTACTATAAGTCTTTTACAACAAATTCAACTACAGCTGCTTGAATTTAAAATGTTCCTCTTGTAATCCACAAACGAGCCCCCAAGTTGGAGTTCAAAAAATGAGGCAAAAACATATTTTAAAAAAGCAGCACTGATTTATTTTATCCTGGGCCCAGCAACACAGTGCAATTGGAGATGGCAAAAGCTGTGTGTGTCCTGCCCCCCATACTTGCAGCCTTTATATATCTATCACTGTTTACAGAGTAAGGGATTTGGGCAATGATCAGGAGATAGGCTAATGGAGAAGATCCTGTTTTTCTCAGCAGAGAACAGAGGAGTCTGGCAGCAATTAACAACCTTTTGTTACCTTATTTTAGCACCACATCTGTTATTTGTAGTGGGCAGCAGTGGTTAACATATCAGTTAGGTCACCCAGAGAGAAAAGGGAGAAGAAAAAACGTATATAGAACAGTTAGGGTCACATTATAGGTATTTTGGTATAAAATATAATGAAGCTCTTTTTTCTAGTGTACAACAGTTCCTTTTTTCTTCAGATAGTAAATTTGACTGACTGCCAACAGACTTTTGAAAGTTTCCTTGAGTTACTGTTTTTATCTCAAAACCACAGGGCAGAGAGCAGATTAACCCTATAATTGTCATTTAAGAGTTTGTAGTACACAAGAAATGTTTTATGTACATATATCATTAAAATTGGTAATTTGATGAAAACTGTTTAGCCTGACAGGGCTTTGACTGTTTGTTTACCAGAGCTAGCCTTGAGTTTCCCAAAGCTGGGGGAGACTTTAAGCCCTGCCTCTTTTGTGTTTTCTTTGACGTGTAAAGATTACCCCTTGTTTCATTTAATCTCCAATCTCCACTGGCAGAGCTGGCTGATCAGGCATTCTTGTCTAGGGGAACTGGTCTGGACAACATTTTGTGACTGGGCCCTATTCAGGTTCCAAACCTGGCGAATAATTTGTAAGTCTGGTGTGCCCTCTGTTGGCCAAACAAGGCATAGGCGTGTAATTTTTAGAAGGTGTAGAGGCTTTGAGGTTTCATTTTTATCTTGTAATCTTCTGTAAAGCCTCCCCTGAGGTTTTTATGCATTTTAGGGGAGTCATTTTACTTTGGCTAGCACCCATGCTAACTGGCTCCCTATAGTGTGTGTTTGTGAAGCCTTGAATGGAGTTGCAACAGACAAAGCAGGGCAGTTCTCAGTGAGGGAATACACGTACAACTGCCTTATGTGGGGCTTAAGCAAGCTTCATAGCTCTAAGCCTCCCAGAGGAGGTGCTTTTGTGTGGAGACCTATTGTTCAGCAGGCATTCAGAGGTTAATATAGTTCAGCCCCCAAATCCTGGGGTGAATCTGAAATGGAGTCTGACTGTCTTGTGTAACACAAGCTACTAACACAGGCTGTTAGCACAGACTTAGCATTCTCTTAGGGTCCAGTGAGGTCATTGCTGTCTCACAGGAGCTTCTGCTCCTGGACTGCTGAGGAAACTCCAAGAAAAGAATTGAAGGGTGTGCCTTCTCATCTGTAGTCTAACAGCAAGTCCTTGGAGGTCAGTAGGCCTTTGTCAGTAACCTAAGTTGTCAGCAGGGTGTGTCCTAGGCAGGGCCCCAGAAGTGTTACGGGGTTCAGGACCAGATAAATGAAAGACCAGAGAAATTTTGGTAGGCATATAGCTTTCTTAGGCTAGCAGACTGGAATCTCAATTCCAAATTAGCAGCCCCATCTTGAGGTTAGCACTCACTTATATAGGTTTTCAGAAACAGGTACAAAGGACAGCGAACAGCTGAATGGATGTGCCTTGAGGTCATACTCTTAAGTGAAATAAGTCGGACACAAATGTGTAAATAGTGCATCATTTCTCTGGTGTGAGAAACCAAGACTGTAAATAAGGACCAAAATGTATAGTAGATATGGTGAAATAGGAAGAAAATGTTCAAATGGGAAGGAGAACTAAAGAGGGGGAGGGGAAAGGAAGAAAGGGGAAAGAAAAAAATGAGAAAAGAAGGAAAATACAAAGCTTTTGTAAATACGGAGGGGAAGAGGGGTTAACCGGAAGGAAAGGAAATGGGGAAAAAGCATTCAAAAAGAGTCATGTACAGGTACAAATTCTCTATGATGAGTGTGATCATTATGTATACCTGAAAAGTACCAGTACACTTAATTGAGAAAAAGAATTGAAAGCATCTGTGAATTTCTTGACTCACTTTTTTCTGTTTTCCATTTCATTCAACTGTCTGGTCATACTGGCCTGCTTGCTATTTATCATACTCACAAAGCATGGTTTTAGCTTTGCTCTAGCTTTTCCTTCTACCTGAAACAATGAATATCTCTTAAAATATCTAGTCTTAGAGCCCCTTTCTGCTCTTAAAAATTATGAGGATTCAACTCCTTTGTTTGTGTGATTAGTATTTGAATGATACTAGATTGAAAATGAAAGAAAACTTGAAATATTTATTAATTTAAAATAATCAGTTTACATATTCAATACCTTTTTTAAAACTATTCAATATATGTCTTACTGTCTTGTATATAAAATTCTGTCAAGTAAATTTTCCATTTAATACTGTGTTATGGGTATTCCTCCAGGTTACTGCATTGAAAGCATTTACCAAATATGTGCATAAATTTTAATAGGTTACTCCACAATTCACTTTTCTATTTTTCAGTTCATAATTTTTTCCCATTTTTTTGCTAAGATAAATGTTTTGAAGGATATGGTGTCTTTTATTTCCTCCATACATGGAATTATTTCCTTATGACAGATTTCTAAAAGTGAAACTAGACCAAATTTAGAATGTGAACATTTAAGATTTTAATATGCATTGGCAAATTATGCTACAAAGTTTTATACCAATTGATATTATTAACACCAATGTGTAAGTGCCATTTTCACCAGACATGATGGCATATACCTTTAAATGCAGCATTCAGGACACTGAGGCAGGAGGAACATTGTGAGTTTGAGGTTAGCCTGGGCTACATACTGAGTTCAAGGACAGCCTAAACTATATAGTGAGACCCTTAAAAGAGTGCCATTTTCAACCATGGATGTGAGCATATTTAAAAGCCATTCTTATTTCCTCCTCTTACCATGAGTTATTTCATATGTATCTGGACTGGAGACAGAATCTTTACCTCCCAAATCAGAGCTGCACTCAGATCTCAAGTCTTAGGTCTTATGGGGAATATCCTCAGAGGTCATACTTATGCCTGACATGATACTGGTGTATGAGGGCGGAAACTGACTTTCCTGACATCTACATCATCAGCTGTGTTGCCCAGTCCAGGAAAACTCCAGATTTTGCAGACATTCCTCTTGCTTTAGGTCTTGGGTCTCTGAGTCACTTGCTGTCCATTGCAGGGATCAAGGAGCACACAGAAAACTGCCTAACATGTTCTCTCCTGCTGTACCTGTAATTTCCTGCAAGTAATCTTCATTGATGTTTGGGTCAAAGTCATTCTAAGACATCTTGTGGTCCAGGTCTCACTCACTCTTTCTGATATGTCCCATCATCTGTTAGGCCCATTGTGTAATGAATCTCAGGTTTTCTCAGTTTAGCTTCATGATTATCTTGTGCGGTAGATGGCTCATCTTCTAAGAGCTGTAGTGTTTCAACTGCATTACTTCAAGGAGTTTCCCCCTCCAAGTTCTGAGACAGACACTCCCTCCAACTGTAGAGAAGACACTGAGTTGGAGTAATGTGAAGGACCGTGGAGTAGTTTCATCAACAGGGACATCTTGTCCTCCATCTGCAAGTTGCATGTTTAGGATCTCATTTTCTGACATCATTCCTGGAATAAGCTGGGGACTTGTCCCTAAGGAAATGACTGATACCTCTTCCAGTTATACCTTCTGGATTGTTTCTTGAGATAATCCTTCATGGTCTATATGCAGGTCCATTAGCATATTAGTGCAACTTTTGGTCTGTGTTGCAATAAGTAATTGATTCTTCTTTGCAGCAATGCTTTTTGGAGACAGCTGAGGATTATCATAGGGAATCATTTCTAAACTGCTGCTTTTTCCTGGCTTAGCCTGGGTTCGGTTTGCCAGTAAATTTCAAGAACCATTCTGTCTTCTCTCAGTTGATCTCCACACACCACACTCTTCATAAAATTCACCAAAGTAAGGCACTGACTTAGTTTATATTAACCACTGCTCTGCACCCTTCCAGAAGAACAGTACAGGAGATTGGAGACATCTCCACTGCACAGACCTCAGTCAGAACATTGAGGATAGCAGCAACACAACTTTTGTCACATTTTTCAAGGCACTTTTTGTGTGGGGGTTTCCCTCTTCAGAGCCAGGTATTGCTAACTGCAGAAACAGGTGGCCAACTTACCTCCTTTAATCAAGCCACTTACCTCCTATTAAGGAGCATCCAAAATTACTCTATTGGATTGACAGCTGCAGGACAAATAAAGCAAGCCAGCAGGAGATTAGTACACATTGCCTTGACCTCATCTGTATGTCCCTCTGTCCACGCAGGACAGAGTTTCATACATCTGTGACATAATCCACCAGACTGGGTAGAAGGCAGTATGTGTTCTGTTCGAGATAACCAATAAATTTGTTCACTAGAGCCACCAGTTTGGCCTCACCGGACACCACCATCTTTTGAATCTTTGGATTGAATGTATCTGAGCCTTTCTCCTCGAAGATTTTTTCCTGCTGAGATGGAGAGAATCTCTCGATTAGCTTGTTTGGATCTGTTGATAGATGATCTTCATCTTCAACAAGCAACTGCATTATTGGCTCATGTAATATAAGGACAGTAACTCTAAGGACAGATTCTGCTCTTTTACCTAGTAAATCATCTTATCTGAGAATTTATAGGATTTTTTTTTTTTCCGAGACAGGGTCTTGATATGTAGTTCAGGTTGGCCTTGAACTCACTTTGTAACCCAGGCTGGCCTCAAAGTCACAGCAGTCCTCTTCCTTCTTGCCTCCCCAGTTCTGAGATTATGAGCATGTGCCACTACGCCTGGCATAGTCTTGTAAAAGTTTCTTTTTCCTTTTTTTTTTTTTTTTTGATTTTTGCTGTCTTTTTTTTTTTTTTTTTTAATTGATGACCTTTGGTTCTTTGGGCAGACTCAGGAGGCACTATAGAAGCTGATTGGATGTAGGGGTAGAGCTTGTCATCTCTGGGCTTTATTGTAGGGTAATTGGGGAGTATTTTAGTCATCACTAAGATAGTACCTAACATCTACAATTTAACGAAAAGAAGTTTAATTCGGTTTTAAGAGGCACATGATCCATAATAGGCTATCTCCAGGGTGGGAATATCATAGTGGAAGGACATGATAGAGGAAAGCACCTCACTCTATTGCACCCTGGAAGTGGAGAGGTAAGTTGGAAACTGGAGAGGAAAATAACGCCTTCCATAGACAGCCCTAGGAACACATCTCTTCCCAACTGTCCATCCACCCAACAGCACATTAACTATGAAATTGTCAGTAGATCAGTATATTGTCCCTATGATCCAGTCACCTTCCAAAAGTTCCGCTTCTGACTATGTAAGACTTTTGGAGGACATTTTAGTTCTCAGCTATAACAAGCAGCAGCAAAACTTTTTTTTTCCTTGTTTGTGGAATTCCAAGTTTCATTCTCCAGTTCCATTGCATTTATTAGAGACAGATTTTTCCATTCTTTTGCTGGAAGGTGGACACATTGGATTAAGGTGTATAGTAGGTAGTGCACTTAGTTTCTGGAGATCTGGGAACTGAAAGTGGTAATAGGTCCAGCAGTCAGTGTGTAGACTTTTACTTCTTCAATTCCAGTCTGTCACTCCATTTCAACCTCTGCCTAATATGCTGTTCATTTTCTGTGATTCATTCAGGTTTTGTTTTCAGTTTCTTCTTAAGCCTTCAATCTTTGGTAGCATTGAGAGTGCTGGCCATGTATAATATGTTGTAGGTACCTTGAGTCTAATCTTGAGTCTAATCTTCTTATTCAGGTTTATAATCTTCTGTTTTAGCACTGTCTTCCCTACCTTCTGTGATACCTGCTGATTTGTAAGGCATATTGGGGTGTTGAAAGTAGAATAAATAGGTAGTGAGGGTCCTTATTATTGCTGGCTCCCTCTTCAGACACTTGGGGCTTTACTTTCTCTGTATTTTTGTCTAAATTAGCTAACTGTTTCTTTAGTTATTTTCATCCTCATATATTTTGAGTAGGATAACAAATATCTGCTAATCTCCTGTAAAATGAAATTTGTGTTTGTTTCTGTTATTTTTACAAAGCTAGAAATGGAGGTCTTTTTCTTAAAAATCAAGTACTTTATTTTTTAACTTGGTAAAAAGACATTTATCAACTGTACTGATTTTTTTAAACTTAGAATTCCTTTTGTTTTGGAAAATGAATTATACATTTCTCTGTTCGAGGGAGAGATGGTTGACAGAGATGGAATTACTTTTTGGGAAGCGTTCGTTTGTGACACATCTAACATTTAGCTTGTATAGATAGATAGGTTAACTGTGGTTTTGCTTTCTGAGATTTCAGTTACCCATGATCCAAAAATATAAAATGGAAAATTCCAGAAATAATTCATGATTTTTAAATTGTATATCTAAGCAGCATGGTGAAATTTTGTATTTCTTGCCCTGATTGTAAATCAGTTACTTCTAAAGCATACCTATGCTGTATTTGCTACCCACCTGCTGGTTACTTGGTAGAATCTCTTGGTACTTGTCTAGGTTACCAGATGAACTGTTGAGATATGCAGTGCTTGATTCAAAGACATCATTAGTATACAAGGAGTATATAATTTAAACATAGGAGACTCAAATGCAAATTTTACTATTTTTAAAAAGTTTACCAGATATTTTATTCAATATAAGTTAAATATAGCAATCATAATTAGTTCCAAGTTCATAATCTGAACATAGTTTTAAAACAAATACCTTACTTTTTTTTTTAACTTTTTAAAAAACTTTTTATTGGTACTGGGGATCGAACTCACGACCACTTGCTTGCAAGGCAGGTGCTTATGCCACTGAGCTAAATCCCCAGCCCCACAAATACCTTATTTTAACTTCTGGTTTTATGTGGGATTAAAATTCACTTTAAAAATGAATTTCTGTATCTTCCTAAGTAAACCTATTTTTAAAGAAAAAATGTTGACTCCTTCTCTTCTAGGTTTCACCTTGCTTAACTGTCCTGTCACGCTTGTTGTTTAGCAGTGACTCAGATATATTAGCAGATGTGTGCTGGGCCCTTTCTTATCTCTCTGATGGACCCAATGATAAAATCCAAGCTGTGATTGATTCTGGAGTCTGTCGAAGATTGGTGGAACTATTGATGTAACTATAACTTATGCTTAATAATTGTATGGTTGTGTATTAAGGTTATAAGTTAAAGTGATTGTCTTGTAAATATCTTGGAGCTGTTTCTTTAGAAAGAGTTAAAAAGTTACTAATCTCACATTTTGCAGAGTAACTGTAATCCTAAAAAATTTACCTTTAATAATTTGTATCATATTTTGAGGTAGAAACTGATTATTTTGTAGACAAATTCTCTAAGTTTTATGTGATCTCACTGTAAACAAGAGAAACGTTAGGTATTTATAGAATACCTAATATCTACTAAGTTGATGTGTATGTAAGACATTGTTAATGAAGTTTGAGACTTTCCACTCTTTCTTATAACTAATAATCTAGTTTATTATTTGTTATAGTAATTTCATTTATGTCAAAGATGTGTCTTTTTGGTAGGCCATGTAGCTACTTCCCTTCTTTTAAAGGAAAAGATTTTCTATCAAACAAATCCAGAAAATTTGCTTTAGAAAGATATTATAACTTCTGGTCTTCCCACCTTTAAAGCATTTCATATTTGGAGGCCAGGTGTGGTGGCGCACTTGGGAGCCTGAGGCAAGAGGACGGGCTGTGAGTTTGAGACCAGTCTGAGCTACAATATGAATTTAAGGTCAGCCTGATCTGTGTAGTGAAACCATATTTGTAAAAGCACAAACAAAAACAAAAACAAAACATTAGGTTGGCCCAGAAGAGTTAGGTAGTTTAAGAAGAGAATTCAGGGCCTGCATTAAAACAGTCTCATGGGCAGTAGATGGGGAACAGGTGGAGTCAGTACAGAAGTCACAGCCCAGTTTTGAGAGTGACTAGGAACAGTGGCACCCTTTAGAATAAGCTGAGTACAGTGAAGGGTTAAGCCTTGGATTCTAAATACCACTCTCCTTTCAAAGGAACCAGAGATCTTAGGGAAACAAGTAGTCCCAGGGCTGAGAATGAGATAAAAATAAGATGAACATCAAAAGTAATGAGTGCTTACAGAATGGAGATTTGTCAGAAGGATGTAGAAGTCCATTTGAAAGGGTACCTTCTGTCCAAAACTGCTACAGTTTGAGCTTTGAAGTAAGTTATAGTAATGCATTATAACTTTACAAATAAAATAGAAAACCTCTGAGTCCATACTAAAATCAATAGGTAAGTAGATAAGGCATATAGTTGAAATGACAATTATTTCAGACAATAAGCATCAAATCTAGTGGCAAAAGTAGGTTAAGTAATGGGAGTTTTACATAATCTCAGAATATTTCCTTGCTAAATACTGCTTTTAAAGGAAATCAGTAGTAGTATAATAAAGCCGAAGAATGTGGCAAGGTCCATTCCTAACTAGTGACCAGAGCTCCGCACCAGCATCATGGACGGGGATACCAGGCACCACAATACCATTTGTGATACCCAGGCAAATGTGTATATAAATTGAGTTTTAATCTTGAGAAAACATTGGCTAAAGACACTTGACTTGTGGTCTTCAAAAATGTCAGTATCTAGACCAAGGAACCGTTCTAGATTGAGAGATCCTGGAGAGTCATGCCGAGTGAGTTAACATGGGACCTTGGATTAGCTCCTTTATTGTAAAGTAGTACTGGGAGAATTACTGAGATGTAAATGGGATCTCTGGGTGAGGAGTTTCTGTTTTTGCAATTTTCTGTAAATTTTACATTTTCAGTAAATTTTACTTTTTTTTTTAAAAATTTTATTTTGAAAGTAGTAAAAATACAACAGAACAAGACAGAGCAAAGCCAATCGAGACAAGGCAGTAAAATTGATACAGAACTTCACAGCAGGATACTGGGAGGGTAGTAATAGGTACTATGGTATATCTCTTTATGTTCACAATAATTGTCCAGTCAATTAAGTATAGTGAAATCAAACCAAAAACAAAACATTATAAAACCAATTGAGAGTATTGAGTAGAGCAAAAGAAACGTAAGAAAATAAAACAGTGAAAACAACCTTTGCCTTCAAACAGACAATTTTTTTTTTAACTTTAGGTACAATGATGATAAAGTTGTATCACCTGCGTTAAGAGCAGTTGGTAACATTGTCACTGGTGATGATATTCAAACACAGGTGAGTCCAGACTTTCATATGCCCAATTATTAATATAACAGACAATTATGTTTCATACCACTTGATTACATGTAAAGATTTTAGAATTTTAGCACATAAGCATATTCATAACATGTAGTCAGCCTCAAATACCTATAAGAGAAAGTGCTCTCCTCAATCTGAATTAATACAAACAACTATAAGATACAGGTTCTGCTCTTGAGGGATTTCTAGTCTTTAAGGGAGAAAATATAAGAGCAAGGCAAATCATCAAAGATAGTATCTGTGTGCTATGAACTAACCAGTCAGTAAATGCTGTAAAAGTTTTAAAAAGATGTCATGTACTAAGAAATTTGTGTAGTTTCCTAAAGGAGTGGAACTAAATCTGGATCCTAAAAGTACAATGGAGTGAAAAAGATTTATCTGGTCATAGATACACAGGTATGTGTGAGCTATTTTTTTTAGGAGCATTAAACTTAAGTAGAACAAAAACTGTTAGTGAGAAGATGCTTGATTGTAAGTAAGTTAGAAGTAGAGTTGTTGGTAAGGCATTTAGTATTGAAGGCCAAAATGGAAAGATGGCAAGGAAGTTGATCTAGGTTTCACAGTTAACTGTGTGTAAGATATGTCTCTTTTGGGTAGAGATCAAATTAGGAGTAATGTTAAGATAGATCCCAAACTTGGGCTATAGTCTTTCTTGCAGAGTTTAAAACCTTAAACTCTGTAGCACATCAAAGTTTTCCTTATTCACAATTTTTAAGTGTTTTCTTGTTCTTACATGTTTTTCAGGTTTACTTTTCAAGTCCTGTTTTGATACTCACCAAAGTTATTAGTAGTTGATATCTAATAAGAGATAGCTATTTGTTTAAAATAGCTTTTAAATGAAAATATGCTCTTAAACATACACTGTATTTTTTCAACTGAATTTTCAGTGTACTGCTCCATACAGTGTCAGTCACTGGGAAGTATTTTGAACATGAGAACATAATTAGTCTTGCAAGGGAATAAAAAATGTAACAGGACAAAGAAGAATATATTTCTTTATAAAAGAAAAGTGGAACAATAAAAATGTTAATGAAACAGACTTTTCCTACACATTATGAATTTCTAATATTTACAGATTTTTATTAATTCATTTTGTAAACTAGAGGTTGGATCTTAACCTCAATCACAATATCTTTTCAAATAATTATGTCAGTTCAACTCTGAAAATATTTTCAAAGGTATTTCCACAACTTCTAACTTTTTAGAAAAGCCATTGAGTTTCAAAATACCTATACTTGGTAGCATTTTAAAACAATGTTTTCACACATTATGCTAAGTGTAAATAAATTTGCTTTAACTTGTAAACTTGAAGGGTACAGCTGTGGCATTTTAGTGGACTGAGAACAGGGGACCTCACTACTCTGGCACTACACAAGCTTTGGAAACAGCACAAGGCAAAAAGTAGCAAGTCCCTAAATTTCACTTCAAGAGAAAGAGAAAGAATCTCTTTTCATTTTTCAAAATGATTTTTTTACTTGTGAATAACCTAGTAGTAAGGTTTTATTTAGTTTTTTACTATAAACCTTTTTGTTTCCATTTCTAATTCTCTTTAGGTGATTTTGAATTGTTCTGCATTACCCTGTCTCCTGCGCTTGTTGAGTAACCCAAAGGAGTCAATTAGAAAAGAAGCCTGCTGGACTATTTCTAACATAACTGCTGGAAACAGAGCTCAAATCCAGGTAACAAACAGCCTTTCCCATCTGGGACTAGAATAAGAAGGTCTTAAAATGCCAATGTATTGCCGGGCATGGTGGCTCACGCCTGTAATCCCAGCACTCGGGAGGCTGAGGCAGGAGGATCATTGTGAGTTCGAGACCAGCCTGGGCTACAAAGTGAGCTCAAGGCCATCCTGAACTGCAGAGCGAGACCCTGTCTCAAAAAGAAAAAAAAAAAAAAAAAAAAAAAAAGCCAATATATTGTGAATCAGTATTTTATTAGTGATGTATTTTAGTAAGTATTTTTAAAAAATGAATGTCTAAAAATTGTTTTAAAGAATATAGCCTTTCCTCCTCTAAAATAGTAGCATTTATTTTTAGTATTCTAATGAGGAGTATGTGTATACGTGTATGTATGAATGTATGTATGTGTATATATTTATGTGTATATATTTTTCCCCACTTCACACAATGTCCAACACAAGTGATTAATCTTTAGAAAGGAATCATTCTCCATTAGTTAAGTTAGGCAGTAATCTTTCTTTTGCAGCTTTTGTTGATTTACAGTAGAGTTTTATCAACCTCATTAATTTCTTTCCATTTTAATCAGTCATATTCTTGTGCTTTATTATCCTTAAAATCATAACCTGTTAATATCACTATTATTTAAAAGACATTTTCCTTTTTAAAAAAAGGAAAGTACATGAAGATTTAAACAGATAATATTTCCAAAGATAATTCTAGAAGCCTAGGTGTTACGAAGTTATTCTGTTTCTGTCTTCTTCTATTTGGTAATATTTTTAAAACTTTATTTACACTGGTTATGCTCCATTGTTTTTCCTAATCTCAGGCAATTATAGATGCAAGTATTTTTCCTGTTTTGATTGAGATTCTTCAGAAAGCGGAGTTTCGCACCAGAAAGGAAGCAGCTTGGGCTATAACTAACGCTACCTCAGGAGGGACTCCAGATCAAATAAGGTGTGATGCAAAGTGGTTTTTGTTTTTTACAGAAAATACTGTAAATGAAAAACAATTTGAAATAAAGCATACTTTTTATTGATGAAGCATCATTTCTACATCAGTTTATAAGCATTTTTAATCTTAAATGACAAGTGTTATTCATTCACAATGATTTTTTAAAATTTAAATTCTAGCTAACATTCTCTATTGGCAGGCTAGAAATTAAAAATCTGAGGAGGGGACAATATATTAATTAGCACAGTACTATCATGGTCATTAAATATCTTTTAAACACTAAAATCGGAAAAAAATTGAATATACAGAAACTACTAATAAATTATTTAAAATAAATTGAGCCATGAGTGTTGGCACATGCCTGTAATCCCAGCAGTCAGAGGCTGAGGCAGGAGTATCACCAAGGATACATAAGTGAGTTAAAGGCCAGCCTCGACTATATAGCGAGATTGTGTCTAAATAAATACATAGAAATAGACATTTATTTAGTCTTTAGTTCTTTGACACAGAATCTCACTAAATTTCCCAGGTGGAACTTGAACTTCTGATTCTCCTGCTGCAGCCTCCCAAGTACTGAGATTAGATATGTGCCATTGAGACCCACTGCTTGCTTTTTATCTTCCATTTTTCCTCATTGTTTTAATCAACCTTTCCACTTCATTTGTGTCATGAATACAAGTAGTAATGAAACAGAATCTTTGTTCTCTTGTATTTTTAATGCTAATGTTATTTTTACCTACTTAAGTTTTCAGTTTATTTCCCAGTACTATAAAAAAGTGATTGCCATGATTATATCTATTCCACAGAGCATTCCTCAAATATATCAGTGTGAATCAGTGGTCCAAATGAAGCTGATTATCTCCCTAACCACTCACTGTGTATATAGGAAAAGAATTTCTTGGCCTCAGATCACTTCAGTGATGCTGAAGTGATACCACTGATGCTGTTGTATGCCCAAGCCAGTCATTTCAGCTGTGGGACACCAGCAGGGTACATAGTGCTTTTATGGATTATATTTCCTTTACTCTCTTGGCTGTGAGATAGGTTTTTATCTTTGTGCTTTATATGAACTTACAGAAAGTGTGAAAACAACAAATAACAGGAAAAAAAGGCATTAGGAAATGGAGTATTTTGTGAACATTATGTATAAACATTATATAATGTTTATACATGGCCTATTTTGTTCCTAGAGATCTTCTGTGCTTATGAAACACAGCGTATGTTTAAGATACTAACTGTAATTTTTTGAGAAATTTTCTCAGTTCGGATGTCCTTTTCCCTTTCCATTTCTTCGGCCTCCAAATGACCACTCTGTAGGTACAAAGCCCTTCAAAAAAGCACACACATATGCACATGTGCATAGTACATACACTGTTTAGAGTGTGGATGCCATGCATAAACAGATCCAAGTACCATTGTGCCTGTGTTTATATTTTGTGGTGTTTACAATACCTTTTATTGCTAATTATTTTAAATTAGAGAATAAGAGAATACAAGGTTTTAAAGTCATGTTTTTTTAAAATCGATAGATGTTTGTAGTACATAATAAATACATTTATTGTGGGGATTTGGTACATATATATGACACATTTTAATTTTTTTTAAATCATCGTTCCCTGATCCTCCCCCTTCCTCTCCATCTCCATTCCAAGGGAATACTTGTTTATAGGCTATAATAACCATGTCCCCATAGGAACTTGGTACATGTATATACCTCACAACCTCCCCCTATCTCATTTCCCTCCCTTCATCTTTTGGTTCCCTTCTTGTATGTTAAAGATTTATCTCACTATTTCCCATTCTCTTAATGCGCACTTAAATAAAAATTTAAATGTTTATAACGGTTAAATTTTTATACAAATGTTTTTCTTAGTTGTTTACATAAACATTTTTGCTGCAACTTGCACAGCCAGTGGGGTCCTGAGAAGGGGCAACGAGAGATTCAGAAGAAACTAGACACCTAATTAAAGGAAAGCTGGGACAGGGTGGGACCTGACCTCCGTGATGGAGAGGCAGTGACAACCCAGTGCAGCCTGCGTCTTTGTTTATACACAGTAAAGAACGAGGAAGCACATGACAGGGCTGAAAGTGTTTTGCTGAGTTTGAAAGTATTTCAGTGTTTTGCTGAGAACATGGAAAATGGAACATTCTCAGAGCTACCTGTGCTGTAGTTAACAGAGAGGAGCACGAAGGCTGGACACGTACGTGCTGGGCTGGCCCTGCTCTAGTCCCAGCAGCTTGTTTGCATGGGTGGCCTTCTCTAGAGGTCAGGGCTGGCCTTGCTCTCGCCCTGAGTGTGGGCTAGATCAACCAATCTCCAGCTCAGCCACTCCCCATACATTTCATCATGAAGAATATTTTGTGTCATTGTTATAGTGCTTAAAGTTACTTTTAAACTTTGTTTTCCTTACATCTCTCTCTTTTTAAAAATTATTTGAAGGTATTTGGTAGCCTTAGGCTGTATTAAACCACTTTGTGACCTTTTGACTGTTATGGACTCCAAAATAGTCCAGGTGGCTTTAAATGGACTGGAAAATATTTTACGTCTCGGAGAGCAAGAATCTAAGCAGAATGGAGTCAGCATTAATCCATACTGTGCTCTCATTGAAGAAGCGTATGGTAAGCAGTCAGTTAAGAATTTACAAGTAGTTCTTACTGATCCCTTAGCTAGTTTCCCCCTGGGTTCCATGAAAATGTTTGTCATAAAAGCACTCCGGAGACTGAGGCAAGAGGCTGTGAGTCTGAGGTTAGCCTGGGCTACAAAGTGAGTTTAAGATAAGCCTGAACTGCATGGTGAAACCCTGTCTCTGAAAGGCAAAAAAAAAGCACTATTTTAAAATGTTTTCTACTACCTTAACAACTTATCTTCATCATTTATCATTCTGTTTACATTATTCTTGTGGACAAATACTTTATATTGGTTTAATAGTGTATGGTTAGTTTTCTTTCACACTTTTTAACATTTTGTTGAAATTTTACATTTCTCCATTTTTTTTTTATAATTTTAGTAGCTATATAGTGTGCTTTCAGCCATACCATGTACAGTTTTACCATACACTGGTAGTTGACCATTAGTTTGTTTCCAAACTAATGCTTTTTATTATTGCTTTTTCAATGCCAAATAAGCATCTTTCAACATATAAATTTGCTTTTCTGTTGTACTGAGAGGGAATGTAAAATTTTAAATGAAAGTCTGCCAAGAATAACCACCCAAACCCAGTGGACATATCCAGGCAATGCTGGTAACAGAACATTCCTCCATGACCCCTGTTTACTGCCTTTGTGTAACTGATGACCTTGCAATATTTTTTATTTTTAAATTCCCTCAACATCTTGTGATGTCACTGCCCCAAATATGCCTTTGTGCCTCCCCACTTGCCTTCCCCATAAAAGCTCCAAACCCCTGCTAGGCGGGGCTCTGACTCATTGGACAAGATCCCAGTTGAGTCCACTAGTGTAATAAACTGCCTCCTAAACATTGTTGGTGTTGCTTCTTCCCCTGTTGGGTCTGTGTTCTCTAACAGAACTAGTATTTCGGGATGCACTTTCAGGGGTGTAGTTGCTGAGTCCTACAAGACAAAATGCATCTCATTTTGTTTCCCAAAACCTGTTACTGACAGGTCACTTGCTCCTTCTGTGCAGATGTGCTCCACAGCCTTATGCTTATTTGATTGGTTGCTAATTTAGCAGATGTGAGGCAACATCACCAGGTTGCATTTTGTGTATTTCTTGGCTTATTTCATATAATGTGGTATATATTTTCCTTCCACTAGTGTATATCATAGTTTGTAGTTATCTATTTGAATTTTCTATAAAAATTTGAATTTTTAACTCCATTTTGATACATCTTTTCTCCCAATCTAATTTTTTTATTTTAATAAAATAACTTATTTTATATTTAATAAATGATGCAGTTTAATATTTTATTTCTTCAGTTTATGAAATTATTATCCCGATGGAGGTTTAGTGAAAAAAGTTTTATTGGCCAGATTTTTCTGTTTGGATCCTTAAAATATTTAATTTAAATTCTCATAAGGGAATTTATTTTTGAATAGGTATGACTCTAAATTGATTTTTTCTACTTTATTTGTATTAATACTTTCCTATGTTGTCTTCTTACTGTATGCTGATTCATGCTTTTATTTATGATTCTTTAATGAAGCCTGGGCTATCACATTGCCCTTATTTCTAGTCATATAGTATCACTGATTGAACCATTAATTAACACAATATTAATAACTGGCTTTAAGAATTAATATTTCCTTACTGTAGTCATTATTTGACTCCAAGTTACACTAGTGTTTGGCCTATTCTTGTTTATTTTTTATTCTATGTAATCTTCATGAAATGGTTCTGTAACTAAATGAATACTATTTCAACATTACATACTTAGACCATTGGTGGTGAACCTATGGCACATATGTTATTGTGTTTTTCTTTTAAGACAGAAGATACTAATATATGAGTTGTTTTTTCCTAAACTAAAACCTTGAAAAAACCCTAAAACTTCAGTATTCAAGTTTAATTCAGTGTTGGCACTTTGCAATAAATAAGTGGGTTTTGGGCTTTAGTTTGATACTTGATCTCTAAATGATTCTCCATCATTGACCTATATACTTATACTTAGGTGTAGAATGTTTTCTTCTAAGCAATAAAATAGAATGTTATAGATTCTTATTTTTTCAGGATGAGATTTTTCAGTTTCACCTATAGACTGTACTTCTAACCAAATAGCCATATATGTACAGGGTATTTTGCTGTGAAAATATGTCATGAATTTACAGATAATTTACATTTGTTTCATACTAATATTCTCTGGCTCATTATTTGTTAGTTTCCATTTTGTACTTTGTTTAGCATAAATACTCTAGAATGGACTTTTGAAATTCTTTATTCTAAAACTCACTTTGTCACTTAGAAACTGTTATCACTTTTGCAGCACATATACAACTGAGAAACCCACAAATTGAACAAACTTGGTCAAGATCACACAGCTAGCAGGGTTGTTTGGGTCTGTGAACTCTTACTACCAGGCCTGTGGTCATTCTTAAACAAGAAGACCTAAGTCTTAGCTTTCATGTGTATAAAAGTTAATTTGCAGTCCATTGCTAGTGGAGTAGTAGATGCTATTGGTTTATTAGTTTGATTTAAATATATAGTAAAGCTTTGATAATAATTTGTCCTTATATATGTGCTTTCTTTAATAGGTCTGGATAAAATTGAATTTCTGCAAAGCCATGAAAATCAGGAAATTTATCAAAAGGCTTTTGATCTGATTGAACATTATTTTGGTGTAGAAGAAGATGACCCCAGCATTGTACCGCAGGTGGATGAAAGCCAACAACAATATGTATTTCAGCAGCAAGAAGGACCAGTGGAAGGCTTTCAGCTTTAGTTTGGTAGGGAACAAATTAATTGCTGAGTTTCAGATTATCTCCTCTTTGTCACCAGTGATAGTTGGAATATTTGACTTCTTTTAGCATAAGACAGTAAAATTTTGATGCACTTTTTAGAAGCAAAATGAATTAAAATTTTCCATTCAGATGTAACATTTTGTTTAGGGTTTTTTGTTGTTGTTTTGGTGTGATTGTATTTGTCTTTTTGTTGGCATTATCTATTTGTGAAAACATAAATTATGTAGTTATTTAACTGAAACTTGAAAAGGAGAACTGATGAAGTATTATTACATAATAGTTGCGAAACCTTTTTCATGTATTTTTGAAAAGTGCATAGTAGCACTTACTGACACCCATTCTCTACTGAATCTACCTCTATTTTGAAGCAAAGATAAAAACAAGCTTCAGAAGCATGAAATCATGTAAAAGCTAAGTTAAAATGTGGAAATATTTCTTACCTTAAATTATAAATCACTGTGCTATCAATTATACTTTGTAAAAAAATTGCAACAGAAAAACTGTAAGATTTATTTATGAAACTTAGAAAAATCATTGTCTTGATAGTCTTTAGAACGTGGCAATTAAAGAGGGAGGTTATTCATGTTGGGCACATTAAAATGATTAAAAATACATATTTGTGTTTTAAAGTATAAGTGTTATACTACTATATTTTGTATTTCAACCAAATATACCATTTTTGAAATAGTTTTATTATTTTTTCACTTCATTTTAAAGAGCATTATAGCAGAGATGTCATTATGAATCTATAATTGTGCTGCATACTGGAATTATTATTAGAGCAGTAATTACAATTTTATTCACTATATTAATGAATTTAAGAAGTTGAATGTTAAAAGTATTCTGAAGAAATCACTGTTATGTATTAAACTTTACTGAATGTATTTAAGGTTTGAATAGTAAGCGATTATATTAGTGAAAATCATTAAAGGGGTCTTTACTATGGTTGAAATCTTGGTTAGGAATTTCTTTATTTTGGTAATACTCAGAGGGTCATACTGCTGCTTATTATGTTAATACATAATGTAATACAAAATGTAATCTAATGATTACAAGTTGTCACTTGTCACTAGTTGGTCACTATAATGTGTGTTTTATGAATTAATAGCAAAAACTGTTTCAGACTATGAAAGGTCAAGAAAGGTTTCACTAAAAAATTATATATTTATTTAAACATATGTGTTTATCTATGCTTCTCACACAGTACTGTGTTTGATAGTTTTCTAAACAGATGTACTGTTGAACTCAAATATTTTAACATATGCAGGCTATTTTCATTTCCAATTAAATACCTAGAATATTTATTTTACTTCTAATTGGCAACTCTGTTAAGATGGGAGTTAAAGCAGTTTTGATATTCATAGTCTTTTCTGTAAAGGAATATTTCATTTATGTAATGTTTCTGCGGGAAATCAGAGGCATGTTACAAGAGGAAAAATGTTTAGGATTCTTTAAATAGTCTGATACTTTGTAAATGATGTTTCATGAAAGTTTTTGGCCGGACACTTAAAACCAACTACTAATATGACTCAGGTTTACATGGTATCTGTAATGCTAACTGCAGCTGCCAATCCTATATTATATTGTTATTTAAAGGATGTATGTATGTCCTTTTTATTGTAGTGGAAGTTACCTAGTTGAGTTTAAAAAGTGTTTCTTTCATATTATGTTATTAAAAAACAGGGTAATTCTATTAAAGATTACCAAGTTGATTGTGAATTTATCAGATGAACACTGTTGTGCTGCAGACAGTTTTAAGAATCACAAGACAGAGTATTCCACTTTTTCACAGCAACTGACATGGCTAATGCAGCATAATTGATAAGCTAACCAGATGTGCCTATTTTCATGGACCCTGTAGTCACTACAATCTTTAAGCCAAATTATTAATAAATGAGTGTTCATGGGAGGAAAATAATACGTGTATGTGCACATCTGCAGGCACATGCAAATGATCTCTTGAATGATTTTAAAATTTCTTCCAGTAAAACCAATGTTACTATATCAGAAGTACAGAATATGAAAAGAAGGGTGTGAGTGCTGGGGATATAGCTCAGCAGCATAAGCGCTTGCCTGACAAGTGCAAGGTCCTGAATCCCAGTACCAAGAAAGAAAATATGACCATATGTTTAAGCATTTAAATACAAATTTAAATCTCTTTGATCTGTTACCTGAAAAATTAATTTGATTAGATTTGAATGCAAAGGCGACTGGATCAGTTTAGGCTTATTGACAAGTTTACTGGATTAAGACTCAAACACTTTGCTTTTTTTTATTTTTTATTTTTTGGTACTGGAGATCAAACTCATGACCTCATGCTTGCCAGGCAGGTACTTGTGCCACTGGGCTAAACCCACAACTCCTAACCGTTTGCTTTTAAAATTCAGATTACGACTACTCTTCAAGGTACCTCTTAAAATGTTCCATAATGTATTTTCATCAATCCTCACTGGCCCTTGTGACAGTTTTAAACTTTTTAAAGATTTATAATGTTTACATCTATGAGAAACTATGCCAAATAAAATAAGAATGTGTCATAAAGGAGAATCCGAATAACAATGTACATACTAAGAAAGTAGAAAAGGGTCTATTTCTAAATTCAGGGCCCACGGATTAGCTCAGTGGCACAGTACCTGCCTGGCAAGCACAAAGTCCTGAGGTCAATTCCCGGTACCAAAAAAATAAATAAAAATAAATTCAGTATGTTTTGTCTGAATTTGAATTAGTTAATTCATGCAATCATGTTTGTTTTATATTTATGTAAGTATTTGACTTTCTGGCCATTTTTTATTTAAACTCTTAAGTTTCATTCTCATTTAACTTTATTTGTTCACTTAGTAATACCAGAACATTAAAAAATAATAAAATCTAGTGTGGAAATAATATATCCTTTGGTAACTGTAAAACCCATTTACAGTTAAAAATACATGTATCGGTACAGCCGGGCGTGGTGGCTCAAGCCTGTAATCTCAGCACTCAGGAGGCTGAGGCAGAAGGATTGTTGCAAATTCGGGACCAGCCTGGGCTACAAAGTGAGCTCAAGGCCAGCCTGAACTGCATAGTGAGACCCTGTCTCAAAAAGACAAAAAGTAAATAAATAAATAAATGTATCGGGTAAAGAACTAAAAGAAGCATTTATAACCTTTGCTTTTATATTTTCTTTTACAAAGGAGCATTATGAAAAAAATAAAATATAAGAAAATGTAGTGGATATTTGGTGGTGTTCTAAGTTCAGCAGTCTGCTGGTGGCTTAATTGTGAAACTGTGAAACTTAATTGTTAACTTTTATTATTTTAGTTCATAACATTACTGTTTTATGAAATGTGACATGTTAGGAACTAATATAGGATTCTAGAGGGTAATTAATATGCCTTTAATTTCTGATTGAGGAGAAATGAGGGGAGGATATTTGTAACTAAATCAACAGGAGCAGTGTGTAGTATTATGAAATGTTACAGTATATTAAAAATAATACAAAGTTATTTTATAATTCATATGCGTATGTAAGTCTGATTTATTTTCCCCTCACTTACAATTGTATATTCCCCACAGGGAGCAAAGACAGATGCTATTATTGGTTAACTTTCCAACTACTTTATAAAGCTAACAAAATAGATAAAATGGAACGATTAAAAAGTACTGACAGTAGATATAAAAAAAGGAGTTAAAAGACCAAAAGAGAGGGGAAAAAGGAACATATGACAAGATGGTGGATCTAAACTCAGTTGCTTCAGTAATCACAGTAATTGCATTTTAACTGGAGTGTTTAAGTCATTAACCCACTATCCAAAAGAGACGAGGCAGCTTTCTGAAGAACTTCCATACTGTTCTCTACAGTATCTATGCTTAATTTCAGTTCCAACAACAAACTCTTCCATATCCTCACCAGCATTTGCTATTTCTTTTCTTTTTGATAATGTCCATCAGTTAGATGGCTTTCTCACTGTGGTTTTGATTTGCCCCTCACTGATAGCTAATGATACTGAGCCCACTCCTGGGTACACAACCACAAGCCATGGGAAGAACCATACCAAAGGTATACCTACATTGCCATGTTTGCTGCAGAAGTGATCACAGTGGCTAGGGTATGGAATCAATGCTTTGCTTTTGAGTTTAGTTACTGGGGAAGAAAATGGACTTTTTATAGGTTTGTTTTTAAACTTGCAAGGCAGTTAGTTACAGAACAGCCTTTATTTTTCTGTTTAGGCCACTCCTTTCTGGGTACTCTGGTACCAGTTAAATTAGTACCAATACTCTTGGCCATGTGTGAGCTCTAAAACAATTGCTTCCCTTTGTCTCTTGGAGGTGGGGGAAGGGGGTTCTTTTGATGGCCTGGGGTAGTGGTCATAGGAGGTCAAAGATAATCCAAAGATTCCCAGGGGACCTCTGCAGCAGTCTGTGTGGTCCTGTTAACTTGTTTATACTCTCCAGTGAACTCTGCTTGTTCTGAACCATCCTCATAACTCTCCCAACCTCAGGCTTTAGGATCTCCCATGGTTTCGCCTTCTTACTCTGCAGTCTTGAAGTTTCCTAGGGAGTGAAATGGGGCTCATGTAGCTGCTCAACTAATTTGTTTCCTCTTGCACAAGTGACAGTGCCCGCTACCTGAGGCCTCCTATTTACTTAATGTTTTGTCTGGTGTTTTACATGATTCAGGATACTAAATCTTACTACTTCATCTTGGCCAGAACCAGATGATATCATGCCAATCCATAGTATTCTTTTAAAAGTTTTTTTTCAGCCAAGCGTGGTGCATGCCTGTAATCCCAGGCTAGTGTTGAACTCACTAACTCAAGAAGCCGCGGCAGGAGGTTGAGGATTGCTTGGTGTTCAACCTGGGCTACATACTGAGTACTAATAGAAATAAAAGTGGAAAAACCAGGCTTTTACTTTTTTTTATTAGTACAAGATTGTAGTACATAATCATCACATTTACCATGGAGAGTTAGTATACAACACATCTCAATTATTTCCTCCATCATCCTCTAATAAAAAGCTGTTGAATATGGACTATGATTTCTTTTAACATTCCTAATATTATTTTCTTCTGCCTTTTTACCTCAATGATTTCCTAAATTCCTAAATTCTGTTGATCCTCTACCTTATTTTACTAGTTTTGCCTTTAATTTTATAATTGCCAGTCTTTTATTCTCTCTGGATTTTCTGTAGTTATATTTTAGTTATACGCTTACGATGTCCTGTATCTTCTCTTAAGAAAAGGGCTTTTCAGGCTAACTATTGACATTTATGATCAAAAGAGTTACTAAATTAAAAGGATAATTAAAATGTTTTAGGGTTTATTCAACTTTGAAAACCATTGAGATTACCATTTTTCTATGGTTTTGTCTTTTTTAAAATTGTTCTTACAATTACTGTTTTAATACTTTTACCATTTTAGTAACAGATTCTGGAATTAGTATTTCTTGGTTTGCCTAAACTGTTTTTAAACCTGCCTACCTAGTTACAGACACTGAAAAGACTAACCAAGGGGACTATACAGTTACCAAATACTGTATAACTTAGTTTGAACATTAGTTTTGATTTTACAGACTCCTTATTGATTTAGTCAAAGGTCATTTTAATGACATGCACAAAGTGCTCATTTTAATGTTATCTGCAGTAGCCACACACTCAGCCAGATAGCCAGATAAATTGTGGCATATTATACAATGAAGTACTATTCAGCAATAAACATGTATAAACACTTTCTGGATAGCTCTCACAACATAATATTAAGCATCCACAAAAGTACATATTGTGATTGTATATAAAGTCCATAAACAGGCAAAATTAATCTATGAACTGAAACTCAACCATGGTTACCTTTGGGGAGTAATGAGAGCATACTGGCTTCTGAAGTTTACCTGGTGATCTACATTGTGCCCTGAGTAGTGGCTACACAGGTGTCTTCCCTAGCAGAAATCTAGCCAGCTTTGCTTTCTGTGCTCTTGTTTTCTTTTCATTTTTGTTTTGTTTTGGTTTTTTTCTTTCTTTTTTGTACCAGAATCAAACTTGGGGGCCTCACATGTGCCAGGCAGGCACTGTGCCGCTGAGCTATCTCCCTGGCCCCTATGTGCTCTTCTTGAGTGGATGTTATACTTCAATAAAAGTTCACTAAAAAAAATAAAGACTGTATTCTTATTACCAAAATAAAACCATGGCCAATGTCCTGAAAAATATTATTTTACCTATCTTTTACTGTTGCTGATAATGTGGTGGTATTCATGTAAACACCTTGGCATTTAAAGTATCATTTAGCTTTAGCTTGTGCAGCTGATGCAGCTTCCTCACGCCACCTAGCTTTCTTTGCCAGGTTCCAACTTGTTAAGGATTCATGCCGTTCTGCAGCCTTCCGAACAGAGAAGGAAACAGAAAAGAAAAAAGAATAATTGTGACTCTCTAGAATAACTTGTATTTTAGTTGAGCATACATAAGAAATTCTGGGAAAAGTAACTTGAAATATTACAAATAGTATCCAAGAAAAATGGTTCTTTGGTATGGAAAAAAATTCTTAGACTTCCAATTAATAGGATAATAGATGTAAGAACTACCACCTTCTCTCTTGGTACATGTAGCATGTTTGTTAGGTACAGTATAACAAAATATTCAGGCCTAAAAAAAGAAATGGAAATCTCCAGGCATCAAAAATGGAGGTAATTTGGAACTGATGAGAATGGGAGACTTGAGTCAGGATGGGAGGAAATAGTTTCAGTTGGGGCCTTTAGGAAAAATAGTGACCTTTACAGTTATAGGGTAGGTGTTTAAACCCTACACAAAGGTGAATGTAGGATTTGGATCTTTGCTATGGGTCAGAAAGCTGGAGGAATCAGGAAGGAATGAAATGACTTACAGCTACTCTCGCCAGGATTCAAACAAAGAAGGCATTTATCTGGAGGGCAAAACCTACTGTCTATCTTTAGGGTTGTAAATGAGACAATATACCAACCATTAAAAGGTTTTTAGAACTGAAAATTCTTGGTTTGGCAGACAAGGATAAGAGATGATTGAAGGTCTTTATTTTACATGTCTGTTCAGGTCAGTAAGCATTTTAAAAAGTTTTTGTTAAATGAAAATAATTTTAAAAGATGACTTATTTTCCAAGTAACAGGAACAAACATATTTACGTTGCTAAGTTCATGGGTTCTTATCTTGGTGTAAGATTAGAGGGCTCAGAGTCACTGGTGAACCTGAGGAATGCAGAACACTACAATCATGGGATTAGGCAGGATAGTAACTGGCTAACTATGCTAGAGAGTGAAAGTTAGGGACCTAAGTGACTCTTAACTGTGATGTGTCTGCTACTGAAATGCAGTGATCACTACTGAAGAAGAGGTCTGGCTCTAGGGTTAGTTGCAGGTGACGTAATGCAGAGGGAGTATATCCGTAGTTCTGACATGGAGATTGTTAAAGACTGAAAACGGAAGACTGAGGGCGGAGTTCTCTATCTTCCAGAACGGGGGTAGGAGGGGCTTCTCTTGGTGGTAAAAAGTGATCTGTAGGGGGAAGGTTTGCAGAAGCAGAGAACAAAACTGAACCTTGTCATCCTTTACTTTCTCCTAAGAGGTATCAAACAGAAACCGTGCATTAGAGATAGTGAAAAGGTTTGTATACAGGGCAGAACTATTTCTTAATTTTATGCAGTGGCTGAGTGAGTTCATGATCTAAGAAATGATAACTTTCATGTTATTTTTTTTTTTCTTTTTTCATTTTTTTATAGGTACCAGAGATCGAACTCACGACTGCCTGCTTGCAAGGCAGGCGCTTAAGCTGCTGAGCTAAATCCCCAGCCCCGAAATGATAACTTTCATACAACAAAGTTCTCCTTGTGAAGATTTTAACCGGGTTAAAACTGCCTGGTTTTTGTGAGTGGAAGGAAGTGTTTTTTCTCTTTTGGCCACAGAGTTAATGTATTAATTCAAATTTCCTTGAATAAGATTGTTTCAGGTAAAACAAATTTGTTCTTATGCTAAGCTTCAAACAAATCCGTAACAGTTCTTAAAACTCTGTAAGTCTATCTCTATCCCTCTTTTCTTATTTCATTGCTGGAGATGGATCCGCAGAGGCGCTGCCTGTGTCCTAAGGAAGGTCTTACCTTTTTGGCTGATGCTATCACCACAAAGCAGGCACTGATTGTGAGTCCAATCATTATATAGCAGACTTTCACCCGGGCTTTGTTCCTTGCAGCATCTATCATTTCAGGCCTAAACCAAGATAGGATTTTGTTACATCAAAGTAATACAGTTTGCTGACAGGAATTAAGTCACATAAATGATTTGTTATGTGTAGATTGCAAAAATTTTCCAGAACAAACAAACTTTCCAGAACAAACTTTCAAGTCTTACCCATTTCAAATTAACAGATTTAGCCATTATGAAACTACAGTATAGAATATTTAGTTTCTAACTATACTAGAGATTGTGAGCTTTTTAAAAATTATTTACTGATTAAGGTGAGAGTTAAAGCCTATGTATGTCTGTGAGTCATATTAATTTAACCTCTGCTATGTTCAATACATTTCCTTTTTTTTGAGACAGGTTGTCACTATGTAGCTCAGGCTACCATCGAATTTATGGTGATCCTTTGTTTTCAATTTTTAATGGAAATTTTTTTGTACCAGGAATCAAACTCAGGACCTTGTCCTTGCCAGGAAGGTACTGTGCCACTAAGCTGTATCACCAGCCCACTGAACAGGATATTTTTAAAAACTCATCGTCAATACTTTTTCCCCACTGACCTTGTAGTCTCTTCTTGCTCTCCCCACTGCTGTTTCCAAAATTGATTATTATACATTTTATGGGAATGACTGTTAGACAAAGAATGTTTTCTTCATGGCTGTTGCAGGAACTTTAAAAGAAATGATAAAAATCACAGCAATTTCTTGAAGAAAATGACAAAAATACACTTTCATTTTTTGTTATTCTAATACTTAAGTCTTATTTTTAATAATGTTAGAAGTTGTCCAAGATTTTAGCAATGTTACTTAAAAAGTAGTATTTCAAAAGTAATCATGCTTGTGAATTTATTTATTTATTTATTTTGTCTTTTTCCTTTTTATCGGTACCGGGGACCGATCTCACAACTGCCTGCTTTCAAGGCAGGCGCTTATGCCGCTGAGCTAAATCCCCAGCCCCGCTTGTGAAGTTTTAATATTGAAATAAACTTCAACAATTTGCAATGATATAAGTGGCAGTTTACAAATATGCATTAAGCATTTTTCTTGAGAATATATTCAGTAACACTATTTTCTATTTAATGTTGGTTTATTGTTACATTTGTTTCAATTTCTAGAAAAATACGTTATAATTTTTCTTAAAAATGAAAACCTTTTCTCAACTTTTTCACTAGTACAAAGACCACCAAAACTAATAAAGAACCAACTTTCCTTAGATTTTAGGCAGAATAGTAATGTTTTAAAAGGGTGATTATGAGCAGTTCCAGTTAGGGTCTACACAGACATTATTAGATTACATTTGTTGGTACCTTTTATTCCAGAGGGAACCTAAAAGATCTGATCTTTTATATTTACCCATCTGGCTTTGATATGTTATACTAAATTAATGTAACACTGAAAAAATGAGACACAGTACAGTTACTATTAAAGAGTTAATGTAGTTATAAAAATTAAAGGTATTTTTCAATTATATGTCATTAAGAACACAAAAAGTGAAAACTTTACATTGCAAGTCTAATAGTTTAACAGGAACATCTCTCCTGAATAACAATGCTTTAAAAAAGATTGCAGAAAATAATCAAATGAAAAACATTCAAATACTTTTGTTCCTAGCTCAAAACTACAATGGATTTTTAGGCACTTATAACGATTGATAGTATCAACTTGAGAAGTTTCATTAAGAGAGGCTTGACTAAACCAGCTCAGCAATTTCACATCCTCGGGTGAGGAAGACCCATCCAAGGGCAGCTCATCACCTGGATGGTATAAAGGGGAAATGAGGAAGGGTGGATCTGCTTCTGCTGTTTGGAGAAGCTCCAGACTTGTTTCCATCTTGGACATTATCTCCTGGTTTCCACTGCAGACTCCTGGCTTGCGGTGTGAATCCCTCCACCTTCCATTGCAGACCTATTTGGCCTTCTAATATGGACTTGCCCAGGACACTGCAGTGAGATCCAGATCTTGGACTGAACCCTTTGGCCTTCAGTGTGAGAACATCTTCTGGATGCTTCCTCATCCAACTGTGTAAGTGATCATCATAAGCTGATCTTGTAATTTCTTATATATTTGTACATCTTGTGTTATGCTTCTCTAGCAAAATACTGATCAGGTATCTTGCTCATTGTTGAATGCTCCTGTTTATAATACTGTCTTACTGAGAGCAGGAGGAAATTATTTCTGTAATAAATAATTCTGCCTCGGGCTGGGGATTTAGTTCAGCAGCATGAGCACCTGCCTGGCAAGCATGAGGTCATGAGTTCAATCCCCGGTACCAAAATAATAATAATAACAATAAATGTCTGCCTCTTTCTACCTGCAGCTACGTTAATGCTGTATTTGGCATATATTCTCTTTACAAACATTAATTTATAATAATGTTCATTTTTTACATTCTTGATTACTGTGCTATAATCACTAGATCTCAAAATCCAAAAAAATTTGAGAATCGTATTATATTTTTTGTTATATTTATGTTTTTACCTATTATTTTGGCTTGTAAAGTATTAAATTCTCACTTACCAGTTCAGATTTCATAACCAGAGCTTGTTAACAAAGACTTTCTGAGATTAACTCATACTTTCAGCTAAGTTTGCAGTTTGGCCTCTACTGATATCAAAATAATTTGTTTTATGATATGTTTCTGTGTTGAATAAACCCAGCAAGATTTCAGAAAGTTATTTCAAACTCATGTCTATTTCATGTTTAATAACCCTTGATCCAAAAAGAAGAAAAAAGGCTTTCGATTTCCTTAGTATACATTTCTCACCACTTTTTTCTCCCCCATTTATTTGAAGTTCTTTTGGTAAACTGTAAACTAATAGAAACAAAACCATAGGTAATATGTGATAAACAAGATGTAGGCCCAGTTTCTATTATCTATTCCAATAGACATTCATTAATTCCATTGTACTAATATACTGTGATTTCAGATGAACAAAGCATCTGAAATCCTTATTTGGTATTTTGGTTTTAGCCTTCCTTTACATGACCAGGTTTTTCATTTGTTCTTGTGCATTTTATTTTGTTTTCATAATGGGGATTGAACCTAAGGTCTTCCCATTGAGCTAAATCTTTGTGCCTTTTTTTATTTTGAAATAGGGTCTTGCTAAATCACCAGGCTTGTCTGCAACTTGTACTTCTCCTGCCTTAGTCTCCAGAGTGCTTGGATTACAGGCATGTGCTAACATGCTGTTTTTAATTTTCAGTTTTAACTCTAGTAGACTGATTTTACTCTTAGTTCCTTGTCTTTTTATCCGTTCTCTTGTAAAAGTGCTGGGGATGCCTTTTGGAATTGGCATAAACTGAAAGAATAGGTTAATACAAGTTTACATTTACTTATTTTTAATGTTATTACTTGCAGGCTACATTACTCTGGAGGTGATTATCTTAGAGGTGAAGTTGCTGGTTTGATTTTGGTCACTCGTCAAACTTCTGCCTGGGTAGGTTTATGACTATGAGGAGGCCAACTATGTCAGTGACCCAGCTCTGGTTCCCAGGCCCGACACTGCACTGGCCCACTGTGGCTGCACCACAGAAGAAGAGGCTGCCTGAGTGAGGATTCTTTCCAGACACCGCCGGCAGGCAGCAAGCCCTTTTCTTTTGGAGTTGATTGACACAGCCAGAGTGCAGGCGACGCCCCCGCGTCCCTCTCCAGGGCTCTCTGCGGACTGCAACTGGGCAACGGTGGTGGTGCCCAAGAAGTCTATCTTTTCTCGCCCAACTTCCTCAGTCTCCATATACGCTTAGCAGCCCACTGTCCAGTCGAGAAGGTCAGTGAACCACCCCGGGGAGGAACGGGTGACGAATGCCACATGCTGAGGGACTTATCGCGAAGAACCAAACATCACTATGGCCTCCCACACCTGGGCGCGGCACGGACCCCACACCTGCAGGCCACGCACACACCCCCGCTCCCCGTCCCACTCACGGGACCCACGCCGGGATCTCCTCCATGGACTTGAACCGCCGGGTCCACAGCAGGATTCGCTTGTCGAACTGCGAGGGTTTGAGCTGCGCGGGGACCCTGTGCCCGTCTCCTGCAGGGACAGCAACCGACCCAGGTGAGGGCACTGGGACTGAGTCCCCGACCCCACCCTCAGGCCGCCCCTCCGCCCTCACCGTGGTCTCCAGGCGCTGTGCCGCTGCAGTAACCGGGGGCACCTCGGGGCCGTGGGGCGCTGCGGGTCACGCTCCGCAAGCCCAGGCTCAGCACTCGCGCGCCGGCTGGGAGCATGGTGCGCTTTACCAGGCAACTGGGTCGGGCGGGCGCAGTAGCGCCCCTCCCCTAGGTTCCCTGCCCTGGTCCCCTCCCCTCCTGTTCCCTCCCCTCCCCTCCCCTCTCCAGGGCTAGCAGCAGTCTGTCTTCTCTTAGAAGAGACGCCCAGGCCACGCGGCGCGGCGACCCCATGTAGCTGCCAAGCAAAAGCGAGAGCTCCAGGCCGACTTTCACCTCCAGGTGGCTGAGTCTGAAACACGTTTTCTGGGCCATAGAACCTCAGCTCCTACAACTCCTTTCTTCTACCTTTGCACTTCTTAGCCCACAGTTTGTCCAGACTCCCTTCAAATGTGCCTTTCTTCTGTCCCCTCCCACCAGTTTTAAGAGCTGAACAGAAAAAGACTCAGACTGGAGGTTGGCGAGGAGAAGTCCTGCTGCAGCAGCCAGGAGAAGGTGTACAGCTCAGTGAGCCCTGACTCAGCCGGGCTCCTTACAAGGCTCCGTGCGCTTCATGGTTGTTTCTGGATTTCTAGGTATTTTCTTAGAAGCAGCCTCAGGCTCCTGGAAGCAAGAACTTCTCTTAACACCAACCCCGTCCCCTTCAGTGTGTGAAGACTGCGGAAAAACTATGCCGTGAAGAATTGTGCACTTTCTGGGAACTGATTTTTAAAAATTCTTTATATGTTTTAGACAGAAGTCCTTTGTCTGAGGGACAGACAGCTCACTAAGATTTTTTTATCCCAGTTTGTGGGTTTTCTTTTCTCTATGCTGGAGATTTCTTTTGACATGCAGAAACTTTTTAATAAGATGTGATCCCAGTTATTGATTCTGGGAAGTATTTCCCATGTGGTTTGAGTCCTGTTCATGAATTCTCTACCTACCCCTATGTCTTCAAGATGTTTACCTACTTTGTCTTCCAATAGATTTTAATATTTAATATCTGTTTTAATATTCAGATCTTTGATCCATTTAGATTTTAGTTCAGTATATGGTGATAGGTATGGGTCTAGTTTTAATTTTCGGCATATGGAGAGCCAGTTTTTCCAGCACCATTTATTAAAGAGACTGTCGTTTTTCCAGTGAACACAATTGGCCCCTTCATCAAAAATTCAGATCCTTGAAATTCAAGGACCCAGTCCAAAAGTGGGCATCTGAGATGAATACACAGTTCTCAGCTGAAGAAATACAAATGACAAATATATACATGAAAAAATGTTCATCATCGTTAGTCATTAGAGAAATGCAAATTAAAACCACACTGAGAGTCCATCTCACTTCTGAAAGAATGGCCAGGATCAAGAAAACTACCAACAACAAATGCTGGAGAGGTTGTGGGGAAAAAGGAACTCTTCTGCACTGTTGGTGGGAGTGTAGACTGGTGCAACCACTGTGGAGGTCAGTCTGGAGATTCCTCAAGAATCTGGGATTGGAAGTCCCATTCAACCTAGCTATTCCACTTCTGGGCATATTCCCAGAAGAACTGCAAATATCATCCACAGTGATAAATGTGCACCCATGTTTATAGCAGCACAATTTGTAATGGCCAGGTCTTGGAAACAACCTAAGTGTCCATCAACTGAGGAATGGATAAAAAAGATGTGGTATTTTTATACAGTGGAGTGCTACTCAGCTATAAAGAATGATCACATTGAGATATTTACTAATAAATGGGCACAACTTGAGACCATTCTCATAAGCAAAATAAATCAAACTCACATGTGTAAATACCGTATAGTCTCCCTAGTATAACAAATAGTAAGAGTACATAAGAGTTTAGGGTAATCATGATCCCCCATTACATTATTTTAAAGCCTTATAATGATCACAGTTGTAATATGTTTGTTCTGGTTTTCTGATTTTATTATCTGTGATGGTATGAACACCTAATTTGAGGAAAACAAGTCATTACAATAGCCAGTACTGATATAATATCATCTTACTCTGAAGTCTTACCATGCTCTTGCTCTTCTGTTTCCATTGGCTCTATCATGTTGTACCTTATTGGATTGTATTATGTGTGAAAGTATAAACAAATTTCCTATGGAAAATGAGATAATATAGTAGCCATTGTTTGTTTTCTGTTATTTGGTTCTGAAAACCCTGTAGCACTCTCATTCTCTTTGATGTTTTTATACTATTTTGTTATGTTTGATACTATTGTATATGAAGTTATACTCAACTATTTCAAAGAAAGAGACATCACAGTAGTTTCTGTTAATTATGGGTTGTCTTCTGGTGAAATATTGTTTAGCTTACATTGTTCTGTTCTGATCTGTTCTGTTATGTCCTGTTCTGTTTTAATCTCTTTAAAATAAAAAATTGCACACTTAAAGCTGCGGTTATGGAAAGAATTCGGCTCTGCCTTCATAGAGTTTAAATCCTACATTTCTGTGTGAACAGTCACATGATCATGAACAAATCATTTCAGTTGGATGTCTTTGACTCACTTGTGAATCTAGAACTCCTACTGTTCACTCAGTGGAAGCAGTGAGTGAGGACAGCAGATGAAGACTGTTGTACCCCAAAAATGAGACCCTGAGATGTTGTCCAAAAAACGGGGCAAAACATCTTTTGAAAGAAAAAGGAGCACTTTATTTAAGCTGGCACCAGTGACACAGTGCAGTTGGAGTTTGCAAAGCTGTGTAACTGGGTTAAAATTTTGTCAGGCTTTTATAGGAGAAAACCACAAAACCAATGATGGTGGGGGGCAAAAATGAGGAAGACCTTTGTCCCCCTTGCTTGAGGACAGAGAATTTATGGGAAGTTTCGGTGGTCAGCCATTTCCTTTTTTACAAGAATTTATAGCCCTTGGTCTACTAATTCCAGGAACCACTATCTTTCACAAAAGGGAGACAAAGGTTGAGAGGAATATAGGTAACTGGAGGTCGACTGATTCCAAGAACAATTGTCCCTCGCAAAAGGAATAAAGATTAACACAGCAAACAGGTTACCAGGGTGAAGGTGCATACAGAACAATATAGCAGCACTTTTTAGTTACAGTACAACAAAGACAGAGCAAGTGGGAAAAGAAAGCAGGGGAGCTCCTGCCCTTGAGAAGGCCAGAGGCCCTCTGGGAACAGCACAGTGACTGTGAGCGATAGGTTGTCCAGAGCTTGTCCCGAGCTCATCCTAGGACACAGGGCATTTTAGTTCATGAATTCTCTTAGGGATCTGAGAGCCTCCAGACCGGAAAGGTTTGTTATTATGTTCCCAGGATATAGCTGAACATTGGCACTAGCAACTATTTAGTAAGTATTTGTTAAGTAACAAATAGATGAATGCAAGTTTAGGGAAACGGAACAGCCTTCTCCCTGGTGGTGTGAGACAGATTCCTGAGCATCCAGATCCTTTGACTCTGGCATGCAGGCCCCAAGCAGAGACAGTGCTGCTATAGGTCACCTATGGTCATGCCCATCACTTCCAGAAATGTCTCTCTGTATTTGAACATGGTTCTTCATTTAACATTTTATTTATCTTTGTGTGACTCAAAGGGAGATCCATAAAGCTAGACAGAACTGTCTCTGAGAAACGAGTAATCATTGCTAGTACCAAGAAACATGGAAGTAGCTGATAAGTGGGTTTTCCTGGAGAGAGCCCAAGACTGGCAAGGCAGCTGAGTACTGGAGTCCCTCGGGACCAGTGTGAGCCGTGGACTGGAGTGCTGAGGAAAGATAAGTTTGTCTTCTGTCTCCGTAGTCATAGGGTTGGAGTATCACTCTTTGGCAGTGATCTACATGAAATAAATGACTTACAGCTACATGAGACATGTTTTCTTTGGCTCTAGAATTAGAACAAGTTAAAAAAACACTTGAATAAATTCATTTTGTTTTGTGATACTGGGGACTGAATCCAGATCCCTCACACTGAACTTCAACCCCACTTGTTTTTAAAAATTTTATCTTGAGACAGGGTCTTGCCTGTCTCACCCAAATTCACTTGCTTTCTGGCCGCAGGCTGATCTCAGTGGCATGTCCTAAGCTCAAAGTCCACTTGAAGACAGCGTGCAGGGGTCCCCAGCTCTCAGGCAGCCTCATCTCAGGGGCTCCAGTTCCAGGCAAGTGCCTGATGGCTCCAGCAGCAGAAGAGGCACAAGGAAAGGAAGGAGCATTAGCAGTGATTATGACATTTAGCACTTCAAAAAACTCAAGTGAATGGTAGACATTTGTTGAAGATCTTTGCACTTATTTCCTAAATACATATTTATGTGTGGTTAGGAGCTGCTGTGACCTTTTCAGTGCTTCACAATGTCAGAAGTCTTACTTTGGCCTGGTTACTTATAGCCAGAGCTGATGCTGTCAAAGCCTTTACTGGTTGTGATCCTTTCAAAAACATAAGGGATAATCTCTTCCACACTGTCCTCAGGGTAATGTTGGACCTCTTTACAAGATGTGCAGGTCCCTTTGCCAAGTGAGCAGGGACTAGCCCTGCTCAATCCCTCTTTACCTCCTTCCCTCTTTTCTTATCTTGGAGTTTTGCACACAGGACAGGGTGGTGCTCACCTCCTTTTTAATGTTTTGGTCTCTGTGAATCCATCACTATCTCACGGAGGTTTTCCTGCTCATCCTGCCACATTTCCAGCCCCAGTGAATTCTTTCTCTAAACCTTTCTCTGTACAAAATGATGGAAAAGACAGAGTCTTGGGCAACCCGCTCAGATCCCCTCTGTCTCTCTCTCTGACAGAAGCTTTCTTTCTCTCAATAAATGGCATTCTACTCTTCATCTCTGTTGTTCTTTAAAATTCATTCTTTGATTTTAGAGAACATGAGCTCATGGACATAGTGGGTTGGGAGCTTCAGTCCCCTATATCATTTGGAGGTCTTTCACTGAGATGGCTGGATGGAGGTGAGAGTTTGCTTTTACTTCATACCTCGTTTAGGTAACAAATTTCTATGCTTCAAATTTTGCTTTGTCTTTGCCAGTTGCTTATAACTCTTTGTGATAATTGCTTGCTATATGCCCATTGTTTTTAATTACTTTCTCTCATATAATTTTATTTAAAAATGTAAATATAAATTAAAACCTAGGAAATTTATGTTATGGTATTCTTTAATCGTATATTATTTGATAGGTTTTCTGGGGAGGGGAAAAATTGTTTCCCATGATCCAATCACAGTAAAGTGAGCCAACAACAGGGACCATGGCCAATGTAGAAGAGGTTGTCACCTAATCTTTTGGATCGATGGTTAATTGGTTTCAACTTGTTCCTCTTAGCCATCACTAACAAGGCACAAGTGGAATCCCAGTGGATTACAGTAATAGGTCTGTCTCGGGCTGCCGAAGGAACATGAGAACTGCTACCCCAGTCCAGGGACAGAAAAGGAAGATCCGGCATGGGGCCCGGCCCACAACCATGAAGTAATCCTCCGATGGAATTGGCTCACTTGGGGTAAATGAATTGGACCAGTGTTTGCAAACCAGCAGCGACAAGTTGAGCAGCTCCTGTGTGTTGAGAAATGAGGAATTAATCCAGAATGTGATCTAGTCTGTGAATCGGCAGGGGAACTCAAACTGGGAAGACCCCAGAAGTCACTTGAGCTGCGGTTCCTGGTCAGGGAACCAACTGATAGGTTTTTTGGCATGGCTAGTGCGACAGAAAATATAAAGTAAAAGTGGCTTTTATTCTAAGAATGTGGAGAGAAACTCCATGAACTTAATGGCACCCTGTGACTTAAAGAGGGGATGTTTGACCCCTGTATTCTCAAAAATTTATATGACTTTTGTTACACTGGCAACAAGTTAGCAAAAATTCCGTATGTACAGGTCTTCCTTACCCTAAGGATATGTTCTTCTTTCATTAAATCACATATATCTGCTCAAATACTTTTAGCTAGCTCTACTGCACCACAAACCTTCCCCTCCTGCACTCCAGACTCCCTGGACGAGGTACCCCCACCCCGTCTTTAACCCACCCCCTCCTCCCTATCCCCAAGATCAAACCCCACAGCCTTCTCAATCAAAAGTTTCTGCTCCTGCCGCACATTCATCTCCTGCTGTGCAGTCATCTTCCTCTCCCTCTCCCAGAGTCTCTACTTTTTCCCCTAGGGCCTCCGAACATTCCCCCAGTGTCTCTAACACCATTTCCTTAGTGTTTCTCCCCAGTCTCTGACCTCTCACTCCTCTCTGCCTGAGCTGTCTGTCCTTTCTGAGGATTCTTTGTCTCCTTCTCCTGCGCTGACATTTTCTCCACCTGCTCACCATACTCGGTCTCAGGCACTCCAGCCTTCCACATGGTTGCTGCAGCTCGCATGCAGGACAGCCACCATCTTGCCGCCTTCCACCATGTGGCGGGATGCCGCCATCTTGGGATGGGTTTCATGGTCAATGGCCACCCCCTTGTGGCTCCTCATGTGCTCAGCAGCAACCACCCTGCTGTGGATCACATGATGGTTCACTGTGCTGCCACTGGTGGCTAGATTGCTGCAGGGCACACAGTGACGCTCCAGCAGCCTGTGTTTCCTTGTCGCATGTTGATAGGCAGCCCTTTTGTAGCCAATCATCAAATAATCATCCACAAATGCCTGCCGGACAGTTGGCTGCTCAATGGCGATGTACTCTACAGTCTTTTCCTCCTCAATCTCTGCTCCCACTTTGAGAACAGGTTGTCCCCAAGGGACTTGTTAATATACATGTACCTTTCTCCCTTTCTGACTTATCTCAGATTAGCCATAAATTAGGTTGCTTCTCTGTCGACCCACAAAATTATATCAAAGAATTTAAATTTATAACTGTTATTTACATTAGGCTCCAATTTCTCTTTTTTAATTTTTTTAAAATTTTATTTAAAAGGAAAAAGAGAAAAAACAAAACAAAACAAAGCAGTGTAAGGGTACAATTAATACAGAACTACAAAAAAAAAACAGTAAGAAATCAGCAGTTAATAGATTGCAATTATCATCCTAGAGACAGTTGCTCAAGTCACAGTATCAAAGCATACAAAGTGGACAGTCAAACAGTGAGACTGCAAACAGTTGTGTTCAGTGATCCAACCAAAAACATTAATATGGGCATCTATTTAACACCCCTAAACACACTTGCAGTTGTATACTTTAGAGCACTTTTTTTTCCTCTTTTAGGCTCCAATTTCTCAATCCCTTCCCTCACTGCAGGCCAGCCCTCCTCTCCTGGAGGCACAGCTGGGATGGAGGAAAGTACGTGCAGAAGGCATTGGGCTGCACAGAGGTGAGTTGGGCAGGCGGCGTGGTGCACACAGACGGACCCATGTGGGCTGCTCTGGGCTCTCACGCCGTGCGCCAGCTCCGCATGTCCCCTGTGGGCTCCGAGCAGCCCCATCGCCCGAGCGAGGCTCAGCTAAGGCCAGACCCTGAGTGCAGCTCCATGCAGTGGCATGGAGGAGAAGGCAATGGGACATGACGGGAGGGAAAGGGGCCATGGCTGCCCAGCGAGGTGGGGGCACCTGGTCATTCCTTCTTAACTTTCTGAGCTAACCAAAATTAGGTTTCTTTCCTGGTATTATTATTTCAAGAGATCTCTATTAATTGATCTACAAGAAGTATAGTTCAAATTGACCAAATATACTTGAGTGCATTCTAATTTTACAAGGTGATCATCAGTCTATATATCTGTTATCTGTTTGCTCAGTCCATTTATAATGTACAGATCATCTGTCCATGTTTGTCCATTTGCCTGCTCTGTAAATAGCTGTTCCTTTTTATTTGAGCTCAACAATCTTTTTTCCTTTTTTGCATTTTCAAACCATTTAATCAAGGTTTATTTGGGTTATAGATTTAAAAAACATGCTTCCACCTAGTTTGCCAGCTGGTCAAAATGATGCTAAAATTGGTTAAACAAAATCCTTTGGGGTGAGGAGACATTTGACAGGACTTCAACTGATTGACAGGAAAGTGGCCAGCTGGTATATTTAGCCAGCTCTTGTTTATTAATTGGAGCCTCCAATAATCTCCACAGCCTTATGGGAGACACCTCAACTAAAGTTCATATGACTAAGACAATGCATTGTTGCTGATCTGATGTTATATTCATGCCTTCAAATATAAAATTGAGATTGTTTCTGCTGCCTTTTTCTTGTGTTCTAGCCAAGAGATTCAGATCAGACCAATGCGAGGTCACCAGTCAAATAATAATTTTTAAACAAAAATTTATGTATTATATGATGACAAGCGTTTTTGTTTAGATCCAGATATATACTTAGAGATGCTGCACAAATTTCTTCAGTGCTCAAATGTTAACACACTCATGGTTAATAGCCATTTAATGTTCTATGCTAAGCTTACTACCTATACTGCACTGTACTATTATTAATCTGGATGTTCAGCAACTGAAATTAAAAGACAATTATAAATTCCTTTTGGATTCCTTTTGCTGGGATCCACCAGATCTTTTTCAGAAAAAAAGATTATATGATACATGTAGAACAATGAGACCAGCACTGGAACAGAGGCCAGGTTTGAGCCTTTCCCAGCCCATCTGCCGGCCCTGGCTCAGCCCTCCACCGAGTCATAATTAACTATACTCAACTGGTGTTAAATGATATGTAGCTGATCTCTCTCCTAAATAAAAATGTAAAATTAATAAAACAGGCCATCCTCCAAAAATCAGATGGCATTAGACATTCTAACACCATAAGAGGTACTTATATATGACAAATGAATGACATGTCAGTTCCTAAAATTCCCTGGACCTTATCCTCCTTATGGGAAGCCATTACTGAAGTTATGATCATAAATACCCTGTTGATTGTATTATTTGACTCCTGCATACTTAATTGATTCTACAGAAACCTTCCACTGTGGACCAGATCCCAGGACAAAAGGCTAAACTTGGCCCTTAAACCCCACAAGGAGACCTTCTTAATATGGCTTTTCATGTTTTTAACAACAGAGGTAAAAAATAACAATCTGATCTTTTAGCAGTGACATTTGGAGCTCTGAGACAGATAAACTGACACAAGGTGGAGTTGCCTGAGCCCTTCCTGGTCCATGGTTCAAATGCAGCAAAAAAGAATTTTGGACAAGAAAATGCCCCAATCCTGGTGTTCCTTTGGGGCCTTGCCCCAGGGCCACTGGACTGGCCTAGCTGCCAAGAGAGCAGGTAAGCCATCCTCTTAACTTCTTGCTCTCACAGAAAATGCCATCACTGCCAGATTCATCACTGACAGATCTGCTCAGACTTGCGGCTGAAGATTGATGGGGCTCTGGGCCATTAAGGTGTCCTTCTCAGAGCCCCAAGTCCCCATTAGAGGTCTCACTTAAGACATTCTCTATACTTGAGGACATAAAACCCATGTATAGGGTCCTTCCTGAGTTTTCAGTCCTCTAATTAAGTCCTCAGTCTCTATATGGGGTGCTGATGGCTAATCTATGCAGCCTTTACAGACAGGGCCTATTTCATGCAGGTTCCAGACTCACTTCTTCTCTGGTCTATCCCATACCTTGAGATACCTCTAATGCCACCTGCGCTGCCCATGCCATGCCTATTTTAATTTGTCTCAGGGATCTTTCAATTTTTCCTTTTGTTACCCAATATCCTATAGCTCCCAAACATTTACAGGGACTTAAACTTATAATTAATCGCCTTTTAGACAATGATTTTCTTAAACCTACCCATTCACCCTATAATACTTGTATTCTCCCAGTACTAAAACCTGATGGGTCTTATCCTCTAGTACAGGATTTTAGGGTAATCAATAATGCTATCACCACAATGCATGCACTGGTGCCAAACTCTTATACCATGATCTCTCATATCCCTCCCTCTACCACTCACGTGTACAGTTCTAGATCTTAAACAATACAAAGGCTAGAAGATGATAAGAGGATCTATAACTTAAGAATTAAGAACATAAAAGAAGAAGTAGGGACACAAACAAATGGACTACAAAAGCTATTCACAGAAATAATCCAAGAGAATTTCCCTAATTTAGCAATTGGTAAAGATACTCAAATGTATGAGGTACACAGGACCCCAGCCACCTACAATACAAACAGAGCTACACCCAGGCATATAATAATCAAAATTCTAGAAATCCAATATAAGAACAGAATATTACAAGCTGTCAGAGACAAGAAACAGATCACTTACAAGGGAACACCCATCAGAATTACAGCAGACTTCTCGGCACAAGCCATCAAATTAGGAAGAGCGTAGGAGGAAATAATTCAAGCTTTGAAAGATAATAACCTCCAGCCAACATTGATATATCCTGCATAACTGTCCCTAGAAATTGATGGAAAAACAAGGTGCTTTCAGGATAAAGAGGAACTAGGGGAATTTGCAATCACCAATTCAATTCTACAGAGAATACTGCAGGATATTCTAAAAAAGGAAAATACCAAGATTCCAGAAATAGTGGCAGAGAGGCCACAATGAATGAAGCAGAAAGCAAAATGAAGAGGACAAATTGACAACAAACGATAGAAAAAGAGCTCAACAGAAATGAGGCAGAGAAGATTGGATGGTAGGAACAGCTATTTTGGAGAAAAAAAGACATCATAATAGCTAGTGCTGGTTTAGTATCATCTTGTTTTAAAGTCCCATCAAACTTGTATTTTTCTGTCTCCATCAGTCTTAAAAGGTTTTATCTTATTGGATTTTATTGTATATGATAATATAAGTAAAAACTTTTATAGACAAGGAGATTATACAGAAACCATTGTTCATATTCTGTTAATTGGTTCTAAATACCCTGTAATAATGTCATTCTCTTGAATGGTTTTATAGTGTCTTGATATGTTTGGTGCTGCAGCATACGAAGTTATACTCAAAGATTTCAAGGAAAGAGACACTATGGTAACTATTTTTATGTCAGAATATCTTGTGGTGAAACACTATTTTGCTTAAATGGTTATGTTTTGACCTGCGCTGTTCTGTTGTTATGCCCTCTTTTATCTCAATCCCCTTTTTAAAAAATTATTTACTTTTTATCTTTTTAATTAAGGGAAAAATAAAAAATAGCAGGATACATTATATTAACCTACTTTGATTTCCTATTAACTTGATTTGAAACCCTGTATTATCCTCACCATCTTGTTTTGACTGATTTTCCACTATTCTGCTTTGCTTGATAGTACCAAGTTCGAAAGTATAGGCATAACTGTGAAGACAATAAGAATCATTATGACGCCCATTCTGGTTGACTATTATTTTCTTTTAAAGTCCGGTAATGTCTCTAATGCTTTGGTTTTATTCTTTACCGTTTTGTTCAATTTTATTATAACTGGCAATTTTTCTTAAAATAGCAAGAGGCAGTATGGTAACCATTGTTGATCACCTTATATTTTGTTTTTACATTATTATGTCCATCCTTTTGATTTGACCGACTCTGTTCTGATATGTAGCATTTGGTTTTACTCTCTTGAAAAAAAGTAATAAGAAGTGTGGGAGTAATAAAACCCAAAATGTGTAATTGTCATTGTACAAAAGAAAAGAAAAGAAAGTGCTCTAAATGTCATAATTGCATGTATGTTTAAGTGTATAAGATAGATAACCATATTACAGAGTTTTTTTGGATCATTGAACAAAACTGTACTCTCACTGTTTGAAAGTCAACTTTACATGCTTCAATTTTGTAACTTGAACAACTATTTCCAAGATGAGAATCTGTCATCCTCTGAAGAGATGCTCAGACCGCTGGCCCCAGACCTGCATAATCAGCCAAACAATACAAGCATTTAGCCACCTCATGTAACTTAGCTGCTATCAACTCAGGCTGTCCTGAGTTGCTAATGGGGAGGCGTTTGATTCTCAGTCCACGCATTGGTAGGCTTGTGTTGCTTACCAGTAAGGCAGGATCATTGCTTTCTTGGTGGGTCCCCCAAGACCTGGCATGGTGCAGTCTCAGGAGATGCTGGATTTTCTCTTGCTCGTGTGCTTACAAACACATATGCTAATACTGAGATATATCTTCAGCCCCTATGAAGGTGATACATTTTAAAAGAGCTCTGCCATTATTTCTATGAAGTGGTTTTTATGGCAGTTGTGCTGTCTCCAGCTTTCTCATTGACCCCTATTAATCTTATATTATTATTCTTTGCTTCATCTTGTAGCTGTTATATTGATTTTTTTTGTGGTCTTATGCTATTTTTAAGATGTTTTTCTTTTCGTGATCACTAGCTGCATTTCTAATCTTCTCATTCATCCAAACTTGTTGCATGTACTTTCAATGGAGGTTTTAATCTCTTGGATTTCTGTTGTATCTATTTCATGAATTCCATTTCTTTCTTATGTTGGAAAATTTTTATTTCCATCATTTCCCTAAACTCATCTATTCTTTTACCTGTGTCTTTTCTAATATCTTTGATTTTAAGTGTCATTTCTGTTTGTATCTGGGAGATGATTTTCTCTAGCTTTTCCACTTTTGTTGTTATCATTTCAGAAAGGTACAGTGTTTTACTTTCAATTTCACCTATCTCATTGAGTTCTGGTCTTTTCCTGGGTGTTGTATTTTGTTTATGTGTTTTGTCATTTTTTTCTTTATTTTTTATTTTATTTTGTTTTCCATGTTGATGCTCTCCAATTTCTTATGATAGATAACTTTATCACTAGTGTTGGGCTTTCCTAGGAGATGTTTGTTTTTCAGAGATGTCTGCTAGATATAGGTAGTTCTTTATAACTATCCTGAGAACTTGCCTTCTCAGTTTGTAATGGATGCAAATTTATTATCTGCTTCAGCACTCAATCGTTTGGTACTAGACTGTGGTGATGATTATAACCTCATACATTCTCAGTGTTATCATACAGGGAAGAAAAACTGATTATAACATATATGACACTCTGGCTAAAGTAATACAGTTAGTAATAGCAATATTTTCAAGTATACCTTAACTACTGACAAACTATGGTGACCATTAACCTGCTACCTCTGACCACAGGAGCAAACTCTAAAATTACATAATGAAATCAAATACATACCATATACTTATATGCAGTGATTTTCCCCTTAGTGGAATGATTTTTACCCTTTTTCAGTGGTCAGAGGATTTACAATGGGTATGGGACAGGATAAAATGATAATTTTTGATGACTTATGAAAACCCAATCACAATATTTAACACATCATTTTTGAACAACAAGAGACTTTGAAGTCATAATGAACAACAATATACACTACATTTACACAATCAATTTTAGCATCACTTTGTTCAGTTGGCAATCCAGGTGGAAACATGCCTTTTAATTCTGTAATTCAAAACAAACTTTGATCAAATGATCAACAATTCAAAATAAAAAGGAAAGAAAAATTGTTGAACTCAAATAAAAACAGCTGTTAATTCATTGGACAAATGGTCAAACAAATAAGCACATAGCTTGTTGGTGTGTGAGAGCTCTCTACATTCCTGGGGGACTATTTTATGCCCCTTGCTTCTCTCCCTTCTACACCTGTGTTCTGGGGACTGGAATACTGTTCACCTCCGATATGCCATGCCCTCAGGGCATTTCTTCATACCCTTGGACACTCCTGTTTGGGCACTTGTGCTTCCAGCTCTGCACATGTGAACAATCACTAGCTCAGTGACTCCCAACAACAGCTTAATAGGCTGAACAAACAAACATATATACAGGCAGACTGGCAAATACCTTACAAAGTCACAGGGCACTCAAATATATTTTTTAACCAAATTGGATTACAATAACTTTTTACAATTGTAGAATTTAAAACTATACATAGACTAGTCAGATTTTTGTTGCAGGTCTCTTGTGAAAAGAATTATACTATCCATAATTAACACATATTTTTGTATTTTATTTTAAGAATACTGGTAACTTTTGTGTCTCCTTCTTTCATGTAACTTTCAGTTTGCTTATCTCTATATACTCATACTGTATAGGTGAATGAAAATCCCAATCTACTATATGTCCAGTATGAGATCATGTTTTTGAAAATTGAAGAATGAATTTTAGGAGCAATGGAGATTAAGAGCAGAATATATTTATTAAGAGGAAGAAAGTTTCTGTCTGTGTGAGAGAGAGAGAGAAAGAGAGAGAGAAAGAGAGAGAGAGAGAGAGAGAGAGAGAGAGAGAGAGAGAGAGAAAGAGAAGGGGTTCCTAGTGAGTTGCCAAATGGGGATTTAGCTCAGTGGCACAAGTGCCTGCCTGGCAAGCTCAAAGTCATGAATTTGATCCCCCATAGCGGGGGGGGGGGGGTGGAAACAACAACAACAAAAACAAAGACTATGTTTTCTAGGAACTTTTATAGAGTTAAATCATGAGGTGAGGCAGGTCTAAGGTGGGGAAAACATGAGAACTCACAAGGTGGGTATGAGGTGGGACAGAACTATAGTCAACCAATATGATTACTTGCTCAGGTTAAATCGGGGACAAATGGGGAAGGAGTCATGTAGCAAGTGGGCATGCATACAGAGCAGTGATTCTTCCTAAAGGGGGTTGGGACAGTGATTCCTGGCTTCCTAAGGGTGATAAAGAACTGCTTAGAATATCAATCCTTGTGATTCGATGTATTTGCTTTATCTTTTGTCTTGCTTCTTGACCCACAGCGGGAAGCATCTATCTCCCCCACAGTTTGCAAAGCATCTAGTCTTCTGCACTGGCTCCTTCAAGAACCTAGCCCTGTCTGACTGGTAATATGCCTATCTAACTCAATGACCTGTGACAGTATCACCTATTTAGACCTTTGATTTTATTTTGGTTACCACTGCCTGGGCATCCTGGGTCAATTAAGGCTGGTTTTAGCTTCATTCTTTTCTATTGGTTGGTGTGGTCTCTGAGGCATCACTGTCATAGGATTGAGCACTTGCTTCTCAAGAGATGGAACCAACTCTTTCTCTGGGTTTGGGTCCATGATACAACAGACAACATGCTCTGGCACCCAGAGAGGCCATTCAGCATTTCCTGGAAAAACATAAGCATACCCTCAACCCCAAATTAGCACTGGATTGGGTGCTTTTACTATTCAGTATGAAGATCTCCCCAATGGACTCTTTTTAGCCTTTATTTGATTGCATTGTCTTTCTGTCATGATAGTTCCAACTTTATTAGAATTTAAAAGGGTAATATAGGGGCTGGGGATTTAGCCCAGTGGCATAAGCGCCTGCCTTGCAAGTAGGCAGTCGTGAGTTCCATCCCTGGTACCGATAAAAACAAAAAAGACAAAAAAAAAAAAAAAGAAAGGATAATATAATAGTATATACTTTCAAGTGAAGTCTGCATGATGTAAGGTCACCCTTTTGTTTTTATAATTTAAATTGAGAACATATTTAACAATTTTTAGACCTGAGGATCATAAAGAAGTTCTGTGGTAAGAGTCTTGAGTACAGAGAAAATACTGCATTTTGCATTCAGGTCCCAGGGTTCTCACTTGCCACTTGCTATTCCCACCTTGGCTGCAGCTTCCGCTTCACTGCCTTGAGGCTATGGGCATGGCTGGCTGGTGGGCAGGCCACAGGACGTGGCTCCATGGGAGGGGGCACTGTTGTGCTCTGGCTGTGGCCTGGAGGATAACAATCACTAACACCAGGGAAGTTAGCTAACACAAATTGCCAAGAGGTTCAACACTGTCATAGCCACTGTTGTTGAACAGAAGAAAAGGGAATAATGACAGTTTGTGCCTCATGATCAGAGAGCTGAATAGCACATGTTCACCCACATGTGATAAGTTCTGCCACAGCCTCACAAAATGGAGTAATGGTTTTGTGCAGAGTATGGGGCATATATAGTCATTGTAGAGAGCCCGGAGACTGCCAAAGAATCCCAGTGGGCATATACTGAGTTGGGAAAATAATTAAAAACATTGGAAAAGACTTGTCAACTCTAGAAAGTTGGACATTAGAGAGAGCCAGATTAACTTTGTCCAATGTGGCTTTAGTCTTTGCCGTAAGTATCCTTGGAATGTGGGTCTGGATCCTCCTTGAGAATGTCAAAGAAAGTACCTAAACCATGAGTTGTTAGCTTAAGTACTGGGTAGAGCCAATTAATATTACCAGGTAAGGTCTGAAAATCTGATAAGTTTGCAAGATGCTTAACTTGAATATGAACAGTTTGGGGCAAAATATATCTTTGCTAATGGAGGTAATCCAAATACAAAAAGGGTATCTCATGATTAACAGAGGGTACACTAAAGGCAAAACACTTTTTTATGTTGAAGATGAAGGGGAATAGTAAAAGAGCAGTCTTTTAAATCAATTGCCATGAGGGAAAAATACAAAGGAATAGCTATAGGACTGGGCAATCTTGGTTGAAGTGCTCCCATAGGTTTCATGGTTTGATTAGCAGCCTAGAAATCTTATAATATTTTTATAATCTTATAATATAATATATCTTATCTATTATTCTGACTTCTTTTTTTTATTATGAAAGTTGGAATATTTCAAGGGCTATTCTAGATATACCACCATTATGTTTATTAACCAGTGAATAATGAGCTGCTACAAGCTTCTCCTGAGTGAGGAGTACTCCCCTTCCTTGATTATATTTACTAAATCCTTGAGTGGGGGAGAAAACCTTGTTACAACATCTAAAGAGTCACCAAAGAGTTGGGGCTAAACAGAAATGTCCTATATCCTGTAATGCATCATGACCCCATAAATTGACTGAGGGAAGACTTAAGGTAAGAAATGTCCAGAATGACCTACATCCCCTCCAGGTTAATAATTTAGTGCTTCTACCAGGATGAGAAACACTGTGACAGGATGGATGAGAAACACTGCCCGTCCCCTGTAGATCTGTAGTTGTTACATCCAGAGGTCAGTGGCATTGGGCAATAACAGAAACATTTGCTCCTGTGTCTAAAAGTCCTTTAATGCTTTTCCTTCAATGATCAATTTCCTCTTGGGAGAATTCTGTTTAATCTGTTGAACCCAATAAGTATCAGAAGACCCAAAACCCTTGAATACCCTTTCCTTGTTAATAGATTTTCTAATCTTTGTTAACGAAATAATAACCAACTGAGCAATATGAGAATCCATGGTGATTTGAACAGTGTTTTGAGTAGACTGAGCCATAGCCTTGATTTCCTCTGTACAATCAGTATCAATGACACCAGGCCAAACCTGGAGACCTTTTAAAGTGAGACTGCAGCAATGTAGCAGGAGTTCCACTGTTCTTTGGGGCAGAGGCCATAAACTCCAGCAGGAATAACTTGACGTCCCTTTTCAAGAGTTAGTATGAATCTGGAGGAGGGACTAAGGTCTCAACCTCCACTGTCTTTTGTTGTTTACCAGAGATCAGAAATGTTCTTGCTGGCAGAGCGTGGGTCTGGGGAGAAATTCAGATGAACACCTCCATAATTCGGGGAGCTGAGGCAAGCCCTGCTAGAAGTTTCCTGGATTTTTGGGAATTTGAAGTTCAGTAAGAGTAGATATATTGAAAACCTCCATGTACTCCCCTACCTGTCTGGGTCTTTTTACTGCTATTTGCAAAGGAGATAGAGAAAAGATAGAAGTTCCAATCTGTGACTCAGCAAGAAGTTCTCTGGGCTGAAAATGTGGGGATTGCTGCTTGTGACTCAGTTAAACACTTCTCTAATAGGGAAAGGTCCCTTTTGTCCCTCAGTGCTGCTTCCTTGTCTAATTGAGCAAAGTCAACCCTAAACTTTATTGGAGTTCCACTTATTCCACCATATTTTTCCTGTTTGGGACTTGATTTTAAAATATTGCACAGAGCACTTCTTTATGCCTGTCTCATGAAGTTTGCAAACATTATGATACTCCTAATCAAAATCCACAAAAGAAAGGTAAATACTGTAATCAAGTATAAACAAACAGTTCCATAGAGGCCTGTGATTCTTTAGAATTGTTTGTTCTATAATTAAACAACTGATAAAATCAACACACTTCTTTGTTGTTGCTGTTTTTCACAGGCTTGTTTATAACTGGCTCTAGAGAATCTGCTTTTTTCAATGTGGCCCAATTTTTATACCTGATAAGTCAGTATCAATATATTCCAGGGATCACTATTGACCATTACTAGTGCACTTATCCCCCTTGCTGCACACACATGAGAAATGTTCTCTCACCCTTATGTGTTATTCTATCTATGTTTTATGCACCGTATACCATAATCCACGCAGCTCTTAAAGTTCTTGGGGTGATGAACTATAAGATGATGAAAAAAATAAATAGAGGAAAGCTGGAGTCAAGTGGAGCCCTAACTCTCTGGATAGGAGGAAAGGATTGCCCCCCCCCCACTATAGAGGCATTTATTTAGCAACTTAAAATCACATGACATCCCATTGCTTAGTAATCTACATGTATGGCAAACCAAGGGCCTGATTTTTGGGAGTTGGAGTTCCTTCTTTTGTGACTTATCCTGGATGGTCTTTTTTCTCAGACCTGGCTGGCAAGCTTCCACAGATGTCAATTTCCACCTTCAGTGGCTCCCTACATGTGGTAGACCAGTAGTACTTAACCTGACCATAGACATTTGCCTTGATCAATATTGTCTTTGAAATGTATCTATGTTTTTGTCTGTTGCACTATTTCACACACTTTTAGTCGCTTTTTTAGTCTTCTATTTTTGAATTCACTAGGTAGCCCAGGCTGGTCTCCAACTCAAGGTGATTGATCCTCTGGCCTCAGCCCCCCGAGTACTGAAATTATAGGCATATGCCACCATCCCTGGCTAGTCTTCTATTTTTTTAATTCATTATTTATCTATTGTCTGGTTTTCTAACTTTTCGCTATTATAAAATATGTTTCCATGAGCATTTTTTTTCTTTTTGAGATACAGTTTTATTGTGTAGTTCAGACTGGCCTTAAATTTGAAGCAATCCTCCTGCCTCAGCCTCCCAAGTGCTGAGATTATAGGTGTGCATCACCACACTTAGTTTTGAGTATTCTTGATTTATCTCATTGTATCTATGGAATATTTACTAATAAATGGATTTTCTGAGCGAAATTATTTACTGTATCCATTACAACTGAAAAGTAAAACTTGATGGAGCATAATAACAAAGAGACTTTGCTCCTCACTTCGCTTGCCCCCTTAAATCTGTATCCTGACTCTTTGTTCTTTGCCTCTGGTGAAATCTTTTGTAAGCTCTAAATATTTTAGAGTTCACCAGTCATTTTTAAGTGCTAAAAATAATCTCATTTTCATTTTTTAAATAAAAGTTTTAAATATGCAATAGATATAGAATAAACATGATTTTCAACATCAACTGTTTATCTGTTCAAGAGATCTAATAACAGCAGAAATAAATTCCTGTGTGAAGTACAATGAAAAGATAAACAAAACTCTACCACAGAAATACCTCTACCACCTGGCTTCACTTCTGGGAGAACATGGCAGATAGATAACAGCAGCTATGGAGGCTCTCTGAGATAGCTAGCTTAGATTCCAGGAATGGTGCAGTGTGGGGAGTCCCTAGCAGGGGGAGATATACCCTGCTGACCCAGGAATGAACTAAGCTGAGAGAAACCAACTGGAAATGCAATCCCAGTGCTATGACTGGAACAGCTAAAGTTTCAGTGCCAAAGCTGGGACCCGTGCCTCTGGAACCTGCGGCTTGAATTTCCTACCACCACCGCTTCATCTGAATTGGCACAGCTGGGGTAGAGATGCGAAAGCTCTGAGAGCAGGTATTGGTGAGCTGAATTGAGAGCAGAGCTGGCAGGGAGCCCTGCATCGACCTGTGGTGAACAAGAGGAATGGGGACCCTTCCATAGAGTAGGAGGCTCCAACAGAGGATACTCTGGGACCAGGTAGACTAGCCAAAACAGGATGCTGCAGTGACTTCAGTCACATATTGCCCTCTCAAGTGGGATTGGTGAGGAGTGCTTGACCTGGGTGATATGATGGACTATGACCCAGTAGGCTTGCCCAAATCAGGTCCCTGTGCCTGGCAGTGCACCCTAATGCAGTGAAGCCTACAGCAGGTTGACTGACCTGGAGGGGTGGGCCCAGCACAGGCTGTCCAGGTCCGTGTCTCCCTAGTACAATGCAGTGGGCAGGAACACGCAGCCAGCACAATCCAAACAAACTGTAACCAACAAAAAAAGAAACTGGGCCTCATATATATGCTTGTATGGAAGGAACAAAAAGTATGGGAAGAGGGAGCAACAAGAAAGGGTCCTCAGTCCCCAATCCTGAGAATACTGATCTGGGAAAGGTAAATACAAAGGAGAATGAGGACAGAAAACATGCAATATCAGGCATGGCACCAATAGACATAAAGCGATATATCTGGGACCTCATAGACGAGTTCAGAAGTGAAGTATTTAACAAAGTAAAGCAAGATATAAGTAGAATAGTTAGAGAAATGCTAAGCACCACCCAAGAAAAAACAGATGGCAGAATGGTAGAACAGAAAAAAAGGGGAGAATTGTTTGATGGAGAATATAGAGAAAACATAGAATACGGAAGCAGATTCAAAGAGATTACCAGGAAACTAAAAACTATTGAAAGCTGGCATAATAGCTTGAAAGAAACTAAGGATTATCTAAACTGGAGGACAGATTTGAAATGTGGGAGCATGAAATGAAAACCTTTTTAAAAATAAAAGGAAACAAGCAGTAACAGTACAAAGGCTAGAAGATGATAAGAGGATCTATAACTTAAGAATTAAGAATGTAAAGGAAGAAGCAGGGATACAGACAAATGAACTGCAAAGGCTATTCATAGAAATAATCAAGGAGAACTTCCCTAACATGGGAAAAGGTAAAGATACTCAGATCGATGAGGCATACAGGACCCCAGCCACCTACAACCCAAACAGAACTACACCCAGGCATATAATAATCAAAATTCCAGAAAATCCAATATAAGAACAGAATATTAAAAGCCATCAGAGACAAGAAACACATCACTTACAAGGGAATACCCATCAGAATTACAGCGGACTTCTCAGCACAAACCATCAAATCACAAAGAGTGTGGGGCGAAATAATTCAACCTTTGAAAGACAATAACCTCCAGCCAAGATTGATATATCCGTTATGACTGTCCCTAGAAATTATTGGAGAAGCAAGGTGCTTCCAGGATAAAGAGGAACTAGAAGAGTTCGCAACCACCAATTCAACTCTACAGAGAATAGTGCAGGATATTCTAAAAGAGATAAATACCAAGATTCCAGAAACAGTAGCAGAAAGGCCACAATGAATGAAGCAGAAAGCAAAATGAAAAAGACAAACTGACAACTAATGACAGAAAAAGAGCTCAACAAAAATGAGGCAGAGAAGGTTGGATGGTAGAAACAGCTATTTTGGAGAAAACAAGACATCATAATAGCTAGTGCTGATTTAATATCATCTTGTCTTGAAGTCCCATCAAGCTTTTGTTCTTCTGTCTCCATAGGTCTTAATATGTTATATCTTATTGGACTTTATTATATGTGATAATAATATAAACAAAAACTTTTATAGACAAGGAGATAATATATTTTCTGTTAGTTGGTTCTAAATACCCTGTAATACTGTCATTCTCTTGAAGGTTTTACATTGTCTTGATATGTTTGATGCTACAGTATACAAAGTTATACTCAAAGATTTGAAGGGAAGAGACACTATGGTAACTACTTTTATGTCGGGATATCTTGTGGTGAAACACTATTTTGCTTAAATAGTTATGTTCTGACCTGTGCTGTTGTGTTGTTATGTCCTCTTTTATCTCAATCTCCTTTTAATTAAGGGAAAAATAAATAAAAATAGCAGAATATATTATAGTAACCCACTTTGATTTCCTATTAACTTGATTTGAAACCCTGTATTGCTCTCACCATCTTGTTTTTACTGATTTTCCTCTATTCTGTTTTGCTTGATAGTACCAAGTTTGAGAGGATAGGCAACAACTGTGAAGACAATAAGATTCATTATGATGCCCATTCTGGTTTGACTATTATCTTCTTTTGAAGTCCTATAATGTCTCCAGTGTTTTGGTTTTATTGGTTTTGTTCTTTACTGTTTTATTTAGTTTTATTATACGTGATAATATAGGCAATTCTTTTTAAGATAGTAAGAGGCATTATGGTAACCACTGTTGATCACCTTGTATCTGACTCTGTTTTGTTATGTCCCATTTGGTTTTATTCTCTTTTAAAAAAAAGTAATAAGAACTGTGGGAGTAATAAAATCCAAAATGTGTAATTGCCATTTTAAAAAATAGAGGAAAAGAAAGTGCTCTAAAGGATATAACTGCATGTATATTTAAGTGTATAAGATAGATAACCATATTACTGAGTTTTTGTTGGATCATTGAACAGAACTGTTTGCAGTCTCACTGTTTGAATGTCCACTTTATATGCTTTAATTTTGTAAGTTGAACAGCTATTTCTAAGATGACAATATGTAATCTATTAACTCATGATTTCCTAGTGTTTATTTTTTTGAAATTCTGTATAACCTGTACCCTTTTTCTACTTTTTTCCTTAAATAAAATAAAAAAAAAGAAATAACCCTGGCTTCAATCATGACACCTAAGGCAGTCTTCATGTGTGTCAACAGTGTGTCCTATACAAGTCTCACACTGACAGCACGTGTGCCTACCTTTCCTTTCCTGTTTGGCAGGCTGTATTTGTCACCTTGTTTGTTTTCCTCTTTTGCCAGGAGCTTCCTGTTGTATTATATATAATGAGCACTTAGCATGACAATGAAATATCAATAAAATATCAAATATAGGGGCTGGGGATTTGGGTTAGTGGTGTAAGCACCTGTTTGAGGAGTGTGAGGTTGTGAGTTTGATCCATAATACCAAAAAAATCAAATATATACTGTGTTTAAAATAAACATCAACATTTTCTACATCAATTGTTTATTTGCTCATTAAATCTAAAAATATCAACAGAAATAAATTCCTATGTGGACCACAATGAGAATACAAATAAAACTCTACCATAGAAATAATCTTTACTTCAATTATCACATGTAAGGTATTCTTCACATATTACAACAGCGTGTTCCATACACAAGTATTGCTTACACTGATAGCACATGTGTTTTGCTTTCCAGTCTTCTTTAGCAGGACATAATTGACATCTTCCTGGTCTCCTGATTTCTAGGAGGATCTTACGATGTTTTATCTGTCTCTTCACCCATCTGCTCCAAAATTGTTACGCAGCTACTTATTGTTCTTGCTGCATCGTAATCGATCATTTATCAATTCCAATCACAATCCTCTAAGAAAATTTCTTTGTGACACTTTGTGCTTGGCATTTTCTCTGAAATCTATGAAACCATTTAAAGACATGTTTAGGAACCAGTAAAACACAACCATTGGCCAATGCTTCGTGTATGGAGTGACATCACAGTTGCTGCATAACTGATCATGAAATGTGACTGTTTCTGACTTCATTTGTGTTAAGGATTCACTATCAATCTTTTTGTTTGTTTAGTTGGTTTTTTGACAGGTGTCTCATTACACAGTTCAGGGTAGCCTTGAATTCACTGTCTAGCCTAGGCTGACCCTGAACTTACAGGATCCTCCTGCCTCAGACTCCGAGTGCTGGGATTACAGGCATATACCACCATTACCATCTTCACTATCAATCTTATCATCATGGTATGCCACTGATAGTGTCAATACTACTTTGTTTTTCTTTACCATATAGAAGGCCAATGTTGTGTCTTTTTGAAATCCAGCGATGGCATTATACATTTCTCTATTGTGAACTTGTAACACTTTCTTCAGGAATCTCCACTTTGTTCTTGCAAATACTTTCTATGCTGGTCAATTGATTTTCTTTCTTCTTTCTTGGTGAGTCTTTTTTATCATCAAAATGTAGACAATTTTAAAGAGACCAAATCTATTGAATGTCATTATTGTTCTAAAAATCTGAATACCACATCTATCATTTCTCTATAAATCTTTAGATTCTGTCTTGCTGTGAAGGCTTCTATTTCAAATAGTGGATGTCATGTCTTATGTCAGTGGCCCTCAGGCCTCATGCGTTTACATTATGCATCTGTGATTGGTTCATTGTATAGTGCTTGGATTGATGGTGTCAGTGCTACACCCACATAGAGGTGGAGCCAGGATGTGATGTAATGGCAAAAAGAAGGTATGTTTTGCCCTCTTGCAGGTATCTGCCTTCCTGTTTGCAGCTGCCATGAACTGCTGCCCTGCCAATGCCACCCTGCCTTGGAGCCAACTGAGTATGGACTAAAACCTCCAAAAACTGTAAGAAATAAACCTTTCTTTTCCCAACTGGAGCATCACATATTTTGTCTCAGCAATGAGTAAAAAGTAACTAAGATAGTGGGATATCATGATAAATGCATTTTTGAATATTACTTTTTAATGCACATAGAATATTTGTATTTTGTTATTAGAATATTTCAAAACATCTTGTAGCACATCATCTTTACACACACATCTTAACACAGTGAGTCACAGTGTTGGCAATCCATACAATAGGTCTCACTTCTGGCAAGAACCTAATAACATTTGCTGACCTAATTTTAACATTAGGTTTTTCAGGTATACATAACCATTTTGTAGCACTTTGACCAGCAGACATTGATTTAGTTACTGTTTTCCTCCTCATCTGAATCAAAGTCTTCATTCTGCATTTCTCTGTCATATCTTCTGACTTCTTTGGCTAACATGATCCAAGTCATCATTGGTAGCTGCATCACCTGAAACTTTACTTTCAACCTCCTGTCAAAGGTGTGAAAGCAGATTATCTTTGTACTGAATTGGGTTAATTTTGGGGGTTTTGTTCTATGTTAAACCTCTGGAGTGATGCAGTGGGGGCAGCAATAAATCCAAGCAGGAAGCCTCCGGGCTCACATATGCCTAGAAATCAGCAGCTGAGGTGGGGAGGGGGCAGCAGCGTCTCCCCTCCTGATTCCTTTTTCCACCCTAGCCTGGGCTCCAGCAGCCCTCAGCCTTCTCTCCCTGGACCACCCTCCCTTCTGGTGGTCAATAATCTCAGTTTAAAAAAAGTGCCCAACTCAGTGTGAAACTAAACATTTTAAGCTTTATTTAGAATTAAACTTTTCTGCCTCTGATTTGGGTCTGTTTCAAAATGGAAGCTTGCATGGGGAAGGGAGTGTGTAGTATACCTCTTTTCTACCAATTCCTTACTTTATGTTCCTCTTTATTTCTTTTGAAACATAATTAACATTATTTTCATTTTTATTTAATCATTATACTCACTAAAGCTCCATAACAAATGAAGTAATTGCCTTTTTTTTTTTTTGGGTACTGGGGATCAAACTCACAACCTCGCACTTACCAGGAAAGTGCACTGTTGAGCTAAATCCCTAGCTTGAACTAGTATTTATAAATAGCAGACAAAGACATATAGTATATAAGTGTGTAATATCAAGTAACTTTGTGTAAGTGTAGGCTTCTTTTAATATCAGTGTATAGTATCAAGTACCTTTGTTTAAGTGTAGACTTATTCAATGAAAATTCCTTAACAAATTTAGAAATAAACAAATGTATGTATGTAAATGTTTGTATTTTACATGCTCAACACAATTGTTGTTCAATTAAAGATACATTTATAAACACATACTTTTTGTGCTCAAATATTTTGTCATCAATTATTCATATGATACTGATTTTAATGTCAGCCTTCTCTGTGTACCAAACATTAAATATTAATTTAATCCTCTCACCTCTGAATTTTTTGTTACTTCTTCCATTTTCCAGAGAAAATAAAACTACTGAATGATTAAGTAATTTGCTTATGTTCAAACTGTTAATAAACTCCAGAGTTTGTCCTCAGTCCCAGCTTCTGTAGCTGTAAAACTTATATCTTAAGTTTGATGTGATCCTTTGCCTTACAAGTGAAAGTTATACTATTTGTCACACTGAGCACATTTAAAACCCTCTGTTCTTTTTTCCCACCTCCACTTCCCTACCTCATTGTGGGACTTCCCCTCATCAGGGCTCAGCTTCTTATCAGTATGGAAGGAAAAAGAGGCTGGAATGAAAGGGACAAGAAAGGTCACAGGAGAGAGATTCCTTCATGTCCTGGAGGTGGCGCTGGCTGCGGTCAGTGTAGAGGCTGGCTCTTTCTCCAGGAAGGCACTGTTTGGGGGTCCCTCCATGCTCAGCTTGCCTTCATCAGCTCAGCAGGCTTACAGCTGCTCCTCATACAGCTTCCTCTGTGCTGGGCTGCTGGTCAGACAGCTTCCAGTGTAGCTGTCTGTCCTTCAGTTCCACAGATGGCTCATACTCCAGAATGAATCTGCCGAGCTCTTCATGTAGTTCTTTTAAACCTCTTTCTTAGTTTCAAAAGAATTCCTTTTATCCCTTACCTCATCTCCACTTTACCTTTCCAATCCCAGGCTGGAGATGAGGGAAGTTCCAAAATACTGCAACTTTCTCCAAAATTTTCTCTTAAATCATTCCTCTCTTCAAAGCTCTTCACCATAGGAAATATAAAGTAGGTGCTAATTCTGTCTTTCATATATGATGATTGTATTAGTCACCTTCCTTGTGGTTGACACATAATATTTGATGCCCACAATGTAAGGGAATAGAGGTTTAATTTGACTCATTGAGTTGAGGAATTCAGTCCTTATTCAAGGGCTGCTCCAACACAGGAGCATCATGGTAGTAAAGCATGGTGGAGAAAAGCTGCTCCATTCCTGGCAACTGGGGAGCAGAGCAAGGAGACAGGGCCAGAGAGAAAGGGGCCAGGAACCAAGGCATGCCTCCATCACTCCCAGATACATCCAGGAAGAAGCATGCTTTGCTAATCCAATGAAGTCAACCAATCAGGATGAATGGCTATAAGCAGCATCTCTAGTTGTCTAAACTAGAAATTATAAAGTGCATGGTCTCATGGAATTGCTGCAGGAGTGGTTCTCAGCTGAGCTGGATGCTGACCTCACAGGGAAGCTGCCTCAAAGTCCTGAGGACATGCTGCTCTGGGGATCCTGCCACTGGTGGCCTCAGAACATGCTGCCTCTGTCTGCTTCCTCAAGCTCACTGTGAGGCCAAAAGCTCATTCACAGAACAGCCACAGTGAAATGAAAGGGAATATTGTGTTACTATTGTTTATTTCAACTTGTGAAGGTGGTATTCATAATGGTCAGTCAAGAGTATGTGTTCATATGCCCCCATCAAGCCACAAAACTTTGCTTTGGAGCTGTTTAACATCTGTTGGTTTTTTATGTCTGTCCTGTTGAAATTTTTATTAGAAATGCATTGAAATTACTAATGCATTACTCATGATGAACTGACATCTCTATGATAACAAGTCTTCTAATGCATAATTAATGCATACATTCAGATTTTCTTTTATATGCATCATAAGCATCATACTATTTTCTATGAAGGTAATGTTTTCAGTCAATTATTTCTGGTCTTACAGTTTTTGTTTTCTTGGAGAATAAATATTTTTCAGTGATAATTTCTAATGGCTTATCTCCTAGGTATGAGAATGCTACTGAATTTTTTATATTGAATCTTTATTTTTTTTCTGGCACTAGGGATTGAACTCATGACTTTGTGCTTGTCAGGCAGGTGCTTAAGCCACTGAGCTGAATTCCCAGGCCTCTATATTGAATCTTGTATCATCCATTTTTTTTTCTCTTCATTTCGTTTGCTTCTTCCTTTTGTAATAGAATCTATGTTCCTCAAGTTGGTCTTAAGCTCAGGTTATCTTTTCTGAGCTCCTGACATTACAGACATGTGCTTCTCACCAAGACTGTCACTATGTCTTACTATTTCTATTCACTGCTTTGTGCATGTTCTGAGCTTCCTAGTTACATAGTTATATCACCGACAGATAAGGCATTTTCATTTTTTCTTTCCCACCATTTGGCTTCTTTTTATTTGTTGATTATGACCTCCAGAACAAGATTTATGTGAAGCTATAAAATGGATTTTATCTCTGATTGTAATGGGAATATCAGTGAAGAAGTCTCATTGCAACATCTAATATTGGCATAAAAGTTCAGGTAGTATATGAGTTTTCTAAGACTACCATAACAAAATGCCATCAATCAGGTGTCTTAAAGCAACAGGTTTATTCTCTCTCAGTTTTAAAGGCTTGAAAGCTGAAATCAAAGTGTTGATTTCCCAAGATGCTAGGATAGATATATCATTCCTTGCCTCTTCTAGCTTCTGGTGGTTGCAAAGTTCTTTATTTATTTGTTTTGTGAGACAGAGTCTTGCTGTGTAGTTCAGACTGGCCTTGAACTCAACTGTGTAGCCTAAACTGACTCAGACTTGCAGTGATTTGCCTCCCTCAGATTCCTGAGTGCTGGGATTACAGGTGTGTGCCACCATGGCCAGCCAGTTGCCAGTTCTTGGCATTTATCATCTCTCTTTCATGACTTTCTCCCTGTGTGTTTTTCTGTGTATCCAAATTTCCTTCTTTTTATAAATACGCAATTCGTATTGGATTTAGGAAATTGTTCAAAAGGAAAAAGAAACTAGGGTGGGGGAAAGGGGAAAGGATTAAAGGGAAAAGGAAAAACTGCAAGTAAGGTATATTATTAGTGTCTCTCAGTTCATTGAAAAGGAAGGGTTGTACTAATATCGATTGAAGGAATTTTAATGCTCATATCTGGTACTCTGAATAACTATTTAATATGCAGTGTGTTAAATATTGTTATGCCCCTATTATTTTGTTAGAAATTTTGTTTTACCTTTTCTCCATAAAAATGAATCAATGGTTTTGATGTTGCAGGAAATTTCTCAAGCCAGGCCAAATCAACCCAAACCAAAAGGAAGACTTTTGCACTGAGTAGAGCAATTAATCTTTACACCAGCAGACTTGGATTTTCATGCCAGTGGACTGTTGCAGGGATAATTCCTCTAAAGCCACTGCCCTGATTTAGGAAGTGGTTTAGTCTATATAGAATTATAAGGTGGAAGTACAAGCAAATGATCAAATGTTACATGACTCATTACATACATTGAGTCATATATGGACAGAGAGGCTGGTCTTGAAAGGATAGAGATACTCCAGGAACTAAGGGAAGGGGCTCTTACTGAATGAGCACAGTTCAAGACATTACCATAGTATGGAAATGTTCCAGAGAGAGGGCCTTCACTGAATGAGCATGAATCAGCCCAGGGTGCCTTAAGATACAGACAATTACTCTTAGCACTCATCTGCGGCTAGACTGTGGACACTGTCAGGGTGAATTGAGTTTAGCAGAAACAGCAGAACACTGACTTGGTCAAAGGTCTCTAACTGATCTTGAAATATCTATAAGTTTACCGTCTCACGAATGTGCTTTTACATTATAATTGTGCCACAACATCGAAAGCCCACAGTTGGATGCACCAAGGGAGTGAGTGCAGATGGAGAAAAGGACCACAGACTGAATCCTGGGGTCAAGAATTAGAGGAAAAACCAGCAAAAGAGACTGACATGAGCACCTATTACATCTGAAGAAAGAAAAAGGAGTAAGATGTTTTAAAGTTAAGAAAGTGTCAAGGAGGAGGAGTGATTGTATTCAATAGTGTGGAACTCAGGTAAAATTAGGAAAGAAACATGGTTGTGTTCAGCAACTTGCCCTTACAAAGAGCCCCACCTGGGAGGTTTAGGAGGGAAAGGAAGGGGCAGATCCTGGGCTCCGAGGGCTCAGCGCGCAGCTGTCAGCTGTGCTGCAGGCGCTCCGTCTCTGCTATTTGCCTGGTAAGATGGGGCGTCCAGGAGGGGATCCGGAGACAGTGCAGATTCCTTCGGAAAGGAAATGTGAAAAGCACTTAGAAGACTCCTTAAACCCTCAGGACTAGCGTTTACTTGTAGCTTAAACGTCAGTGCTGAATTATAAGTGGATGCCGGGTTCAGTTCCTTTTCCTTTTCTTTTTCAGGCTGAGGCAAACAGGCATCAGAAGCAGGCTGCCCAGCGTGGAGGACGCGCCCATCAGAGCGGTCGCCAGCCGGTCTCCTCTGCAGCTGCCAGAGCTCTAGGGACAGGTGGAGGGTCCTGCAGCACATTTCGATCATTCCCGGATGAACCTGTTCTGGACAAACTCTTCCCTATGGCAGGTCTGATTGCAACCCTCGGGCTTCACCGCCTTCCTGAGAAACCATAGCCATGCAGGGCAAGAGAGGCTTTGCCCAAGAAAATCAACATCATAGGGTGCATACATTGCTAATGAAAGATCTTCAAAGATTTTCCAATTAAAATTTTTATTTCATTTGTATGCTGACAACACGCCTCCTCCTTTGGAGGATTTAGGATCGGAGTTAACCCAGTGGCACAGGCGACGTTTTCTGTTTGTGGTCATCCTTGGCCTGGAGGACAGCACAGGATCCTTCTGGAGCAGCCAAGAGCGTGGCAAGGAGCAAGAGGAGCTCGACCAGCCGCAGCTGCTGAGTGCCCGAGCTGGGACCCTCTGACGCTGCGTGCGAAGGTGCAGTCCCTGCCCAAGCCATGTGCCTGGATGCCCCCAAGAGATTTCTTGAGGCTCTGGAGCCTGCAGTCCAGTACATACGTACGACAAATAAGAAAAGTTAACAGGAGTCCCACCGAGTCCCACCTGGGCCCCGGCGGCTGGGGGTGGGGACCCAAGACCATCACCTTGGGGGCCCCTAACCTGCAGATGCCTAGCCACACGCAGTCACGTCCCCCAGTGCGCAGAAGCCTGAGCTGCGTTTCCTCCTCCTGGGCACCTCTCGGTGCAGCCAGGATCGCAGCCAGGCTAACTGTCAACAGCTATACAACTGAAATAGCTTTTCTTGCTGCTTGCACCAGGGGATTAGTATTGTAAGCACTAGCAATGCTAAATGAATGAATAAATGGTGAAAAAGTCAACATATGTTTACAAAGATTTTGTTCATGTTCGTCATAATTAGATTTGGTAAATGCTCCAGTATCTGAAATTACTATTCCCTAGGGAAGAAAAATACACGAAAGTGAAAAAGTATTATTGATGTCTTGCCAAAGTTAAAAGTTGTATTTTCCCTAAAATTCTAAGAAAAAAAAATCCTTGGGACCAGAAATAGACAGAGGCAAAGCACCTGCCTGGCAAGCGGAAGGTTGTGAGTTCAATCCCTGCTACCAAAAAAAAAAAAAAATTTTTTTTTGCTTCTAAGAATATATAAAGAAACCATAATATTTACACACAGTGGAGTACTCTCTGCAATAAAGAAACATAAACTTCAGCCATTTGTAGGACTATGACTGTACCTGGACACAATATATTAAATGAAATGTCAGACACAAGCTTAAATATCACTTGGTTTCTCTTACGTGAGAAACCCAAATTATAAATGAAGAGCAAAATAAAATGGAGATGTTAGGAAGTAAGAAGACAATGTTTTTAAATGGGAAGGGATCAAGAGATGAGGGAGGGGAGGGAAGCAGGTGTGTTAGGTACATGCAACAACTCCACAAGAGGAATGCAAACATGCACTGCAAATATGCACTGAAAAAAAGGGATGTGCCTTAATATTATTATTTCACAATTATTCTCAGCAAAATAATAAAATACATTGTGTTGACTGATTATATTTGTTACTGATACTATAATTGAAACAGTAATATTTGCATTTATCACAAAAATGTTCTAAACATTCCTATGGGCAATGGGCAATGTATTCTAAAAAAACAAGACTATAATTGTCCACAAGGTGGCAGCATTACACATACCCAAGAGGGGCTTTTTTTTTTTTTTTTTTTTTTTTAAATCTGGGGTGTGAGAACTGAGTTGCCCACAAGTAACTCACATTCTCTTTTGTAGCTCATGTGTGAATGTTTTCTTTTTTTAGTTAAAATGTTAAACACCAGGCCACTTGCTCTTATCAGAAGAACACAGTGACGCTCTCCAGCTGTTTTGCTCAAGCCTGGGGTGCCTGGAGTCACACTGTTAGTGGCACCATGCCTAGAAAAACTGGTTTTTTTTGAATATTAAAAAGTGATTGTACTTTTAAGGCACCAAGTTCACTTTTATCACACTCATTTTAGGGTCTGTTTTTTCACTAATTAGTAGTTAATAGTTGATAGCACCTTAAGCATCTTACCTTAAGCATCTATACATTTCAATATATATATTAGCTCGTCAGGATATTTAAATATATATTGTTGAATAATATTAAAGGTAATATAACATTATATCTTATTCCCACATCCAAAGTACAAAATATTTTCTATTTACCTATGCTTCTTTAGGATCTTTATTCAAATATATGTACAGAGTTCTAATCAAATTGCCCATACCACTTTAAAATTTTATTACTACATTAACTATTATTTCACAAAATAATTTTTGTTTGTCTTATATATCTTGTTTTGATCAATTCACTGGAATAACAAGTTTGTGATTGTAACTTGGTCTTCAGACTTAGATGTCTGTAAGATTATTTAAGCTCTATAACTGTCCCTCTCTCAAGTTGAAGTAATGTAGGTCAAGGATATGACAAAAAATGTTCACTAAGAATCCTGGAAATTTGTTCTCTTTCTGGTTTTCATTGCAGGTGACCTAGTGTCCTCACAGCAATTAGGTGTCTAGATTGATCTAAACTTGGCTACTGCATGGATAGGCAAATCTCGGTGGGATGTGCAGTGCTACCAGGCCTTAATTCTCTCCAGTAATAGTCACTTGTCTCACAAGATTGTTGGATAAAAAAAATACTAATGGGATAACAATACTATTTGGAAATTATTTATAGCTTTCAAAGTACTTTAATGTGCATTATCTTTTAATCTTTATAATATTCATGTGGTACCCAGACAGTTTTATTCTCATGTTTTGTTTTTGAAAAAACTGGTAGGTTGCTAAGATTTGGTAATTTTCACTCCTTTTTTTTTTTTTTTTTTTTTTTTTTTATACCGGGGACTGAATTTATGACCTCATGCTTGCCAGGCAGGTTCTGATGTGTGTACATGTATGTGCACATGTGTGTGATACCTGTCAGTGGGTGCATTCCTTAAATACTTAGAATTCACCCTGCCCACGCCTGTGGACAGCAGGACAGAGTTTGCTGCCCTCTGTCACATGGGACCCCTTGTTTATGTGTTTATCTTCCAGCACCCATTTTCTCAGCTCCTTCTGGAACAAGACAGTGGCCTTCAGATCTTGAGAAACCTGTTCTGGGGCATCACACACTGCGTTATTAGAGTCAGCCCTGAGCACAGGCCACCCTGTACTTTAGAGAGACATGTGCCCTAGGAGAGTGACTTCTTATTTTGTTTCCTCATCCTTGAAGGATAATTAACAACTGGTGTGTGTGTGTGTGTGTGTGTGTGTGTGTGTGTGTGTGTGTGTGTATTTTGGAAGGCTGATTGAAAGAAAAGAAAGTTCTAACATAAAAAGAAACATAAACCAAAGTTCCAAAACTTGAGTTATATCTCTTTTAGCTACTGGTCCAAAATACCCTCATATCCTTTTATTTTTTTTTCTGAAAGGTTCTTGCCTCAGGAGAAATTATGGTGGTGGCCTAACTGGTCTAAGGAGGCGGAAGGCCAAAGCAGGAACCCCTACCATTTCCCAGCTCCTGTTTATGCATGAAGAAAAATCCAATCAGCTGCTTGTGCATCAGCAATGCCTGCCCTAAGCGCCACCCCAGTCGAAAATCATGTGTATATCCCATGCTCCACGTTTCTGGCAGACGTTTCTGGCAGAGAAAGCCAGGCCCCAGTGGTCATGGAGTTCTCTCCACATCCTTAGAATAAAGGCTATTTTACTTTATATTCTCCCTTTCATTGTGCTGAAAAGTCTATCATTTTCATCAAACAGCCAGAAAGATTAAAGCTTCAAGTTCCTTGTGAATGAACTAGTAATTGAACTATCATGAAAGAGTGAATTTTTCTCTCCAGCTTAGATTTTGCCAGTAATAACTCTTGGATTCTCACAACTTCTGAGGTATCAGGTGAACAATACAATGTGAATTTCTCATGTGAGGATCAAATTTGTTTCTTAATTTAGCCAGGATTATTTAACTTGCTTCCTAGGAAAGAAAAGCTTGTGAACATGTGTTTGACACTGCCTTTTACTGGGTACACATTTGGGAAAAAAAAAAAAGAAAATAACAAATAGCTTTATAACAGGCTAGGTTTTGAGGGAAGTTTTTCCAGTGTAATTCAAGAACTAGTGATTGAGAGCCTGACAGAATTCAGGATTCCAAAGTAATGAGCTAATACTTCTCAATTCATCTAGAATTAGAGAGTTTTTGACTTGGAGGGGAATTTGAGATTTTTTACTCCATAACTTTCACTTTCTAGATGGGAAAATGTAACCAGTCATGTGAAGTATAAGTATTTCAGTTGTTATTCTTTAGTTTCAAATAGCAGAAGCTGGAGGTGGAGAGGCTGAAGACAGTTTAGCTTTAGGCACAAATGGATTAAGGAGGTCAAATTCTCTCTCTCTCTCTCTCTCTCTCTCTCTCTCTCTCTCTCTCTCTCTCTCTCTCTCTCCTCTTGCTCTCATATTTTTCTCTTTCCTCTTCTCCTACTGCCTGATGGATTTCTGCTCATACAACATTCACTGAGTCTTCATGGTGATTGGGACCAGCATGACTGAGAAATCCCAGGAACAATTGCGCAACTTCCTGCTTCTTCTCCCCTCAGCCCTTTTAAAATAAACCTACTCTTAGTTTTTCCTGAGGGTTGGTGCACCTCCAATCAGCTATTATCACGCCATTTTGTCCACCTCCCAGTCTCCTCCCCCAGCCAGACTTAATACAGCCCAAGCACTTCTTTGTCTGGCTCAGAGGAAATGCTGCATTCTTGTGCAACACTCTGTACACATGATAAAAGCCTCCTTCTCTCTCTTTCTCTGTGTCTCAGTTGCACTGAAAAACCCTGTTTCAAAAAGACAAAATAAATAAATTAAATAAATATTAAATGTTTTCTTTTTATAAAATTCACTTAGAATTCTTTTGTAAACAGGTTGTTATAAATATAATAAATTATACTGATGAACACCTCTCTTTTTTTTGGTGTTTACCAACATGGAGTCTCGTACCAGATGCTCTCATTTAAGTTCAGTATCATGAATAGACACAGTGATTTTTCAAATATTCTGAATTCCATTGGTTTTCACACTGGAAATTCACAGAATTTGGTTCCCATGTTTTCTGTTTATCATTTATTCATAATGGATGGCTCTTTTGAAGAGAAATATGCCAACACAGACCTACTGGTCAACTGCAGATTGCATTTAATACTTTAGGTTTCTACATTTTTTAATCATACCCTTGGTATCTAACAGATCCAGCCCACAGATTTGCAGATGTAAAAAAATGTCAGTCAATAAACATGAGAAGATACTTGGATACTTTGTCTTTAGGTCCGAAGTTTTCATTTTCTGATAATCTGTTTTTGACTAAAAATGTATTGTTACCAAAAATCAGAAGTTGTGAAGTATAATACATTCCAGAGATCTGAAATTTCCCTACAAGAAGCTCTTTGACACATGCATATCTGCTGGCTGTGTTCAATCTTCTGTTCATGAACTCACCAGGATACTGATGTTAATAAGCTCCAAACTTGGGAAGCAGGGCTACAGGTCCATGTCGTGGCCACCAAGGCGTGGTAGAGGTTTACTCCTTTTCTTTCAACATCACACTGCAGGCTCCACTTCTAAAAACTGTTTCTACTCTTCTTTTCCGTCTTCTTTTCACCTGAGTTCTTAGGTTTGTTCAATTAGTTGTTTTCTACTCTGGCCGTCTTATATGGAGACTCTAACATCACAGGGAAAGCTTGGAAAAAAGTCATTGAATTACTATGTTGATCAGATTTTAAGGTGATTGATAGCAATGTTAGTTGCTCATTCAATATTTTTTAAATTTGAGGCACATATTTGACAAATACACTTGAATTTTGCTCTTAAAACCCTTACCCTGACCAGCATTTGATTTCATCCTGCCAATAAAAGGTGGATAATATGCAATACATATTATTCCCCCACCTCACATTCTAACAATAAAATAATTTACTGTGTGTTTCTCTGTGGGAAAGAAAGGGGATATTATATGAATGCTAAATACTGAATGCTAATGTTTTCCTTCTGGATCAATTGTCTTGATTAATGGGAAAAAGTCTGAATACAGTTTTGCACTTTATCAAGATAACCTATAAAGAGTTGGGTACTTTATACTAGAGGATGTTTTTAGCTGAAGTCATAGGTAGCTTTTTGTGGATTCTTTTGAATAATTTTTAAAATTTTATTTTAGAGAGAATAAAATCAAGCAAGATAAAATGGAATAAAGCCCATCAAAACAAGACAGTGGGGCTGGGGATTTAGCTCAGTGGGATAAGTGCCTGCCTGGCAAGCACAAGGTCATGAGTTCAACCCCTAAATACCACAAACAAACAAACAAACAAACAAACAAAAACAAAACAAAACAAACCAAACAAAAAACCCCTCAAAAATTATAAAAAAACAAGACTGTGCAAGTGACACAGGATTTCAAAAAGGATAATAAGAAATCAACAGTGGTTACCATAATTTTCAAAATAGCTACAGATACCTTCAGACATAGTAAAATCCAACAGAACAAACAGAATAGAAACAATAAAAACAAAAAAATGAATGCAATACAGGACTTTAAAACAAGATAACAGTAAATCCAAAATGGCTACCATAATATATGTTATCTTTGAAATAGCTGCTCATGCCATCAGATACAACAAATTCAAACAAGATAAAATAGAATAAAACCCAACCAAATAAAACAATGAGAATGATACAGGATTTTGAAACAAAGTAATAGGGAATTAACAATGATTACCACCTTCAGAAGATCAACCATAGATACTACATTGTGAATTGTTATGCTCTGACTAGATGATCAGACTACCAGCATTAAGCCTGCAAAGTCAGTGAAACACTTAACACTACGAGCATTAAGTTATATTACACCACATTAGCTATCATTGCATCCTGTGTTTCTCTGGATTAGCCAGTCACTTATTGGGGCGGGGTAAATTGATTCTTCTTCCCTGCCCATAGGTGGGAAGGGGCAGGAATCTGGCTCTCTCCCAGCCAGCAGAGGCATGGCACAGACTCACAGGAGGTCTTAGCTTCCTGGTCTCCTCCCCTGCAGTCTGCCAATGGCAGCGATCACAGGAGGGGGCTGGTGTCTGGCTTTCCTTCAGTCAGCCCACCTTTTGAATTATTTTAAATCCTTTATTCCACAAAGAGTAAAAATAATCAATTTTTTGTGAGTTTATTTATTTATTTATTTATTTATGCTGGGTATTGAACTCATGACCTTGCACTTGCCAGGTAGGCACTTACGCCACTAAGCTAAATCCCCAGCCCAAATAATCAATTTATTATATCCAGTTGAATTTAAGATTTTCAAAAGTTAAAAGAAAATGTAAAACAGTGATTGTCTTACTTGCTGTGCTGCATCTGATGGCAAGGTTGTAGTTTTGGCTTGAGAGACTCCAGAATGGGCCATTGCATCCTTCTGGGATAGTGGTGGAAGGTTTTGTCTCTGTAGTTTCAAAACAATGGACTCTCATAAAACAATGTTTCTTTTGTTACTCTATTGACACAACGGACTGGGATTTTAGTTTTGTGTGCTTGTACCCGAGAATCTGGAAGCTTTCCTGCAATCTTGCGTTCTTGTCAATAGGAGAAAGTGTTTTTGTATTAACAGAGAAATGAATTGGTGAAATCACAAACAAGAATAGCCATTTCTTAAATGTTCTCACAACGATCCCAATATTTTATCCCTTAGTCCCCCTGCAGGGCTAGGGATTGAATCCAGAGTCATGGCAATGACACACCCCAGCTCTTTTTATCTTATGCTTTCTTTAATGTTCCTTGTATACAGACATAGGCCACCGATGTGCCAGTAATCACACTATTCCTTTAAACATTCAATTGTAAAAAGAAAGAAGAAAGACAGTGGCACCTAAGAAGAAAGTCAAGATTGGAGACAAAGCTATTTTGTATGTTTATCTGTTTTAAAAGAAAGGGAGAGATGTGCTGATTATATCCAAATCCTTGTTACCATCTCTGGCTCTCTGAATGTAAAGTCTCATGTCTATAAGAAAGTTTGATACATCTTGAAATCACTGTAGTAACCTCAAATCTAGTATGTTATTTATATCCAATACCAAGAAACCAATTCCTCCTTCTGTATTTCGTAATACATTTCAATAACTCATCCTACAGCAAGTACTCCCAGGGCACTTGTCCCAATCACAGAACAGATATGGGTAATAGATTACAGATATCACAGCAGCTTCTTATAAAATATATAAGAACCCAGAGAAAGAGAGTGAAATAGCAAAGGTGAGGAAAGTGGCAGAGGGGAAAAAACAAAAAGCCAGCTGTGCTATGGAGCCTTTAGGGCATTTATATTTCTGGATAGACACTAGCAGCTTTTAAACTTGCTGTTATATCACTCTGATAAGAATAAGTGATTTTTAATCAAATGGAGCCACAGTTGCTGTCTTTTCTTTACCACTTGTGACTCCTGTAATCTTGAACAAGTACACTGAGCTTTGTGAGCCCATTTCCCACTCCCCTTCCCACCTCCAACGGATGTCACATTCAAAACACTGCACATAGCTATTATGAATGTGGCTGCAGTTCTTTATAAAGTAGAGGCAATAAGGTTAGGTTGTCCTAAAAGCTTGGCCTCCTTCCAAAGTGAGATAAGTCTTTACCTCAATCTGATAAGAGCCATCTAGGACAAACCCACAACCAACATCATATTAAATGGACAAAAACTGAAAGCTTTCACTAAAATCAGGAACAAGACAAGGATGCCCACTATCAACACTCTTATTCAATATAGTTCTGGAAACATTAACCAGAGCAATTAGGCAAGAGAGAGAAAAAAGTGGACTAAAGATAGGAAAGGAAGAAGTTAAACTATCATTATTTGCAGATGACATGACTCTACACAGAAGACCCCAAAAACATCATCAAAAGACTTCTAGACCTAATAATCAAATTCAGTAGCATAGACAGATACAGCACTCAAAAATCAATAGTATCCCTGTATACACACAACAAACCTAGAGAGAAATTAGGGAAGCTACACCATTCACAATAGCATCCTCCCCAATGAAATAAATAGGAATTAATCTAGCAAAGAAAGTAAAACATCTATATATTGAAAATTACAGTACTTTGAAAAAGAAGACTGAAGAAGATATCAGAAAATGGAAAGCTATCCCTTGCTTGTGGATAGGAAGAACCCACATAGTGAAAGTGGCCTTACTGCCAAAACTGTTATACAGATTTAATGTAATCCCAATCAAAATACCATTAACACACCTCATAGAACTAGAGAAAACATTACTAAAAATCATCTGGAAGCAGAAGAGACCTAGAATAACAAAGACAATCCTGGGCAACAAATGCTAGGCAAGAGGCACCACAACCCCTGATTTGAAATTATACTACAAAGCTATTGTGATAAAACCAGCATGTTAGTGGCAAAACAAGAATCAAAACAAAACAAAAGGCCTTGAAGACCAATGGAACAGATTAGAAGATGAAGACAGAACTACAAGTACAATCAGCCACCTTATCTTTGACAAAGGGACCAAACATGGTCACAGGAAGAAAGATAGCCTTTTTAATAAATGATGCTGGAAAAACTGGCTCTTTATATGCTTAAGACTAAAACTAGACTCATGTCTATCACCATGCATTAAACGAAAGTCAGAATGGACAAAGATCTAAAAATTTTTTTGTAAGTTCTTTTTAAAAAATTTTTATTTAAAGAAAGATAAAACAATAGAAAATGGGCAGAAATAGTACATACTTTCAAAGAAAAGAAATAAACAGTAATAAATCACTAGTTGATGTATACATATTGTCCCCCCCCAAATAATTGTTCAAGATATAAAAGTGGAACATATAAATGGGAATTCAACCAGGGAGACTGCAAACCATTCTGTTCAACTATCGAACAAAAACTAAGTAATATGAGTATCAATACTATACACTTAGACATGTACACATTTATCCATATCTTCACTTATGTTGAGACCTAACTAAACTTATTAGATTAAAATCCTTCTGAACAAAGATTAATAATATTGCTGGGTCTCACATCATAACACTCCGGAATCAGCACTGGGTACTGCAGTGCCCTTTCTTTCCTTCAAAATATTTGTTCATTTCATCATGTGTCGTAATATCAGTTCTCATAAACTGTTTATAGGTTTTATTCAAGCATGAGTCTTAAATGTATTTCTATCCTTTCTATATTAGAGGGAGAAACACAACAAAGAAGGACAGAACTAAACATATTCCTATAGACACATAAAACTAAAAAGGCATATAAAACTGCTGTATAGGCTGGGCGTGGTGGCTCACGCCTGTAATCCCAGCACTTGGGAGGCTGAGATGGGAGGATTGCTTCAACTTCGAGACCAGCCTGGGCTACAAAGTGAGCGCAAGGCCAGCCTGAACTGCATAGGGAGACCCTGTCTCAAAAAAGACAAAAACAAACAAACAAAACTGCTGTATAAGGAGTTCTACCATGGTTACTGTGCTGTTTCTTGTTATCATCAACTGAATTGGCTATATCATCAGATAAAGTATAATTTAATGTATCAGTACATAGCAGAATTAACAGAAATACAACTTTGTAGATAGTGTAGAGCTACAAAAACAGGTAGTAATCAAATCAGAATGGATATCATGGTGAATCATTGTCATTTTCAGTATAGTTGTCTATACTCCTCAACTTGATACCAGCAACCTAACAGTTTTGAATAAAATCTGTCAATAATAAGCAGTATTCAAACAAGTCAGATTTAACTAAGATCAGTCATGATACAATAGTATAAGTCATACAGGGATCTTGATTAAGTTAATAGGAAATTAAAGATGACCACTGTGCTATGTCCTGATATCTTCGGGACAGCTGTCTGTGCCCTCAGATCCAGTACTTGTATACAAACTAGGATGGAACAAGTTCCAACCAAGCAGAGTGGTGCGAGTAATGAGGGTTTTAATTCCTGATACACTATTAGCTATATCTTCTGCTCTTTTTTTTCAAAGACTATTCCTTCCCTTTACTCCCCCAGAATGAACTGCATATTTTTGGGTCTCCCCATCACTCATGGTTTTCTATTGAGGGGGCAACCTTCTATTTACCTAAGTATTTCTGAACTTTCTCACTTCTGGGCTGGATTTCTAGTTATATTTCTTCATTTATTAAAGCCTGTTTGTTCAACCTATCCATAAACACTGGCCCAGTTACCCCTATTACTCTCTGGTTCCCTATCACTTCAAGTTCAATTTTCTCACATTTGATTTTGGTCTATACAACCTTCTTCAGGCTAATTATATTTCCTATAAAGAGTCTCTCGGTGGACCCTACCTCTTGATCCACTCTGCCTGTGATTCTCTCTTTTTTCCCTTAAGTTAGTGTATCTAGGCCATCTATATTAGAAATTATATCCAATCTTCTCTGCCTCATTCCTGTTGTGCTCTTTTTCTGTCATTAGTTGTCTGTTTGTCTTCTTCATTTCGCTTTCTTCTCCCTTCATTGTGGCCTCTCTGCCATTGTTTCTGGTATGCTGATACTTCCCTCTCGCTTTAGGATGTCCTGCAGTATTCTCTGTAGAGCTGGATTCGTGGTTGCAAATTCCCCCGGTTCCTCTATCTTTGAAGCACCTTATTTCTCCATTAATTTCTAGGGACAATTGTGCAGGATATATCAATCTGGGCTGGAGGTTATTGTCTTTCAAGGCTTGGATTATTTCACCCCACACTCCTCTCAATTTGATGGTTTGCACCAAGAAGTCTGCCGTAATTCTAATGGGTTTTCCCTTGTAAGTGATCTGGTTCTTGTCTCTGACAGCTTTTAATATTCTGTTCTTATATTGGATTTCTGGAATCTTGATTATTATATGCCTGGGTGTAGTTCTGTTTGATTGTAGGTGGCTGGAGTTCTGTATGCCTCATACATCTGAGTATCTTTTCCTTTTCCTATATTTGGGAAGTTTTCCCTCACTATTTCTGTGAATAGCCTTTGCTGTTCCTTTGTTGTACCCCTGCTTCTTCATTCACATTCTTTATTCTTAAGTTATAGATCCTTTTGTCATCTTCTAGCCTTTGTATTGTTACTGCTTGTTTCCTTGTTATTTTAAGAAACTTTTCTTTTCATGCTCCCACATTGCAGTTCAGATGATCTATCCTTAGTTTCTTTCAAGCTGGTATGCCAGCTTTCAATAGAGCTTTTAGTTTCCTGGCAATCTCTTTGAACCTGCTTCATGTATTCCACATTTTCTCTATTTTCTCAATCAAACAATTTTCCCCTTTTTTTCTGTTCTTCCATTCCTCCATCTGTTTTTTCTTGGGAAGTGCTTAGCATTTCTTTAACTATTCTACTTATATCTTGCTTTACTTGGTTAAATACTGTACTTTTGAACTCGTCTATGAGGTCCTGAAGACATCACTTTATGTCTATTGGTGCCATGCCTGACATTGCATGTTTTCTGTCCTCATTCTTCTTTGCATTTACCTTTCCTGGATCAGTGTTCTCAGGATTGTGAACTGAGGACCCTTTCTTGTTGCCTCCTCTTCTCATATTTTTTGTTCTTTCCATACAAGCATATATAGGAGGCCCAGTTTCTTTCTTTGTTAGTTTCAGTTTGTCTGAGGTGTGCTAAGTGGTCCCACCCATTGCAGTGTACTAGGAGGTACAGACCCATGCAGCCTATGATAGGCCCGCCCCTCCAGGCCAACCTACTGAAGGCTTCACTGCCTTAGGGTGCACTGCCAGGGGCAGGGACCTGGTTTGGGCAAGCTTATTGGGCCTCAGTCCATGGAACCACCCAGGTCAAGTGCTCCCCACCAATCCCACAGCACCCTGTTCAAGCCAGTCTTCCCAGTCCCAGAATGTCCTCTGTTGGAGCCTCCTTATCTATGGAAGCTCCCTGTTCCTCTCACTCACCGCAGGTCAATGCAGGGCTCCCTGCCAGCTCTGCTCTCAATTTGGTTCACCGATTCCCACTCTCAGAGCTTTCGCATCTCTATCTCGGCTGTTAAGATAGTTCCTAAGTGAACTTTTCCAATTAGTTCTTATTAGTTCTCTGAAAAGAGAAGTTTGTGCCTATATTGTTTGATCATTTTTTATGCCTATGTCTTGTCATATGAGCAACTGCTTTAAAGATAACAATTCACCATGTACTAATCATCATTACCCTCCTACAATGTGTTTTGAAATTTTGTACCACTGCTTTTATTTTTCTTTAAAAAAGAGAAGAAAAAGAAAGAGAGAACACAAGACAATAACATTGTGACAGCTGAGGAAGAATTAAAATTTATTTTTTCCCCAGGAGGTTAACATACTTGATCCTTTTTGATAAACCCAAGCAGTGTTAATGCGAATCCCATCTGCAGGAAAGCATAGGTTTTCTGGGAGTAAGGTGCCTTTGCTTCCTCTCCTGCCCCTTTTAAGATGATGGATCCTGGTGCTTCTGACAGGACATCTCTCAGAACATCATCTGATTATATAATGCAGCAAAGGTCAAAAGTGCTCATTTAACATTTTAAAATGTTTTGTATTCTCATCTGTGTTAACATCAAAGTGAGATGTTTCCAACTTCCTTCTCTTTTTAGTATCTATTTCCCTACTCTGTTTTCTTTTTACCCCTGGCTGTGACTGTCTGCCCTCATTCACTCAGTAGACATGGATGGTCTGGTCCTGTGGACAGCATGTGTGGGAGATGTGGAGAAGAAGAGAGGGTAGGCTTTTAGGGTACACTCACTTTTGGCTTTTCATCCAGTGTCCTCAGTTGTTTACAGTCATCCTGATTATTCAAAGATGGAACCCAGATTGGACTTAGAAAGGCTTCAGTAACTTATGGAAAGTTAATGTGTCTACTTTTCTATTTGGAGGATAGCTGCTGGGTACTGTATTGCCTGAAAAATTTCTACCCAGTTATAGAATAAGTGGCATCTTAAAGGCTCGGACAAAACAAGAACATTGGAATATTTCCATTGCCATACTTCTTCCCCTGAAGCCAGTGAGAAGAAAGAATATATATTTGGGAACATCCTGCAATTCTTAGTTTTCACAGATGATGAACAAGAACATGGCAATAAATGAAGAAACATGATGCTTTCAAGTGGGTTTTGCTCCAGAGAGTGTGCCAGTAGTTCTTAGAGCTTCCAGGGTGCTGACCTCTGCCATTTACTTTAATTTGTATACTTTCCTCTGATCTTACCAAACTGATAAAGATAAGATGGGCAAACACTTGGTTACTAGCACCTCATCTCTGCTAATACTGGGTTCATTTGTCTTACAGAAGTTCCTTTCTTCACAGATGTGACCTTTGTCTCTTGGTAGGGACATTAAGATCTCCAGTATATGCACACTTGTTTCTTGATTGCGAGCCTCTTAGTTTCTAGTATGTTGATTTAGCTAATCGAGCATTTACTTATTTGTACTTCTTGAGCCCAATTACAAGGGATGGGCATATGGACAAAAACTGGTAGAAAACATGCATTGTTTTCAGAGTTGCTGGTAATGAGGTATTCACAAAGCAATGACTTTTTCACTGGGAGTGAAATTCCTTTCATATTTATATTAGTTGTTGGTCATACACCAAGTGATAAAGGAAATTCCAAAATAAAATGAAATTTCATAGCCATTTTACCTAGCAGAACACAGAAAGCTTGTAAAATTCATTATAGATAAAAATAAATTAAAATGGGATTCATGAAAAGGAAAATCAGCCCAAGGGAACAACTCCCATGCATGCTGAAATGCCTAAAATTATCTATCTGATTGCTGTGGTGGCTTTTGGAGCACCTCACATGGTCATAGCAGCAGGTGTGCTGGCTTCTTGTGGTCTTCTTCATTTGTCTTGGGCTGCATTTCTTGGAGCATTTAGATAGAATATGCTGCATTGGAAGTGAAAAGAAATGCCCAAAGGACTTTTTTAAAAAAATCCCAATTATCTTTCATTTAATGATGTATTTACTAAATAGCATTTTGGTCACTTTCAATACTATTAAAAGATTTTTTGTTCTCCTGAGACATGAGTAAGCTTAAAATATATAAAATGCTTCAGATGGAGAAATATTCAAGAAAGTATGTAGCTGTCACATCAATAACATCTGTATGAAATGATGATCATTATTTCCTTCAGGCTGTTCTTAGGAAAAACGAAATGTACAGTAGTAAAAGGAATAAGAATTTGGAAATTTCCAGTCCTGTGCTGAATAGGGTTTTGTCAAATAAGAAAATGGTAAATTATACACTTACATTCTTTGGAAGATTATTGTATGATATAAAAAGTCTATCCAGCCTCTAAAAAACAAAGAAAAACTGGAATATTTTGAGTTTATAATCTCAGCACTTTACAAGGCTGAAGTAGGGTAGTTTAAGCCCAGCCAGAGCAACTTAATGAGATCCTTTCTCCAAATAAAAAAGGACTAGGGATGTAGCTTAATACCCAGTACCACAAAAACACAAAACAAACAAAACTAAAAAGCTATTATTGCTAGTTAAAAAGACAACCTAAACTATTGAGAATTTAAGTCACAGTTCTATATATCATGATGCAGGTCACAGGCAGCATTCTATTTCTGAGGGATTCTATATTTCTGATTCAGCTAATAATTCTTTTACAAAGTTACACTGTGTCATTCTTCTCCACTCAAGGTCCCTTTGTCACAGTACATCCTGTGAATTAATCTGTGTTATGGTTTCATTTTTACCATGAGGAAGTCAAAACAGTGGTTAGCTGGGTCTTTCTCAGGATTCTCTGAACAGCTGTTTTTGAGTCTGGAACACAAAGTATTAGGTCAACCACTGTTTTCTCTAGAAGACAAGACCTGGGAGGGAGAAACAGTCAAGTTTTGGGGCCATCAACTCACCTGACCTGGCTTTTTGCTGGAAGTGGATTGCCTTGAGGTCAACCCAGGTAAACTCTGAATCTGAGGTATTTGTTCTCCTGGAGTGCACTCAGAAGACAGAAAAGGATTTAACTATCAGATGTAGCCAGATGTTAAGGGAGACAGAAGCTCAATCTTTCTTCCCACAGCTCAGCCCTTTCTCTCTCTGCCAGGACTTGGGTGTAGATAGTGGGAGTCGAGGGCTATCTGATGTTTGGACCAGGAATTTTGATGACATCAGGAATGTGGCTGCCCTGACTAACTTGTCAATTGGCAAGTAGATCTTAAAATATATTCATGTGTTCTCAGACATTATCCATTTTTATTATATTCTTGAAATATTGGTAGTTGTTTCCATCAGAAAGGAAGACTTGCCTCTCCTTTACGTCTGCCCTCTCCAGGTAGCCACAGAAGTCCTAGCCCTGTGCCCTCTCTTGCTCTCTTGAAGTGTGTCTCCAACAATCTGGCGATTCAATTTGGTTACAAGTTAACAATTAAAAATGGTGCTTCTTGAAAAAATAAGACAGAATCCTCTCTGCATTAAAGAAGTGAGTTAGAATGTTTCACAGGTCCAGTGTGAGCTAAAGTGCTTAGCAGGGGCTGGGTTCCTTACGTAGTAGTTTTGTGAACAAGAACAATGATGATGAGGATATCTAGCTGAGGACACAGATGTGTGGCCCTGTTTCTGCTTCCTAAAGAAAAAACATCTTGCTTCACTGGGACTTCTGACAAGGGAGATACTATCAAACAAAATGGTTTACAGCATCACACTAACCATTCTCTCATCCACCAAATATGTGCTGGGTGCCTATTTTATGCCAAGCGCAGTTTTAATTGTGGGAGCCTTGGCAGGAAATGAAACAGAAATCACATTTCTAGCTGATAAGGTTGACAACAAAGAAAACAAAAATAAGTAAAACGAAGATGAGACAGTGACCAGGAGCATGAGGTTGGCATTGCTCTTCTTTCCTCTCCCTCTCTGTCCCCCTGCTGGGGATGGACCCAAGACCCTCACAGATAAACAAGGGCTACCTCAGACAGACACACTCAGTCATGCAATTTTAAATAGGGTGTCTAAGAAAAGCCTCCCTGGGAAGATGACATTTCAAGAAATAAAGAAAAAAATGAGAAATTAACCTCACAGACATCAACAAAAATTATTACAGACAAAAGAAATGGCGAGTACAAAGAAAGAGAAGCAGATAATGCAGGTGGTGGGCTAGGGCTGAGGAGATGAAGCCAGAAGGTGTTGTTCAGGTTACACAGGGTCTCTGAAGAAAGGTTTGCTGTGTGGATAAGACTGTGCAGACCACTGAGTCCAGCAGGGACCTCTGGCTAACTGTCTGGGTGTGGCAAAGATGGAAGGATGGCAACATCACTGCAATCACCTGAACAGCACTTGAACAGGTGTAAACAGTGGTCAGATTTCAGATATAGTGCTTGTTTTTGTTCAATTGGTTTTGGTTTTTGAGACACGGTTTCATTATGTAGATCAGGCTGGCTTTGATCTCACTATGTAGTGCAGTTAGCTTCCAACTCAGGGTGACTTCCTGCCTCAATATGCCAGCCCCTGGGATTACAGGCATACCACCACACCTGGCTTTTCTAGACACATTTTGAAAGCCAAATTTTCATTGGCAATGGAGTGGTACAGAGAGATGTGGCAAGAAACTAAACAGATTTTACTTCATGAAGAGCTAAGAAAAGGAATTGCCACTTACTGTGCAAGAGTAGCTTTCAAAGGGAATATCAAGAGCTCCTTAGGGGAAATTAAACTAAATTGATTATTGCATGTTTAGACAGAGATGTCAGTTAAGCAATTGTGCATTTATTAGGGTTGGAGGACAAAATAAAAATGTAGATATCACTGACCTTCTATATAATGACATTCTGTATCATCAATAGTCTTCTGTATAATGATGCTATCTAACATCATGATAGAATAATCAAGGAAAAAGATAGACAAACAAGGAAAAAAAAGATGAGCAGCTCTGAGTTGCTGATGTGTAGAGGTAGCAGGAGCAAAGGAGCAGGTGAAGGTTACAAATAGAAGGAAGGAGGCCAGGGACTGAGGTGAAGTGGAAACAAGCAAGCAGAGTGTCTCATGGAGGACAAGCTTGCTGGCTTATACAGTAGGACAATGTTGGATTCATTAATGTGAGTAAACTACATAGAAACAGTTTTGATGTATTCTAGACAGCTTTGAGGAGTGCAGGAGGAGAAAGACTGGGGTAAATCTTTGTGTTCAATTTACACAGTGAGTGTTGCTGTAAGGAGAAGTAGAAGTATAGGCAGCTCATAGAAGAATATTCAGTGAGCTTCTGTTGCTTTTTAAGATAAGAAGGGGAAGCCTCCAGCATACCTAAGACATTGTGCAGCTAATGCAGAAGAGAGGAAAGTTGAGGACATGGGATAGGTAAAATTGTCAGCATCAGACCTTGAGGAAAGGGAGTCAGGACCCCAGTAGTCAAGAGGAGGTGCTGACTGTGGCCAGGAGCACAGGGTGCTGTGGTGGGCACTGCATTCTGTCCCAACTGTTATATTCTGGTTGGTAGAAAAGAAAGCAGGATCAACAGGATAGAGAGTGTTTGAGGTATACTGAAGTGAGAGGCATATAGAAGAGGATAAGCAGCTGTCCAGTATGGTCAACAGGTCAGGGAATTGGGCAGTGGTCTGTCCACAGCACTACAGGTCACTGAAAGCCAGTGATCTTGAATTTAAGGTCAGGCTGATGAGCAGCATTTTTTTCTTGTCTTTTCCTTTTTGCCTTATTTTTTCTGCCAAGTTCAGTTACATTGGGTCCATACTTACACAAAATTTAATTTAATCAAAATTATGTTTTTTGTCACATGGTAATGATGAAGAAAGGGGAATCTGAGGAACTGGGCTGCCACTGGTGAGTTCCTGCAAACCAGCGGCAGGAGCCTGTGGAGAGTTTAAGACTATTAGTCCTAGTGGCTAAGGACCAGTCCAACTTCCAGCCACACTAGACTGGGCTCTGCAGTTTTGGGCCTGCCTGGGTAATGCCCAGTGACCTTATTTCAATCCTGGGAAGCCAGAGTCTCAGGAGCTAAAATAATAGGAGATGATTTCCAACACGCCCAAGGGAAGCTTTGGAACATCACTTGAAACATGGAGATATAGGAAAATGACAAAATAAAAGACCAAAATGCAATCTCAAACCTCCAGCTCACCCCAGGAAATCCTAGGAGCCATGTATGTAGAAGAAAATATATGCCATATACCTGAAATACCTGAAATAATAGCAACTGAAATAAAGAAGCAACTCTGGGAAGCTTTAAAGGAATTCAAGTTAGAAGGTAAAAGAAGAAATGATAAAAATAATGAAAGAGATGCTGAACACATCTCAAGAAGACACAGTTAAAAAATTAGAGGAGAAAAACAAAAAGATAGAATCCCTGGATGAAGAATATAAGAAACAAACAGGATACATGAAGCTGAATATACAGGAAACCAAAAATTCCATTGAAAGTTGTCAAAACTGTTTCAACAAAAGTGAAGATAGAATTTCAAACCTTGAAGACAAGATTGCAGCTAGTGAACAGGAAAAGGAAGATCTTTTAAAAATAACAAGGAATCAGAAAATAATTCAACAGCTGCAAGATGATGCAAAGAAAAACATAAGATTGATAGGGATAAATGAAAAAGAAGTGACAACACAAATGATATCAGGAAGCTATTTACAGAAGTAACAGCTGAAAATTTCCCAAATATGAGAATGAAAACTGACATACAGATTAGTGAAGCATATAGAACTCCAAATAGCCATAACCAAAATAAAACTACATACAGACATATAATAATCACCATCCCAGAAATGCAACATAAGAATAGAACATTAAAACTTTTAGAGACAAAACACAGATCACCTATAAAGGAAAACATATCAGAATCACAGCAGACTTCTCAATACAAACAATGAACTCAAGAAGAGCATGGAGTGTAGTATTTCAGATCCTAAAGGAAAATGATTTCCAACCAAGACTGATGCACCCTGCAAAACTGTCCTTCAAAATGGATGGAGAAATAAGATACTTTCAGACAAAGAAGAGCTGAAAAACTTCGTGATCACCAAACCAACCCTGCAAAGAATATTGAAAGACAGTCTAGATAAACATAGGAAAAAGCCAATAAGCAAGGCAGACAAACAGAATGGGGAGATAAAGATGCAACAGTAGAAAGATAACATGTCGACAATAAACCAATATATAACAGTCATAACCATTAATGTAAATGGTCTCGACTCACCAATTAAAAAAAAACAGACTGGCAGAATGAAACAAGAAACAACATCCAACCATATGCTGTCTAAAAGAAACCCATCTAATCCAAAAGGAAACTCACAGACTGAAAGTCAAAGGATGGAAAACAATAGTTCATGCAACAGGAATGCCCGAAAAAGCAGTGATAGCTATTCTGTTTGCAGACAATGTGAACTGCAAACCAAGAATGATCCTAAGAGATAAGGAAAGTCACTACATACTAGTTAGGGGAAAACTTCAAGAGGAAGAGATAACAATCTTAAATATATATGCACCAAGCTCTAAAGAACCCAGCTATACAAAGCAAATATTAACAGAAATGAAAAATAAAATAAGCAACAACACAATTATAACAGGAGACCTTAACACACCATTGACACCAAGGGACAGATCAACCAGACAGAAAATCAGCAAACAAATAAAGAATTGAATCACACATGTGAACAAATGGACTTGATAGACATATACAGAGTGTTCCATCCAACAACATCAGAATGTACATTCTTCTCATCAGTACATGGGACATCCTCTAAAATAGATCATATACTAGCCCAAAGAACATATTTAAATAAATGCAAAAGAATTGAAACTATCCCATGCATGTTATCAGATTATAGCACCATGAAATTAGAAATTAATGATAAAAGAAACTGCAAAAACCCACAAACACATGGAAATTGAGTAATACACTCTTGAGCAATCAATGGGTCACAGGGGAAATTAAAGAAGAAATTAAGCAATACCTAAAAGAAAATGAAAATACAAACCCAACTTACCAGAATCTGTGGGATGCAATGAAAGCTATCCTCAGAGGAAAATATATTGCACTGAGTTCCCACATTAGGAAAACAGAACAAATACAAATAAATAACCTGATGCTATACATTAAACATCTAGAAAAGAAGAGCAAATCAAGCCCAAAGCCAAAAGAAGGGAGGAAATTATAAAAATCAGAGCAGAAATAATGCAATAGAGAAATTAATGCAAATAAGGAAACAATCCAAAGAATTAATGAATCAAAGAATTGGTTCTTTGAAAGAATAAATAAAATTGATAAGCCCTTGGCAAACCTTATTTAAAAAGGGAGGAAAAGTTCAAATTCATACAATAAGGAATGAAGAGGTGAAATCCCTACAGACTCTGTGAAAATACAGAAGGTCATCAACATCTATTTCAAAAACCTCTACTCTCATAGGTTTGATAACACAGAAGAAATGGATAGATTCCTAGAAACATATGAAGTACCAAAGCTAGGTCAAGAAGATGTAAAACTGCTGAATAACCCAATTTCTATTAATGAAGTTGAAAATGTAATTAAGTCCTTATTTACAAAGAGCCCAGGCCCTGATAGATTCACTGTGGAATTCTAAAAGAAATAAAAAGAAGACTTAATGCTGACACTCCTCAAACTCTTCAATGAAAACAAAAGGGTAGCAATCTTTCCTAAGTCATTCCTGGAAGCAAATGTTACTCTAGTACCAAAACCTAAGAAAAACCCAACTAAAAAAAGAACAACAGGCCAATCTCCCTAATGAACACAAATGCAAAAATCATGAATAAAATATTGGCAAACAGGATGCAGCAAATCATCAACAAGATTATACACCATGATCAAGTGGGATTTATCCCAGGCATGCAGGGATGGTTCAACATACGTAAATCAATAATTGTAATCCACCATCTCAATAAAGCCAAAAGTAAGAATTACATAATCATTTCTGTAGATGCAGAAAAAGCTTTTGATAAGGTCCAACACTCATTCATGATAAGAACCTTACAGGAAATTGCAATAGATGGACTTTACCACAATATGATAAATGCCATCTATGACAAACCAACAGCCAGCATCATATTAAATGGCCCTAAACTGAAGGCCTTTATGTTAAAATCAGGCACAAGACAAGGATGTCCCTTGTCACCGCTCCTATTCAACATGGTACTGGAAAAACTAGCCAGAGTAATTAGAGAAGAGAGAGAAATAAAAGGGGTAAAGATAGGAAAAGAGAAAGTTAAATTATCATTATTTGTGGATGACATGATACTCTACATAGAAGACCCCCAAAACTCCATTGACAGATTCCTAGATATAATAAATAAATGAAGCAGTGTATCTGGATACAAAATCAATACTCAAAATCAATAACATTCCTATACACTAACAACAAAATGACTTGAGAGAGAAATAAGAGAAGGCACACCCTTCACACTAGCATCCAAAAAAAAAAAAATGAAATACTTAGGGATTAATCTCACAAAAGAAGTGAAAGATCTATACAGGGAAAATCATAATGTTCTATAAAAAGAAATCTAAGAGGATCTCAGACAATGGAAAGACATCACTTGTTCATGGATAGAAAGGCTATATATGGTGAAAATGGCTATTCTCCCAAAACTGTTATACAGATTCAATGGAATCCCAATGAAAATACCATCAACATACCTCATAAATCTAGAGAAATTACTCCTAAAATTCATCTGGAACCAGAAGAGACCTAGAATAGTAAAGGCAGTTGTAAGCAGCAAAGGCAAGGCAGGAGGCATCACAAACCCTGACTTGAAGTTATATTATAAATCAACTAGTAAAATCAACATGGTACTGGAATAAAAACAGAGCTGAAGATCAGTGGAATAGATGAGAAGCTACAACCACAACTACAAACACACTCAACCACTTTACCTTTGATAAAGGGCCCAAACTTATTCCCTGGAAAAACAACAGTCTCTTTTAATAAATGGTGTTGGAAACTGGATCTCCATATGCCAAAAACTAAAATTAGACCCATGTCTATTATCATGTACTAAATCAAATCTAAATGGATCAAAGATCTGAATATTAAAACAGAAACACTAAATCTGTTGGAAGACAAAGTAGGTAAAAATTTTGAAGGCATAAGGGTAGGTAGAGAATTCATGAACAGGACTCAAATCACATGGGAAATACTTCCCAGAATCAATAACTGGGATCACCTCTTATTAAAAAGTTTCTGCATGTCAAAAGAAATCTCCAGCATAGTGGAAAGAAAACCCACAAACTGAAAAAATATTAGTGAACTGTCCCTGAAGCAAAGGACTTCTGTCTAAAACATACAAAGAATTAAAAAAAAAAACAGACCCCTGAAATTCAAAGATCCAATCCAAAAATGTGCATCTGAGATGAATACACAGTTCTCAGATGAAGAGATACAAATGACAAATAAATACATGAAAAAGTGTTCATCATCATTACTCATTAGAGAATTGCAAATTAAAACAACACTGAGATTCTATCTCACTCCAGAAAGAATGGCCAGCATCAAGAAAACTACCAACAACAAATGCTGGAGAGGCTGTGGGGGAAAAGGAACTCTCCTGCACTGTTGGTGGGAGTGTAGACTGGTGCAACCACTGTGGAGGTCAGTCTGGAGATTCCTCAAAATGCTCGGATTGGAAGTCCCATTCGACCTAGCTATTCTGCTTCTAGGCATATTCCCAGAAGAACTGTAAACATCATAACAAGGTGATATATGTGCACCCATGTTTATAGCTGCATAATTTGTGATAGCCAGATCTTAGAAACAACCTAAGTGTCCAACAATTGAAGAATGGTAAAAAAAGTTGTGGTATTTTTATACAATGAACTACTACTCAGCTCTAAGGAATGATCACATTTATAAACGATCATATTTATAAATAAATGGGTACAGCTTGAAACCATACTCATAAGTGAAATAAATCAAACTCATATGTATAAATACCATATAGTCTCCTTAGTGCAAGAAATTGTAAGAGTACTGGGGCTGGAGATTTAGCTCAGCGGCATAAGCACCTGCCTTGCAAGCAGGTAGTCATGAGTTCAATCCCCGGTACTGATAAAAAGGAAAAAGACCAAAAAAAGAAAAATAAAGAGAAATTGTAAGAGTACTTAAAAGTTTATTGTAATCATCATTCCCCATTACATTGCTTTGAAGCCTTATAATGGTTCCATTCATTAGTTGGAATGGTTTTATCCTGGTTTGTTTGATTTTATTATCTGTGATGGTATTTTGAAGAAAACAAGACATTATATAATAGCCAGTAGTGCTGATTTAATATCATCTTGCTCTGAAGTCCTACCATTCTTTTGTTTTTCTGTTTCCATTGGTTCTATCGTGTTGTATCTTATTGGATTTCATTATATGTGAAAGTATAAACAAAATTTCCATGGAAAATGAGATAATATAGTAGCCTTTGTTCTTTTTCTGTTATTTGGTTCTGAATGCCCTGTAATACCTTCATTCTCTTAAATGATTTTATTCTATTTTTTATGTTTGATACTATTGTATATGAAATTATGCTCAACTATTTCAAACAAAGAGACATTATGGTAGTTACTATTAATTATGGATTTTCTTGTGGTGAAATACCATGTTACTTACATTGTTCTGTTCTGATGTGCTTTGTCTTAATATCTTTAAAATAAAAAAATTTTAAAAAGGGTGCAAGGAAATTGACCCGGTGTCCAGGAGAGTGTTATACTAGTTAGTCATGGAATTTGGAGGAAGGTGAGACATTGAGCAAGTAGGGGGATGTTTTAGGACAGTTTCTCATTGTTGAGACAAAATACCAATACCCAAAGTTAGAGGAGGAAAGGTTTATCTAGCTTATAGTCCACAGAGGTTTCAGTCCATGATTGGCTGGTTCTAGGGCAGGATGGTATGGCAGAGGGGCATCACAGAGGAGAAACAGTCCATGGCATGGCAGAAGGTAGGAAAGCAAAAAGGGATTACCACAGATTTCTCTCTGGCTTTTATATTACCCAGAATACTCAGGGCAGGTGGTACCCTTAATGCTAGTGCCCTTGAAACTAGCATTGTACCATGAATCAATTCCAGCATCACATACTCTAGATCCAACCACGTTTGAAAAAAACTCCAACTATGACCATGTGAAGCTTTGGGTGGATATCTAGACTCAAGCCACAGCAGGGGATTGCAGAGGTCCTCGCAGGTTTAAGGACTTCTGCAGGTAAGGTACTAGTTGGCTCAAGTGGTACAGTGTAGTGTGCAGGAAAATTAGCTTACATTTCCTGAATTCCTTTTTTGTTTCTTGTGAGGATAAAGACATCATCTTGCAGGTCATATTCTGCCACCTTGGTGATGGTCATCTGGCCATTGGTTTCCTTCCACAGCACAGCATCTGTACAGTGTTCAGGTCCCCGTGGGTGTCAACATAAAGAATTTCCTCCATCCACAAGTCTCAGATTTTTCAGCACATCAAGTAACTGTACAAAATGAAAAGGAAAAGAAGCACTGAACATAAACTTTCTAAGTGTATCCATCATCTCAGTCAGAACACTGCCTTGTCAGGAAAAATGAGATCAGTTCAAATGAGAAAAAATAAGATTCTGTACTAGTGGCTTGGAGAACTCCAAATGAGCTCCACTTGGGTTCTAGCCTCCAAAATTTTGCCATTCTGTTTCTACAGCTACTCCAGCCTAGGACATTAAAACCCAAGCATGTGCATAAATGCTTGGCTCATTGTGGCTCCATTCTTTATTAGTGGTACAATTTTGATGGTTACAGTGACTATCTTATCTCCAATGGTTCTTAAGTCTATTTCAATGGATGACCTCAAAATTCTATCTCGTCTCTTCCTCCCTCCCTTTCTCTCCTTCCCTTCCTTCATCCTTTCCACTCTTTTTCCCTCCTCCCTTCTTCCCCTCTTCCATCCATTTGTTTTGTTTTGTTATGTGAAAAATTCTCACTACGTAGCCCAGGCTGCCCGCAAACCCATAATTCTCCTGCCTCAGCCTCCTGAGACCTGGGATTACAGGTGTGGACCATCATAGTAGATCTCCTGTTTCTAATTTAGCTTGTAAAATGATTTTTTTAACTTGGGAGAAATAGAATATAGTGAAAAATTTCTTGTTACCCAATTTGTATGGTGAGAACGGATATATGATAGAGCTAGAACAGGAAATATGTTATTAACAAGGCAGGCACATCAAACTTGAGCTGCAGGGAGGACCCTTAGGTTATAGCTGTGACTTACCATCAACTTGCATTGTAAGCACAGGTACACAAAACTCTCACCAAATGCACTCATTATGCTTACTTATTACCTACGTCTAGAGTTCTCTGTGACTTTGTTGAACTCAAAACAGTAACCAGAAATTATTTTATATGAATAGAATTATTCTAGTCTATTCTTAAAAGATTAACGTTTTGAGTGTTTCATTTTTGCTAACAGAATATAGGAAAATCAAGTTAAATTTTAAGGCAAATATGTTAGATGTTATACTCATGACACTGACAAAATAGCACTTTAGTGAAATCTCTAGTTTGTGTTTTAATTTTATCATGTCTCTGCAGATTTCTTACTTCCTTTAGTGAATTCAAATTAATTAGTAATATGTAAAGGAAGCAGGATATTAGATCTAACATTGTGCAATTAACCAAAAACATGTATTCTAGAATGTCCTAAAATTTAAAAATGGAGGAAATAAAAAAATAATACTATTCTTTCCTTAACCATTACTACGAATCTTAGTTCTTTAGGGTATAGAGTTTCTTCCACATTTGTTTCAACTATATTTTTCACATGATTTTTCCATCACTTAATTTGATTTTATAAGGTAAAGTTCTGACACATGTATGTTTTATAAATAATGAAAACATTGTATAATGTAAAAACAGACTTGCACTATTTTATGCATATTCTTACAGGAAAGTGGACAGAGGCAACCAAAACAGTACACTCATAAAAAAAAAAACCAGTATATTCTTTACTCATTAAATACACTAGAATATTTACTGTGATTTAGGGTAAAATTTGAACATTAACACTCCAGTTCTTAATTTCCTCAAATTTTTTTCCATCAATGACTTATTTTTTTCATGGAAACTCTGAGCTTCAATATTAATTGACACCACAAAATATAGAGACTGGTTTTTACTGTATAACTCATATCTGCCTGGTAATATTTTGTTTTTAAGGGACAAAAGGCCAGAAGGCCACACCAAGTAAGGTGTTATGATTGACCTTGTTTTCTATTTCTCGAACTTCTTTAATTTGCTCCAGTTTTATAGTTGATTTGTGGGGAGAGAGCTATGAGACTGAATTAGAGAACAGTAGAGGACATGCCCTACGTCTTTGCCCTGTGTCTCGACTTTGTCTTTTTCTTTGTGGAGTTTTCTGTGGTGTAGAAGAAAGCACACTGAACTAAGGCTAACAATGTGAGTGACTATGGCACAGACCTAAATTTTGGTAGTCTCTTCGCTCTCTACATTTCTATAAGAGGTGATAACCAGAAACACTGCTCTTTCTTAAGACAGAGTATAAAAAACATGAGCCCTTCCTTAACATTAGATGAAAAGTGAGCTACATGAACACTTAAAATATCGTGATTTAAATAGTCAGTTACCTCTGTTAAATCACTCTCATGTCTCCCCTAACTTCTAGATTAATGTACAACTAACATGGTTAGGAATGCAAATCTCATAAAATTTTCAATTCCAACATCTCCAGAATGCTTAATATTTCTTTTTCCTTTTCTCTACGTTTCCATGTCAGACAATAGCACTGGTTGCCCACATTGGGAATCATTTGCAACAACTATTCTAGTCTCTGTTATCTTTTCTATCCAATTTGTCCCTAACTGTTCTGCACCCGTCCTCTTAAAAATATTGGCGTATGTCTGTCCATTTTTCCTCTCACACCTATAGAAAGAGCATTCTTATACTGCTCTTGGATTACCACATCGGTCTTACTCTTGCCAATCTAGTGTTCCTCTGCTTAATTCACACTGTAGCTGGAAGATGATTTCTCCAGGGGGAAGTAGATCTCATCAATATTTGCCTAAAAATGTCTTTAGTTGGCTCCTTTTTGCTTTCTGATGTCCAAATATTAAAACTCAGTTTATAGCCTTCCTATTAAAATGGTAGTTCTGCTATAAGAGTATTACATGGGAAATTGTTAGAAATACAGATTTTCTGGTCCCATTATGCAATTAGAAAATTAGCAGCTGCCTAAGATTCCCAGGTGATCTAAATGTGCATCAAAGTTTGAGATGTCTTAATGGATGAATCACTACTATCCATCCTTCACAAACTCTACCAGTCTCTTGCTTAGTGCTTCCATGTGAGACTTCAGTCTCATGACACCATTTTCCACCTTTTGCTAAGTATTTCTGTCTGCCTATGCTTCCATTACATTCATCATAAATGTCATGTTTCTTGGAAAGTGTTCTCTGATTGCTAATATTGGACAAACTGGTTCAGTTATGCCCTCCTATGCCACGTTGTGTTTGTGTGAAACGTGACCATGCACCATCCCATTTCATAACCAACTCCATAATTACTCACTTGCACTCTACAATAGACAAGTGACTTCTATAAGGAAGGAGTCATTTCCTTTTCCATATCTTCAGTACTCACCACAATCCCTGGAGCACTGAGACATCTAGCACTTACTTATTAAACATCATTGCATATACATCACTGAGACGCCCAGCACTTATTTGTTAAATATCATCACATATACATCATTTACTATCTTATATATCATTATAAGTAAAAAGAAAAAAAGATCTGAATCACTAGTCACAATGAGAAAGTGGTGTCCTCACATACATCTGACAAACATTAAAAAGTGTACACTGCTCACAATACCAACAAACAGAGAGCCAAAGTCTGTTTTATATTTACACACTGCGAAAACTAAACCTTTCAAAATTATTTGAATCTCAACTCACTCAGAAAGTGTCTTTTAGATGTCAGTGAATTTGCCAGTTGATAAAATGGAATGTATCCATGATAGAGATCTTAAATGTTGCTGAGCTTTTAAATTTGGGATCTATGAAAATTTGCTTATGAGAAGAGTTCCGCACAGTATTTGTCCTGTTGCATCTGGCCATCCTCCGACAGGCTTACTTCCATCACGATCAAAGGAGCAAGTCACAAGTCCTCCTTTATAGTCTGTTTGTTTGCTTCTGGATAAATGAGTTATTTAAATGCTCATGAATGACCCCAGGATGACCCCAGGCTTCTAGTGTTTAAATAAGATGTTTTAGAAAAATTTCTCAAGTCTTTTTCTCAAAATGTTTGAAATGTATTCCTGAGTTAAAACACTTTCCCAGCTTTTTCCCAGATCTATAGTAGATAAATAGCTCTGGTATTTGTATACTTTTTTTGTATGGGACTTTGTATCCTCTCCTTTTTGTTCTGTCAGTCTCTGTGACTGGTCTCTATTTCTCTTTCTCATTCTTTCACTACTGGAATTGTATGTAGGGGTTTTATTATGGTAGCCTACTTTTTAAATAAAGTAAAAGTTTTTCTGGAATAGCTTTTACTAGGCAAAACGATTGAAATGTTTTAGAAAACATCATGTTAAACTTGGACTGTGGGGGAAAATGGTGATCTAAATAAGACAGTATATAGTTTTCACCAACACCTCATTACAGTTTTATCCTATTAAGAAAATGCTTGCAAGCATACATTAAAAAGCGTTATGTATATCAATAATTTCAGATTGTAAATTTAAAAAGACTATTTATTTTAACTCTATTGTACTTTAGGCTTTGCATTTACAATGAAAAAATAGTTTTAACAGTAAAAAATACATACCTCACAGATATGTACAATGATTATATATCGATCAAAAGTAAATTTTAAAAATGAACAGCCTACAATACCCAAATTCACCCAAATGTAAGCTGAGAACCTCAGACCTTATATTTTTGGGTTGTTAACGCAAATTGCAGAGCTTGGGGTGGCTCAGTGGATAGAGCACAAATCTAGCATGTGCAAGGCTATGGGTCCAATCCCCAACATCAATAAAAAAAAGAATAAGAAAGAATCACAAATGTGAAAAGCAATTGTCCAGTACATATTTATGTGATCAGAAGAGTTATGTCTTAGTCTGTTATTTTTTTTCTCTTAGAAGTGTAAAGTGTGTATTTTTATAACATGATTCTACTTTAAAATATACAAGTTTGACTTTGAAATACACATTGAGAAATTTCTTTCTAATGTGTACAGTGCACATTAAAAGAAGCAGTTTATTTTTAGTGGCTTGTTCATGAGCATTAAAAAATACTGATCAAGATATCACATATATGCATGACAATTCCCCAAGATGAATGAAATTACTACGTATCACAAACACATACTTACAAAAAACCCTAAAATATAAAACAAAAATTTTCAACAAATACAATCACATTAAACTTTAACTTTCCTGTGTTATCAAAGAAAAGACAGAACCAGTTTTATACGCAATTGGTAGTTCATTTAAACCTTCAAAATCATAACAGGGTTAACGTTTCCTTGATGATGTCTAGAGTCCCAGACAGAACACTTGAGATACTGGAGTCTAACTAGAGGTGACAGGATTATAAACCACTAGTGATACAGTGAAAAGCAAAGGGTCTAGCATCAAAAGATTCAGACAAAACCTATGTATGATACTTCTTAGCTTTAGGTCCCTCATCATAATAAGTCTGGGGCATTCGTAATTCAAAATCTGAAATCCAAAATCCTTCAAAGTCTGAAACATAGTGAGTGCCCACATGACAACACAGTGAGAAATTCCATACCTAACCTCATAATGCTAACACAGGTGAACTGGAAACACGGTGTAAAATTAACTTTTGGCAATAAGCAAGGTATATACAAACATAAATGAATTTTGCATTTAGACTTGGATCCCATTCCCAAGAGTCTCATTATATAGATACAAGTATTCCAAATCTGAAAAAGTTGAAAGTCTGAAACACTTCTAGTTTAAGTATTTCAGAAAAGGGCTACTCTACTATACTTAGCAGGCAACAAAAAGAATCTAGTGCTTGTGGCCAAAAATATTAAAAGAGATCACTTATATAAGGCATTGAAAAATTCATACATTTAAAGAAGACAGAATTATAAACAGAATCTTCTTGGGAAATAAAAGTACAAAACTTTGGTCAGCAAGAGTAGGAGGTGAAGATAAAGGATAACTGTCGTCTTTAAGAAAAAAGGACTGTGATGAACACAGGTTACTCAAATACTGACCATTTCTACTTAGAAAAGGAACACAGTTAAAAGCAGTGAATATAAATATTTTCAAAATAAAGCAAGGGAGTTACCAGGGAAGCAATGGTATTCTCTTACCTGCGCCAGGCAGTTAGTACCTCCCATGGCTGAAAGGCATGGGGGTTCTGACAGCCTTGAGCATGGCACAGATTCCAGAGAGCATAAGCAAGAGCAACCACAGCAAGCTGAACACTGTGATTGAGCTCTGGTTCCGTGTAATGCCAGAGGAAGTCATGAATAAGTTTCTTTCTATAGCCTGGTGAACTTCGTAGGTCAGTATCTCAGGAGAATGGTTGGAAATATATTGACTCAGATCACTGTCTTTGATATGTTCCCTGGCAGATGAAAGCATGGCATATTCATGGAGGAATTTATTATTATTGGGATACACACGCAGAGTTTGAAGAAAGAAATGGAAAGAGGACATATTCACTCTTCTAAAAGCAAATCCCACAACTTTGCTAATCCTTTTAACACTGGGAATGGCGATGATCTTGGTAGCAGTTGACCAATTATCACTGGCAATTCACATCTTATTTATATTCCTTTCAATGGCTGTATTGAAGAGATCGAAAACAAGGAATTTCCTTAGAAATACCAGAATGACATTAACCTGTGGTTCTGATTTTTTCAAGTGATTTTCAAGCAATGATTTTTTCAAGTGTTTGATTGACACTGACTTTGATGGATTTATCCAAGGGGAAGGCTGGGAGAACCTCTTTGAAAGCTATACACACATTACTTGCTGCAGCCTGAACTGCAAGTGTGTGGAGAGCCAGCCATTCACAGTCATCACCCATGATTATGACATCAATCCAGCTCCATCCAGATTTCTGAATTAGTTGGGCCATTGCTTTAGTTTGGTGGAAGTCACTGGGCACAATTAGTAAAAATGAAAGAAAATGAATTGTATCACTTAGGATTTCTACAGTTGATTCATAACTCATGTGGAGGTAGACGGCCTCTTTTAGTGACGCTGATTAGTTTCAGGTGGTTGTCTATATTAGGTTGTCCTCCCTTTGATTTCAATGAGTTTCCATAACTTTTCCCTAAATTTTCTGGCTCTTGTCTTCCCCTTTCCGTGGGTTCCCACTGTACAAATAACTAAACCATACACTTACCACCAAAGCATGGTTTAGGATCAGTGCTCTTTAATCATTTCATATGGTATTTGGTACAGAGTTTGTCTTATCTCCATTTATGTGAAAAAAAATATATATCTTAAACCTCAGGCCAGAATCAATAGTAGGTATTTTAAAATTTGGAGGTAAATACAAACAAAATGTAGCCAGTCAAAGAAACACAGTACATTTGGGATTAAAGACATGAAAAACCTTGTTTAATTCACAACTTTGTTAATTTTACTTTAGGTAAACTTACCTAGTTTGCGGGTCAATAAACATTTGTGTAAAAGATCAAAAATAAAATATTTTAAGCTTTGTGGTTCACATATGGTCTTTACATTCCTTATTGAGTTTTTCTTGTTAAAACCTTTTAATAAATTTCAAAACCTTGGGTTGGGGATATAGCTCAATGACACAGTGCCTGCCTGGCAAGTGCTAGGTCCTGAGTTCAACTTCTGGTAATCCCACCCCCCCACACCAAATTTCAAACCTTTCTTAGTTTGACAGCTCAACAGCTGAGAGTCACAGTTATTCTGTAGGCTTTGGTTTCCCAACCTCTAACTGACTGAGTACACATCAGCATTTTGGGAGACCTACTTAATGTGTGAAAAGCTTTGACTGATTTATAGTTTTGATGATTTTATTTTATGGATAGTTACTGGAATTACTGCCTTCCACAGCTACAGTAGCACCATGTAATTTGTTGGTGAGGTTTTCTTTTCTTTTGCTACTTAACAGCAGCCAAGGAAGGGGTGTAGTAGAGACTATAGGCTTTGGACCTATACAAAATTTTGAATCCTAATTTCAATAAATTTGGGAAAGTTACTGAATATTTATTTACCTGTGAAATAAAAGAATTCTTATTAAAATTAAAGGAGAAAACTGAAATAAACACTAGCATTCTGTGGACCTTTGCTAAAGCTTGATTGTTACAAAACTGAGGTTCCTGCTTCTGCAGGATCAGTATTTTTCTCATAGGGTTTGCTTTCCTTTTTTGTTGTCATTGATTTTGCATTTTTACATTAACTAGTATTTGTTAGTCTACTTTTCTTATATCTCACCTGATTACCATTGTATATAGTGTAGAGATTTTGAGCCAAAGTCTATCTACGATGTATTTATATAATTATTTTTGTTTTGTTATTATGGGCTTAAATTTGCTATATCCACCTTATTGGGGGCATAAGGTAATGGAACTCTGTATTTGTATTTATTTACTCTGCCCCAAGAAAGTTATATATTTTGAGTTCTTATGCAAATGAATTATATAGAATGGATCAGGCAGAATGGATAGTATCTATTAATGATTTATCTATTTATTTTATTTACTTACTTCTATCAGGTGGTCTTTACTTGATAATCTGAATATACCAAGCCTTTTTTTTATTTCTAGCTTTTGGCTTCTAATGTTCCTTGAGTTTAGCAAGTGCTGACTTAGGAGCTCTAAAATGTCCCCATCTGATAGTAAGTGGGCTCAAATGGAATCCATGGAGACTAATATGCAACACTTATTATGACAACATTTTGACTTCTCAGAAAACTTTTTGCTTATTTTAAGATTTTTGCCCTGCATTCTGGAGAGGTAGTTAGTTTTTCTATGTATTCTCAAAACTTCTGTATCATGTTCAGGACAAGATAAAACAATACCTTCACTTACCAGATGATACATGGCTTGTACGCTGCCTGTCTCTACAAAAGCATCTCTTATTTTTCTCCTTTCTGCTCAGACTGATCTAGCTGTATTGACCTTTGTTTTTGAGTACATGAAGTCTACTTCTTGAAGGATCTAAGCTTTCTCTGACAATGATATTTTGTGGAAACTTTTTAAAAAGGTAGTGGTAGAAACCACAGTTCTTAAATGGAGGCAACAGTACAGAATTCTTTCTTTGAATTTACATCAATCTGATTTCAATATGTGTGATGGTATGGACAGCTATTTTGAAGAAAACAGGAGACATTATGGTAGCCATTAGTGATTTCATAGTGTCTGGTTTTGAAATCCCATAAGGCTCTCATTCTTTTGTTTTGTTTGCTTTTATACTATTTTGTTTTGTATTAACTTATGTGTGAAGGTATGGACAACTATTTTGAAGAAAACAAGAGACATTATGGTAGCCACTGCTGATTTCCTGTTGTTTTGTTTTGAAATCCTGTGTTATTTGCATTTTTTCTCTGATCTTCTTTGTTCTGTTTTGTTTTGTCTTATTTGCTTTAAAATAAAAACATAAACTATTCAGTTTAGTACTTTGCAATATGAGATATGTCTGATTTGGGTTTTTTAAAAAATTTGTTGTTAGTATTTTATTACCATCACTTTAGATTGAAACCCAATTTTTCAGTTTTCTGATTTTAATTTATTAGGTTGGAAACTAGATAAATAAGATGCTTAAGAATTCCACTTGAATAGTTCCTGCATAAAAGTGCACTAGCTTAATACAGGGACAGCACTTTACACATTCAAGGATGCTTCTAGAGTCCTTCTCAACATGTGATCATTCCAGATCTCAGAGTTGCTCTGTACTGATTTCTTTATTTCATCAGTTATTGTATACAAGATACTATAAATTGTTCCTAATACATAATAGAAGTTCAATGAATGCTTTCCATTTATTTATTTATTTATTTATTGGGTTTTTTTTTTCTTTTTTTGGTACCAGGAATTGAACTCAGGGCTTCGTGCTTGCCAGGCAGGCAACGAGCTGCATCTCAGCCCCAATGGAATTTTTTAAATGAAGAAAGAGGGATAGTATTGTTAAGCGTTTTGATAGCCTGATGTTTTATAATAGTTCATTAATTTATGATACATTATTTAAAAATTACTATTTGTCATTTAAGATTGTTTTAATAGGAGGTTAAATAATCAGTATTATAATTTTTACTTTTTGAAAAACATAGGATACAAATGTAACATTTTAAAAATCAACAGCTTTTCTATATGCTAATAATGAACTAGTTGAGAAGGAAATCAGGAAAATAATTCCATTCACAATAGTTTCCAAAATAAAAGAAAAATACTAAGAGTCGACCTAACCAAGGAAATAAATATCTATACAATAATTACAGAACTCTGAGTAAAAATGAGAATACACAAGAAGATGGAAAAATTCCCCGTATTCACGGATATTGGTAAAATGACCATATTACTAAAAGTGACTTATACATTCAATATAATCCCCATAAAAATTCCAAAGACATTCTCCACAGAACAAGGAATACAAAATTCTTAAAATTCACATGGAAACAAAAAGCCTCAGAATAGGCAAAGGTATCCTAAGCAGAAATAGCATGGCTCTAGGCATGACAATGCCCAATTTCAAATTATACAACAAAACAATAGTAACAAAAGCAGGATGGTACTGGCCTAAAAGTGGACACAGGCTAATGGAATAGAGGATACAGAAATAAATCACACAACTCGAGGGGCCGAGGATTTAGCTCTGCAGCATAGACCTCTGACTGGCAAGTGCAAGATCATGAGTTTGATTTCTGGTGCCCCCCCCCACACAAATCACACCATTATTGCCATCAAATGTTTGGCAGGAGCTGAAAACATACGTTGCAGTATTATTCAGCAATTAAAGAGAGTGACACTGTGTTATTTGCAAGAAAATGCATGGAACTAGAGAGCATTATGTTGAGTGAAATAAGCCAGTTGCAGAAAGAGAAGTACACTGTGTTCCCTCTATTACTGTATGTGGAATCTAAAAGGCACGTAGGAGTAGAGGGAGACTGTTATTAGACAAGAAGAAAGGAATAAAGGATAGAGATAAGGAGGCATAAAGGAGGGTAACTGGATAGATATGATAAAAATATTATGTGTGCCTGCATGAAAACACTACATTGAAACTCAATATTTTTAAAATTAATTGGCACTAATAAAATATATTAAAAATAATCAAAGAAAATCAATATGGTAAACAAGTGGGTTCTCTAGTATTTAAATTACATAATGTTTTTGGAGTCCCTCACATGTAAGTTTCATTAGAGTCAAAATAATTTGTTTGCTATATTTACCAGACTGTCTCCAGTGCCTAGATCTGGGTCAAGATCATATGAGTATTTAATAAGTAGTGGTTTGGGTCCTGAGAAGATGGTGTGTTGATAGTTAGCAAGGTAAAGAGCTTCTTTGAGAGAAACAGCTCAGATGCTAGAATTTACCACTATGGAGAAGACTGGATGAAAGGAGAGGGATTCTCATGACCCAGGAAGAAACTAAGGAAAAAGAAAAATGTGGATGGAAAGTTGAAGCCAGATGTGCTCTCACCAGAGCCAGTCCCGCTGTGTTACGCACCTTGGAGTCAGACGACTTGCAGTCACGCTGAAGCCAGGAGTTGGAGAGCCCAAGGTTCTCACCAGGAGGACTTGTTGCAGTGGAGAAGAGATTTAGCATGGAGATCTGCATTAACCTGCACTGAGTGCTTGGGATTTGGTCCTCCTGCAGGGGGGGGGGTGTGTGTGTGTGACTGGCTGGATGACATATGGGAATTGGGCAGGATGGGCCTGGACCAGGAACCACAGAAGTGTCAGTTGGCCATTCCTGGCCCAGAGAGAATTGGTGGGATCTGCTTGGGCTGGGTCAGGGCTGCTGGTCAGGGCAAAATTGCCCCAGGAATTGTCTCAAACTGGTTTCATATGTGCAGCACACACTAAAGTCGTGAAGGCCCCCACTGTTTGACTGGCTCAGAGGGGAGAGGCCAGCCTAAACTGTCCCTGATTTCACCTTAGTGATAACAGCAAACTAGAGAGGCAGCAATCCCTAACCCACACATTTCAGAAGAACTGTAACCAATATAGAAAGGGGCTGGGACCTCCACCATACACCTGTATGGAAGAAACCAGAAACATGACAAGAGAAAGAAACAAGAAAAAAACCTCCAGCTGCTGACTTAGAGAATATGGGTCCAGGAGAGGTAAATATCAAAGAGATTGAGGGCAGCAAACATGTAATATTGGACATGGCATCAGCTGACATAAAGAAATATCTTTGTGAGATTATAGAAGAACTCAAAACTGAAATACTAATACAAGTAAAGCAAGATATAAGAAGATTAATAAAAGAAATGCTAAGTACCTCTCAAAAAGACACAGCCACAAGAATGGAGGAACACAGAAAAAGGAGAGAAACCTTTGATGAAGAATATTTTAAAAACCTAGAATACATGAAACAGATTCAAAGAGATTACCAGGAAATTATAAACTCCATTTAAAGCTGGCAAAATTGCTTGGAAGAAACTAAAGATAGACTATCAAAACATTAAGATAGGTTTGCATTATGTGATCATGAAAGGAAAGAGCTCTTAAAAATAACAAGAAAACAGGCAGCAACAATTCAAAGGCTAGAAGATGACAAGAGGATCTATAATTTAAGAATAAAAAATGCAAGTGAAGAAACAGGAGTAAACACAAATGAAATACTAAGGCTATTCACAGGAATAATTAAGGAAAACTTCCCAAGCATAGGTAAAGGAAATGACATTTAGATGTATGAGGCATACAGAACACCAGCCAGCTATAACCAAAACAGATCTATATCCAGACATATAATAATCAAGATCCCAGAAATTCATCACAAGAACAGAATATTAAAAGCTGTCAGAAAAAAGAAACACCACCTATAAAGGAAAATCCATCAAAATCATGACAGACTTCTCAACACAAACCATCAAATCAAGAAGAATTTGGAGCAAAGTATTCCAAGCCTTGAAAGAAAATAACCTTCAACTCAGATTGATGTACTTTGAAAAACTGTCTCTCAAAATTAATGGAGAAATAAGATGCTTCCATGACAAAGAGGAACTGGGGTAGTTTGTGACCACTAATCCAACCTTTCAAAAAATACTGAAGGACATTCTAGAGAGAGAGAAAAAAAAAACACCAGGATTTCAGGAACAGTGGCAGAGAGGCCTCAATGAATGGGGCAGACAGTGCAATGAAGGAGAAAAGCAGACAACTAATGGCAGAAAAATAGCATAGCAGAGATGAGACAGAGAAGGCTGGCTATAATCTCTAACAGAGATGGCCTTGATACACTAACAAAAGGAAACACAGACAGAGTAAATTAGGAGATAGGTCCATCGAGATGCTCTGTATAGAAAATATAATCAATCTGAAAGAGGGTTAATGAACCAAAAATCAAATGAGAAAACACTCTATATGACAGGGAACAGGAGAGAAATAGAGGCAGCTCCTCCAGCACCTGAAGATAGGTTGGGATGACATGGTACTTTTGTGCAGCAGAATTTAGTTACCTTAGGTTTAAATCCCTAGTTTACTTGTGTTAGAAAAAAATAGCTTTTATGATGATGGCAAAACTGAAAACAAGATAAAACTTGGCTAAATCAGTCTTTTGCCTTGAATAAGAAAAACTGCAATTTTCACCATAACTTGTATTATTTTACTTTTGTTTTTAATTTGGGACTGATTTCAGGATACAAGTTCTTAAATGCTAAGGCATCTGAACTGACAAGATTTGATGGGCATCTTTTGGATTTTGACAGATGACAGACAACCCCCAGTCATTTAGGTATCATTAAGAAAAAGTTTTAAGTTTTAAAATGTGTTTCTCAAAATCAATCTTTTAAAAACATTTGACATAAAAGGAATAGCTCACGGGAAACAATATCAAATTCTGTGTATACATCTAGTGGTTTGATGGATAACAGATCCATTTAAAATAATTTCAAAAAATAAACAAGTACAGTGGCCTCTGCATCATTTTTTATTGCTCTCATTAGCTTTAGATTGCATAGACTACACCAAGCTAGGAAAACAGAAGTCATAGTATCTGCTACCATCAACTGTTTTCTTAAATCTTACCATTTTTCCAGGGGCAGATTTTCTAATAGAACATAAGCCAGTTATCGTCAATTGTCTAGAAAGTTTAAGAAACAAACATGAGTTTGAAGTATTTTAAAATGTTTAACCATTTCATTTTACAAATCTTAATCTTATTCACATTTGCTAAATTATGGAAGTGCCCTGCATGACCATCAACGGATGAATAGATAAAGAAAATGTATTCATAATCTTAATGCAGGATTATTTTGTGTTAATTGTGGAAAAACAGATGGATTTTGAGACCATAAGGCTAATTGACATGTTTTTTTCCCACAAAGTTAAATATCAAATGGCTTCTGTAATATGAAAACCCAAAATATAAAAATTTTAAAATCCAAATCAAAGAGAGATGGTAGGAAAGAAGAAGGTAGATTTTGTAGAAATACAAGTGAGGTCCAGGAAAAAGGAGAAATTATCAGTTCATATTTATATTACTGTACTTGAAATCACTCAATACAAAGAATTTCCTTAATGGGCCCACTTGTGTGAATAGCTATGAAATTAATTTCATTTAGCTGGATTTCAAGTATATCACAAAGATAATTGAGTCAGATTTTTCTCCTCTTGCATTCTTTCCCCACTGGGTGCCTGCTTCCTGGTGATCTCCTGACTCAGTACCCCAGTGCTGCTCTTTTAGGAGGAAGAATCAGCTATTGCTGCAGCTTTGTGCTCTATGACACCCCCTCCCCCCCGTCTTCCTTTCCTGCAGTGCCACTCCACTGTTTGTAATCAAAGTCTCCCTTATGGTATAGTTTTAACATTAGGACGTTAATATTTTTAGTGTGTACCACAGGAGAGTATCTTACATCAGAACAGCAAGGGAGAACTATGTATATGGAACTCTTTATGTATCTTGAAACTGCATATACATTCTGAGTGAACATGCGTATGTAGATTTTTCGGAGGAAGAACATCTCGTACTTTAACAGATTGTCAGGGGTTCTATTAACTCCACAAAAGTGAGGAACTCTTGTCTGTCTGAATAAATGGAGGTCTGTTTCCCAGGAAGCACAGGAATGAGTGCTCTTTGAGGTAACATCCTCCCTTTGTTGTTACTCCTTTGACACTCGAATTATCCTCAGTAATCTTCCGTCAATTTCATCACTGTTTGACAGCCATATCATAGTGTGATATCATCAGTCAAAAGTTATGTACCAAAGTAAAACTGCCCACAAACCATGTCTCATCTACCCAAGAGAAGAACACCGCTAGGTCACTACCCTAAGAATACCGTATCTACTTATAGCTTTGTTTGCCACAAAATGAAGTGAAGAATGGTAATTTTCTTGGGGAAATCAGGAGTAGTAATAGTCTATAGTATTTCATTAGCTCACAGTAGGTAAAGTGATTATTTTTAAAGCTATTCTTATTCTTTTCTACCAATTAAACAAAAATTGACTTATTAATTATTTTGCTGTGACTTGTGTGAATGTTGTGACACACACATTCTCCTTAGGAGCAGAATTTCAATATTTTAGGTTACCATTATTTTTACCTTTTATGTTGTATTTCATCTTCTCCCTTAGACTTCATATTGTAGAGTCACAAAATTAATTATTTTGCCTCAGTCAGCACTAACTATAACATAGGCAAGGTAATCAAAGTCCCAAATGGTCTACCAGTCATCTATCTCAGGATCCAATCATTGTTTCTCCTTCTCATGTATTAACTGAATCTTTCATATTGCAAATTCTACTTTCAGCAGCGTTATTAAAAAACTAAAAGGCCTTAACCTTAGTGTTAAGAGATTGGATAAGCTTGAAAGATATTTTTATGTTATGCTAAATCATAAATTTAGTGAAAAACAAATCACTAGCTTAGTGTTTTGATACTAAAATTAGTTATTTAGGTGAGTTTCTCACTTTTCAATCCAAAAGTTTTTTTTATATAAAAATAGACATAGACCAAGTCAACCATTTAACTCTCTTTTAACACAGTAAATAAATAATGTAGCATTTATAAAATAAATTTTCTTTATCTTTCTCAAACTATGTTCCCTATGATCTACTACACAATCTAACAGAACACTGTACACCAGGTAGATATTTAAAACTCGTGAAAAACTACTTCTCCCCACACTACTATGTTGGACTTAAAATTAAGAAAGATTAAAATACTCTTTTTACCTTTAAGATGTTAAAACTGGAATATATTCATCATTTGTGTATTTCATTTTGGCTTAGATGAGACTTCCTCAGAAAACCTGTTTTATTATCAGCATTTATCAAAATTGTCACTCTTAGTTGTTGATTATTGTCCATTTACTCCATCTATAAGCACAGTATTATGCTCACATTTTTACTAGGATATACTCAGTATCTTTTACAGAGCTTACACACAGCATAGTCTCAAAAATTAGTTGTCGAATAGATGAATGAATACATTTACAGACACATAAATTACAGGTTTTCTTTCTTTCTTTTTTTGGTCCTGGGGATCAAACTCATGACCTTGTACTTACCAGGCAAGCCCTTGAACCACTGGACTAAATTTAGTGGTTCCCATTTATGGCCCCACATAAATTACAGTTTAAACTGCCTTTCTTAGCTGCATGGATGTAGACCTAAGAAATTCACACCGCCAGAGAACTGTGAAGGCTGAATATTGGCAAAGACCACTCACACGCTAGAGGCAGAAGATCTAAGTTCACATTGGTTTTCTCCGGTTTCTAATACCAGAATGAGAATTTGTTTGGGGAAATATAACTCCTGCTTCCCTGTTTATTCATCCTGTGCTCATCCCCTGAGGTCAGGTGTAAGCACCCAGCTCATGGGAGGGCAAATGAACTGCCCAGCACTCACTTGTTACTGTTTTCAACACACATACTCCAGCAAGCTCACAGTTCATGTTGTAAGTGTGATAGGTGTGTGTTGTGAGTGTAAAAAACCTTTTATATGTGCTACACATACAACTTATAAGTTCAGTTCACTAGTAAGAAGCAGGTCAAATGATGTCACTACCTGACAAATTCAGAACTTCTGTCACAGGAACAGCTTACCAGTGAAAAGTCTGTAGAAGATTGCTCAGAAGTAAAAGAACGTGCCATTATCAGTTTTAGTGTTAATACAAGCAAAAATTAGAGGTTAGGGCAATTCTGAGAGGGCAATATGGCATTGTGGAGGGGAGTAGCTCAGGCTTCTTCCTTGTGATTCCAGAAAATCAACAGGTTTAATCCCTTAAACAAAGAGAGACAACTATGGCTAGCCCAGTTAGTGAATTATTGCAGATCTGGCTGGTTGGCAAACAATCACTAAACATTTCCTTCAAACTCTTCCTTGTATAAAGAGATAATGGAGCTATTTCAAACAAGCACATAGTAACCTCTGGATTATAATAAACATAATGGTAACAGGTAACTAATTTAGAAAGAGCACATTTATCCATGATTGCTAAATGGAGTTCTGGTAGCTTAGATTCTTTAATATATAAGAAACTTTGTTTGGCTGAGTCCATTGATTTTTCCACAAATGCTGCAAAAATAAATTCATATAATCCTTTAACTCTGTAGAGAAGAAAATGCAAAGTGAAAACAATAAATGAGCTTGAGTTACAAATACACTTATACTGAAGAATGTTATCAAATTTTTGAGAGGAAGCATTGTGGGAATATGGGTTCATTTTGATGGTAATTCTATTCTAAGATTGCTTATTTTATCTAAATTACCCTTGGACAATCACCTAGCACTTGATCAAAATGTTTCTGATTTGCCTGTGAAAGCTTTATTTTCTTGTGGAAGAGACATATTACATTAGTCCTATAGCATATTTATTTATTCAACAAATAGTGCACGAGGCATTGTTTTAGGAGCCAGAGAAACTGAATGAACACAGCAGGGGAAAAATCTTCATAAAATTTACATTATATTTAATGGACATTTTTCAAATGTATATATATATATATATATATATATATATATATATATATATATATAAAACACACACACTTACACTACATATATACATAATATATATAAATATATAAAAATTTCATACTGGAATTAAAATTTTAGTCCAAGGCAAGCTCACCAGTCGAGGTATTTCCAGGAGGATGACACATGAAGAGGCTTACAAGGGAACCTGGGCAGAGCCCCATGGACATGGAGGGAAGCATGAGACCCTGGAGGAGTGAGCATCAAGGCCTGTGAGGGGCTGGACAGACCAGGAAGTTGGCAGTGCATTTGGAGTGAAGGGAGAAAGAGAAGAACAGTACGACAGGAAGCACAGAAATGCTGGAGGCCTTTCATGGCACTTTTAAAGCCTGGTCTGTATCTGAGAAGGGAGTCACTGGGAGATTTTGAGTGATGCTGTGGTATATTCTGACTTAGACTTTTTTTAAAGGATCGTTTGTCTCTGCAATGAGAATAGCTTGGAGGCAACTTGGTAACTCTTATAATAACTCAAATGAGATAATACTGCATCTCATGAGTCTGGGAGTAGTGGAGGAGAGAAGCAGTAAAATTTTGAAAATACTTAAAATATAGAGTCAGCAATCTGCTACTGCAATGAAATGGATCTGAGATATAAGAAAAACAGAGTCAGGGTGACCACAAGTTTTTATTCTGAGCAACTGGAAGCATCGAATTTTCAATACATGCAATAAATAAGAGTGAAGATGTGCTATTTAGAGTGGGAAATATCAGAATTTCAACTTTGGCCCTCTGAGTTTGAAATCAGAAGTGCAAAATACAAAAGTGATATTTGAGTTAGAAATATACATGTGAAATAATCAGCAGGTAGATGATACTGAGAGGAACCAGGAACCAGAGAGATCTCTTCACCAATACTGATAAAGTTGTTAAAGACATGAAACCAAGGTTGACACCTGAGTCACACCATGTAGGAATACAGAGAAGCCAACAGCCAGAGACAGAGCAGCCAAGGAAACACAAGGAGTCTCAGGGAATGAAGAAGGTGCTTTCAGGACAGATCAGTGTGATCAAACCTTATTTGGGTGAAATTGGAGGAGGACTGAGAAATAACCATTGGATTTAGCGATGTTATGACATCAATGATCTTGATAAGAGTAGTGTTGGTGAAGTGGTGAGGGGTAAACTGTTGGTTAATCATGTGAACGATCACCTCCAGGCTGATCATTGGATCTTGTGGGTTTATAAAATTAATATAACATTTAAAGTATTAAAAAAGTATGCTATTAATTCAGCTATTGAGACATCAGTATAATTAATTTTTGCCTATGAAACAATGATCAATAGTAGCTAATATTTATTGAGAGCATGTTATATTTCAACTACTATGATAAAGTCAATGAGATAGGTCCTATTAACATTCTGTGTCAGCTAAGAGAATTCTAGGCCAAAAAAGTGTGTAATTTGCTGAGGATGGGAAGTGAGCTTTCTGTAGAGCTGAGTGAAAAGAATATACATAGCTGAATTTGTCATACATCCTAGAAGCACCATTAGATAGGAAACACAAAGTGATTTTTTTTCTTTTCTGAGACAGGGTCTCTCTATGCAGTTCAAACTAGCCTGGAACTCACTTTTTATCCCAGGCTGGTCTCAAGATGACAACAATCCTTTTGCCTTCTGGTGTATATAAACACAGGACAATCTTGAGGTTTCTTCTTAGTTGTTTCATTTAATCAGACTCTCATGGATATATAATATGTATTATATATTATTGTTTCATAAACAGAAGAGTGGAATAATTTACAACTTTTGTATCTTGTCATAAATAATATACAAGCCTAAAATATAACAAAATCATGTTCATAGAACTATGCTTTTCTTCTCGCTCTCTCTCTGGTTGTTGTTTGTTTGTTTTGAAACAGAGTCTTGCTATATAGTTCACGCTAGTCTTGAACTCACTTTGGAGCCCAGGCTAGCCTCAAATTTACAACAATCCTCCTGCCTCAGCTTCCTGAATGCAATTACAGGCAAGTGGTACCATGCCCACCTTACCTTTTCTAATGACTGTAATACTCTTAGAAAGAGTCACTGATAGTTTTGAGATATTGCGCTTTATAGTATTTGGAAGTATTAAATTTTAGCCATCATTTTTATGACAGCTCTTTGTCTCTTCTCTATCTCTCTTTGTGCATTATTATAGAATGATTATGATTCTAGAAAGAAATCAGGAAGAAAAAGGAAATTAAATAAAATTACAAGCTTTGAACTTTTTCTCCAATATTAATAAAGCAATGTAGTATAGAATATTTGAATTACAAGAATGTAGGATTTTTGTCATTTTTTTCTCCTTCCTTCCAAAGCCATGTCCTAAGTAAGTAAATCAGAACCTGACATGTATCAGGCTATCAGTGAATGTTTGTGAAATGAATCAGTGAATGCAAACATTTGTGGCATCTATCAAATATGGACTCTAACAATATAAGCTACTGGTATTGTCATATCAACATAACCCTTCTGGAACACAAGCCTGAGCACCTGTTTCCTCTGCATGATCCACTACACATTTCCTGGACATCTTTGGTCATGCAACTCCTAACTCTTTCTGTGGTGTAGTCATAGCTTCTCACACCCTGTACCCCAACACCAATCCTTCTTCTGATACTTTCCCTCTGTGTTCTGAGTCAGATCGAACATCTGTACCTTTTGACACATTTTCTCTTTTGTTTTATGTAGGCTTGTATTTTATCTCTGCTGAAAAAGCTTCTGCTTGTTTTCATGCTTAAAAAATAAACTACTTATGTGTTAAACTGACAAAAGATTTAGAAGAGTTATATACACTTAAAATCACTTTAGATTGTGCTATAATTTGCACTTCACCTGTCAGTCATAATTTGGAGAATTTAAGAGACACAAGATAAAGTGTTCTATTTACCTATCTTTTTCTTTCCATTATTCCTTCTTTCCTGATGTTTTAATTTTCCTTCTTCGATTAATCACAAGCTTTTATTCTCACTCTTAATGTTCTCACATGTTGAGGCATTGCTGACATTGGAAGAATTGTTCTCTACCAGCTTTATTTTTTCTTCTGGTGTTTTTGAGATAAGGTCTTGCTCTATAGCTCAGGCTGGCCTTGAAATCATGCCAATATTCTTGCCTCATCCTCCCTAGTGCTGGAATTATAGGCGTGTGCCACCACACCTGTTTTAGTTCTTAAAGTCAGTGAACAACTCACTTTTGTAAGTAAGCCAACCAATCCTGGGAATTAATACTTCTGATAACAGATTTGTCAAGCTCTCACACTCTGGACGATTTGCCCTAATTGTCTCAAGCCAGGTACTAGATAACTATAGATATTCTCACTCTCCAAAGCCCATGAAACTTATGCAAACTAATTCTAAATGTTCTTACACATTCTCTCATTCCTCCCTTCAGGTGCCACATAAAGGCCTTTGTCCACATTTCCACTCCACTTCCCATCTCAATGTACCCAGCACCTGGTTCTAGCATTTTTATGCCTGTTTCTTTACCAAGTATTATGAAAACAAACCCTGGATATGCTTAAAGCATTTCTTTAACTTTTTTAAATAGGGAGAGGAAGAGGGGTTTAAGGGAGGAAAGGAGAATGGGGAAAAAGCATTAAGATATATCATGTACAGGTACAAATTCCCTATGATGTGAGCATTATGTATAACTAAAATCAATAAACCTAATACATTAAAAATTTCTTTCCTCTTTTTGATGAGGCTGTTTAATGGTTTATCAATTTTATTTTTTCTTTCAAAGAAAGAAACTTTTTTTCAATTCACTGATTCTTTGTATTGTTTTCTTAGTCCCAATTGCATTAATTTCTGCAATCTTTATAATTTCCTTCTTCATATGAGCTTTGAGTTTGATTTGTTTTCTTTTACTAGATGTTAGAGGTTCAACATTAGGTTATTTGAGCTTGTCCTGTTTTCCTGATGTGATTGTTGCTATAAATTTCCCTAGTAGGACCATTTATTTGAGTCCTTTAAGTTTTGGCATGTTGTATCGCATTATCATTTAATTGTATATACTGGGGCTAGGAATACAGTTTAGTAGCACCTACTAAGCACCTACCTGACAAGCACAAAGTCCTGGGTTCAATTCCTGATAAAAAAATGTATATACTGTTTAATTTGTTCTTAAATTTCTTCTGTGATCTATTGGTTATTCAGAAGGGTGTTATTTAATTTCCATGTGTTTATGTAGTTTTTGTGATTTCTTTTGTCATTGATTTCCAGTTTCATTGTGCTATGGTCAGGTAGGAAGCATGGGATGATTCCAATTCCTCTCATTTACTTGAGCATATTCTGTGGGCTATATGTGGTCTATTTTGGAAAACATCCCATGTGCAGCTGAAAAGAATGTATATTCTGGTGTTTTGAGATGGAACACTCTGAATACATCTACCAAGTTCATTTGTTCACAGATTTGATTTAATTCTGTACAAATGCTGACAAAGTGAGCAGAAGCTTGGGTTAATTCTGATATTTCTTTGTTGATTTCTTGTCTAGCTGAGCTATCGACTTGTGAGAGTGAGGTATTAAGTTCCTCCATTACAATTGCGTTAGTCCTTATTCAGTTTTTCATGTCTGTTAATATTGTTTTATGTAATTGGGTGTATTGGTGTTTGGCACATATATTGGCGTTTGGCACATTGTTATCTCTTCTTGGACTTTTCCCTTAACAAGTATGTAGTGACATTCTTTGTCTCTTTTGATCAGTTTTGGCTTAAAGTTTACATTGTCTGCAAATACAATGCTACCCCTGGTTTTTTTTTTTTTTTTTTTTTCCGGTTTCCTACAGCATGCAGAACTGTTTTTCATCCTTTGACTTTTAGTCTATGAACTTTTTGGGTTAAATGTGTTGGATCTTGTTTCTTGATCCATTCTGCAAGTCTGATTCTTTTGATTGGTGAGTTGAGACCATTTACATTGATGGCTATAACTGTTATGTTCTGGCTTATCTTTTTCATGTTATTTTCCTGTTGTTGGTTCCCTGTCTTTCTCCTTCAAAGATTTAATCCAAAAATGGGCAACTGAGATGAATAGACTCAGATGAATAAATGCAAATGGAAAGTAAACATAAAAAAATGTTCAGCATCGTTGATCACTTGAGAAATGCAAATAAAGACAACACTCTATCTATTCCTTGTGAGATTCCATCTCACCCTAGGAAGAATGGCTATTATCAAGAAATCAACTAAATAGGAGCCTTCTGGGTGCACTGGAACAGCTAGGTGAATTGAAGCCCCTGCATCCACCTCCCCATTCCGGCTGTGCTTGGAGAACTGTGGAGTTCTAAGCAAGCAGGCAGGCACCCACTGTCCCTGGAGCCTAGCTTGTTTGGGACCCTTGTACCTTCTGGATGCACTGGAACAGCTAGGTGGGTCTGGGGCGCCTGCATCCACCTCCCCGTGTACTTGGAGGACTATGGAGTTCTAAGCAAGCAGGCGAGTGCCACCGGTTCCACAGGCCCGTTATCCTGGAGTAAGTGCCCCATGCACTTTCCCCCAAGCCCAGCTTGTTTGAGACCTTCAAGCCTTCCGGGTGCACTGGAACAGCTAGGTGGGTCTGGGGCACCTGCATCTGCCTCCCCATTCCAGCTGTGATTAGAGAACTGTGGAGTTCTAAGCAAGCAGGCAGGTGTCCACTTTCCCTGAGGCCAGTTTGTTTTGGACTGCAGAGTTCTAAGCAAGCAGAGTACCACCGATTCCAGAGGCCTGGTGAGCTGGGGGAACTGGGTGCCAGAGTCCCAGGAGCAACAGACCCTGAGGAAGCTTTCGAATAACACTTACAACACTTGAAGCACAGAAATATAGGAAAATGACAAAATGAAAGACCAAATTACAATCTCAAACCTCCAGCCCCATCCCAAGAAACTTTAGAAGCGATGTATATAGAAGAAAATATATGCCATAGACCTCAAATATCAGACATGATGCCAAAAAAAATAAACAAGCAAATCTGGGAAGCTTTAAAGGAATTCAAACTAGAAATAATCTCCCAGGTAAAAGAAGAAATGATGAAAGAAATGAAAGAGATGCTGAACATATCTAAAGAAAACACTGTTAAAAAATTGGAAGAACTAAACAAAAAGATAGAATCCCTAGATGAGCAATATAAGACACAAACAGAATACATAAGCAGATGCACAGAGATATACAAGAAATCAAAAATTCCACTGAAAGCTGTAAAAGCCACCTCAATGAAAGTGAAGATAGAATTTCAGACCTTGAAGACAAGATTGCACCTACTGAACAGGAAAAGAAAGATCTTTTAAAAATAACAAAGAATCAGGAAATAACAATTCAACAACTGCAAGATGATGGAAAGAAAAACAACATAAGATTGATAGGGGTTAATGAAAAAGAAGGAGATGACATAAAGGAAATCAAGAGGATATTTAGAGAAGTAATAGCTGAAAAGTTCCCAAGCATGAGATCGGAAACTGACATCAGGTTCAGTGAAGCATATAGAACTCCAAATAGTCATAACCAAAATAAAACTACATCCAGACATATAATAATCACCATCCCAGAAATCCAGCACAAGAATAGATTATTAAAAGCTGTCAGAGAGAAAAGACAGATCACTTATAAAGGAAAACCTATCAGAATCACAGCAGACTTCTCAGCACAAACAACAAAGTCAAAAAGAGCATGGAGTAAAGTATTCCAGATCCTAAAGAAAAATGATTTCCAACCTAGACTAATGTACCCTGCAAAACTATCCTTTAAAATCTATGGTGAAATAACACACTTCTATGACAAAGAACAGCTGAAGAACTTCATAATCAAGCAAACCCTGCAAAAAATACTGAAAGACAGCTTAGATACACTTAGGAAAAAACCACTAAGCAAAGCAGACAATTAAATAGAACAGAAAGATAAAGATTCAACAGCAGAAAGATAACATATCAACAATCAACCAACATATAACAGTTATAACCATTAATGTAAATGGTCTCAATGCACCAATTAAAAGAAACAGACTGGTAGAATGGATCAAGAAACAAAATCCAACCATATGCTTTCTACAAGAAACGCATCTAACCCAGAAGGATACTCACAGACTGAAAGTCAAAGGATGGAAAACAATACTTCGTACAACAGGAACCCCCCCCCAAAAAAAAACAGCAGTAGCCATTCTGTTTTCACACAATGTGAACTTTAAACCAATAATGATCAGAAGAGAAAAAGAAGGTCACTACATACTTGTTAGGGGAAAACTCCAAGAGGAAGAGATAACTATCTTAAAAATATATGCACCAAATTCCAGAGCACCCAGTTATATAAAACAAGTATTCACAGAAATGAAAAATGAAATTATCAGTAACAGAATTGTAACAAGAGACCTTAAAACACCATTGACACCAAGGGGCAGATCAACCAGACAGAAAATCAGCAAGGCAATAACAGAACTGAATCACACATGTGAACAAATGAACTTGATAGACATATACAGAGTGTTCCACCCAACAACATCAGAATACACATTCTTCTCAGTAGTACATGGGTCATTCTCTAAAATAGACTATATATTAGCTCACAGAACATATTTAAATAAATGCAAAAGAGTTGAAATTATCCCTTGCATGTTATCAGATCATAATGCTTTGAAATTAGAAATTAATGATAAAAGATACTGCAAAAATCCCACAAACACATGGAAACTGAGTAACACAATCTTGAGTAATCAGTGGGTCACAGGGGAAATTAAAGAAGAAATTAAACAATACCTCCAAGCAAATGAAAATACAAATACAACTTTCTGGAATCTGTGGGATGCAATGAAAGCCATCCTCAGAGGAAAATTGATTGCATTGAGCTTCCACATTAGGAAAACAGAATGAATACAAATAAATGACCTGATGCTATACCTCAAACATCTAGAAAAAGAAGAGCAAGTCAAGCCCAAAGCCAAAGAAGAGAGGAAATTATAAAAATCAGAGCAGAAATCAATGAAATAGAGACTAAGAAAACAATCCAAAGAATCAATGAATCAAAGAGTTGGTTCTTTGAAAGAATAAATAAAATTGATAAGCCCCTAGCCAATCTTATTAAAAAAGGGAAGAAAAAGCTCAAATTCATGCAATAAGAAATGAAAAATGTGAAATCACTACAGAATCTATAGAAATACAGAAGATTATCAACACCTATTTTGAAAACCTCTACTCTAAAAGGTTTGATAACACAGAAGAAGTAGACAGATTCCTAGAAACATATGAAGTACCAAGCTAGGTCAAGAAGATGTAAAACTGCTGAATAACCCAATTTCTATTAATGAAATTGAAAATGCAATCAATTCCTTACCTACAAAGAAGAGCCCAGGCCTAGACGGATTCACTGCAGAATTCTATAAGAAATACAAAGAAGACCTAATGCCAAAACTCCTCAGACTCTTCAATGAAATCGAAAGGGAAGTAATCCTTCTTAAGTCCTTCCTGGAAGCAAATATTACTCTAGTACCAAAACCTGGGAAAGAGACAACTAAAAAAGAGAACTATAGACCAATCTCCCTAATGAATACAGATGCAAAAATCCTCAATAAAATATTGGCAAATAGGATGCAGCAAATCATCAAGAAGATTATACACCATGACCAAGTGGGATTCATCCCAGGCATGCAGGGATGGTTCAACATACGTAAATCAATAAATGTAATCCACCATATCTATAAAGCCAAAAGTAAGAATCACATGATCATTTCTGTAGATGCAGAAAAATCTTTTGATAAGGTCCAACATTCATTCATGATAAGAACTTTACATAAAATTGGAAGAGACGGTCTTTACCTCAATATAATAAAGGCTATCTATGACAAACCAACAGCCAGTATCATACTAAATGGCCAAAAATTGAAGGCCTTTATGTTTAAATCAGGCACAAGAAAAGGATGTCTTTTTTTTTTTTTTTTGTCTTTTTCCTTTTTATCGGTACCAGGGAGCGAACTCACGGCTGCCTGCTTGCAAGGCAGGCGCTTATGCCGCTGAGCTAAACCCCCAGCCCCCGACAAGGATGTCTTTTATCACCACTCCTATTTAATATAGTACTGGAAATACTAGCCAGAGCAATTAGACAAGAGAGAAATAAAAGGGTTAAAGATAGGAAAAGAAGAAGTTAAATTATCATTGTTTGCAGTTGACATGATACTCTACATAAACTCCATTGACAGATACCTTTAAACTCCATTGACAGATACCTACATATAATAAATAAATTCAGTAATGTAGCTGGATACAAAATCAATACTCAAAAATCAATAGCATTCCTATACACTAACAACAAACTCACAGAGAGAGAAATAAGAGAAGCCACACCCTTCACACTAGCAACCAAAAAAATGAAATATTTAGGAATTACTCTTATGAAAGAAGTAAAAGACCTATACAGGGAAAATTATAATATATTGAAAAAAGAAATCGAAGATGATCTCATAAAATGGAAAGACAATCCCTTCCTCGTGGATAGGAAGAATAAATATTGTGAAAATGGCCATTCTTCCAAAACTCTCATACAGATTCAATGCAATCCCAATAAAAATACCATCAACATACTTCATAGATCTAGAGAAATCAACCCTAATATTCATCTGGAGTGAAAAGAGACCTAGAATAGCAAAGACAGTTCTAAGCAACAAAGGCAAGGCAGGAGGCATCACAATTCCTGACTTGAAGTTATACTACAAAGCAACCATATTAAATCAACATGGTACTGGAATCAAAACAGAGCCAAAGATCAATGGAATAGATTAGAAGATACAGCCACAACTACAAACACACTCAACCACCTTATCTTTGATAAAGGAGCCAAACAGGCTCAATGGAAAAAGACATTCTCTTTAATAAATGGTATTGGAAAAACTGGCTCTCCATTTGTCGAAAACTAAAGCTAGACCCATGCCTATCACCATGCACTAAATTAAAATCTAAATGGATCAAAGATCTAAATATTAAAACAGAAACACTAAATCTATTGGAAGGCAAATTGGGTAGAAACCTTGAAGACATAGGAGTAGGTAGAGAATTCATGAACAGGACTCAAACCACATGGGAAATACTTCCCAGAATCAATAACTGAGACCACCTCTTATTCAAACGTCTCTGCATATCAAAAGAAATCTCCAGCATAGTGAAAACAAAAGCCAAAGCTGGAAAAAAATCTTACTGAACTGTCCCTCAGACAAAGGACTTCTGTCTAAACATATAAACAATTAAGAAAAATCAGACCCCCTAAATTCAAAGATTCAATCCAAAAATAGGCGTTTGAGATGAATATACACTTCTCAGATAAGAAATACAAATGACAAATAAATACGTGAAAAAATGTTCATCATCATTACTCATTAGAGAAATGCAAATTAAAACCACACTGAGATTCCTTCTCACTCCTGAAAGAATGGCCAGGATCAAGAAAACCATCAACAACAAATGCTGGAGAGACTGTAGAAAAGGAACTCTCCTGCACTGTTGGTGGGAGGGTAGACTGGTGCAACCATTGTTGAGGTCAGTGTGGAGATTTCTCAAAAAGCTGGGATTGGGAGTCCCATTTGTTCCCGCTACTCCACTACTAGGCATATTCCCAGAAGAACTGAAAGCATCATACCACAGTGATATATGTGCACCTATGTTTATAGCAGCACAATTTGTAATCGCCAGATCTTTGAAACAACCCAAGTGTCCATCAACTGAGGAATGGATAAAAAAGTTGTGGTATTTTTATACAATGGAGTACTAGTCAGCTATAAAGAAGGATCACATTGAGATATTTATGAATAAATGGACACAGCTTGAGACCATACTCATAAGTGAAATAAATGAAACTCACATGTATGAATATGGAATAGTTTCTCTATTTTAAGAAATGATTCAAGTACATAAAATTATGTGGTAATTATTATTCCCCATTATGTAGCTTTGAAGCCTTATAAGGTTTTCACTCATTAATTGGAATGGCTTTATTCTGGGCTGCTTGATATTATTGCCTGTGATGAAATGAATAGCTATTTTGAAGAAAAAAAGACATCATAATAGTTCGTGCTGATTTAATACCATCTTGTTTTGAAGTCTAACCAAACTCTTGCTCTTCTGTCTCCATTGGTTTTATCATGTTGTATCTTACTCGATTTTTATTATATGTGATAGTATAAACAAAAATTTTCATAGGCAAAGAGATTATATAAAAACCATTGTTTGTTTTCGTTAGCTGGTTCTAAACACCTTGTAATACTTTCATCCTCTTGAATGGTTTCACACTGTCTTGATATGTTTGATGCTATAGTATATGAAGTTATATTCAAATATTTCAAGGAAACAGACACTATGGTAACTACTATTAAGTCCCTTTATCTTGTGATGAAGGACTAGGTTGTTGAACTTGTCATGCTTTGACCTGTATTGTTATGTTGTTATGTCCTCTTTTATCTCAATCTCCCCCTTATTCATAAAAAAATTATTTATTTATTTATTTACTATTTTTTTAATTGAGGGAAAAATAAAAAAAATTAGTAGGATATATTATAGTAACTTTTTTGCCTATTAAATTGATTTGAAGCCCTCTATTACTCCCACTATCTTGTTTTGACTGATTTTACTCTGTTCCATTCTGTTTGATAGTATCAAGTTTGAGGGTATAGGCAACTACTTTGAAGGCAATAAGATTCACTATGATGCCCATTCTGGTTTGGCTATTATCTTCTTTTGAAGTCCTGTAATGTTTCCAATGTTTAGGTTTTATTGGTTTTGTTCTGTACTGTTTTGTTAAATTTTATTATACCTAATGATATGGGCAATTCTTTTTAAGGAAGCAAGAAGCATTATGGTAACCATTGTTGATAACCTTGTACTCTGTTTTTACATCATGTGCTGTGTCTATCCTTTGTTTTGACTGACTGCTTTGTTTTGTCATATTTGATTTTATTCTATTCCAAAAACAGTAATAAGAACTGTGAGAGTAATAAACCCAAAATGTGTAAATTTTGTTGTAAAAAAGAGAGGAAAAAAAGTGCTCTAAAGGATACAACTGCAAGTGGGTTTAGGCGTGTTAAGATAGATGACCATATTACTGAGTTGTTGTTGGATCATTGAACACATCTGTTTGAATGTCCACTTTTTATGCTTTACTCCTGTAACTTGAACAACTATTTCTAAGATGACAATATGTAATATATTAACTAGTGATATCTTCCCTTTTTTTTTGTAATTCTGAGTTACTTGTACCCTTATACTGTTTTTGTTTTTTTCCTTTAAATAAAAAACGAAAAAAAAAAAATCAACCAAATAACAAATGCTGTAGGGGATGTGGGAAAAAGGAACTCTTTTCCACTATTGGTGGGAGTGCAGACTGGTACAAACCCTACAGAAATCAGTGTGAACATTCCTCCAAAAATGATGACAAGAGAATCCAGCGACCCAAATATTCCTCCTCTGGATATCTCTTGAAAGAAGTAAAAACATCTTATAACAGCAATATATGTGCACATATATTTATAGCAGCACAATTTATAGTAGTTACATCTTGAAAAGAACCCAAATGCTCATCAACCAAGGAATAGATACAAAAGACATCTCTTTATGCAGTGGAATATTACTCGTCCATAAGGAAGGATGAGCTTAAGACTTTTATAGGTAGAGAGGAGGAGCTGGGCAGATCTGGGGTGCCTCCATCGGCCTCTCTGTGTGTCTGGAGGACTGTGGATATCTCCGCCCGGACTGTTGGAGTCCCTCCAGGCTTCCAGGTGCAGTGAAGGGGAGAGGTGGGTTTGAGGCCTCTACATCCGCTTCCCCATCCCAGTTGCACTTGGAGAACTGCTGAGCTTCCGACGGGTGGGCGGGCCCACACTATCACTGGAGCCCAGCCTGTTTTGCTGCCACGCCTAGCCATCAGTGTACAGAGGAGGAGCTGGGCGGATCTGGGGTGCCTGCCTTGGCCTCTCCATGTGTCTGGAGGACTGTGGATATCTCTGCAAGCAAGGAGGGATCACAGGTTCCTGAGGCACCACGGCCTGTGGTGAGTACCCTAACCCGGCTGCGATTGAAGAGCTGTGGAGCTTCCAAGGGGCAGGTGGGCGCACAGTGTCCCTGAGGCCCAGCTTGTCTGGAACTGCAGAGTACTGAGCAGGCAGAGGAGGGCCACTGGTTCTGCAGGCCCAATGGCTGGGATAGCATGGTGCCAGAGTCTCAGTAGCTGCAAACATAGAAGGAGATTTTCAACAGATCGTGAGGAAGCTTTCAAATAACACTTGAAACACAGAAATATAGGAAAATGACAAAACGAAAGACCAAATTACAACCTCAAACCTCCAGCCCTTCTCAAGAAACCCTAGGAGCAATGTATATAGAAGAAAATATACCCCATCCACCTCATATATCGGACACAATAGCTACTGAAATTGACAAGCAACTCCAGGAAGCTTTAAAGAAATTCAAACTCGAAATAATCTCCCAGGTAAAAGAAGAAATGATAAAAGAAATGAAAGAGATTCTAAATATATCTAAAGAAAACACAGATAAAAATTGGAGGAACTAAACAAAAAGATAGAATCCCTAGACGAGCAATATAAGAAACAAACAGAATACATAATGCAGATGCACAGAGATATACAGGAAATAAAAAACTCCACTGAAAGTTGTAAAAACCGCCTTAATGAAAGTGAAGTTAGAATTTCAGACCTTGAAGACAGGATTGCAGCTAGTGAACTGGAAAGGAAAGATCTTTTGAAAATAACAAGGAATCAGGAAACAACAATTCAACAACTGCTAGACGATGCAAAGAAGAATAACATAAGAATGATAGGGATTAATGAAAGAGAGGGAGACAACATGAAGGATGTCAGGAGGATATTCAGAGAAGTAATAGCTGAAAATTTCCCAAGCATGAGATCAGAAACTGACGTCAGGATCAGTGAAGCATATAGAACTCCAAATAGTCATAACCAAAATAAAACTACACCCAGACATATAATAATCACCATCCCAGAAATCCAACACAAGAATAGATTATTAAAAGCTGTCAGAGAGAAAAGACAGATCACTTATAAAGGAAAACCTATCAGAATCACAGCAGACTTCTCAGCACAAATGATAAAGTCAAGAAGAGCATGGAGTGAAGTATTCCAGATCGTAAAGCAAAATGATTTCCAACCTAGACTGATATATCCTGCAAAACTATCATTCAAAATAGATGGTGAAATATGATACTTCCATGAAAAAGAACAGCTGAAGAACTTCATGAACACCAAACGAATCCTGCAAAAAATATTGAAAGACAGTTGAGATACACAAAGGAAAAAACCACTAAGCAAAGCAAATAATTAAACAGAACAGAAAGATAAAGATGCAACAGCAGAGAGATAACATTCATACAATTAACCAGCATTTAACAGTAATAACCATTAATGTAAATGGTCTCAATGCTCCAATCATAAGAAACAGACTAGCAGAATGGATCAAGAAACAAAATCCAACCATATGCTGTTTACAGGAAACCCATCTAACCCAGAAGGATACTCACAGACTGAAAGTCAAAGGATGGAAAACAATTCTTCATGCAGCAGGAATCCAAAAAAAGGCAGGAGTAGCCATTCTGTTTGCAGACAACATGAACTTTAAACCAACAATGACCATAAAGGACAAAGAAGGTCACTACATACTCGTAAGGGGAAAACTCCAAGAGGAAGAGATAACTATCTTAAATATATATGCACCAAACTCCAGAGCACCCAGTTATATAAAACAATTATTAACAAAAATGAAAACTCAAATTATCAGTAACACAACTGTAACAGGAGACCTTAATATGCCATTGACACCAAGGGACAGATCAACCAGACAGAAAATGAGCAAAGAAATAACAGAACTGAATCACACCTGTGAACAAATGGGTTTGATAGACATATACAGAATGTTCCACCCAACAACATCAGAATACACATTCTTCTCAGCAGTACATGGATCATTTTCTAAAATAGACCATATATTAGCTCACGGAACATTATTTAAACAAATGCAAAAGAGTTGAAATCATCCCTTGCATGTTATCGGATCATAGCGCTCTGAAATTAGAAATTAATGATAAAAGGTACTGCAAAAATCCCGCAAACACATGGAAACTGAATAACACACTCTTGAGTAATAAGTGCGTCACAGAAGAAATTAAAGAAGAAATTAAACAATACCTAAAAGAAAATGAAAATGCAGATACAACTTACCGGAATCTGTGGGATGCAACGAAAGCCGTCCTGAGAGGAAAATTTATTGCACTGAGTTCCCACATCAGGAAAACAGAACAATACAAACAAATAGCTTGATGCTACACCTCAAACAGCTAGATAAAGAAGAGCAAGTCAAGCCCAAAGCCAAAAGAAGAGAGGAAATTATAAAAATCAGAGCAGAAATCAATGCAATAGAGACTAAGAAAACAATCCAAAGAATCAACAAATCAAAGAGTTGGTTCTTTGAAAGAATAAATAAAATCGATAAGCCCCTAGCCAACCTTATTAAAAAAAGGGAAGAAAAAGCTCAAATTTATGCAATAAGAAATGAAAAAGGAGAAATCACTACAGACCCAATAGAAATACAGAAGATCATCAATTCCTATTTCGAAAACCTCTACTCTCAAAAGTTTGATAACACAGAAGAAATAGACAGATTCTTAGAAGCATATGAAGTACCAAAGCTAGATCAAGAGGATGTAAAACTGTTGAATAACCTAATCTCTGCTAATGAAATTGAAAATGTAATTAAGTCCTTACCCACCAAGAAGAGCCCAGGCCCAGATGGATTCACTGCAGAATTCTACAAGAAATACAATGAAGACCTAATGCCAACACTCCTCAAACTATTCAATGAAATTGAAAGGGAAGCAATCCTTCCTAAGTCATTCCTGGAAGCAAATATCACTCTAGTACCAAAACCTGAGAAAGACCCAACTATAAAAGAGAACTATAGACCGATCTCCCTAATGAACACAGATGCAAAAATCCTCAATAAAATATTGGCAAATAGGATGCAGCAAATCATCAAGAAGATTACACACCATGACCAAGTGGGATTCATCCCAGGAATGCAAGGATGGTTCAACATACGCAAATCAATAAATGTAATCCACCATATCAATAAAGCCAAAATTAAGAATCACATGATCATCTCTATAGATGCAGAAAAAGCCTTCGATAAGGTCCAACATTCATTCATGATAAGAACTTTACAGAAAATTGGAATAAATGGTCTTTACCTCAATATAATAAAGGCCGTTTATGACAAACCAACAGCCAGCATCATACTAAATGGCCAAAAATTGAAAGCCTTTACTTTAAAATCGGGCACAAGACAAGGATGTCCTTTATCACCACTCCTATTTAATATAGTACTGGAAGTACTAGCCAGAGCAATTAGGCAAGAAAGAGAAATAAAAGTGGTAAAGATAGGAAAAGAAGAAGTTAAATTATCCTTGTTTGCAGATGACATGATACTCTACATAGAAAACCCCCTAAACTCCATTGAAAGACTCTTAGATACAATAAATAAATTCAGTAATGTGGCTGGATACAAAATCAATACTCAGAAATCAATAGCATTCCTATACACGAACAAGAAAATCACAGAGAGGGAAATAAGAGAAACCACACTCTTCACATTAGCAAGCAAAAAAATGAAATATTTAGGAATTACTCTTACGAAAGAAGTGAAAGACATACAGTGAAAATTATAATACACTGAAAAAGGAAATTGAAGATGATCTCAGAAAATGGAAAGACATCCCTTGCTCATGGATAGGAAGAACAAACATTGTGAAAATGGCCATTCTCCCAAAACTGTTATACAGATTCAATGCAATCCCAATAGAAATACCATCAACATACCTTATAGATCTAGAGAAATCACTCCTAAATTTCATCTGGAACCAGAAGAGACCTAGAATCGCAAAGGCAATTCTTAGCAGCAAAGACAAAGCAGGAGGCACCACCATCCCTGACTTGAAGTTATACCTCAAAGCAACAGTAGTAAAATCAACATGGTATTGGAATCAAAACAGAACTGAAGATCAATGGAATAGATTAGAAGATACAACCACAACTACAAACACACTCAACCACCTTATCTTTGATAAAGGAGCCAAGCAGGTTCACTGGAAGAATGACAGTCTCTTTAATAAATGGTGCTGGAAAAACTGGCTCTCCATTTGCTGAAAACTAAAGCTAGAAACATGTCTATCACCATGTACTCAATTAAAATCTAAATGGGTCAATGATCTAAATATTAAAACAGAAACACTAAATCTATTGGAAGACAAATTGGGTAGAAACCTTGGAGACATAGGAGTAGGTAAAGAATTCATGAACAGGACTCAAACCGCACAGGAAATACTTCCCAGAATCAATAACTGGGACCACTTCTTATTAAAAAGTTTCTGCATGTCAAAAGAAATCTCCAGCATAGTGAAAAGAAAACCCACAAACTGGGAAAAGATTTTCGTGAACTCTCTCTCAGACAAGGGACTCTTGTCTAAAACGTATGAAGATTTAAAAAAAACTCAGACCTCCAAAATTCAAAGATCCAATCCAAAAATGGGCATCTGAGATGAATACACAATTCTCAGATGAAGAAATGCAAATGGCAAATAAATACATGAAAAAATGCTCATCATCATTGGTCATTAGAGAAATGCAAATTAAAACACACTGAGATACCATCTCACTCCTGAAAGTATGGCCAGGATCAAGAAAACCAACAACAAATGCTGGAGAGGCTGTGGGGAAAAAGGAACTCTCCTGCACTGCTGGTGGGAGTGTAGACTGGTACAGCCTTTGTGGAGATCTGTCTGGAGATTTCTCAAAAAGTTGGGATTGGAAATCCCATTTATTCCAGCTATTCCACTTCTAGGCATATTCCCAGAAGAACTGAAAGCATCATACCACAGTGATATATGTGCACCTATGTTTATAGCAGCACAATTTGTAATCGCCAGATCTTGGAAACAACCCAAGTGTCCATCAACTGAGGAATGGATAAAAAAGTTGTGGTATTTCTATACAATGGAGTATTATTCAGCTATAAAGAAGGATCACATTGAGATATTTATCAATAAATGGGCACAGCTTGAGACCATACTCATAAGTGAAATAAATCAATCTCGCATGTGTGAATACTGAATAGTTTCTCTAATGTAAGTAATGATTCAAATATATAAAAATATGTGGTAATCATGATTCCCCATTATTTGGCCTTGAAGCCTTATAAAGTTTTCACTCATTAATTAGAAAGCCTTTATTCTGGGCTTCTTGATATGGAAATATTTGAAGCTATAGTATATGAAGTTTTATCCAAATATTTCAAGGAAAAAAACAGACACTATGGTAACTACTATTAAGTTGGGTTATATGGTGGTGAAGTACTAGGTTGCTGAGACAGTCATGGTTTGACCTCTATTGTTATATTGTTATGTCCTGTTTTATCTCAATATCCCCCTTATTCTTTAAAAAAATTAGTTATTTCTTATGTTTGTTTTAATTAAGGGGAAAATTTAAAAAATTAGGATATATAATAGTAACTCTTTTTGATTTCCTATTAACTTGTTTTGAAGTCCTGTAATACTCCCATGATCTTGTTGTGACTAATTAGACTCTGTTCCACTCTGTATGATAGTATCAAGTTTGAGGGTATAGGCAACTACTTTGAAGGCAGTAAGATTCACTAAGATGCCCATTCTGGTTTGACTATTGACTCCTTTGGAAGTCCTGTAATGTTTACAATGCCTACATTTTATTGGTCTTGTTCTCTACTGTTTTGTCCAACTTTATAATATCTAATGAGATAGACAATTCTTTTTAAGGAAACAAGGGACAACGTTGATAACCATTGTTGATAACCTTGTACTCTGTTCTTCACCATGTGCTATGTCTATGCTTGGTTTTGACTTACAGCTTTGTTTTGCCATATTTGACTGTATTCTCTCCCCCCCCAAAAAAGTAATAAGAACTAAGGAGTAATAAAACCCAAAATGTGTAAATTTTGTTGTAAAAAAGAGAGGGGAAAAAAAAGACCTCTAACAGATATAACAGCAAGTGTGTTTAGGGGTGTTAAATAGCTGACTATATCAATGTTTTTGGATCATTGAACACAGCTGTTTGCAGTCTCCCTGTTTGAATGTCCACTTTGTATTCTTTGATACTGTGATTTGAGCAACTATTTTCAAGATGATAATATGTAATCTGTTAACAGGTGATTTCTTACTGTTATGTTTTTTTTTTTTTGTAGTTCTGTATTACGTGTACCCTTACACTGCTTTGTTTTGTTTTGTGTTTTTCTCTTTTTCCTCTTAAATAAAAAAAAAAATGGAAAAAAAAGACTTGTGTAGGTAAATGGATGCAGTTTGAGACCATATTCATAATGAAATAAATCAGGCTCAACTGTGTAAACATTATATTGTTTCCCTAGTGTAAGAAGCTGAAAGAGTAAATAAGATCCAAAATATATAATAGATATTGTGAATTGGGAAGAAACTGTTCAAAAGAAAATAACTAATGGGGTAAAGGGAAAGCAAGGAAGAGAAAAGGAAAAAAATATACATATATACACAAGATAGTTAAGATAGCTATACAACTAGTTTCTCTTAGTTCAGTGAAAAGAAAGATTTGTGCTAATATTGTGTGGACAATGTTTCATGCTTGTATCTTGTAAACTGAGTAACTACTATAAATATAACAGTACGCATTGTATTAATTATTCTTACTTTCTTATTAGCCTGATTTGAAACTATTTTATTTTTATTTCTATTTTCTCTTTCTTCTTGTTAAAATAAAAACAAAACACACATGCATGCAACATAAAAAAATAAAAAAGATTTCTTTAATCATTCCTTCTGTTTAGAGAACTTCCTTAACCATTCTCGTAGGACAGGTCTGCTGTTGATAAATTCTGTTTTTCTTCAACCGTGTCTTCACTTTTCTTTCATTCCTGAAAGTGTTTTTACTGCTAATATGATTCTGGCTTCTCAGCAATTTTCTTACAGCATTTAAAAAATGTTGTACTAGTTCTTTCTGAAAAATAGAAGTGAACACTTCTGATACTTGCTGTAGAGTACTGTAACAGTTTTCTATGCATCAGTGTTTTCCACAAAACTTGAATCTCTGGAAGATTTTGTTCAAATACACCTTCCAAATGCCAACCTCACTGTTTGGCCAACATTAAGTATGGCACAAAGATGTGTTGAACAACACCATCTTGAAGACATAAACTTGAGTCATCTGTAGGAGATAGATACACCTTGATAACACAGTACTCAGTGAAATAAATCAGACATACAGCTTTCACATTGCACATTTGAGAAACCCAAAATATAATAAAGGACAAAAAAGATAGATAATAGGAAGTAGAGAGACAGATTTTTCTCAAATGGGAAAGGAATCAAGAGATACGAGGAAAGGGGAAGAAGGGAAGAGGATAAAAACTTAGGATGTGTTAATGTCCTTGGGACAACTTTCCACAAGGAATGTGAACATTATGTACTTTAATGGACTAATAAAAGGGGAAAATATTTTGACACAGCAATCTTTAGTACTTTTCTGTCCAAAGAGTTTCAAGTTATTACTCTTTAGAAATGAGCAGTTTTGATTGGTAATTACATTCTAGTAAGAAATGGATTTCTATGAGATTAAAACAGAATTTACACTTCACAAAAAAGACAGAAAGAATGAAGCTTTGGTTTTGTTTTTATTTAGGTCAAGCATCTGCCCTACTAAAATTACTTTAAAAATGCCAGATTTTAAATTTATATGATTTTCCCCCCAATTTCCATACATAGAAACACTGAAGGTTCAGGATCTCAGATTATGTGGCTGAATTGATTATAATTTGAAGTAGGTAAGAAAGCTACATACTATAATATTTCTCAGTATTTTGTACTGTTATTATATTTGTCATAAAATACTATATGAATTGGAATAAAAGAAAAACATACAAACTATGTCTAAGGGCATAAATATTACTTTAAGTTAGTATGGTTGAAACATTGGATTTGAGCTTCATTATTCTTTGTGTTTATTAAAAATAACAGAACATGTATGTTTCTTGGAAAACACAGAAGATCAAAAGGGTTTTCCCATTTGTCTTCAGAGGCAGTAAAGGGAAAAATAGGAAAAGAATAATAACATTTTCCAAAAACATTTTCCAAATACTGCCCCCCCCCCATTCAGAAGCACAAAGAGATTCAGGCAGAATTTTAAAAACACACACTCAGAGCAATAGAGCAGAAGCCCTTGAAAGGGAGAGAGGTGCCTTGTGATCTCCAGCTGGATTTGGGGTGTCACTGACGTGTGTAATGTAGGATGTGCCTCTAGTGTCCATTGAGTTTGTGCAATTGGTAGGCTATGTTGAAATGCCAACCGTTCACATGTGTTGGAAGCGAGACCTGGTGTCCTCTTAACTTAGACCTGGTGTCTTGAAAATGGGGGCTGGACGGGTTGAGTACATGGGCCCAGAGCCGTCTCTGCAAGTAAGGGTCTTTAGGACTCTTAATTGTGTATTTTCACATCACATGCATAGTTAATCTAAAGCCCATTGTAATATGCTTTAGTAATTGAGAGATGATGAAAATATTTTTTTGTGATTACAAAATAAACAAAAACCAACTCCACTTAAAAACCAAAAACTCTTCCAGGAGATACAAGGTAAGCAGCATACATTATTAAGGGGTTATAATTCTGGAGAATGCTAGAATGTCAGCAGAAAAGGCTCTGATGATTCCTAGTTTGAGGTCCAGGAAAACCTGATAAAGCAGTTAACTGAGCAACAGAGGAGACAAAAAATTAAAATTACTTGATTAGTGTTTTCCTGTTTCTTGAGATGCCGTTAATAGCTGTCTTTTGAAAATTTTTTCATGTAGTAATAAAAAACACTAGTTTGAACTAAGTAAAGTAGTCAGGTTATTTACTTATTTTTTTCTTGGGTTCTTGACTCTCAGATCTTACTCAGCCTCCAGTGGCGCAGCCAGCAATGGAGCTGTATCACTGGATACGAAGATACATGTTCATGGTGGTTGAGTCTTTGGAGGTTTCTCACTTTATCCTTACTAATACATTTTCTCTCAAATTCTATCATGTTTGATGCTACCTCTAGCATCTGTTTATTTCCAGCAAGTATTTACCTAGTGTATATTTTCCCTATATTCCTTTCAATTTTAATATACCTATTTGTGTCTTAAGTTTGTTTCTTATAAGCCATGTACATTTAGGGTTTTAAAAAAATCTTTTCTAAGAATCTGATTTCAAAGCTGATTTTAATAGATGAATTAATTTATACACAGTTGGGAAGTATAATTGAAGACTGAGAGGAGATTGTGAGGTGGTAAGAACCAGTTCATAAGTTAATAGAAAGCTTATGTTTGAATTCTCTGTACACAGCTTTTGGTGAAAGTTAATGTCACATGACCATCTAAACTGCTTGATTCTTATTCTCCAGTTCACATACACAAGCATTTCCTATACTTATAATGAAGGAAAAGAAAGGATACAAAGGTACAAAGTAAGGAGTCCTTTTGGTCCTATTTATCTTGAGGTCAGAATTCATCTCTTCCCCTCTGAACTTACAGATGGAGAAACTGACTTGTAGCAATTGTGCTGCTGAGCACCTGTCATCTGTGTGTGAGTCCAGGAGGTTGGAAGTGGCTCCCGGTCCTTGAGTGGATTCCCCTCATGTGCCTTGCTCTCTTGTCTGCATAGGGGGAAGCAACTGGAGTGCAGAGGGACCATTGAACCCACCTCTTATACCACTGCCAGCAGGGCTCTCCTTGGTTTAAGTTGCCCTCCTGAGGACGTAGCTTGCTGGTTCCCATCCTGTCTTCTGACTAGATACTTTGAATTGTGTCAAAGAAGAGAGGTCGTGGTAGCTGTCTACCTCATCTTCCTCAGCTTTCTGAAGGAACTTCCTCCATCTCTCCTCTTCTATGTGTACTCATCTCTTTAGCTTCCATGTGAGCCCAAGTAACACTTACCCAATCATGGTTCTCTCCTATAGCTTCTGCCTCACCAAACTATGTTGTGCCATGTAGAGTCTCTCTCCACCTTGTGAAATCAGTTTGCTTTTGTCTGGAGGAAACTCAACCACTTTTGCTTGGTGTGGACATGGAGCTCGGGACGTCTGGAGTGCTTGTGTCCTGCAGGATGTACCACAGTCATGGAGTTTCTTGGAGCTTGAGCGAGTGGTGAGAGAGTGCCGACTGTGGCCTGCATGGGTCCCACTTGTCACATTTCTGCTCACCACCTAGTGCTGACTTCCATGAGCTCTCAGTATTTGGTTGCATGTCTCTAACTAGGACCACATCCTGGTTTCTTTCTCAGGAGCTCAATTGTTCTAACTCAGTCACCGCCTTCCAAGTGATTCTCTGTTGTTCGTTTTCTGCTTTATGACAATCTCACTTGCTAGTTCTATCTCCAGTGAGAAGGGAATTAGAGCAGGGGCTGTTAGGCTAGGCATGGATCACAGGACTCTGGTTGCTATTGCTGTGCATGTCTTCTTTCCTGGGTTGGATCTTTTCCCAATATGGAGTCTTCGCCAGTCCTGGAGTGAAAACACTGCCAGCATCAAGAAGGGATCTGCTTCTTTTGCTAAATGGTCCTGATACTGGAACTCATCTGGTGGACTTCCTCTACAAGTTGCCTTTTACATCAGGGTCTTTGTTGCCCATGTTTCTGAGAACCCCCTTTCCACCATGCACACCTGGGCACCTTATGAGTGCCACTAACTCTCTTGCCAGTCCTGATGAATCTTTGGCATTTAAAAAAATCCATTCATTGATATGCTCCTAGATCAATTGCACAGCACAGTTATTGTGAATATGTTGTGATAAACAGAGATGAATGTATATGTTTAATTAGTAGATATTTAAAAATTCATTGCTCACCTGGCATGGTGACACATGCTTATAATCCCAGTACTTGGGAGGTTGAGGCAGGAGAATTGCGGTGAGTGCAAGGCCAGCCTGGACTATACAGTGAAACCCTGTCTCAAAAAGACAAAAAAACAAAACAATAAAACAAATAAAACAACCTCCAAAACTCACAGTGATGATATTCTGAAATCTTATTAGGCAGAGGAGACTCACCAAGGCTAGATTCCAATCTTGTCTCTATTTGGATGAATGTAGCCAAGGGTTTTAAATTTCTAGTCCCCTTACCCTAATATGTAACAAATAGTACTGATTTCCTTGACACACTATCAAGATTAAATGAAACAAAGGTTGGAAAGCACACCGGTCAGTAGTTTTTCAATAGCTACTATCAATAGAAGGAAAGGAAGTAGAGTGAGGCTCTATCTTTGTACTTTTACAACATGGATCTCAGATGGACATTCACAAATCATTCGAATTTTGTACTCCACTTTCAAAGCACTGCATTCAAAGTTTTGAGGAGACAGTGACTTAGAGCCTACCGCATAGCTGGGAGGGAAGGGCTGGACTGCTGACCCTGCACTGTGAGAAAACCCCTCCCTCATAGCTTTGGAGTTCGCATGCTTGGCCAAATCCAGTCATTGTATGGTTGTTAAGGGCTTCACAGAGCTATTTGTAGTTTGAGAACATTTTTCATTAAAAAGAGATGAATACATTAAGGTACACATGTTTTCACGGGTCCATTTTTCTTTCCTTTAAAAGTCAGGAACAAGATTTGGGACAATTTAGAAAAATATTATTCAACATCTCCACCTATTGGTTATCTTACATCATAATATTATTTAATTAGTGAGAGAACTAAAAATTCTTGATACCATTACTATTATAATGCTTTATTGTCAATAAATTACTACCACTATTGCTAATGACTAATGTGTATTGAGCACTTACTATAGTTTGGAGATCTTTAAGGTCTTTCTGATGTGAAAAACTGCAGAGTAACAGGCTATATTTTGGATGGAGCTAATTTGACCTAATAGACAATAGTTTCATCATTATCACTGACTAAAGAAGAAATCATTCACTCTATGTAAAGTAACAGCCTTTGACACCAGAAATGAGCTTTATGAAAGGCAGTTTTTCCATGGTCTGGGAGTATGGATGATTTCAGGATTAGATTCTCATAAGGAATGCACAATCTGGATCCCTCACGTGGATGGGTCACAGCAGGGCTCCTGCTCCCTTGAGAACCTAATGCTGCTGCTGACCTGACAGGAAGCAGAGCTCAGGTGTTTTGGGAGCAATGGGAGTGTTGTAAATACAGCTGGAGCTTTGCTCTCCTGCCTGCCTCACCCACCTGCTGTTTGGCCTGGTTCCTAACAGCACTAGCAGTGGCCTGGGTGGGGTGGGGGCTCCAAGTCTAGAAGACTGCAACAGCCTCCTGTCTACAGCTATTTACAGCTTCTCTGTCTCCAGTTTTTCACAAAGAGCATTCATCCTGCAATGTAGCATAAATTTTCTCAGGAAGATAAAAACAAAGAAATATGTTTCTGAATAGACCTTAACATTTTAAATTTTTAATTGATACATAATAATTTTTTTTTTGCTTTTTTTTTTTTATGGGTACCAGGGATCAAACTCACGACTGCCGGCTTGCAAGGCAGGCACTTATGCCGCTGAGCTAAATCCCCAGCCTTGATTGATACATAATAAGTATATTTATGGGATCAGTGTAAGAATTTTATATATATATATATATAATTATTGTATTCAAATTATTGTATTCAGCGTTTTCATTTCCTTTAACATTTATTATTTCTGTGTGCTGAAAGCCTTTTCACTCTTCTACTTTTTTATGAATTATATAATAAATTGTTGTTAACTGTATTTACCTTACTGTTCAGTAGAACTTATTTTTCCTAATTGTATTTTTATTACATCTGTACTTTGGCACTGTGAAGGAAACAAGCTGGAGATAGAGTGAAGAGATAACCTGCAGAATGGGAGGAAATTAACAAACTATTTTTTGAAAAAGTAATAATATCCATAAAATGTAAACAGCTCACCACCTAAGATATTATCTAATCTAACAATGTTCAAATGATTTGGATATACATCCTTCAAAAGAAGATAAAGGGCTAAGAAGTGTGTGGAAAAAAATGCTCAACATCACCAATCATTAGGGAAATGCAACTCAAAATCACAATAAGATGTAATCTCACTTCGGTTAGAATTGTCAAAATCAAAGGAAAACAAATGCTAAAGAAAATACAGAGAAAAGGAGCTCTCACAGATTGTTGGTGGGAATACTGATTGATACAACCATTATGGAAAATAGCCTGGAATTTCCTGAAAAAAAAAAAACCAACATATGATTCAGCAATCCCACTACTGGAAATTTATCCAAAAAGAGATAAAAGTGGTATTCAAAGAGATAATCAGAACTCCCATATTTATTACAAGACTAGTTACAAAACAAAATACAGGATCAACTTAATAGACTTCAAAAGTATTAGAGAGTTTTACACCACAAATAATAGTCTTGAAACTCAAGAATTTCATTTGTTGGATTGTACTTGTGAAAGAAAATAGTCAAATCTGGATCCAGGGAGAACACAGAGCATAAGGTCTTTGCCTTATAATGTTGATTTGAAAAAGTAACATGATGTCAGAGGAGGTTATCTACCTTGACTGAATACCAGTCTTACCATTTGGAAATAGTGAGAACATAGACCTTTAGGATAAGACATGTTTAAGGATTTAGGGTGTGAGTGGGCACATTTAATAAGTGGGAGGACTGGAACTTGTTGCCTGAGGGTAGACTTACTTCTGGCAAAGAGCAGATAACATATGCTGGAGAAAAGATATCCTATTCAACAAATGATGCTGAGAAAACTGGTTATCTACATGCAGAAGAATGAAGGTAGATATATATCTAGAAACAGAAACAGAAACATAGTATCTGCTAGAATATAAAATGTGTACATCTATTGAAGACATAGGTATGGGCAGGGAATTTCTGAATAGAAAAGCAGTTGCATAAAACGTAATGCCAGAAATCATCAAATGGGATTATATCAAATTATAACCTTCTGCACAACAAAGGAAACAACCAACAAAGTAAAGAGACAGCCTTGAAGATGGGAAAAAATTTTGACAGCTACACTTTGAATGGAGGACTAACATCTAGAATATACCAAGAACCTAAAAAATTTGACTTCTCAAAATATTGACCCAATATAAAAATAAGCAGTTGAAATGAATAGACACTTCCCAAATCAAGAAATACAAATGGTCACTAAATACATGAAAACATGTTCAGGATCTTTGGCCAGTAGAGAAATGCAAATCAAAACAAGACTGAGGTTATCTTTACCCTGGTAAGAATGTCTATCTTCAAGGACCCAAAGAAACCACAAATGTTGCTGAGTCTGTAGGGAAAAGAAGTCTTTCTACACGGATGATGAGAATACAATCTAGTATAACTACTATGAAAATTAAAGTGAGCATTCTTATAAAAGTAAAAATAGAAATTCCATTTGACCCATCCATATCTCTTCTGAGTATCTTTTCAAAATAATTACAGTCATCACATAATGGTTACACATGTATACTGCAACACAATTCACAATAGCTAAATTATGGAAGTGTTCCATGTGCTCATAACAGATGAGTGGGAATTCCAACCTGGCCAATTGGAGAAGAAGATCTTTTAGAAAAGCTAGGAGCAGAGACACCAGATAAGACAGGTATTCTGAAATGCTGGAAGCAATCACAACCAGATATAGAAAATTAATCTGAAAGACAAATCTTTTAGGTCAATCTCAACATCTGGATTGTTGAAAAAGGGAAGTAGGGTTGCTACTACCCACTTCCTCAATCTTTACTCACCAAAGCACTACTTTGGGAAAAATTTTAAGAGCCTGAGAGAAGGGGACAGCACTGCAGAGGTCAGACTCCTGCGTAGGCTCCACACATATTTTCCCTGAAGTGTGGAAGTACACTGTAGTTGGGGCCCCAGAGAAGCTGCAAATTGCAGCTGGTGAAAGGGAAAGGCAGTGACACAGAGCAATCAATCTCTCTGCCATCCTCCTCCTAAATAACAGATGCATCTCACCCACTCTGGGCAAACCATAACTGTCAGTGCCATGCTGACATTCTGGCGAGGTGGTACACTGGTCACACGGTGGTTTGTTTCTTTCTGTTGTAGGTTTTTGCTGCTTTTTTGACCTCGTTTCTTTCAGTAGTATTTTTATTTACTTTTTATTTTTGTTTTTCTCTTTATTTTTCCCTCTATTTCTTCTCTTTATAAACTTTTTCTCACTCCTATTCTTTTTCTTTTGGTTCTTATTTTCCCTCTTCTCTTGCTTCTTCTCAATTTTTCAATCATATATATATTTGGCTTATAGATGTGCCAAAAAGAGTAAGAACAAACCAGTGATTTAACTTGAATGGTCACGGTCATGTTGGGGTAACCATTAATAGAACTATGTTAGGGGATACAGACTAACTACAGATATATCAATAGGTTCAAAAAACCTCACAACTTCCCTCAACACTTAACTTCCTTTCTCCTACATCTTTCCTGCTATCTCTACAAATATTTTCTTAAACCTCAACACTAACACTTTTCCTGCTATAAATATCTCCAACAGTGTTTGACCTTCTATTTTTTTACCCACTAACATTTTTTTAATCTACTTCTCCTCCTATTGACATACCTATTTCCTTTTCCCCCTCCCCCTGTCCTACCATTCTCCCTCCACATTCTCCCTCCCAGACTAACGACTCATAATTGCATTATCATTAGTCTGTAAGAGGCCCTGATAAAAGGGTGAAATTGCCAAAGAAAGTTTTAATATTCATTATAGATAGATGGTTGGATCTGTGAACACTGTTATAACCAGTAAGAATTCTCTGCCTACAACACAGTAACTTGGTTCAACCCAAATAAACTGAAAGGGATAAAGTGATAGACAATATCTCTTTTCAAATAAAGCCAAGATCACATCACCTGAAGTGGTCTTCAAACCAACAATGAAGTTTCTTTACTCTATTTCTCCCTCAGCACATGCAGGTGAACACAAGGCACACACATGCATGTGCGCACATGCAGACACACAGAAATATGAAAAATCAAGGTAACAAAATGCTTTCAAAGAATTCCAACTCCATCAAAGCACATCCAAGAGGCACCAACTCTTAGAAATTGAGAAAAAGAACAGAAGCATAAGATAATACAATCAGAGATACCTTAAACAAAAGAACCAGGAAAACTGATCTGATAGCTACTAGATAACATCAAGAAGATTAACACTAAAATAATCAACTTAGAGAAAAATTAGAGGATAGCACACATGAAATTTAAAAATCTGTTTACAAAAATCATAGCAATATTTTTCTATGTACAAGGAAGAATTCATCATATAGTTAAGTGAAGCCTACAGAAATTCAGATTGTAAAAAAAAGAAGCTCCCTGTAACCCATCATAGTGAAAAATCACACAAGTCAAACACAAGGACAAATTGTTAAAAGCTGTCATTGAAAGGAAAAAAAGTCACTTATAAAAGTAAATCCATGAAGATTGCAACAGATTTTTCAACATAAACATTAAAGGCCAGGAGTGGTTGGAGTGAGGTGTTTCAATTCCCAAAAGAAAACAACTTTCAACCCAGGCAAATAAATTCTATAAGTTATGCTTCAAAATCAATGGAGAAATATGAACATTCTATGACAAAGAATAGTTTAAGAAATTAATGACCACCAAACCAGCACTCTAAAAATACTAAGTGATATCCTAGACAGAGACAATAAAGCCACAAAGGTAAAATGTCATATAGAATGAACACATCAAGCAGACTAATAAGTTAAACAAAAAAGGAGTCAAGAGAAAAATAACACAATGAGAGAATAAGTCAATAACTTTCAATAATAACTTCTAATGTGAATGGCCTCAATTTCCCAATCAAAATACACACATTGGTGAAATGGATCAAGAAGAAAAAAATTCAACAGTATCCAAAAAACACATTTACTCCAAAAAGAACTTTATAGACTAAAAGTCAAAGGATGGGGAAACAATATTCCATACATCAGGATTCCAAAAGCAAACTGAAGTAGCAAGCTTATTCTTCAGAAAAGTGGACATCAAACTAAAACAGATGAGAAGGGGCAAAATTATATATTATTACATATTAGTTACAGGAACATTTCAACAGGAATTGATAACAATTGTAGATACATAGATAATCACATATCCAAGTCCATCATAATCACCATAAAAGATCAAATAAACACTATTGCAATCATAGTAGGGGACTTCAATATCCCACTTGCACAAATTAGATAAATCATGTTAAAATTTGGCAAAGAAATATCAGAGCTTGTTGGGCGTGGTGGTGTATGCCTATAATCTCAGCACTTGGGAGGCTGAGGCAGGAGGATCATCATGAATTTGAGGCTAGCCTGGGCCACATACATGAGTTCAAGGCCAGCCTAAACTCTATAGTGAGATTTTGTCTAAAAAAAAATTAGAGCTGAACTACATGCTTGAACAAATGGATTTAATAGATATCTACAGAGTATTCTACCTTATTACAATAGCATACATATTCTTCTCAGAAGCATATGGAACTTTCATCAAAATAGACCACATATTAGTCAATAAAACTTGTTTAACTAAATATAAACTAATGAAAATTATCATATATATGTTATCATAGTGCACTGAAACAAAAAACTGATTGCAAAACAAACCACAAAAATTTTACAAACACTTGAACATTAAATAACATACTCTAAAAAATACTCAGAGTGTCACAGAAGCAAGGAAGAAATTAAATAATTCTTATAATCAAACAATAAAGCCAATATAACATCCCCAAACCTATGGGATATGATGAAAGCAATGCTAAGAGAAGTTTATAACTGTGAAGGCCTACAATAGGTAAATAGAATGAGTTTAAATAAATAACCTAATTATCCACTTCAAATTCCTAGATAAACAATAACCTAACACAAGGAAGGAAATACTAATGATTACAGGGGGATTTAATGAAATTGAAACTAAAAGAACAATGTGAAGAATCAATGAATGAAAAAAACTTGTTCTTCAAAAGAGTAAGGAAAATAGACAAACCATTGGCCAAACCTATCAAACAGAAGGTAAAGATACTCACCTCAATAGAGTTGGAAGTAAAAAAACAATGAAATCACAATGAACATGATGAAAATCAGAAGATCACTGGAAATTACTATGAAAAATTGTATTTCAACACATTGGAGAATGTAGAAGAAACAGACATTTCCTAGACACATACAAATTACCAAAACTGAACCAAGGGGACATAAAGTCTTAACCAACATAATAATATGCAATGAAATTGAACCAGTAATAAAAAACCTACCAACTAAGAAAAGCTCAGGATTTGAAGATTCATCGCTAAATTCTATGAAAGCTTTATGGAGGATCAATCCCAATACATGCCAAATTCTTTCACAGAATTAAAAGAGAAAGAGTACCTTAAACTCATTCCTGGATGCTTGTCTGTAGGCCACTTCTTTAATGAACATAGATAAATATCCTCAACAAGATATTGATGAACAGAATTAAAATCATCAAAAAGTTCATATATCATCAAAAAAGTTCAGACATAACTAAATAAATCATCATTCATCATGGTTAAGTAGTCTAAATTCCATGAATGCAAGGATGGTTCAGCATATGCAAATCAATAAATGTAGTATTCCACATAGCAAAGAAAAAAGTCACATGATCACCTCAATAAATGCAGAAGCTTTTGACAAAATTCTATAGCCATTTATGACAAAAACACTGAAACAAATAGGTATCCAATGACCTTATTTTCAACCCAATAAAAGCCATTTATGATAAATATACTACATGTTAAATGGAAAAGGGTTGAAAACTTTCTTTCTAAAATCAGGAACAAGACAAAGGTATCCACTATCACTTTTCCCATTCAGTATGGTACTCAAAACATGAGACAGAACAGTTGGGAAAAAGAAAGAAATAAAAGGGATGAATATATGAAAGGAAATGATCACATTATTATTTGCAAATGACATGACTCTTTCCATAGGAGACTAAAAATTTTGCCAAAAAACCAGAACCAAATTCAGTAATGTAGCAGGCTACAAATTTGATACATAAAAATCAGTAATATTACTGTATGCTAAATCAGAAAATATAAAGCTATCTTTTGTGCCTGGAAACACAGGATCAATATTGTCAAAATACCCATGCTAGCAATACTGATACATAGGCTTAACACAACCCCAGTCAAAGTACCAATGACATTCTTCATACAACTAGGAAAAAATAAAACTATTCTAAAATTTACATGGAACCAGAATAGATTAAGCATAACAAAAGCCATCCTGGGTGACAGAAACAAAGCAAGAGGTATCGTAATTCCAGAGGTCAACTTGTACTAAAGATCTACAGTTATGAATCTTGACAAAAATAAAACAAAATGAATGGAAGAAATCAGTGTTAAAAACAGTAGCACTTTACTACAAGATAAAATAGGTAACTTCTTGAAGACAAAGATACAAGAAAGGACTTTCTAAACCTAATACAAATTGCACATGAAATATCATCAAGAATCAACAAATGGGATGACATCAAATTAAAAAGCTATGGCACAGCAAAGAGAACAATCACTGGAATGAAGAGACTACCTCCAGAACGGGGAAAAATTGCTAATTACTTCTCTGAAATAGAACTAATATGTAGAATTTACAAAGAACAACAACAACAAAAACCAGATTCCCCAAAATAAAAGATCCAATCAAAACATGGGCAACTGAAATAAACAGACACTTTCCAGAAGAAGACAGAAATGGAAAATAAATAAATGAAAAAATACTCAATATTTCTGATCATGAGGAAAGTGCAAATTTTAAAAACTGAGATTTCTTTGTACTCCAGGAAAAAAATGATTATTAGCAAACAAACAAAGACACAATAGAAAATGCTGGTGAGCCTACAGGGAGAAAGAAATCCTTCTATAATTTTTGTGGGAATCTAAACTATGGAGATTCCTCAAAAATCTAAAACTAGAAATTGCACTCAATTGGCTGTTCCATAGCTAGGTATCCTCCCAAAGAGTTAGAGGCATCATACCACAGTGATACATGCATACTTATGTTTATAGTAGTGCAATGCATAAAAGCTAAATCTTGGAAACAGTTTATATATATATATTCATTAACAAATAGATGGATAAAGAAAATGCGTTTATACAGAATAGAGCGCTACTCTGTACTAAAGAAAAATAAATTTGAGTCATTTGTAGGAAAATGTATGCAACCTAGAAATATAATGTAAGTGAAATACATCTGACACACAAGCTTAAATATTGCATAATTTCTCTGAGGAACCCAAAGTACAAATAATTTAACAAAAAGAATAAAAGGTAGACAATGGCAAATGGGGAGATCAATCATTTGCAAATAGGAAGTGCATCAAGAGGGGAAGGGAGGAGACTGTGAGGGGAATAGAAATGATTAAGAGGCCCAGCACAGGCCAAGAGAACCAGGAGACCAGCTTCTGCCTGCCAAGCACTACCCTGACAGGCCCCTTCTTCCATGTGCCTAGTGTGGGTTGAGGGAGACAGATCCACCTCTGCCTGCTGTGCATTACCACCAAAATGCCACGTCTTGCAGGTGGTCAGCATGGGCAGAGAGAATCAGCAGATCCACCTCCACCCTCAGGGAGCTGCCACCAGAAGGCTCCTTCCCGTAGGCAGCTAGCAGGAGCAGGACACACAGCCAGGTAAGCCCTGTACATCTGTAGTCCACCACTGGAGGCCCTTGGTTCCCTTAGGCAGCCATCACTCACTAGCAGAATCAGACAAACACACTCTTGTGTGTCTGCCACCACCATGGGAGTCCCAGGGTAGACACACAGGCTGAGAGAAGCAGCCCCACCTCCATGTACCCCTGATCATCAGTAAAGCCACAGTGTAGCTGCATAGGTCTAGAGAAGCCTGCTCCATCCCCTGCTGTCTTGCTATAAATCTGGAATTAGAGGAACGCAAATGCCTGTCTCATCCCCCTACACTGCCTGTTGGTAGCCAACACGGGAAGTGCCTGGGGCCCCACAGCTAGCTTGTTGGGAGGAACGCAGGAGAATGTCAAGGTGACGGAGCAAAAGGCAAACAGAGACCTCCAGCCCTCACAGAATAAGTCTGGGAGATATACAATCATGGAAGAAAATGGAAGTCACAAACCTGAAATCTCTGAGAGGAGAGCAACTGAATTTAGGAGACAACTTTATGATACTGTAAAAGCAGTCAAGTCAGAAATAATGTCTCAGGTAAATGAAGAAATCACAAACATACTGAAAGAATTGTTCCGCAGGTCTAAAGAAGACAGAGACAATAAAGAGGAGCATAGGAAAATGATGGAAACCTTGAATGAATGTAGAAAGGAATTATGATGCAGGAAATTAAAAATTCAATCAAAAGCTGGAAAAAGTGCTTGAAAGACGCTGAAGACAGACTTTCAAACCTTGAAGACAGGATAGCAGCTAGTGATTGTGAAAGAAAAGATCTCTTAAAAATAACATGGAATCAGGAAGTAACAACCCAATGGCTGCAAGATGATGCAAAGAACCATAACTTAAGAGTGATAGGTTAGGTAACAAAGCAGGGGTCAACACAAATGAAATTAAAAGGATAGTCACATAAGTAATAGAAGAAAACTTTCCAAACATGGAAAATGGATCTGGCATGCAGATAAGTGAGGCATATAGGACTCCAACTAGCCATAACCAAAGTAAATATACACCCAGACATACAATAATCAAAATCCTAGAAATTCAGCACAAGAATAGAATATTAAACGCTGTTAGAGAAAAGAGACAGATCACCTATATAAAGGAAAACCAATCAAAATCCCAGCAAACTTATCAACACAAACCATCAAGCCAAGAAGAGTTTGGAGTGAAGTGTTTCAAACTCTGAAAGAAAACAACTTCCAACCTAGATTGATCCACCCTGCAAAACTATCTTTCAAAATTGATGGGAAAATATGATACTTCCATAAAAAAGAACAACCGAAGGAATTTGTGACTACCAAACCAACCCTACAGAGAGTGCTAAAGGATATTCTAGAGAGAGATAAAGCTGACCATGGTTCCAGGAACAGCAACAGAGGAGGATCACCAAATACGACAGGCAATTGAATGAAGGGGAAAAGTGGGGGACCAACAATAGGAGGAGAGCAGGACAGAGACAAACCAATGTATGCCGGTTGTAACCATTTATGTAGATGGCCCCAGGTCAGCAAATAAAAAGAACCACAGGGAGAGTGGATCAAGAAACAAGATCCATCGATACACTGTACACAAGAAACACATTTAATTGGGAAGAAAATTCATAGACTGAGAATCAAAGGAGGACAATTGTTTTGTCCTCATGTGACAGGAGACCAAAAAAAAAAAAAAAAAAGCAAGAGTGACTTGCCCATCAGCCACAGAATGGATAAGAAAGATACGGTATTTTCATGCAGTGGAAAGCTACCCAGCTATAAAGTAGAATAACCTGAAGGCTTTTGTGGGTAAATAGGTAAATGAACACAACTGGAGATCATGTTCATGGCCAAAACAGTTCGAACTCATACATGTGAACCCTGGCATAACAAACAGAAGGAGTTAATGGAATCTAAAAGCAAAATAGTTAATGTAAGAGCAAAGGGGAGGAAACACCTGGGAGGAAAGGTGGAAACTACTGTCAATTTCTTATTGTTTTATATTGAACTCTTGCATTGTTTACACAAATTTGTTAGGTTTGGCTTTGTTCTGTTTTGTTTTGTTATTCTCTGTGATGTCAGATGGTAGGGACAGCTATTTTGAATATAATGGGATAATATTATGGTAATCATGATTTCCTATTATATTGCTTGGAAGTCTTATAATGCTTTCATTCATTTATTTGATTGGTTTTATTCTGTTTTGCTTGATTTTATTATGTGTAATGGTATGAATAACTATTTTGAAGAAAACAAGACATTATGTTAGCCATTGTTGATTTACTATCATCTTGCTTTGAAGTCTTACCATGCTTTTGTTCTTCTATTTTGATTGGTGCTATCCTGTTATGGTTTATTTTATTTTATTATGTGTGATGGTATAGACAATTTTTTGAGGGAAATGAAATATTATAGTAACCATTGTTCATTTTCTGTTATTTGTTTTTGAAGTCCTGTAATGCTTTCATCCCTTTGAATGGTTTTATACTGCATTGTTGTTTTTGATATTAATGTATGTGAGGGTATGCTCAACTATTTTGAAGAAAAGAGACATTATGATAGCTACTATTGATGTCTGGTTGTCTGATTGTGAAGTGCTGTGTTGCTTTCATTGTTCTGATTTGTTTTGTTCTGTTCTCTTTTGTTTTATTCTCAAAAATGAAAAATTAAAAAATTAATTAAGATATGTTTAGCACAAGGTGAAAGTAAACACTATGTACTGCAAATATACATATACTAATAAACTTTTTTTTAAAAAAACAGATGAATGAATAAAGAAAATATGGTATTTATATATAATGGAGTACACATTACTCATGCATAAAGAAGTATACATTTCATTCATTTGCAAAAAAAATGGATAGCTCTTGAGACAATAATCCTCAGTAAAATTAATCAGAAACCAAGGAGGAAACATAACATGACTTCTTTAATATGAAAAACACAAAATAAATTTCCCAGCATAGAAAAAGGATGTGACATACAGATAAGTGAGGTTTATAGTATTACAGCTAGCAATAACCAAAATAAATCTACACCCAGACATATAATAATCAAGATCCCAGAAACTCAACATAAGAACAGAATATTAAAAGTTGTCAGAAAAAAGAAATAGATCACCTACAAAGGAAAACCCATCAGATTCATGACAGACTTCTCAACACAAACCATCAAGTCAAAAAGAGGCTGGAATGAAGTATGCAAGTCCTGAAAGAAAACAACTTCCAGATTGATATACCCTGCAAAATTTTCTCCGAAAGTTAACAGAGAAACAAGATACTTCTATAACAAAGAACAACTGAAGGAATTCATGACCACCAAACCACCACTATAAAGAAACTGAAGGACATTCTAGAGTGAGATGAAAATGGCCATGATTGCAGGAACAGTGGCACAAGGGGATCACCAACTGGGGCTGACAGTTAAATAGAGGAGGAAAGTAGGGAGCCAATGGCAGGAGAACAGTATGGCAGAGATGAGCCAGTGCATGTTGGCCATAACCATTAATGTAGATTGCCTCAATTTACCACTAAAAAGAAACACAGGCAGAGTGAATCAGGAGACAGGATCCATCAATATGCTTTATTCAAGAAACACATTTAACTTGAAAGAAAAATTATAGACTGAAAGTCAAAGGAGAAACAACAATGCTCAGAAAAAAGTAGGAGCAGCTTGTCCATAAGCTTCAGAGCAAGTAAGAAAGACATGGCATTTTTATACAATGGAAAGCTACTCAGCTATAAAGAAAGATAACCTCAAGGCTCTTGTAGGTAAATAGATACAACTTGAGATCATGTTCATGGATGAAATTGTTCAGTCACACGGGTGAACACTGTGTTGTCTCCCTAGTATAAAGCTAAAGGAGTTAGTAGGATCCAAAATGCACAATAGATATTGTGAAAGTGAAAGGGGAAGAAATGTTTGAAAAGGAAAGCAGTGGCCATCATTAATCTATTATTATGTTTTGAAACTCTGTATTGTTTTCATTGTTCTGTTTAGTTTGTTTTTATTAGATTTTGTTGGATTTTATTATATTTGATTGTATGGATAGCTAGTTCAAAGATAAAATATATTATTTTGTTAGCCATTATTGATTTCCTATTATCATGTTTTGAAGCTCTGTATTGACTTTATTGTTTTGTTTTGATTGATTTTATTCTATTTTGTTTTGTTTATATTATGTATGATGGTATAGATAGCTACTTTGAAGATAACAAGAGGCATTGTGGTAGCCATTATTGATTTGCTTTTATCTAGTTCTGAAATCCTGTACCATGTTCATCATTTTGTTTTGATTGCCTCTATTGTTTTATTTTGTTTGGTTTTATTCTCTTCAAAATAAAAGTTAAAAAAGAAAAACCCAAAATATAAACAAAGAGCAAAATAAAAGACATAGGAAAAAGGGTGGTGGACTTTGTGGAGAAGGGAGGGGACCTAGGGATGGTAAGTATAAAAGATGCAGCATTTCGAGAACAAATTTTCTAAATATAATATAATCATCATCACAGTCACTGTCAACATTATCTATTCTGTGATTACTCTGAATCCAAAGTGTAATGCAACGATAAACTTTGCCAATGTAGTTCTTTTTCTGAAACAATAGGCAATTGTCTCTACTTATGTTTGTTAATTATTTCTGTAACACTTTTTTTATAGTACCAATATGTTTTCATCTTTTCCTGCTTTTCTGACTACTTTTATATGCAAGAGTTCTAAAGTTTGATAGCTTTCTATGTCTGTTAATGCCTATGTTTGCTTATTGAGCCAGAGTTGTGAATTTGTTGGTTGATTTTTAGAAAGCTAAAACATTCTTGTTTTCCTGGAATAAACCTCCCATGGCATAATGCATTACTCTTTTAATATGTTATTAGATTCAATTTTAAGATTTTGTTTGTTTGTTTTACTAGGCCATAGCTGCCTGGATGATTAGTAGAGCACTGATCTGGGTGTCTGTGAGGATGGTTGTGGACTTTAGTCAGGACTTGAACTGGTAGGCTCTGTAAAGTGGATTGCCCGTCTGACTAGCTTTATCCAGTCTGTAGAGGTTTATGAAAAATAAAAAGGCTGAGCTGCTGAGAGTAAGAGGGGCTCTTCCTGCCTGTCTGTGGTGAGCTGGGACCTTGGCACCTTCCTTCTGTCTGAATCACATGGAAACATTGCCTCTGTCTGGGCTTTGAACCTCTGGTATTTGGACTGAGCTGCACCAGCAGCTCTCCTGTTCTTGGGGTGCAATTTAAGTTGCATTTACAGCCCTAGCGCTCCTGCGCTGCTGACTTGATAACTGCAGACCTTGAGATTTGTTAACCTTCATAATTGGTTGACTCAGTCTTTCTGTAAATCCTTTTCTCTGTTTCTATACATCCTGTTCTCTAGAGAACACTGACAAAAATAACTTTTTAACCTAGTTTTTGTATCTCATTGTCTCTACTAATTCAATCTGTATATTTTATTCTAGTTTACCTTCCAGTTCCTAATTCTATCTCTGTATTGAATTGGAAATTCAGAACTGTTTACATTCATGAATTTATTACAACTGGCTTCTCTTCTTCTGCTTTTAAAAGTTGTATTTTATTTTCTTCATGTATTTTGTTGTCTTTTTGAAGTGTCATTTATTGCTTAAGAATACTTTCTTTTAGAACTAGTCGAAGTCAGTTCTGTGTGGTGGCTCATACCTCTAATCCTAGCACTTGGAAGGCTGAGGCAAGAGGATCCCCAGAAGTTGTAGGCCTGCCTAAGCTAGGAAATAAATACAAGGCTAGTCTGTAGCAAGACCTTGTCTCAAAAAAAAAAAAAAAAAAAAAAAAACCAAAAGCAAAACAAAAATAACTAGTTGAGGCCTCAATGGGTGTTTCTGCCACTAGAAGAAAAATGAATTTTGTGTCTGGTAGTTGGATAATGATAGCAACAAGTTAATTTATTTCATTCAATTTCATGGACTGAGAGTATTTGAGATTGACTTTATGACTCTTCCATGACCACACTATTATTAGTTTATCATTATTACTTTTTAAGAGACCTTTCACTGTCCCACAGCATTCTTCTTTTTCAGGGAGCCTTTCTGTAGCAGGATTTGAACTGTACTTTGCCTACTAAGTCTTGTGAGATTGTCAGCGCAGTACCCAGGGTCTCAGTCTCCGAGACAGCTCTTACCTAACCCTTGTTCATTACCAGGAGAGAAGCGCCTCTAAGCACTGAGTTCCCTTCAATGACTTGTTTCTTCTCTGAGATCTTCTTCAAATAATTCTATCTGCATGTTATGCTCCCTGGTATCTTTAAAAGATGTTTTGTTTTGTTTTGTTTTTGTCTTTTTCGTTTTTATCGGTACCGGGGATCGAACTCACGACCGCCTGCTTGCAAGGCAGGTGCTTATGCCGCTGAGCTAAATCCCCAGCCCCTAAAAGATGTTTTAAAGTTGTTTTTAAAATAGTTTTTTAACTTTTCTTCCTGTTCTCTATGAGAAGATGTACTTGTATTACCTAGTTTATTATCACTGAAACAAGTCTTCATTCAATTTTTAGTTTCTGGTGTAATTCTGAATTTCTTCCTTTAATCTATTGTAGTCTCTTTCTTTCTCTTTCTTTCTTTCTTTCTTTCTTTCTTTCTTTCTTTCTTTCTTTCTTTCTTTCTTTCTTTCTTTGAGCTTTTACATGAAGAGGATAGTTAGAAAATGTGACACTCAGTGGAAAATCATGGGACAGCCCCCTCCTCAACTGCCTTACTCCCTGGGTCAGAACATTTTCTTCAAATGAACATTATTATACACCAGTTGCTTCTGAGCTCTGTTGTAATTCTTGGGAGTACAGGATCAAATGAACTGTGAATATTAAATAAGCTGAACAGCTTATCTGTTCATTACAGTATGAAGAAAATACTTTGGTTGCAACTGTAAATTCAGTTGCTTTTTTAACCATAACAATATGCAAAATGTAGCTGACTCTTTATGAACTATAATGAATTTTAATGGATCTGAGGGGTTATTATTCTGCAGCAATCTAACAACAAACTAGATCAGACAATCTTGCAGGCCAGATTCATTTTTTCCTGGACTTTCTAGAGAAGTAGAATATGTAAGTTTTTGAAACATTGGACTTCTATTAATTTCTTTATTAAGGAATGAGTGTCTTTTAAAAAGCCTACTTTTCTAAAGTTAAATTTCCTTACCTTATTGAATTTTTACTTGGAACTAAGAAGCTAAGCACTGTGCTAGGTGCTGCACATGATTTATATGACTTATCCAAACTAGGTATCATTATTATGGTTCTCGCTTCATGGAAGGCACAACTGAGGCTTACAGAAGCTAAACACACAACACACTTACACAACTGGCAGATTCTGGACTTAATCCAGAGATGATTGGAAAATATAGTGCATGTTTAAATTTTAAAATATTATTATAGTAAAAGACCATTAAGGCCACGAGTCTCTCTCAAGACCCTCCCTCTTGCTTTGAGTACACTTATGCCGTCATTCTTGACACTTTAGAGTAGTTTTGGAAGTCCTCTTTCTTGAGTGCCTTCAGTGACTCTGTTGTGGCTTCCTGGATGTCCTGAACTGATTCCAGACATTTACCTTTCATGATCATTTTGCCTTTGAAGGCCCAGAAATCACAAGGTGCCAGATCTGATGAATAAACTGTATGAGAGCACAACAGAGTGTTTTTATTAGGCTGTGTCTCTGTTGAATGTCGCTCAGCAGCTGTATTTATTGTTTTTGATCATACCTTGTAAAGACTCTAAAGAAGACTCCAGAACTACTGGCAAGCATGATGAAATAAGTATGTTTGATGCAAGGGAGAGTATTTTGAGTGGGTTTATGGCAATTATGGCAATATATCTTTCACTTCAATAAATGTTTTTATTTAAGCGTTTGCCACATTTTCAATCACCTCATCTCCTTTGATCCTTAACCATTTTTCACCATGTTGCCTTTACTTTAATAGATAAATATTTGCTATTTTTAACTGATAGCTTATTTTTTATCATTTCCTCTAAGGTTTTTGTTAAGTTTAAGGTATTAAAACTATCTTGTTATTAACAACCTGTGTGTCAGTCCGAGTCCCATTAGAAGAACATATGAACACATCTGAGGTATTTTAAAGAGAGGATTAATATAGGAACTAGACTGAGCGAGTTCATACCTGCTGCTCACAGCATGAAGTAGTTAGGACATCATACCTTTATCTGCCCTGAAACAGTGAGTCTTCATAAAATCAAGGAACATCATGAGTTTGCAAAAGTAATTTCATAAGTGCAATTTTTAGATTAAAACTCAGTTTTATTGCCGAAGACATGCATTTGTATTTCCACCACAAGTATCAGCTGTTGTAGCTTAAACCACTTAAGTTCATTTACATCAAAGTGGATGATGAAATAACTGGAATTATAGAATACACCTATTGTTGGCATTGTATAATTGCTTTTTCTCGCCATAGGCTTGTAATTATCAACATACCGGAACAGGGTCAGAATAGAAATCGTGCTTACCATGACACTGACTCTATTAAAGTCTTTATTTTTACCCCAATCACTTCCTGTCTCAACTATTGCAATCCCTCCCTTTTTTAATTATCTTCCTCAGACATCTAATTTTAAACACTAAGTGAAGGTTGAAGATAGCTGGTGATCCACACAGTGTTTAATGAAAACCTGCCAAAGGAGAATTTTCCATTAGCTTAATTTTCCTTATATGATCAAGCAGAAGATTGCATAATGACCTCAATCATTACCTACTGACTCTGGAGGGAGCAACTGACTTTTTTATCTTTCATGTATTCCTTCAAAATTAACTCATAGTTATAAACAGATAATCAACCACATTTTTAATGTGATTTAAGTTACAAATTAGTAGTTATAATAGCTAAATTTAAAGGATGAAGCAGTTATTTATTCACTTAATAAAATTGAAGATTGATTCACATTTACTGCAAGTTCATGAATACACAATATGGATTTTAGTTTTACATCTGCTTTTATGATGTCCATCTTGTCAGGGATTGAAGTTCCCGAAATTCCAGCAAGAGAAATCACAAATAGATCAACCAAAAACGTGTAATCACATGTAACTAATTACTTTCTATGTTAATATAAATGTTATTATAGTTTAATTTTAGTTCCAGGTGTCACTTAATTTTCTAAATGTTGACATACAACTTTCAACTTTATATTTTTGACTTTTGGGCAATATTTGGCATTTAATTGATGCTGAAAGATATGTGGCTAAAATTCAACATAGTTTGAGTTACAGTTTCAGTAGTATAGAATTTAGAAAAATGACCTTTTAATTTGAAATGTTAATAACAGTAGTTTTTAGGGCTTTGCTTTTATAAAAGTTAGTGTCACAAACATCTTTGGACTTCTCCATTCCTGTCTTTACTTCTTTTGAGTTGCATGTTTGCTTGGTTTATTTTTTTAACATACAAATATATCAATGAACAATTGTCATCTATAATAAGTCGACCTTCACCATCACTTTTCTAAATATTTTGCACTTCTATTTCACCTTAGTTTATGTGAAATAAAAATTCTCTTGTAATTTTAAATTGTTTTATATCTTCCTTACCATCACACCTCGCTGAGAAGAAAAATTCAGGTAAATTGTACTTGTACAATAAACATTTCACTAACTTGTAACTAAAATAATGAAAAACACACTACATGTAATGTCATATCCAGTTGGTAGTGCTAATTAATTGTGGAAAAACGCAAACTGTACCGCGTCCTTCCTTGAAACGAGCTGGAGACCGGCCCAGCAGCTGCCTCAGACTAAGCCTCCCGCTCTATGAATGGAGCAAGCAAACCCACCGCGGAGGCCTGGACGGCAGCAGGCGTGGAGGAGGCATTAGCAGACTGTGGCGGATACCCACCACACTCCTGGTGGTCTCGCCTGGTCTCCCCTTTGGCTGTGATACTCATTTCAGTGCGCTGGATCTGACGTTAGCGCTTTCTCCATGCCATGATCTGAAACACTGGGAAAGCACTAGGGGACTCGCGGTCTATGTTCTGAATAAAACCAATGCTGAATTGTAATCTGGTTGAAGGCATCGTTTATTACAACTCTAGGCTTCTAGACTGTGGCTCAGACTGAGACACAGACCTCTCATTTTCTGAAAGCGAATATTCCTTGTCTTGGTATGTATATTACTGTACTGGTAAAACTCATTTCGTGAGTTGATTCACTGACTCCAAGGTAAGAAGCTTGATTTCAGGTAATTCTGCTGCTAACAGTCCAACTTCAGGAAACCAAACGGTCTAATGCTTTGGTTATTCCACTGCCTCTTTTGGAGAAGTTTGACTTTTTACAATATTCTATCCCCATTTATCCTTTCCTGTCACCTAAAGCAATATATTAAAAAAGAATAGCATATACTCAGTTCTTCCATTTGATAAGTTGTTCAACAAAAGTTGTATATTGGGCTTAAAAGATTTCAAGCAGAGTGAGAGATGCCGAGTGAATACACTGCACACACGGAATTAGTAGACAGACCACACATTCTACTCAGGGACACAGTAAGAAGGAGTACTTGAAAGAAAACAAAAACTACATGGAACCTGAAAAGATTTGCTGCTTTCAAAATTATGCTTAAAAACCAATCTATTACAATTAAAACTATTAATAATTATTAGACAAGTCATGATATACCCAACGTGATTGCAACTAGCATATTCAAATATTTTTATAAAATACAAAATGTAGTTGAGAGGTTGAGAAAAAATAAAACAACAACAATTTTAAGTACTTTTGGAAGAAAAATTTGAAGTGAAGGAGCCATTCAGAGTGCACTTAGTATTATGCAGTGCCAGAGTGGTACACTGGAAAAAAAAAAGATTAGAGTTAGATACTTATTACAAAAAATAAAGGCAACTTTGTAATATATCATGTGTAGCATATTTATTTATTTAACCTATGTCTTTTTGAGATTGCCTTGTTATGATAAGAATATCAAGACTGAAAAGCATTCTAATTTGCTCATTTTTCCCACATGAACACATCAGGCACTGAGCAGTTTATTGCCTTCATTTTGTAGGCTACACATTATGTTTTGAAATTAAATGCATGATAAAATGCATATCTTATTATGTAATTCATTACCTGAAATAGGCACTTCAATCCCAGTATCACAGGAAAGCAAACAATAAATAGAGTACCTTAATTAAATATCTTGAAAGCTAAGAGAAGTTTGTTTAGTGATCAAATATGTTTATGTAAGGGATTTAGTGTTCACACTTGGAACTTTTCATTCTGTTTATATCTCATTTATGTACAGAATGTATCAACATGTCTCTGTGTGAACACTTCATTTTGAAGAAGCAACAGTTGAATTCTTTGGCTTTGGGTAGAAGAAGAGCTCAGTCAGCAAAAATTACATTGCATCTGTAGGCAAAAATTTTTAAGCCTGCAAAATTATTACATCTCACCTGTATGCAGAAATTAAGGAGCTGTTTTAAAATATACTACTGTTCCAAATTAGATCTCTTTGTATGCATGTGTATAGCCACTGTGTGAATTGTATAAGAAGTAAAATAGAAGAAAATGTACACTTAATTAACGTAGACATAGAAGATAACAATTACTTTTCATTTCATACTTTTGCTTATGTTATTGCATTAAACTTCATAGAAACCCTTTTAAGTTTTATTTTTCAAATTCTCCCCCATTTTTGAGTTCTTCCTCATCTAAAAATAAAGCAAGCACCCCATCTAAAACCAACACCAAAGCCAAGAAAGCTGTCCCACTCTACCTCTCCAAACTGCTACTTTCTTGTCCGCAGGCCAGCGGACGTCCTGTGAGAGGAAGGCTACCGCTCACTCACTGCTGCCTCATCTTTGAAGTGCAGCGAGCCACCCATCTCTCAGAGCTGAAGCAAGTGCTGCCTAGCACAGCTGGCTCAGCTGTGTACACTGAAGCTTTCTGAGGCTCGTTCTCAGGCTGGAGTGAATGGACTGTTGGCTGGAAGCTGGCTGTCTTAGGTGGCATGGGCAGTTGGTGTTGGCTGGAGATTAATTCTGGATGTTGGGTGGGATGATGTGTCTGATACATCTCCCAAAAGTTATCCTTGGCCAAGTCACTTAGTGGTGTTCCAGAGATTTCTAGCCATGGCAAGAGAAGTAAAACCCAGGGCATATGTGCCTTGCAAGTTTGTCCATCAGTGTTTACTAATAGCCAGGGGCAGGTCAGTTTGGAGTGTATGGTAAAGGCTGAGTGGAGATGCATGGACCATTGAGGACCGTACTGCAGCAGTCCTCCCCTGATCCCCTTATACATCCTCAGCACCCCCTGAGCACCCTTCCCTGTCTTCACTGCCACTGATGGCCCAAACCTTCATTTGCTAATCTTCTTGTTCTTTATGATGTTCCCTCTAAAGTCTCTGGATGATTGTCACACTCAGTTACAATAAAGTTGACAAGTGTAAGCTCTGACCTCAACTCAGATGCTTTCATATCCTCCAAGCTTCTTTTCACCAGCAGTCATCAAATCTGATCTTTCTTGTTCTTCATGCCCTTTTCTGCCTCTGCATATTCAGTTCCCTTCATTTGAATGGGTTATCTATCTTTCCACTCATGAATGTGTGCAGACCCTTGAGGACCTGCTAAAGGTCACATTCTCTGCCTGCTGTGTACCAGCTGCCTTGTGTGAGCCGCTGTCCTTGTCTGTGTGCTTCTAGAACACCTGTACATACTAACGACTATGCTGTATTTGTCATCTGATCAGCCTCTTTTTTATTGTTTTTATTTTAAAGACAATAAGACCAAGAAAAATAAAACAGAATAAAGCCAATCAGAACAAAACAGTGTAAGTGACACAGACTTGAAGACAATAGGAAATCAAAAATGGTTACCATAATGCCTCTTGCTATCTTCAAAATAGCAGCAGATACCTTAAGACATGGTAAAAATCAAACAAAACAACACAGAATAGAAGCAATACAAACAAAACAATGAATGCAGTAAAGGACTTCAAAACAAGAAAACAATAAGTCTAAAATGGCTACCATAATCTATCTTGTTATCTTCAAAATAGCTGCCCATGCCATTAGATATAATAAAATCAAACAAAACAAAACAGAATAAAACCCAACCTAACAAAACAATGAGAATGATAGGGGACTTCAAAACCAGACAATAGGGAATCAACAATGGCTACCACCTTCAGAAAGAAATACCCCAGAAATGCTGCATTGCACAATGTTATCCTCTGAATAGACGATCAGACCACTGACTTAAGACTGCAAAGTCAGTAAAACACTAAAAACTACAAGCATTAAATTGTATCTTACCTCAATAGCTATCATTGCAGCCTGTGTTTCTCCATATCAGCCAGTCGCTTATGGTGGCCAGGGGTGGTGATGGGGCTCGCTATTCTTGTTTCTCACCCTGCACACCAGAAGGGGCTGGCATCTGGCTCTTCTCCCAGTGGCCTGTGCATGGTGCTGATTTGCAGGGAGGGCTTGTTTCTTGGTGAATTCTTGTTCTATTTTCACACAGTCTTCATGCTGACTCACGGGAAAAGAATGATATCTGGCTCTTTCCACAGTGGCTGTGCCTAATCTTCTAATATAGTATGTCCTCCAATGGGCCAAGTACATTGAAGGTGAGTGATCATGTCATACTTGTTTTTTAATCATTGGTCAAGATAAATTGCTACTTTCCATTCACTTTCATAACAAGTATTTAGTAGATACCTATGATTCTTCAGTTGCTGTTTAACATGTATATGTAGGTAGTTTTTATTTTATTTTATTCTATTTTGTTTTATTTTTTTTGGTACCAGGAATCAAACTCAAAGCCTTGTGCTTGCTAGGCAGGTGCTGTGCCACTGAGCCACATTCCTGACCCTTACGTATAGTATTTAATAAATTGATTTGCAATTCAAAAAATTTTCCTATTCATTATATATTCATTACAATGTATGAGAAACAGTACATTATTTATTTTTTTGCCATGAACGAATTGAGATAGATTTTATGCTTGTTGAACATTTTACATTCATATTACACAGAATCATTCTTTTTTTTATTTTAAAGAGGGTAAACAAAACAGATCAGAAGGAAACAATGTAAGTGACACAGATTTCAAAACAAGAGAACAGGAAATCTACAGTGGCTACCATAATGTCTCTTCTTCTAAAGAGTTGTCTATATCTTCACACACAATGAATTCATGCAAAACAAAAAAGTATAAAACTGATCAGAACAGAGTAATGAAGGCATTACATGCCTTCAAAGCCAAACAATACGAAAATCAATAATGACTACTGTAATGTCTATTGTCCTCTTCAAAACAGCTGTCTATACCTTCATGCATGTTGAAATTAAACAACACGAAATAGACTAAAACCGCTCTGAACAAAGATAGAAGCAGTACTGGATTTCACAGCATGACAATACGAATCAGCAATGGTTACTATAATGTCTCTTTTTCTTCAAAGTAGCTGTTCATTTTATCATGCATAATATAATCAATTCTCATAAACTGTTTAGGAAAAGTTCTAATACATGTATAAGCCTCTACATGTACATCTATCCTCTCTGTATTAAAGGGAAAAACAAAACGAAACAAAACAGATTACTAGAAAAACAAGATACAAAAAAGATAAATAAATAACAATAACAACGAGCCCAAAACAATGATGATGTAGGCCTTCAAAACAAGGTAGTAGGAACAGAACTAAGGTTGTTATTTTACATAGTGTTCTTCAGCAGTCCCTCAGATCACCAGACACAAACATACAAAATTGTTGCAATTCTATGAATGTTAATTGTTTTGTTCCAAGAACTTACAGAATTTGTAGCACAATCATCTTAGCTATCCTAAGTGTGTTTATAAAAATTTAGATATTTTTTCTTTTTCCTTTTTCCTGAGATGCTATTCCCCCACCCCTTTAGCAGTACAGAATCGTTCTTAAGTGCCAAAAAGAATTCTGAAGAGTACTAACCCTTTTAAATTTTTAATTTTTAAAATTTTTTTATTAAAAAAAGGAGATTAAGATAAAAGAGAACATAACAACGCAGGTCAGAACAAAACAATTTAAGCAACATAGTGTTTCACCACAAGATAACCCAACGTAACAGTAGTTACCATAGTATCTCTTTCTTGAAATATTTGACTATACCTTCATATACTATAGCATCAAACATAACAAGACAGTGTAAAACCATTCAAGAGGATGAAAATATCATAGGGTATTTAGAACCAGCTAACACAAAACAAACAATGGTTTCTTTTTTTTTTCTTTTCTTCTTCTTTTTTTTTTTTTTTTTTTTTTTTTTTTGTCTTTTTCGGTACCAGGAATCGAACTCACGACCGCACACTTGCAAGGCAGGAGCTTATGCCACTGAGCTAAATCCCCAGCTCCCAAACAATGGTTTCTATATTATCTTCTTGTCTATAAAAATTTTTATTTATACTATCACATATAATAAAATCCAATAAGATACGATGTTATAAAACCGATGGAGACAGAAGAACAAAAGCTTTATGGGACTTCTAAACAAATTCATATTAAATCAGCACTAGCTATTATAATGTCTTGTTTTCTTCAAAATAACTGTTCATACCATCACAGACAATAAAACCAAACACCCCAGAATAAAAAAAATTTTTTAAAAAGAGTACTAACTCTTACATTTTACAAGTGAGAAAGTGCAGAAAGTATGACACATTTGAAAAGACAAGAGGGGCTGAGGTTGTAGCTCTGAGATAGAGTGCTTGCCTAGAATGCCCTAAGGTCGTGGGTTCAGTCCTTAGTACTGGCAGATGAGAAAGTCTGACATGTTGAACAAATTATCATCCACACCCGAAAACTGTCTCATGCTGGCAACTACTCCATAACTTGGTCTTGTAAAAAATAAACATAAAACCTGTCTAAAAGTTCCCAAATGTCCAAAAATATCCAAAAGTTTAAGGATGAGGTAGAGAAATGCCATCAATATCCCAAGACTCTACCTAGTTCCATTATCCAACTCCCTGTAGTTTATATGGTAAGAGAACCAAACCGGCAGGGGAACAAAAGTTTGGCAACACTGACATAATTCTTCTAAAAGCATACACCAGTAACTCTTTGATTTAAAAGGCACGATGAAAGAAGGCATCAATAAAATAAGGCATTTTAAGCCCATGAAGAGGAATTGCAGATTGAAGTCTATAATTCCAACAATTCAAAGTACTTCCCAGAAGCTCAAAGGATCCAGTGTAGGATTCAAGAAAACTAAGCTGTAAATAAAGTGACTCAGAATGAAAGGTACAGTACAAAAGAACAGAAGATTCTGCTAAGAATACCAACAACTAAGCACACTGAATCTTTGAGGATCATTCTCTTGGAAAAATCTGATTTACAATGCTTTCATTTGCTTATATAAAAGTTGTTGGCAGACCAATTCCAAGAGACATTTCTTTTATATGCTGCATTTAAAGTTTGACAGTATCAAAAATCTATGGAAGGCATTTTTGCAAGCACTTGAGAAGACAGCGTAATTCTGAGAAGTCTGTTCCCCAAACACCGTGGCAGTGTCATCGGACAGCCTTGCTTCACTGTGGGGGTGACTCTGTAACGACTATGTACACATCCGTAAGTACAGCTATGGACCCCTAACCTTACATTTCTGGAGCTTGGATTTTCAACATGTTCTTTAGGTAAGGCATTTATCTGGATATGAACATCTGCAAATTGAAGACAAGCCTCTCCGCCAGCCAGTGTGCTACATGCACACATGGGGAGGCTGGTGCACCCTCACCACCTGCAGTTCTCGGCTTGCGTGGCCCCGTAGTATTTTTTCTTTGATTCAGATTTCTTTACTTCAGGGGTCGGTCTCCTAAACACCCTTAAAATCGGAATATTCTGAGGGAGTCACCATGCAGTTGCTAGGTGAATGTGTCAGTCTGCAAATGGCACTGACAGTCTGCCCATTAAAAAGTCTCTCAGGGGCGCACGATGGAGGGGACAGGGTGTCAGAAAGGAGGCCGCGGCCGGAGAAGACTCCCTGCGTGGTACGGCAGGGGTCTCCCCGGAGCCTGCGAGGTCTCCCAGCTTCACACCGAGGCGCACTTACGGGGGCGACCTGGGGTCGGCTTGGTTCGCTGACGGTTTCCGCCGGCGCGCAAGCCAGGCTGCTACGTGTTTAAAGTGTCTGAACAGCGACTTCGGCAGGGCATTTTGTGTCTTTTCCATAAATAAAAACACAGAACCCATCCCCACTCCTCTGAAGATCCGGAGCAGACGGAGGCCTCTGCCCGCAGCGGGGACCGCAGCCTCCCGCCCGCGCCCTGCTGGCAACGCCCTGCCGCCCAGGCCGAGCGCTGCGCACGCGCTCCCCTCCCAGGCACTTTCCTGTGCTGACCAAACCGTTTTCTTTCTTCACTAGTGCAAACAACATGCACTTAATTTTATATTAATTTAAAAAGAGCATTAAACAATCTTTGGAAATGGAAGGAAAGGATAGTAGTTATCGTGAAGGACAAGTTATTTGAGACAGAGGAAATCAAGGTTTAGCAAAATAACTTTCAGTAAAAAACCCTGATTTTATTTTCACTCAAGAAATGAATAAAATATTTCAAATGTACTTTCTCTCTCCATTTTTAAAGTCACATTGTAATAAAAATATATTTCGCAAACTGTGACACTTATTCCGTGTAAATATGTAACCCCGGAATTATGTAAATATCATCTATTTAGAAATAACCGTTGGCCAACTTTTACTAAAGATTACAAAAGCTCTTTCAGTCTTGTATGCATTACTTTAAGAAAAATTTAACCTTAAGGAAAATGAAAAAATTATATAACGAGCACCTATATGCTTTCGGTCTTGTCATTTTTACTTTCATAAATAACATAACAAGTGTGAAATGAAGGTATTGGAGTTAGCTACTCAGTGCGGTGCTTGCTAAGGCACTTTCCGGGGAGGACGCCTTTGGGAAACGTGAGCCCGCAGGCCCTGGCGCGGCTCAGCAGCGCCCTCTACTGAGCCCTGCCTAGGGCCACTTTCAGCGCAAGTCCCTGGCCCTTGAATCATAGAAATACAGGAAAATGACAAAGTGAAAGACCAAAATGCAATCTCAAACCTCCAGCCCATCCCATCAACTCTTAGGAGCTATGTACATAGAAGAAAATATATGCCATACACCTGAAATATGTGAAATAATAGCAACTGAAATAAAGAAGCAACTCTAGGAAGCTTTAAAGGAATTCAAGCTAGAAATAATCTCCCAGGTAAAAGAAGAAATGACAAAAGCAATGAAAGAGATGCTGAACATACCTAAAGAAGACACAGTTAAAAAATTAGAGGAACTAAAGAAAAAGGTAGAATTCCTGGATTAACAATATAAGAAACAGGGGCTGGAGATTTAGCTCAGCAGCATAAGCGTCTGCCTTGCAAGCAGGCAGTCGTGAGTTCAATCCCTGGTACCGATAAAAAAAAAAAAAACAATATAAGAAACAAACAGAATACATAAAGCAAATGCAAAGAGATATACAGGAAATCAAAAATTCCATTGAAAGTTTTAAAAACCGCCTCAATGAAAGTGAACATAGAATTTCAGACCTCGAAGATAGGATTGCAGATAGTGAACAGGAAAGGAAAGATCTTTTAAAAATAACAAGGAATCAGGAAATAATTATTCAACAGCTGCAAGATGATGCAAAGAAAAATAACACACTATTGATAGGGATAAATGAAAAAGAAGGGGGCATCATAAAAGTTGTCAACAGGATATTTAGAGAAGTAATAGCTGAGAATATCCCAAACATGAGAATGGAAACTGACATCAGGATCAGTGAAGCATACAAAACTCCAAATAGTCATAACCAAAATAAAACTACACCCAGACATATAATAATCACCATCCCAAAAATCCAACATAAGAATAGAATATTAAAATCTGTCAGAGTGAAAAGATAGATCACCTATAAAGGAAAACCTATCAGAATTACAGCAGACTTCTCAGAACAAACAATAAACTCAAGAAGAGTATGGAGTGAAGTATTTCAGATCCTAAAGGAAAATGATTTTCAACCTAGAATGATGTATTCTGAAAAACTGTCCTTCAAAATTGATGTTGAAATCACATACTTCTTTGACAAAGAACAGCTGAAGAACTTCATGATAACCAAACCAACCCAGCAAAGAAGACTGAAAGACAGTTTAGATACACTTAGGAAAAAACCACTAAGCAAAGAAGACAATTAAATAAAACAAAAAGATAAAGATTCAACAGCAGAAAGATAACATGTCAATGATAAACCAACATATAACAGTTATAACCATTAATGTAAATGGTCTCAATGCACCAATTAAAAGAAACAGATTGGCAGAATGGATCAAGAAACAAAATCCAACCATATGCTGTCTACAAGAAACCCATCTAACCAAAAAGAATACTCACAGACTGAAAGTCAAAGGATGGAAAACAATACTTCATGCAATAGGAACCCAAAAAAAGCAGGGGTAGCTTTTCTGTTTGCAGACAATGTGAACTTCAAGCCAATAATGATCAGAAGAGATAAAGAAGGTCATTACAATACTGGTTAGGGGAAAACTTCAAGAGAAAGAGATAATAATCTTAAATATACATGCACCAAATTCCAGAGCACTCAGTTATATAAAGCAAGTACTAACAGAAATGAAAAATCAAATTAACAGTAACACAATCATAACAGGAGACCTTAACACACCATTGACACCAAGAGACAAATCAATCAGTTGAAGACCAGCAAAGACATAACAGAACTGAATCACATGTGAACAAATGGACTTGATAGATATATATAGAGTGTTCCACTGAACAACATCAGAATACACATTCTTCTCAGCAGTACATGGGACATTTTCTAAAACAGATCATATATTAGTCCACAGAACATATTTTAAAAAATGCAAAAGAGTTGAAATTACCCAATGTATGTTATCAGATCATAGCACCATGAAATTAGAAATTAATGATAAAAGATATTGCAAAAATCCCACAAACACATGGAAACTAAATAACACAATTTTGAGTAATCAATGGGTCACAGGGAAAATACAAATACAATTTCCGGAATCTGTGGGATGAAATGAAAGATGTCCTCAGAGGGAACTTTATTGCACTGAGTTCCCACATTAGGAAGACAGAACGAATACAAATAAATAACCTGATACCTCACCTCAAACATCTAGAAAAAGAAGAGGAAGTCAAGCCCAAAGCCAAAGAAGGGAGAACATTATAAAAATCAGAGCAGAAATTAATGCAGTAGAGACTAAGAAAACAATCAAATGAATCAATGAATCAAAGAGTTGGTTCTTTGAAAGAATAAATAAAATTGATAAGTCGCTAGCCAACCTTATTTAAGAAGGGACGAAAAAGCTCAAATCATGCAATAAGAAATGAAAAAGGCAAAATCACTACAGACTCTGTAGAAATACAGAAGATAAACACCTATTTTGAAAACCTCTACTCTCATACGTTTGACAACACAGAAGAAATAGATTCCTAGAAACATATGAAGTACCAAAGCTAGGTCAAGAAGATGTAAAACTGCTGAATAATCCAATATCTATTAATGAAATTGATATTGTAATTAAGTCCTTATCTACAAAGAAGAGCCCAGGCCTAGACGGATTCACTGCAGAATTCTACAAGAAATACAAAGAAGACCTAATGCCAACATTCCTCAAACTCTTCAATGAAATTGAAAGGGAACCAATCCTTCCTAAGTCATTCCTGGAAGCAAATATTACTCTAGTACCAAAACCTGGGAAAGAGACAACTAAAAAGGAGAAATACAGGCTAATCGTCTTAATGAACACAGATGCAAAAATCATCCATAAAATATTGGCAAATAGGATGCAGCAAATCATCAAGAAGATTATACACCATGACCAAGTGGGATTCATCCCAGGCATGCAGGAATGGTCCAACATACGTAAATCAATAAATGTAATCCACCATATCAATAAAGCCAAAAGTAAGAATCACATGATCATTGCTATAGATGCAGAAAAAGCTTTTGATAAGGTACAACACTCTTATATGATAAGAACCTTACAGAAAATTGGAGTAGATGGTCTTTACCTCAATTATAATAAAGGCCATCTATGACAAACCAACAGCCAGTATCATACTAAATGGCCAAATATTGAAGGCCTTTATGTTAAAATCAGGCACAAGACAAGGACGTCCCTTATCACCACTCCTATTTAATATAGCACTGGAAATACTAGCCAGAGCAATTAGACAAGAGAGAGAAATAAAAGGGTTAAATACAGGAAAAGAAGAAGTTAAATTATCATTATTAGTGGATGACATGATACTTTACACAGAACACCCCCAAATCTCCATTGAAAGACTCCTATATATAATAAATCAATTCAGCAAAGTAGCTGGATACAATATCAATACTCAAAAATCAATAGCATTTCTATATACTAACAACAAAATCACAGAGAGAGAAATAAGCGAAGCCACATCCTTCACACTAGCAACCAAAAAATGAAATACTTAGGAATTACTCTCATGAAAGAAGTGAAAGACCTGTACAAGGAAAATTATAATGCACTGAAAAAGAATTGGAAGAGGATCTCAAAAAGTGGAAAGACATCCCTTGTTTCTTTTTCTCCTTTTCCTCCTCCTCCTCCATCCTACTCTTCCTCTTTTCTTTTTTCAGTACTGAGGATTGAATCCAGTACATACTGAGCTACAACCTCAACCTTTTCTTATTTTTCATTTAAGACAGTGTCTCACTAAATTGTTAATTTGTTCAGGCTAATCTTGAACTTGAAACCCTAACCTCACTTCTTCCCAGAGTGCTGAGGTTAAAGGGATGATCTACCTGTCCTGGGATAATTTTTTCATTACTGAAATAAAAATTAATCATTTTAACTATTTTAAAGTAAACAACAGATTGATTCCTTGTTTGTTTCTTTGTTTTGTAGTACTAGGGCTTAAATCCAGGGATACTCTACCACTGAGCTGCATTCTTGGCCTTTTGTTTTTTATTTTATTTTTAAAAATTCTAACAGCGTCTTGCTCACTTGTCCAGGCTGGTCTTAAACTTGTGATCCTTCTGCAGCAGCCTCTCCAGTAGTTAAGCTTATAGGCACATGCCACCATGTAGGGAATTGATTGAGTTTTAGTATATTTGCAATGTTGTGCAATCATTAGCAGTATCTACTTTGAACGCACTTTCATCATTAAGAAAAGAAACTCTATTCCCACTAAAGAGATACTCTTCATTTTCTTCTATCTCCATTCCTGGCTATCCCATTAGTTCACCAAATATTTTCTATAAATGGAATTACATAATATGTGGCCTTTTATGACTTAGTTCAATTGATATAATGTCTGTAAGGTCACTGATATTTTAGACATCAGCACCTCACTCTTTTTAATGACTGTATAGTATTTTCCTACAGGGCAGAGTGGTGAACTACGGCACATGTGCCAAGGCCATTTGTGTCACTGAAAGTTCTAAAAGTACACTTATAGGGAATTCCACATGTACTTATTTTCTTTCTTGCCTTACACAGCTTTTGACTGAACTTTAGTTAACATATAGAAAGGTGAACATATCTTAGTATCACTTGAATTTTAATCTCTGTCACTAGTAGTTTAACAAGTACTCAGAATGAAAAACAATACCCTGCCCATACCACAAATCTCTGCACCTTATGTCTTGTCCTTATCATCCACCTGTACCTCTGGGATTTGTATTTCTTTGTTCCACAGTTGTTGGCATTTGAGGTATTTTAGCTTTTTGACTAACTACATATGATGTTGCAGTGGGTGTTTGTATAGTAGTGTGTGTGTGAACATTTTTTTTTCCTGAGGATAGATGTAGGAATATAATTACAGAGCCATATGTTTAATCAGTCATATGCTCAAATGACCAAAGTTTTTTCAAAGGTATTACCCCATTTTACATTTCTACCAGTGATATATTCTCCCAGTATCTCTACAATCTCATCATAGGTTGTCTTTTGCTTTTTATTTTCTTTTAATAGTAGCCATTCTAATGGGCATGAAGTGGCATTTCACCGTGGTTTTGATTTGCCTTTCCCTAATGCAAATGATCTTGAGCCGTGTATACATCTTAGAGAAATACTGATTTTAATCTTTGCCTCATTTTTAAATTGGACTTTGTCGTTTGATTATTGATTTGTAAGGTTTCTTTATATTTTCTAGGCATTGTATTCTATTATACATTTTGCCATTCTGTGCAGTCTTTTCATTTTCTTGACAATCTTTTATGCACATATTTTGGTGGATTTCAATTTATTTATTTTTCTTTCATTGTTTGCATTTTTGTGTCTTAACTAAGGAGTCCATGCCTAATCTAACATTGTGAAGATTTACACCAAAGTTTCTAAGAGCTGTACAATTTTAGCTCCTGTATTTTGATCTTTGGTCTATTCTAATTTTTGTGTATTATATGAATTAGGGTTTCAAATTTATTTTTTGCTTGTGAATATCCACATTAGCAACATTGGTTGACATAATCATTTTTTTTCATTGCGTGTTCTTCACACCCTTGTGAAAAATCAGTGTAGTGGGGAGGGTTGTGCAGAGGAATCAAACTAATAGAATACACAAAATGATGAGGAAGCTGGAAAGTCCCATGGTGGCTGGTTTAGGTTGAAGAGACAGGGAAACCAGCAGTAGCTCAGTCTAAGAAGCTGGAATCCTCAGAACCAAAGGGGTCAATGTTGCAGTCGTCTGGGGCTGAAGGCCTAGAAGATCCTTGATGTCAATCTCCATTCAAAGGCTGAAGAATCAGGAGTCTGCTGTCCATAGGCAACAGAATCATCAAAAAGTGAACATGCTAGACTTCTGAGTGGTAAGCAGCAGAGAGACAGCTTCTCTGGGATTTGGTGTCCAGATGTTGGGATAGCATGTGAAGAAGAAAAGAATGAGGGAAATGGTTTCTTGGGACCCAGGAAGGGTCTGAAGTGAAAATTGAAGTCTATGGGGAGAGAAAGAGAAAGACTTCAATGAAGAAGAAGGTGGCAGGCTACATATTCTTCCTGAGCTTGGACTCACTGCATGGGAGGGGCAGCTTGAGCCTGATGATGCAAAAGCGTTACTGGCAAGCTTGGAGGCTTCCATGGAGAAACACACCAGTCACATGGAGCAGTGTACACAGTGGACTGTGGTGGCTGGTGAGTTACTTGGGTTCAGAAGATCCCAGGAGAGGGAGACTGGCCAGTTGTCATCTTGGAGAGGAACGAAGAGAATTTAGAATTCAGATAGTTGTGGTCTGGTGCCCTCTATGGGCCCCAGTATCAGAATGAGCCTGCGGAGTTCAAATCCATAGGAGGTGAGGGAGCTGAGTTGAAACTGGAGTGTTACAAGCTGGACAAATTGGTTCCAGCCCCACAGCCAGAAACCAGCCTGAACTTCAGTGGGACTAAAGATATAGACTTGCTGAGATTATCAACTGCCCCATCATAAGGCAATGGCTGGCTTTTGGGTTAATCAAATTTGATTAATCTGCCCCATTGTCTACCAGTGACACCACAGACATGCTTGAATGAGCCTTTCTCCTGTTTTTCTTTGCATTTTTAAAATTTTATTTTTGTTTTGTTTTTTTTTTTTTTTGAGATAACATCTTACTATGTATTTCAGACTGGCCTTGAACTCATTATGTAGCCCAAACTGCTCTCAAACTTGCTGCACAGCAATCTTCCTGACTGAGCATCCCAAGTGCTAGGATTACAGGCGTGTGCTACCATGTCCAGCTGTTTTGTATTTTTCTTAATTATTTATATGTGTGTGAACATGGTTTCTAGTCTTTTGTTGTTGCTGTTGTTGTTCTGGTTCTGTTTTTATTTTTCTTTACTCTTGTGCTTTTGTGCTCTTTACAAATTTCCTGAAGTTTGCAATAATCTTCCTTTGTCTTCCAGCCTTGCTTCTAATGTTTTCCTCTTGTTCTAGTTCTCTATTTTTCCCCCTTAATTCCTTTAAAATTTTCTGCCCTAGTGGTAAAATTGCCATATTGAGGACTTATTTCCTGTATACAACTCTCTAGTTCATTTCAGGTTTTGTTATGTAGCCAAGTCTAGTTCATATGGTTTAAGGTGTTAAGTTAGGTAATGCAGTTTGTCATTTTCCGAGAAGTTTGAACCTACTGTTATTGTTGATTGTACTACTTTAACCAAGGTGACATAATTGTTATAATCAGTTGTTATTCAGTATACTAAGACTGAGATTATCTAAGGTTCAGAAACAATACTGTAGGACAATGCCAAAGAACCAGGGACTATGCCAAATAGACAGAAATTTCTCATCTGTAATAAAATGAAGAGATAGGATCCTGCAATAGACTCAAAGCCCACAAGCCAGGTACACCTGGAAGACATCTCTGGTAGTCATTTCCTAATGGTCCTCAATAGTAGCAATAAAGCTCTCTACCATAAGCAATTTATAGGCATCAACTCAAGAATTAAACTAAAAAATATTAATAGTGAGATGACATTTATTTTTTTTAATTTAAAGAGAAAGAAACAAGAAAATACATGGATATAAAAAAGGGTAGAAATAATACTGAATTACAGAAAAATAAACAGTAAGAAATCACCAGTTGACAAGTTACATATTGTCATCTTAGAAATAGCTGTTCAGGTTACAAAATTAAAGTAGGTAAAATGACATTCAAATAGTGACACTGCCAATAGTTCTTCTCAATGATCTAACAAAAACTTAGTAATATGGTTATAAGTCCCACACACTTTTTTTTATCTTAAAGAGGGTAAGATTAAACATATCAAAACAGTTCAAAGAAACAATTTAAAGAAACACAGATTTCAAAGCAAGTCCACTGGAGATCTTCACTGTTTATCTACTTGTTTCTAGTTTCTTCCAATTAGTTGTCCCCATCTTCACACACATTAAATACATACTGCATATTATATAACTAATCAAATAATTACAGGATGATGAAGACTTTTTAGGTCTTCAAGATCTGACATTGGGGAAGACAATAATAACTACCATAGTGTCTCTCTTTCTCTTCGTAGTAGCTGTCCTTATCTTTACATATGCTGAAATTAAACTTAAGAGACTAGAGTAATATCACTCTGATCAGTGAATAATAATATTGCTAGATTTTATATCATAGCATTGGGTTTCTTAGTGTCTCTTCTTCTTCAGAGTATCTGTTCATTATATCTTGCATTATGTAATCTGTTCCCATAAATAGTTTTTTAAAAAATCTTCTCATGTGTGAATTTCTACATGTATATCTATCCTCTCTGTAATATAGGGAGAAACAAATCATAGCAAGACAGCAAAACAAATTCCTAGAAAAATATGCAATGAAAAAGACACATAAGACCACAATATTAGGTGATCTACCATAGTTACTATGCTTTCTCTTGTTATTTTCAATAGACTTGTCCACATCATCGGGCTTAATATAGTTAAGCATAGTATTACATAGCTATTTTTATAAAAACACACTTTGAAAACATTGTAGGGCTTGAGAGATGTTAATAATCAATACCAGTATGGATATCTTTTACATTTTGTCATCTTCAGAGTAGTTGCCTCTACTTTTAGGGTTTATACTATCAAGCATACCAAATTCAAATAAAATCAGCCAAGGCAAAATCGCAGTCTAATGAACTGGATTCAAATAAGATCAGTAATAGTAAGGCAATGTAAGTAATACAGGGTTTCAGATTCAGTTGATAGGAAATTAAGGATAGTTTGTCCACCTTATTCCCTCATTCCACTGTCTGCCCCATTCTTTGAGGCCTCTCTGCCATTGTTGCTGGAATCCTGGTATCCCTTCCTCTCTTTCTCTGGAATGTCCTTCAGCACTCTCTGTAGGGTTGGTTGGTGGCCATGAGCTCCCACAGTTCCTATTTGACTTGAAAGCATTGTATTTCTCCATTAATTTTGAGAGAGAGTTTTGATGGGTATATGAGTCTTGGTTGCAAACTATTTTCTTTCAGAACTTGGAATATTTCTGCCTATTCTCTTCTTGATTTAAGAGTTTGTGTTGATAAGTCTGTTGTTATTTTGATAATTTTCCTATTGTAGGTAATCTGCTTCTTTTCCCTGGCTGCTTTTAATATTTTGTTCTTTTGGTGGATTTCAGGAATCTTGATTATTATATGTCTGGGTGTAGATCTGTTTTGGTTGTAGGTAGCTGGTGTTCTGCATGCCTCTTTTATCTGAATATCATTTCTTTTTTGCTATACATGGGAAATTTTAATATATCTGTGAATATTCTTTGTATTTCATTTTTGGTTGCTCCTGCTTCTTCACTCACATGCTTTATTCTTAAGTTATGTATCCTTTTGTCATCTTCTAACATTTGAATTGTTTCTTTCTGGTTCCTCATTATTTTTAAGAGGTCTTTTCTTTCACGATCATATATCATAAATCTCTCTTCAAGTTTCAAAAGGCTAACTTTAGTTTCTGTCAAGGCATTTTGCCAGTGTTCAATGGAGTTTTTAGTTTCTTGGTAATCTCTTTGGATCTGTTTCATGTATTCTAAGTTATGTTTAAATTCTTCAGAAGTTTCTCTTTCTTTTCTGATTTCCTCCGTTCTTCCATCTGTGTTCTCTTGGATGGGGCTTATCATTTCTTTTATTAATCTCTTCATATCTTGCCTCACTTGGATCAGGAGTACAGCTTTAAATTCATCTCTGAGGTCATGGAGGTATTTTTTTTTTTTTTTTTATTTCGGCTGATGCTGTGTCCAGGATTGGATGGTTACTGTGCTTGTTCTCTTCTGTGTTTACTTCTCCTGTGCTTATTTTCTCATGTTGGGCAGCTGGAGATTTTATTTCTATCTCTTGTCATGTTTCTGGTTTCTTTCTGACTGAAGTGTCCTGGGGGTCTCTGGCCCTCTCCGTATTGCTTAACACCTTTCAGAAGTGTGCTGACTTGAGTTTTTGCTGCCCTCCCCAATTTGCTGTTATCTGGGGTAGGCAGGGATGCAGGGACAGTGCAGGCTAGCCTCCATCCTCTGTGCTAGTCAATCTGCAAGTTAGGCTTACTTTGTGGATGTCACAGAGTTGTGACTATTTTGTGTCTGCTATTGGGTCCTAACCAGTGGGTTCAGCCCCAGCAGATCCTGCCAGATCTCTCTGTGCCAGAAGCAGCTGACTTATGTTACTGTGGCACAGGACTCTGCCCAAATCCCATCTGTCCTCTACCAGACCTCTCTGTGCCAGGAGTGACTATCTAATGTCACCACAGCACTGGGTCTGCCCAATTCCAGGATATCCTTCACTAGTTCTCTCTGTGTTGCTGATTCCATCACGGTGCTGGGCTCTGCCCAATTTCAAGGTGTCCTCCACCAGATCTCTCTATGCCAGGGGTGACTGTCTGATGTCACCAAGCCACGGGCTCTGCCCAACTCCAAGATGTCCTCCACCAGACTCTCTGTGTTACTGATGCTGTGTGGTGGCGGGCTCTGCCCAATTCCAAGATGTCCTCCAGCCAGCCACAGCAGCTGTGGGACCCAGTTCCTAGTACTCACCAGGACTCAGTGTAGGTCTTTCTCTTGGGTCTACTGCACACTGCGCCACTTGCCTTCACTGCGTTCTCGACACAGTGCAGAATGGTCAGAAAATTGCACGGTGTCCAGCTTTTGAGCTCCAGAACTTCTCACAGTCTCCTCTGGCACAGCTGAGCAACCCTGGTTGCTTCGCGCAGTCCCAGGTCTCAGTTTCCAGCAGTCGCCAAAAGCCAATACAGCTTTTCCTCTTGGATCCACTGGTCAGTGTCCCACATTAAAGGTGCGGGATTTGCAGACCCCTGTTATCAGCAGCCACAGTCTCAGCATGACTTTAAATCTTCCAGCCGCACTGTCTTGGTTAATAAGAATCATTATCCATTCACCTGGCCCTCTCCATGTTATCATATTCTAGCATCTAATATGATTTCTCTGCAGAGACTCTCCGCCCAATCCCCTAGCAAGCTGCCATTTTTGAAACTCACCTTTCTTACTCTTAATTTGCTTGTCTTGTTCCTAGGAATTCATTATTTGATTTGGGGACACAAATTCAACCCATCTGACACCTAGCAGGTCGGGGGTTTTCTTAATTTCTGTCTTTCTTTCTTTCTTTCTTTCTTTCTTTCTTTCTTTCTTTCTCTCTTTCTTTCTTTCTTTCTTTCTTTTTCTTTGAGGCAGGGTCTCACTGTGCAGTTCAGGCTGACCTTGAGTTCACTCTAGTGAGATGACTTTTAAACAAGATGCACACCCAGATTTCCAGCTCACCAAAGGCAAACCCAAAAGGCAGTGAGGTGGAACAACTTGAAGGCCACCCATCTGGACTCTCTGAAATGGTAATGGCAGAAGTAACAAAGCAGAAAATAAGGCTCTAGGAAAACATTCAATCAAAAATAATTTTTTAGTTAACTATGGAGTTGGCGACCATAATGAAAGAATTGATTAATGACTCTAGCACAAACATAGATTTAAAAAAAGGAGCTTAGAAAAATGATGAAAACCATGAATGCTCAACATAGGAAAGAAATGGAATCCATGAAACATTTAAACAGATATCCAAGAAATGAAAAATTCAATTGAAATTATACACAGCAGAACCAATGTAATGACAGAATTTAGGTATAAAAGACTGGATTGTCATTGGTTATTGTGAAAAAAAGTTTTCTTAAAATAGCAAGGAACCCCCAAAAAATCTACCCTACAGCTGCTAAACAATGCAAAGAAGAATAATATCAGATTGATGAAAGTCAGTAAGAAAAAGAGATAATGCAAATGACATTTTAAAAAATCTGATCACAGAAGTAATGGCAGAAAACATCCCAAGCATGGAAAAACAATTTGACAACAGATAAGTGAGGCATATGGAACTCAAATTAGCCATGATTAAAAAAAATTTACAATGAAGCATACAATAGTCAAGATTCCAGAAACTTAACATAAGAACAAATATTAAAAGCTGTTGCAGGAAAGTGTAGGGAGCTGTGCGACTACCCCGCTGCTGTCTCCCCACCTCTCCCTCATATGGGCACATAATGCGCCTGCATTAACCATAATCCTCTCCTGTGGGAAGCCGCCTATGAATGGCACCCATTTCCTGCTTCCGGGTTCTTCCCGGCCTGAACAAGCCCGCCAAATTGTCATATCTGCCCAGTTACCCGTGACGCTAGCCTATCAGCTTGTTAGGCGCGCTTCTCTGTGATTGGATACTGCTTCCCCTTATAAGAGGTTGTTCCTGCCCCCAACGGCGGAAGAGGAAGCAACACTGAGGGTGGCGGACCTTGTCAGGTCCGGTTCGCTGTACGTAATAAAGTTTGAGAGCTGATCCTGCTCGAGTTTGGTCTCCTGTCTCCCGTGGCTCCGGTCATCTGGTGGCCCGCACGGGGAAGGTTCAGCGACGCGCGGGCGCGACTGCTGTCACCTGCGGTACGACGGAGAACCCGGCTCAATAACAACGGAAGGCCCCGAGCACCTCTTCTCTTCACCCTGATCAGCTACGTGAGATACAGCGGTTCCCGGGACAGGTGAGTACTGAATCGCCTGGGTTGGGTGGACGCACCTAACAGATTTTGAGCGCCACACGGGTGGACGCCGGTCTTTTTATTTTTTTTTTTCTCTTTCCCCTTGCATTTGTTTCGCTTTCGCTTCGCCATTGTGGGCAACGCTGCTCGCAAACCCCTCGCTGACTCCCTAAGAGTCCTGCTGCGGACCCGAGGCATCTACATAAACCGGGTCACCCTTTCGAGGTTTCTGGATAGTGTTAATGAGATTGCCCCCTGGTTTTGGCCCACGGGCTCTCTAACCCTCCCGTCATGGGAGAAGTTAGGAGGGGATCTTAGATGCGCCCGAGAAGAGGGACGCTTGGATCCCATGGTTTTACCCCTGTGGGAACTGATTAGGGCTTGTCTGACGGATAAACAAACCCCCGGGCTTTGCTCAGCCCGACAGGCTCTTGACAAAGCTCGATCCGAGTGCTCGGAGGAGCCCGAAGTCACACCTGACTTTGGGCCTCCAGAGAAACACAAGGGCTCCGATTCTGATTTGGATTCGGAAGGCTCAGAAGAGGAGGTCGTCTTTGCTAAGCATGACCCTCCTACACCGTTAAAAAAGGAACTTAGGGCTTGGGAAGATAAAAAGGGGAACCAAACACCACCCTGCCCGAGCTACTCTGCTTCGCGGGAGGAACTTAGGCCCTTCCGCTCCTTGGCAAGCTCGCGACCCATGGTCGCCCCCTTTAGGACACCAGGCCCTACTGCACCGCCGTGGCCGGAAGAGGAGTTGCTCCCTGGGCTGCCACCTCCACCCGTGGCCGCTGGAGGGCGCCCACAATCCATGGCACCGCCCTGGTTAGAGGGAGAGCTATTTCCTGGGTTACCTCCTGCGCCCCCTTCTGGGGGAGGAGGAGGACGTTCCTTCCACCAGAGGGTATGGTCGCGGCTTCCCTTTGAGTGTCCCGGTCTCCATGCATTCCCGGTACAAGTAGGAGGCAGGGGAGGAGGAGGATATTATGAGCCCTTAGAAATTAAACAACTTAAAGCTATCAAGGATGCAGTTTCAGCTTATGGGCCCAATGCACCATTTACCATGGCGCTTTTAGAGGCATTGGCTGGCCTGTATTTAACTCCGGGAGATTGGACCCAGCTGGCGCGTGCCTGCCTTTCCCCCGGACAGTATTTAGATTGGAAGTCTTGGAATGAGGAATTCTGCGTAGAGCAGGTGGCGGCTAACCGGGAACATGGCCAAAGAGATTGGAACAGAGACATGTTATTAGGGCGAGGAGCTTTCGAGGAAGATCAGACCCAGTACCCTCGCCAGGTTTATGAACAAATCAGTCGCTGTGGCCTTCAGGCCTGGAGACGGCTGGCTGGAAAGGGAGAGCATACGGGCCACCTCACAAAAATTTTACAACAGCAGGGGGAGCCCTTCTCCGATTTCGTGGCCCGCATGCTTGAGGCCGCTAACAGAATTTTTCCAGACGCCGAGGCGGCTCACCCTCTCATAAAACAACTGATTTTCGAACAGTGCACTAAAGAGTGTCGTGATGTCCTAAGGTCCAACAAAAATAGGTCTTTAGAAGAGTGGACACGCCTGTGCCGTGAACTGGGCGGCCCGGTAACTAATCACGGGCTCGTTGCCGCCATGGTCGCTGCCCTTCAAGGCGCTGCCAACGGAGGCAAGCCTCGGGTAGGGGGCAATAGAAATAAAAATAAAAACAACACTTCTTGCTTTGGCTGTGGCCAACTAGGACACATTAAGCGTAATTGCCCCAACAAACAGATCGGGCAGGGAGGAGCCCCTGGCCCTGGATTATGCCCAAGATGCCAAAAAGGTAATCATTCAGCAGCCGAGTGCCGGTCGATATTCGATAAAGATGGCAATAGGCTTTCAGGACGTCCAGACAATCAGCCAAAAAACGGCCGAAGGGGGCCCCTCCTGCAGGCGGGGCCCCCTCTGGCCCAAACCTTCCTTCAGTTCCAGCCCCAGCAACCACAAACACCCCAGGTCCCTTTAGGCGGGCAACCCCAGGCTCAGCAGGGCTGGACCTCAGTGCCACCTCCGACCTCCTATTAACACCCGAGATGGGAGTACAATTAGTTGAAACCTCCCTGCCAAATCCCCTTCCGCCAGACATGGTCGGACTTCTATTGGGGAGGTCCTCGGTGGCACTCAGGGGCCTTACAATCATCCCAGGTGTAATTGACTCAGATTTCACTGGCACCATCAAAATTATGGTTCAAGCCCTACAAGGCACGATTATCATTAATAAAGGAGATAAAATAGCCCAGCTGTTGGTTCTACCAAGCCTTCATAAAAACTTCCCCGCGAGAAACCTGACCCGAGGCGCTCAGGGCTTCGGCTCTTCCGGGGATACCTTTGAAGGCTTACATTTGACGTTGCAAGAACGTCCTATGCTAACCATTGACATCAATGGCAGACCCATTAAAGGCTTGCTTGACACAGGAGCAGATCGCTCAATCATTTCACAAAAAGATTGGCCTAGCTCTTGGCCCACAGATGTGGCATCCCAGAGCCTACAGGGGCTTGGGTTTGTCCACGCCCCTAAGGTGAGTGCTTCGCTCCTGACATGGCGCGACAAGGAAGGTCATTCTGGTCACTTCCGTCCCTTCGTACTCCAGCTTCCCGTATCTCTATGGGGAAGAGATATTTTGACAGACATGGGCATCACCTTAACTAACATCTACTCCCAAAAAGCTCACTCCATGTTGCTAAAACAAGGGTATATCCCTGGAAAGGGCCTAGGCGTTCACCTACAAGGCCGAACCTCGCCTATTCAAGGCAGCCCCAAACAAGACAAAAAAGGACTGGGTTTTTCCTAGGGGTCACTGAAAGCCTTCTCACACCTGAACCCATAAAAATTACTTGGAAAACTGACACCCCTGTGTGGGTTCAACAGTGGCCCCTACCAAAGGAGAAGGCAGAAGCCGCTCTGGAGCTAATTCAGGACCAACTCCAGGCGGGACATATCAGACCATCAACCTCCCCCTGGAATACCCCTATTTTTGTCATTAAAAAGCGCTCGGGAAAATGGCGGCTCCTCCATGACCTGAGGGCAGTCAATGCTCAGATGCAACCCCTGGGTGCAGTTCAGAGAGGCATGCCTGCACTATCAGCGCTCCCACAAAATTGGCCGGTCTATGTCATCGATCTTAAAGATTGCTTTTTCTCCATCCCTCTTCACCCAGATGATTCACCTCGCTTCGCTTTTACCTTGCCCACTATCAATCAGGAAAAGCCAGACCTTAGATATGAGTGGATAATGTTACCCCAAGGGATGACCAACAGTCCCACTATGTGCCAATTGTTTGTCGACGCTGTCATAGAGCCCATAAGACATAAATTCCCAAAAAATAGATGCCTCCATTATATGGACGACATCCTAATATCAGGAAAGGACCTCCCGAGCTTAGAGCAAATGCTTAGACAGCTGGTCTCTACTCTTAGAGCCGCTAATCTGCACATTGCCCCAGACAAGATCCAGCGGTCAGAGATAGCCCAATATTTAGGGACAAAAATTACTTCCTCTCAGGTATCACCATTAAAATTGGTTATCCGGCGTGATACAATCCTAAGTTTACATGACATGCAAAAATTAGTTGGGGATATCAATTGGATCAGGCCGTACTTGGCCTTACCTAACAGCAAATTAAAACCCCTGTTTGACTTACTTAAGGGAGACCCTGACTTAAATTCATCCCGAGAACTTACGCCGGAGGCAGAAGTGGCACTACAAGCAGTAGAGCGGGCCCTGACCACGGCCGCATTAAGGCGTATTAATCCAGAAAAGACCTTCGCCTTGTGCGTTCTCAAAACAGCTAGACAACCTACGGCTGTCATTTGGCAGCAAGGACCCTTGCTTTGGGTCCACCCAAAAATGTCTCCTGCTAAGGCTATTTACCATTATCCAGACGCGGTCGCTTCCCTTTCTCTAGAGGGCATCTCACGAGCCATACAACACTTTGGGGTGCCTCCTTCCTCCCTACATGTACCATACACAAGAGAACAAATTGAGACCTTAACAACATGTCTAGATTCCTGGGCGATTCTCCGGTGTACATTTCAAGGGACCATAGATAATCAATTCCCAAAAGACCCACTACTTCAGTTTATTACAGTACACCCTGTGATTTTTCCCAAGGTTACATCCGCATACCCCATAACTGGAGCTCCAATAATCTTCACGGATGGCTCCAAATCAGGCATAGGCGCATATGTGGTTATGGGTCAAGAGCCAAAAACTATCCAATTCACTCCAGACCAACCCCAGGTGGTCGAGCTCCAGATAATACAGGAAGTCTTACGTCGCTTCCCAGGCGACGTTAACCTCCTGTCAGACTCCAAGTATGTGGTAAATGCTCTCCAAGTTCTGGAGACGGCGGGTCCCATTAAACCCTCTTCAACGGTAGCCTCCATATTCCTAGGTATTCAACATCAGCTATGGAATAGAACCTCAAAAGTGTTCATCTCACATATCAGAGCCCATACTAATTTACCTGGGCCCTTGGCGGAGGGCAATGCCTTGGCAGACTCGGCCACGCGCCCGATATGGGTCTTCACCTTTCCCAACCCTCTGGAAGCAGCCCAAAAATTCCACTCTCAGTTCCATGTTAATGCCCGCACCCTCATGGCGCGCTTCAACATCACGAGAGCACAAGCACGAGAGATTGTACGGTATTGCCCAGCTTGTGTGATCTCTTCACCCCAACAATCTATTGGCATTAACCCAAGAGGACTTCGCCCAAATCATATTTGGCAAATGGATGTTACACACATCCCAGAATTCGGAAAACTTAAATATGTTCATGTTTCGGTAGATACCGCCTCCCAGGTTATGTTTGCCTCGGCAGAACCCGGAGAAAGGGCCACCCACGTTATTAATCATTGCCTGGCAGCCTGGGCTGCTTGGGGAAAGCCCAATATACTAAAAACAGACAATGGTCCTGCCTATACCAGCAAAATTTTTATGACATTTTGTCAACAAATGGAAGTCACTCTTAAACATGGCATTCCTTACAACCCCCAAGGACAAGGCATCATTGAGCGATCCCATCGGACACTCAAGGATGTCTTACAAAAACAAAAGGAGGGAATAGGCCATGGCCTAACGCCCAAAGGAAGAATATCATTGGCACTCTTTACCATAAATTTTTAAAATCTTAATCACAATAATCATTCCCCTGCCATGGAGCACAATAACCCGTCCCCGGCCGACAAAGGGCTGGTGAGATGGAAAGATGTCCTTACAGGACAATGGATGGGCCCGGATCCAGTGATTAGCTGGACCCGAGGTGCGGTTTGTGTCTTCCCACAGGAACCAGGCTGCGAACCGCTGTGGGTCCCGGAAAGATTGACACGAGCAGTAAACTCCCCACCAGTTCCTGATAAAGCACAGGAGGATAAGCCCGCGGACACAAGTCAACTCGACCCTTCTGGGACCGACGCTCAGCGCCCGAGACCATCTACAAACTAAAATGTCTGGTTTGGAGCTTTTTCTATTCTGTGGGTTCCTATTAATCACCCCTGTTCGCACAAATTTGACCAACACTGTTAAAAATATGACAGCTTGGCTGCAAGACACCTACCTACCTAAGTTTCACAATTTGTCCCTCATAGTCGGTCAGGAACTTGACAATATGGACGGTATCCAACTAGGTCCAGTCAGGTTCGATTTATCAACTTTAGGCAGTGTTATAGCCAGTTTGTGGGAACGCGTCACCTCCTGGTTCTCCTGGCCCAACCTGACTACTTGGATCCTGATTGCCATGGCCTTCCTAGTGGGGCTTGTGGTTATTAAATGCTTGTTAGATCGCCTCATACAAACTCAGCAGCAGGTTAAGATCACAGCTATGGCAGCCATGCAAATGGCAGCAGGTGGCCCATCAGGCCAGCAGGCCGCCGCATATCTCCTTCACATTGCAGAACATCAGCTATAAGAGCTGAGTGGGCAAGCCAATGACGGGTAAGACGGGAAAAGCCCTCCCGGTCGACCTAAGACAGGCTCCACTCAGATATACATGGCCTATAAGGCCAGGGGTCCCTTCTGGAGTCAAATTATTGGCATTGAGATGCGAGACCAAGGGTACTGCAGTGCCATCCGCCTCAAAGGTTGGGGGGAAGGCAGGAATGAATGTCTATATGCATCCAGGTTCGGTTCGCATATGCCTGGCCCTGCGAAAAAATGAACCACTCACCTTGAGCATGGTCCTGGCACAAGGATATGCACAAAACAAGGTGATGCACAGCAGGGTATAGACCTCTACATTCTCTCATGCCTCGGCCTACAAGGTAGGCCCACTCCTAGGTGTCTAACAGCAACAACGTCATAGACACCTTGGAGGGACCCACAGACCATCCTATTTTAATAAATAAAATAGGGGGAGATGTGGGAAGCCGCCTATGAATGGCGCCCATTTCCTGTTTCCGGGTTCTTCCCGGCCTGAACAAGCCCGCCAAATTGTCATATCTGCCCAGTTACCCGTGACGCTAGCCTATCAGCTTGTTAGGCGCGCTTCTCTGTGATTGGATACTGCTTCCCCTTATAAGAGGTTGTTCCTGCCCCCAACGGCGGAAGAGGAAGCAACACTGAGGGTGGCGGACCTTGTCAGGTCCGGTTCGCTGTACGTAATAAAGTTTGAGAGCTGATCCTGCTCGAGTTTGGTCTCCTGTCTCCCGCGGCTCCGGTCACTCTCCTACTCACGTCATGTACACGGACGTGACGATGACCCATCAGAGATCACCCCGAAGCCTCTTCCTGTTCCACAGGTCCATCTTTGCCCTATAAAAGCTGCGAGCACTTCCTCAATAAACGAGACTTGATTGGACTTCCTCGACTTGTCTCTGTCTCTCTGTCTCCTGCCCTGTCTCTGTTAATTTCTGTTCCTTTTCCAGGAAACTGCCCCACGGATCCAAATTGACCCGCAGGCCAGGTCATGGAAGCAAATCATATATGAAGGAAAGCCTATTAGAATTACAGACTACTTCTCAACACAAACCCTCAAGGCCTGGGAGCTTGCAATATTCAAGCTTGAAGTATTTTAAGCCCTAAAAGAAAACAATATGCAACCCAGACTGATGTACCTTGCAAAAGTATCTTTCAAAATTGATGGAGAAATCTATGACAAAGAACACCTAAGGAAATTCATGCCCCCACATAGGCACTCCAAAGTGGCTGAAGGACATTCTAGAAACAGATAACAAGGACTACAACTTCATGAACCCCAACAGAATGAATCCACCAGGCAAGGCAAATAATTAAAAAAAAGCAGGGAAAAAGGGACTCTAACAATAGGAAAATAACATGAGGATAAGTCAATGAATATCAGTTTTAACCGTCAATGTTAATGATCTCAACTCACCAATCAAAAGAAACAGATTGGCAGAATGGATCAAGAAGAAATATCCAACAATATGTTGAATATATTCAATTGAAAAAGAAACTCAGACTGAAAACCAAAAAAATGAAAGACAATATCCATGGGAACCCAGAAAAAAGCAGGGGATAGATATTCTATTTGCAGACAAGTGGATTTTAAGCCAAGACTGATCAAATGAGATGAAGGTCACTACATTTGTGTAAAGGGGACAATCCAAGATGAACAAATACCATTCATAAATATATATGCACACCCAACTATATAAGATAAATATTAATGGACATGAAATATCAAATAAGCACTAATAGGATTATAATGGAGCCTTAATTCCTTACTGTCACAAATAGATCAACTAGAAAAAAATCAATAAAGAAATACTAGAACTGAACAAAATCTGTGAGCAGATGTAATTAGTAGATATCTACAAAGTGTTCCACTCCACAACATTAGAATATGCATTTTTCTCAGCTACACATGAATGTTGGCCAAAATAGATCACATACTGGCACACTGAACACACTAAAGTAAATGCAAAAGAATTGAAATTATCCTTTGCATATTATAAAACCATAGTACAATGAAATCAGAAATCAATGGCAAAAGAAACTACGAGAACTTCATAAATGCATGGAAATTAAATAATGCCTTCCTGAACAACCAATGGGTCACAGATGAAATTAAAACATAAATTAGATAGTTTCTATAATTATATGTACAACATACTGAAACTTATGAGGCATGATGAAAGTAGCCCTATAAAGGAAATGTATAGTGGTGAAGCCCATATCAGGAGAACAGTGAGCACAAATAAACAACATAATGTTGAACTTCAAACATCTAGAAAAAGAAGAGTAAGTCAAGTCCAAAGTTCATATGAGGGAAGAAATTATTAAGATCAGAGCAGAAGGTAATGCAATGGAGAGTAAGGAAACAATGTAAAGAGTCAATGAGTCAAAGATTTGGTTCTTTGAAAGAATAAATAAAACTGGCAGATCCTTTAGCCAACCTTATCATAAAGGGAAAAAGATACTCAAATTCATGCCATTAGGAATGAAAGGGGTGAAATCAAAAGAGATCCTGCAGAAATCTGGAAGATTATTAATACCTACTTCGAGAAATTGTATTCTAATAAGAGAGAAAACACAGAAGAATTAGGCAGATTCCTGGACATATATAAATTACTAAGGCTGAATCAAGAAGATATAAAAGTTTTACATAAGCCACTATTAGTCAATGAAATTGAAGACATAATTAAAACTCTACCAGCAAAGAAAAGTTCAGGTTCAGGAGTCTGCTGAGTTTTACAAGAAATTTGGAGGACAGCTAATAACTGTTACTCTCAAACTCTTTAATGAAACTGAAAGGGAAGCAATATTCCCAAATTAATTCTTGAAAGCAAGCATGACCCTAATACCAAAACCAGACAGGGATCCTACCATAAAAGAGAACCACAGGCCAATCTCTTCACAGTACCATACTGATAAGCAGAGGGCAGCAAATCATCAAAACACTTACACATCATGACCAAGTAGGATTCATCCCAGGGATGGAGGGATAGTTAATGCAAATTAATAAATGTAATACACCATTTCAACAAAGCCAGCAACAAAAACCACATGATAATCTCAATAGACACAGAAAAAGCATTTGACGAAATCCAATACTCATTCATGATAAAAACCCTGCAAAACATTGGAATAGTCTTCATCTCAATCTAATAAAAGCTATCTATAAGAAACAAACAGCCAACATCATATTAAATGCTCAAAATCTGAAAGCTTTAAAATCAGGAACAAGACTAGGATGTCCACTGTCACTAGTGTTATTCAACATAGTTCTGGAAACATTAGCCAGAGCAATTAGACAAGAGAAAGACTAAAAGGAATAAGGATAGGAGAGGAAGATGTTAAGTTATCAATATTTGCAGATGACATGATACTCTACATAGAAGACTCCAAAAACTCCACAAAAGAGTTAATAGAAAATAAACATGCTCAGGAAAGACTGAGTATACACTTGTGAGATTCCTTCTTCTTTTTGTTTCCTCTGAACCCCGACCATACTGAATGATGCTCCCACACTCTGTGGGTCCTCCCCTCCCAGCTCAGATCTCCTACACACACACCAGTAGCAGAGAAACCCTCACAGACTCATGCAGAACTCTTCACCAATTTTCTACAAGTCTCTCAATCTAGTCTAGTTGAAAACTAAGAATAATCAGCACAGTAGCTATGCCATCTATCTGGTGGCTCTTTGTTAGGTTAATGACTTGAACTTACTCATATTTAAAAACACCAAAATCGTGAATTTATTAACAAGAGACAGCACTTGATGTATGTGCTGTATTTACAGTGTAATCTTGGATAACAGAAAGAAAATCAGGAAATATGTGAATGCTCACAGGAGAAAGTTTTACAGTATATGATTGATCTAGATTATCATATGCCCAGAAATAGCTTAAACAATGAAAAAGATAGTTTTCAGAATCCTGCAGTGACAAGGAAAATTTTTCTTTGCCTATGATAACAAAAGCACGTAAAGTTTAGAATAAAAAGATTAGACATTTTTGAGGGCTTATTCTGTTCCAGGGACTATATAACATCCTTCTTTATATTTCATTTAATCTATGGACCAATCCACTAAAGGGGCACTTTAGTGGGTTGATGGTGAAACAGGGTCAAATATTCATCTACAAAAGCGATCTTAAGGAAGTGTTTCTAAAGGAAAAGAGAAAAGGAGCGAAGGTAGGAGAAGAGAGGAGAAAAAAAAAAAAAACAAACAAAAGTAGGATCCAGAGCAGTATATTTGGCTTCAGTCTGACCCCTGACATCTGTGGGTTGTAAATTACACACCAGAATTGCCCACAGGAAACCAAAGCATTGAACTGTTAGTCTCACTATTCAATAGCTACTGATCCAGGATTACCCAGGGAGTAAGCCAACACCCAGGTGCTCTCTGTCCATGGGCAACAGTTGGCTGGCAGCCAAGGGCAATCACTCCAGTGCAGTCTCTGGTGTTTGCAGGTGGTGTCTTGGTTCTAGATTCTTGGAAACAAAAGGAGGCAGAAGCTGAGGAGGGGTTCTGAGAAAGTATAAAGGAAGTAAGGCTATCTGAGCAGAATGCTATTCTACTAGATTGCATTACAAATGGGTTACATTTTTCCAATTTAAAGAGAGGGAGACAGCAGAGGAAGATAAGTTCCCAGAGTCACAGTGAGAATGAGTGCCAATATATCTGATATCAAATTGTCCTTCCTTTCTTCTTTAATGACACTTCCAAGTCATGACAATAACTTCATCTGGGAAAGTCACAGAATCTCCTCTTAGATATCACATGTTTTTCTTAAAACATAATCAGTGTTTTCAAACTTTTTATTTGATATCTACCATACTATATGCAGAATTTTATTTGTCTGTAAGTCATTACACTCAGGGACATCAACACGGAGGGAGTTTATGGTTTAAGTAAGTGTCTGAAAGAAAGTACTAAAAAGCTAAAATCTTAAGAATCACAATTCAAAAGCATGACTCATATTTACCTATTTTGATACCTGGGTCCATATGACTTGCTTGTCACTACTGCTTCTCTAAAACTTGGTCTCATGAGCCCAAATTAATTACAATATACTGGTCTCTGCTTATCCAAGCTTTTACTTTGTAAGAGATACCCAAGGCAAATTATAGTCCAAAAATATTAAATAGAAAAGCCTAAAAATAAATTATTCACAAGTTGCTGCTGGGAGAACTGAAGTGACGTCCCAAGTGTCCTGTCTGGGATATGCTGGTGTGTATTTGCTGCCAGCTTCCTTGTCACTGAGTAGCTATCTGGGTTATCAGATCAGTCACCACAGAGTTGCAGTGCTTGTGTCCAGTTAACCCTTATTGTTCTCAATCATGGCTCCCAAGTGTAACGTAGTGACACAAAGAAGGCACAGGACAAGGGTGCAGGACAGGTTACTCTGTTCTAATGAGGTAAGCAGCAGGGCACATAGGAAGGAAACACTGCTTGAGATTTAGTATTCTCAGGGGTTCAGAAAACCATTGGGAGTCTTAGGCCATATCCCCCACGTACATGGAGGCCATCTGTGATCAAAAGAACAGTTTGGGAGGACGACACTTTTCTCCCCCTGCCCTGGGCACTGCTCTCACCACCTCCCATAGTCTAAGAAGATTGGTGTAAATTCTTTAAACATTTGGTATCATTCACCATTGCAGCCATCGTGCTCTGGGCTTTTTAATGTTGAAGTTCACCGACTGTTGATTCAGTCTCTTTACTTGTTATGTGCCTGCTCAGTTTGCGTATCTCTGAAGAGAAACACAAATAAGTTTCATGATGTATGCTAGGCAGACACTTTACTAAGGCAAAAAGTTCATTTAGGGCCTCCGGTGAGGAGGTTTGTGTTTCCATTCACCAGTTTAGTTGATTCATCGTACATAAGTACATGCCACAGCATATCAAGTGGTCAGAATTTTTACATTTAAAAAAAAGAGATCCAGTGGCACTTCTGATCTCTATCTTGGTTATGCAATGAAGTGTGGAGGGTCTTTTCGTGTGCACAGGGCTGATAGCCAGGGCTTCCAGTACAGAGCAGTTCTGAGCCTTCCCCTGCAGGAGCCGCACTCTCACCTTTAGGGCTGAGCTCTGGGGACTGACCCAGTGCTGAAGCATCCGGAGCCTTGGAGGAGCCTTAGTGTGGCGAGTAGTTCCAGGGAGTGGACTGCCTCACAGCTTTGGGGGTGTGGCCCCTGTCTGACTCCACTGGGAGGTGCCAGGAAAGGGAGAAATCTTTGATAGAGGAACTCTCTGGCAGACAGGGGATGCCAAGAATCGGTGCTAAAAGTGGAAGTTCAAGGACAGCTGTAAATTTAGCAAGGTCACCCTCTGATGATGCCCAGCTCCTCCCCATAGTCACCATTCAGTCACGCACTGGCTTGATCTCATCTTGTTTTTTATGAGTTAAATTTCAATGCTGTTAAATAATAAAGGGTCCTCTCTTTAGGGACCCAAGATAGATCGACAAGCTTGCTATGCTGAGGCAGTGACCCCCAGGAGGACCCTTGCCGTTCCTGGGGACGAAGAAGAACAGAAGAGAGAGGGCGCGTTTGTCAAGAGGAGGAGGATGGAAGGAAGAAGAGACGCGCCCACCAGGCAGCTGGACCTTTCGCTGCACCCTGGACTTGGAGGGCACGAATGAGGGACTCTTACCAGTTGGGGCTGGAAAATTACCTCGGTTTCATTTTCAGTTAAAGAAGTGTTTATCTCTGGTGTGAGACGAGGAGTTAAGTCACGAGATAGCGTAAATGGAAGAAATGCATCTTTGCCTCCAAGCCCAGGGCCACGTCCTGGAGGGCTGTGAGGCCGGCAGTCAGAGGCAGCGGTGTGCAGGCTGCGGCACCGAAGCCCCAGCAACCTCAGGTAGTTCTAGGACGCATTTTGACAGCGCAGTGCAGCTTCGAGGGAGCTTTGGGCGGTCCCTCCTCCTCCGGAGCTCGCAGCGTCAGGCCTCCGGGAAGGTGTCTCTGGTAAGTCCCTGAGAGTAGGGAGGGAAGACGCTGCTCTTCCCTGGAGAAGAGGAAAGAACAGTGGCGCTTTCTGGGACCTTCTGGAAGTTTTAGGAGTGCAAAGTGCTTCTGGGCCCAGCAAAAAGCTAGAGAAAGGAATCAAGACTGGGGTGTGGGAACTCAGGGCGTGACGCGCGAGGCGGTGGACACCGCAGAGGCCGCCAGGAGGGCGGGCGGTGGGAGGAGCAATCTTGCCTCGGCCTCCCTCGCTCGGGTCGGGTTGAACCACACTGTGCGAGGTCCCTGAGCCCCGCCTGGGTCCCCGCTGTCCCCGCCGGCCCCAGGAGCCGGCTGAGCCTGGCAAGTGTCTGGCAAGAGATGGCCCGGGTTCCCGACCTGGAGGACGCCGCCCCGCGTGCGCAGCCCGCGCCCCAGCTGCCCCCGGCGGCTCGCGGGGTGAAGGCAGGTGAGCGCTCGGCCCGCGCAGCTCCATCCCCAAAGGCTGCGCCCGGGGGACGGAGTCGGCGCCCGAGCGGGAGCAGGCGTGGCAGTCTCCTCGCGTGACCGTGGTTTCTTTATCTTCCCTAAACCTGCAATCAGAAATGCGTGTAAGCAACGGCAACTCTTCCTCGGAAGAAGAGGACGCGGAGAACCCGGACGGCAAAGCCCCGGCCGCGGACCAGCGCCTGTCCCCGCGCAAATCCGCGGCGCAGCTGATGCGCGACAAGAAGCGGCAGGCACAGCGCACGCTGCAGTGGTAAAGCGGGGTGCGGCGCGCCGCGGGGTGTAGGCTGGCGGGTCGCGGGCGTGAGCGGGGTGTCCGAGCCGGGCGGGGTCCCGTCCTCGCCGGCCCGAGGCGCCTGCCGAGCCGTCCGTGCGCGTGCAAAACTCACCCGGAGCCGCGCGTCTGCTGCGCTGCCGGAGGAGCGCGAGGCGGTCCGGCGTTGGGGAAGCCTCGCCTGGCACGCGTGGCTCACCTGTAACTGCTGCGAGTGTGAGCAGTAACAATTTTTCACACTTACGCACTGAATACGCGGTCATCCCAGTCCTCACGTGTTACTGGGCAGTTTTAGTTTATAAAATATGATCCTTAAAAACCAGCTTAAGGGGAGTAAGGATCTAACACTGATCCGCAGGAGGGACAATTAAATATATTGTATTGGCTATAAAGCAGATGAAACGGCAGACTTTTAACAGCTAAGAAATCACTATTAATTTAAATAAATTTTCAGCTTTTTTGTAGCACTTATCATATATGATTCACTATAAAAATGTCAGGTATTGCACTTAAAGTCTTAAAAACAAGAATAAGTTTTCTACATATAAAGAACATTTTGTAATATATATCTAAAAGGAAAAGAGCTCTAAGGTAAAAATATAGAGTACAACTCTTCTGTATAATATGAAGAAATGGGAGTATAATTTTCTCCCAAATTTCAAATAGTGAAAGATAAAAGGATCATATATTTAATGACTCACTATGTCGACTATTTATATATAAAATATAATCTAAACGTTGGAAAAAATAGATTAAAATACAATAAAATTTATTTTCATTTACTTAAACATTAAATTATAATTTTTATATACTGAATTTTTGTACTTGCATGCATGACTTCTCTCAAATATATAAAATATAAACCAATATTCCTTTAAAATTGTACTTTATTAAATTTTATGTTGACATTACTAATTAAGAATTCGCTAGATCTGTAAATATGGTAATTGAGTTGATTATCAGTAGTATTTACTAAATTATTAGGATAATTGGGGAAAATGTTTTGATTTCATATGCATTCTGGAGATATTTTGTGTGATTACTTTTTAATTTTCAGTTCAAATGAAGTGAATGGGAACAGCTTCAAGTCTATTCCCAAATTAATACTGTATTTGTATCTACAACTACTCAATTTTTAAATTTTTTAACGTTTATTTATTTTGGTGCGGGGAATTGTACTCTTGACCTCACACTTAGTAGGCAAGTGCTAGAACTACTGAGCTAACTCCCTGGCCCTGTTTATATACAAAAATGTCTACAACAATATTAAGAGAGATGAAAAGTGAATATTATATACATTGTTAAAACATAATTTTAAATAGCTAAATATTTCTCAGAAATTTTCATATTTTTAAAAATATAAAATACTATAATTTTTGTTTAAATTTTCCACTCTTAAAAATGAAGATCATAAATTTTTAAAGATCTGAGTTATTTTTATTTTGTGAATTTTTCTTTAAAGTTATAAATAAAGTTATAGAATTTTTCTTTAAAGTTATAGCCTTCTATGAAGTTATAGAGTATAGGTTAAAAATTAGAACTGAAAATCGAAGTGAAAAATTTGTCTCATTAGCTACAGTTTTCACGTATTTCATTTTATGTATGCAAATTCATTCCTTTTGAAACCATAGTTCTAATTTTAATCTTTCTTTTTCTTCATAGAAAAATGGATGTCTCATACATTACCTTCTCAGGAGACACACTTTTAACCTTTATCTTATGTGTATTGGGAATATGTTAAATCAGAAGTCTTGAAGGATTCCACCCCTAATTTTAATTTTAATTTTGTATTCTATGTTGTTCTTAAATTATAAATAATTATGATTTTACCATTCATAAAGTTGGTATAACTTTTTATCCTAAATAGCCTACTAAACTGTTAGACTAGGAATAGAATCTTGAAGTTTTTATTTCTAGATTACTGTTTAGGTACTTCTAGCACAAATATTTATGGCATTTATATAAATTTCTCTTAATTGCAAATTAAATGTATTATGCTAAAATTTCAAGATGCATATAATTTATAAAATGGAGTTGAAAGGACATGCATTGTGTTTGGAGACAACACTGGGGTTATGTTTTAGGTATACTGGATGTTTTAGATCATCATTGTACATCATTGTACATATAGTACACATTGTACAACATAGCACATCATTGTACACAGTAAAATGATGTAAGGATAGAAATGCGTCATATCAACTTCACACTCAAGTGAAATTGTTTATCGCATGTATTTTGTGAACAAATTCATCCTTCTCTAAGCACTCAAGATTCAGGAGTAGCCTGTGAATGAAAGTAATACTACGTAAGCATTCACCATCCTAAAGCCTGGCAGCCCTTTGGTGTTGAGGATACTCTTTTAGAAACCTGCTATTTTCAGCCTCATAATTGATATTTACGTATCAAGGTGTCAACCACGATGAGCAGTGAGGATCTGTGGAGAAGATCCAATGTTTCAGTGTGGGTCAGGAGGAGAGATTTTATATTAGCTGTGGTATTTTAATTGCACTAGCAGATGTTCACTGGATTTCTTGCTCCTCTAACATTAATCTCTGTGACTTGATTTGTTTTGCCTCAACCTGCAAATGTAGTACACAACAGTTTCTGCGGGTCAGAAGTCTGGAACGAGTTCCTGGCACTAAGTGTGTGGTCTCACCAGGCTGAAATCAATTATCTTTTGATGCTGAAATATCCTCTGAGGCTCTGAGTTTTCTTTTAATCTCACTGGCCATCGAGAGACTTTTTTTTCTCTCCAGCTGTTCGAACTGAAGCCCTCAGTTCTAAGAGGCCACCTGTTACTCTCTGAGAGGTGGACCTCTTCAAAACACAACATCATACTTTTTCAATCTCTTCAGCATGAGTGTGTCTGCCACTGCTTAAATCTTTCAGTCTTCTGTCTCTGACCTTCACACCGACTTTCTAGGGCTCATCAAATTAGATCAAGCCCACCTGGGGCAATTGCCTTCTTTATGTCCCAAAAAAGTTTAAAATTTAAAAAATGTTTTTGATTTATACATAATATTTGTACACATTTATGAAGCACAATATGATATTTTGATTCCTGTGTACATTGAATAGTATAAACTCAAGATAACTAGCATATCTATATCCTTAATTTTTTGTTTCTTTATGAAGTTCCTCTCTTCTATTTTGAGATATATGGTTCGTTATTGTTAATTATATTCACTGTGGTCTAATTTTTGATAATATCCAAAATAAAGCCAGTCTACTCATTATTTTATAGAGTCTGCTTTCAAAATGACCATTAAGTTACTGAGAAAAGGGAAAAATAATAATAAGGAAAAAAGTTTTACCTAATTTTTGGCCTTTTTTCTTAGGCTTGAAGAGAATTACATAGTGTGTGAAGGTGTCTGTTTACCACGCTGCATCCTTTATGCACACTACCTGGATTTCTGCAGAAAAGAGAGACTGGAGCCAGCCTGCGCAGCTACCTTTGGGAAGGTGAGCAACACACATTGGCCACCATCTTGTGGTTACAGGCAGGTGAAGCATATGGTCCACATTACTCTGAGCAAGTTTTCTGAAGAGAGGCTGAAGTGTTTGCTTTGCGGGTACAATTGAAATATCTTAAATTCTGTGTTTGGAACTCCTGCGTGGTTACACCTTCATTTTGAACAGTAGAATCCTGACCACCAGGAGCTCTTTTGTGAATTTAAAGCAGGCTCATTTCTCTGTAAAGAGGATGGTGTGGCTGTGTGGAGAAGCAAAAAATGGAGATGATGGATGATACAATTAGGGTTTATTCATATTATTTCAATTGTCTGAGTCTGTATGTTTTCATTTTTTTATCTCAATAGTTTTCCTAAGTCTCTGTTATACTCTGAGTATGTTAATACTCCAAATTGAAGATTTTATAATGGGATTGGTTAGATTTCTCTCATTTAAAATCATTTCTTTCTACCCATACTGTATGGTTAGGATGGGAATCCATGGGCCGATCCTACTATATTTATGTATGTTGATATTTTGAGGCTCAGGAAAGAATAGTCATCTTTTCAGGAAGCTTTGTTCCCTCAGACCTTTGTCATGGTTCGTTGTCTGAGAATCAAGGCTATGCCAGAGAATTTTTAAAAAGCTTAGAACTCAAAATACTGTATCTCATGTAAATAGAAATCCAAATTCTAACCTGCAGAGGGATTCATTGTCCAGAAAATAATGAATGCTGTGGCCTAGAATCTCAATTTTTAAAAAAAATTTATTTTGAAAACTATGATGGAGACAGTGTAATATGGCAGATGGTAATCAATTGCCCTGGGGTCTAGCCACAACCACAACTAACTTGTGAGACTTTCTGCAAAGTCCTTCATCTCTTTGAATGATGTTCACTCATTCTGTAAACTGAGTAGGTTATATAAGGCTGCTTGCAATGTCCATGTGAACATTATCATTTTGTGAGTGTGTTTTACAGCAGTAATTCTTAACTGGGGATAATGCATGCACCTTAAAAATCTAATGAAAATTATAGTCACAGATTCCAGGAGATTAACACAGGTATAACGTTTGCTGTGGAACCCTCTGAAGTTCATATGTGGATCTTTTAAAATCTAAGTTTCGTCTTAGGGGTGGGGATAGGTATTTAATCATAAGTAAAACTTTGGATGGATGGGATCATTATAAACAAACCCAAATCTTCTTTCTCCACATATTGTCTCAGTAGTGATATCAAGAAAAAGCATCTGTTTGGTTGACACAGGAGTACAACGCACCTATCAAAATACCTCTCGGCTTCTGCCGATACATTTCTTACCCCCAACTATTATAAGACCGCACTTAGAGGTTCCCTGGAATTCAATATTTTTTCCTCAGGTTAATTGATTATGAGTGGCTTGCATTAGTAAAACCAAAGTAATTGTCTTTTTTCTTTTTCTTTTTTTTTAGACAATTCGCCAGAAATTCCCCCTCTTAACAACCCGAAGGCTTGGAACAAGAGGCCATTCAAAGTAAGACTTGTGGATGAGTAGTAGATTCTCTTTCTCCTCAGGATATGCAATAAATATTGTCCCTTTTTTTGGTACCAAGGATTGATCTCATGACCTTGCACTTGCTAGGCAGGCACTTATGCTGCTGAGCTAAATCCCCTGCCTCAGTATTGTCTTTTTTCAGTGTACAAAACTAGGTATTTTCTTGTTAATGAAGCAAACTTTTACCAACTGTAAGAACTAGGGGGAAAAAGGTGATTTCAGAATAATATTTAGAAGGAAAAATTGAAAAACAAACTTCATATTATTCTATCTACTAACGTAAGTGAGTGGTCTTCACGATCTTGAAGCTGTTACTGAAGGCAGGAGCATCATGAAAGGATATATCAGAAAAGCAGCTCCATCCACATCTGCCAGGGCAGGGCTGTGCCAGGAGGGGAGAGTGTGCCTGAGACAGAAAGGACTATGCACACTTCAGCTTCTTCCTCTGGCTTTCTCTTCCCAATAATATTGTCTCCATATTCCCCTTTTTCCCTTTCACAACAAATGATCTGCATGAAAAACATCTTTGCTCAACTTTTAATGTCAGTGTGAACATAGAGTAAGCCAGGACATGCTCCTCTTCGGTATCTTCAACATTTATTTTTGTTGCTAATTCCTCTTTTAGATATTTCTTGAAAAGAAGCTACCAGCCCACTTCCTCTGCCACTTCTCACCTCTCTCCGTCCTGCTCTGCTCCTTTACAGCACAAAAACAAAGGCGCATTTCCACTGGATTTTTGCTGTCACTGCCGCCGCTGCTGCTAGTATGCTATTCAAGGGATGAACACAGAAACTTTGGTATCTGCTGGCAGCAATGTTGTACCACCCAGCTTTTGTTCCTTTGTGGCTTTTCTGGTTTCTCCACTGTCTTCTGCTCTACGCTTATTCCAGTGCTGATCAGCAAAAGCACAATGCAACCTTATTATCCACTTCAAAAATATCTGCTAGGCATCAACTTAAAAAGTAAAAAGGAATAGGTCAAGTTAATTTAATAAACTTTTATGTAACCCAACATGTCTAAAACATTATCATCCCACTGTATAATTAGTATACAATTAGGAAGAGGATATTTGACATTTGTTCTTTCATGCTAAATTTTTGAAGCCCTGTATAGTTTGCAGTGAAGCCCATGTCAGTGCAGTCACATTTTGCATGCTTCGTGCTTGAGTACATCTAGGTGTATTTTGTGGTTGCCCTCTTTTGGTACCTTGGTCTTATGTTTGGCTTCCCTTAAGTTTGTCTCTCTTACTCCCAGTGTCATAGGCAGAACCTGACTCTGTCTCCTGGCCCATTCAGGACAATTTTCCAAACCAGCTTTCTAAACATTCAGATTTGATTGTATTCTTCCATGCCCAGAAACTCACTGACACATAATTCCTACTAATGAGGGTGAATTTTCTACCTTGTCAGCTCCACTGTGATGCCTTTCTGACTTATTTTCCTGTCCTACCATTTACTTTTCACTGATGTGCATATAGTCCATCTTCTCATGGATTTCTACTTGGTATCCTTTTCGTCACTTCTGCTGTCATTTATTGTTCCTGTTCAATCCCCTCTCTCACCCTGAGAAAGCCTCTTCCTTACATAGGTATTGAAATCTTACTGTTTAGAGGAATGTTTTGTGACTGTTCTCTTTTGCATATTTGTTGGTCTGTTGCAGCTCTGTCTCAGAGCTGCTTGTTGGTACTCAGTTCAACGTGGCATCACCCCATCCCCTAAGCAGACAGCAATGATTTTGAAGATAGAGACTTTATTCCATTCGCTTTTATGTCCTTTCTGCTGCCTGTACATAATAGATTATCAATTAATATTTATTTAACTAGTTTCAACTAATGTTAATGGTATTGTGACCTGAGAAAGAAATATAAAGTATATTGGAACAGACAAAATTGATCTCTTCTAACCAGGTCAGTTTTACTTAAAAATTGACTCAGTGTCACTTTATGATTTCTACGAAATTTGATCCCCGCTGAATTGTGTAAGTAGAGAGAGATCAGACAGTGTTTGAAGTGGAAAGATGGGGGGAAAAGGCACAGCAATGCAGAGAAATCCTCTTGACAAGATCCAAGAGGGGTCTGCAGGCTGCAGAGAAAGTCAATTAATCCCAAAGGAGCCTTGGGGATTAGGGATGAATCATTAACCCTGTCCATTGTGACACTGGTCAGGCTTTAGTGCTCAGGCTGATAGAGCAGCATGTGATAACTCCTGGCCATTTATCTGGCTGTCTGAGTGCCATAGGTATGCTAAGGTCAAAGCAGGAACAGTTGTTTTTCCTGACTTACTGATGGTAGGCCATTTGCTTTTTATGACATGATTATTACAGTTTTGATATTTTTATAAAATAAATCTCCTTATCTAAATTGTCTTTTAATAGAGAAAGATGTGGAATTTATGTGTCTTGTAAATGGTCTTGCTTTGAAGTGATTATTCTTAGCTCAGTGATTTTCCTGACTTTATTTCCAAGATATAGGTTCAGGCTTTATTTTGGAAGATAGTATATTAAAAGGCAACATAATCCAGTAGATAGGAAGATGGGGTTTAAAATGGGATAAATTTAACTGTGAATCTCACATTTCCATAGATAGCTGTGTGATGCCACTTTTCATCAGTAAAATGACATATAATGTCTCCTGCAATTGTTGTGAGAATTAAATGAGATAATGTATAACAATGAATGGAAGAAAAAATATTTTCTACTTCACTCTCCTTAATAACAGAAATTAGTTACTGAATATATAAAAATCTTGGTAATGCAATCAGAAGTTACTATTTATTGAACACTGCACAAAAACAATGGACATATGTGCACATTCGTTGTCTCTGATGTTTCCATAAAGGACATAAGATTGGAGTTACTGAGGAAATTGAAGTCTGAGGTATTGACTTGCCCATGACCACAAAGATACTGTCCCATGACAGTGCTGACACTTCTGTGAAGGTTCATCTGACTCTAAAATTTATGCTTACTAATCGAAGAAATGTAAAATAGCCTCCCTCTTTCTGATACCAAAACATAGCTACAAAACAGCTTTTGGGTGGGAGTTGTGATTTATGAAGTATAGGTTTTATTAAGTTTTCTTAGTGACCTAACATTCTTAAATTTTATTATATTAGACTATTCATCAATGCTTTATTAATCATTAATTTTACATAGAGATATTGTGTTTTATTCAGAGGCACATTTTCAACACCAGTGCAGTTTTACTTTTTGCATTTCAACTTTTGTCCTAAGCATTATTTTATAATTTACAATCATTGTACAATGGCTGTTTAATATATCATATGTTTATATTGTGTGAAAGATATTTTTAATGGATATACAGTATAAACAACTGAATGAAGCAGAATTATAGATGAAGTAAATGTATCTGGGAGAATCAGGAAGTCATAATTTCTCCCCATTTTACAAAACTTATTTTGTTGAAATAACATTTAATTTAGTAACCCTAAGGAAACCATTACTAAATATTTTAAAATTTACTTTAAAACATAAATTTTCTATTCATTTATTCCAAATTTTTAGATGGTATATTAAAATATTAATATATGTTATTATAAAATATTTATTATTATAAAATATTAATATATTAATATTATGTAACTGTTCTGGTGATTATTAAAAGCAAGTTTTCAAGTTTTGTCAACTTTTCATAGACTAAAGCAGGTCCAATCATTTCACTTAGGGTTGGGTTTGATTAATTTAAATGGCTTATGTGTATTCAGGGACAAATGAGTCTCACTGTTTCTAAAACTGACTTCAGGTGTCTTACAGCTTATGGAGCAAGGCCATGCTCTAAAGTTCACTAGTGCACGTGTGCAGTCTTGAAATTAAAAAACACTGAGCTGTGTGGTTTGTAGCCTACAGACAGATTGAATTTGTGTGCATCCCCAGACTCCATCTCTCTGGGTTCTGAAAAAACTGCACCTCGCGGTGACTGTCCCCACAACTCTCATTTTGCTGTAGCCCCTACTTCTTTCACTCATTAAAAGTGAGAGATTTTTTAAAAGTTCATTTAAACAAATCAAAAATTTATTCAATCAAAAGGAAGAGCTAAAACATTGAAAACAGGTAGATTCATTAAAGGTTTAAAAAACCCAATGTGTATAATCATTATGTAAGTCCAGACATTATCGTTTGCCAAGATGGTATTAGTTAGACAGTTAGAAACAGGATGGTTTTGTGCCTGGGTGCAAGTGTGATGTTTTGTGTAGGAAACCACTGCTGCCAACGCTTATGGGAAAAACCTCTGCAGGTCAACAGGTGTGACCAGGAAGCCTCACTCCGAGCACACCTGCTTCACTGTCAGGTTTCTTTTTTTTTTTTCTTTAATTTTTAAATTTTTACTGGTGCGCATTTGAAGTACATAGTGATCTGTAATATCTTAAAATCTTGTTTTGAAAAAAAAATGAAACAAAATTTTATTGGTGCAGTGCAGTCACAGAGTAATTCTTGAATACTTTATGGTATGAATATGTTACAAATGGAATAATAAATTCATACTTGTATTAATGTGCAAAACTGGTTATAAAAACTTTTTGAGATTCAAAGAACTTTCAGATAGGGGGAAAATACCTTTCACTACTAATAGCAGTTATGAAGTTAAGACTTTTACGAGTGCCTCAGTGGTACTAGGCCCTGAGCACAGAGGCCTGCAAAGAACCTGGGTTTTCCCCTCACTCATATCAGGTTGGGAAAAAATCAGAAGGAACCTAGTTGAGGCCACAAATAGATTTCACACACATAGGGGACTGTTTGATTTGGTTACATTTTAATTTTTGTAGACTTTGAGCAACCAAATCTTGGTTTTCAGACGTGATGGACAAAAACTATCATCTTATTTATTAGTGGTGATTTAGTGGGTTAATAAACTGATATGGCAGCTGCTCTTATCATAGCAAGTTATTGCAAGTCCCTGACCAGCTTAATCCCATCATTTCCTTATCTGTTATCATTTGTACAGTGTAAACTAACATCAGGGTTCTTCGCTCAGTGGGAACATATGTTTCACAGTTCTATATGCAGACTGAAATGGGAAAGAAGACACATAAGTGCAGGTATAAATTGATTAGCAAATGAAGAAAAGTATTAGACACAATGTAAATATTTTAGTTGTATAAAAGAACTGAAGTAATTGTATTTGTCCTATTAAAATCTCTAATATTTTATAACATGTTCGCTTCTAAATGTGGACACAAGAATTAATTATTTTTATGTATTCATAAATTATAAACGAGATCCATCACTTGATGTAAGATATAGAGCTGGGGAGAGCTGATGGGAATGAATGAACACAATTTTGTTTATAACTGGAAAGAAACATTTTCTTGAAGAATTTAGCTATTAATAGTCAGGATTTAAAAAATTTGTCATATACCTTCTGTAATAAAGGTGGATAATAATCATCCAGTAAGAAAGAACTTTGAAAAGTGTGGAAATGTTTATTCTTACACCAACAGTCAGATAGTGGCATATATTAAAACAGCTAGTTGTCTCATGGTGAGTCAAATTTCACTTTTTATTTAACAAGCACTAGTGTATGTTCTTTTTATGTCAGAATATTCCTGGAAAATATTTCTTAGTAGCATTTATTTTAAAGAAATTAATTAACAGCAAAATGGTGCTGCAAATTGTTGCAAGGAAGTTGAAAAATCCATGTATACTCTGCATGAATTCACTTTTCCCAGTTTTATGAGGTTTGTCTGTAGTGGCTAGGAAGACAGAAAAGTTCATTTATTATCTCTCCTCTGTTCTGAAAGACACTAAATCATCTCTCTGATGATAACGTGTACCTAGGTAGGCTAAACAAAAGATTAAGGGGTAAGATTATTTTATTGGCTACAGAAGAAACTAGAAATAAAATGTGCTAAAACACTAAGTGGTCATTTCAGAATATTGAATTCATGCTTTTAACAATGGTCTTTCTACTTAACTATGCTGATTTAATGTCTTTTTAAAATAGATATGCAGCATCTGCTGAACCTCAGTATATTACTGGTAACATGGAAATCCATGCTAGGTGATATTTGTGAAAAATTACTGGCTTTAAGAAACTGTTTTGTTTGTTTCTAAATTCTTAGACAAATTGACAATTCTTATTGTCAATATTTGAGGATCTTTCTTTGCTATAATTCCTAGTGAGGAATATAATAAAGGTAAAAATAAAATTTTCTTCCTCCAAATCTTAAAGAGTTCAGTAGGGAAAGTAAGCCATGTACATATATACTAATCTTCCAAGGGGTAAGGTTCGCTGAGAAAGATGGTCAAGAGAGGCGTTCAGGGAGCAGGGATCCCAGCTTAACCTTCAAGCTTTGCAGTCGCCCACAAGGTGCAGACATGAGAAGAAGGGCAAGGCCAGTGGAGGTTTAACAAAATAGCGTCACCAAGGAAGAAAGCACAAACTATTTATGAGATCAAGCAATCCAGGTGTTAATAGTCAAGTTTATACAGGGTATAAATGAGGTAGGACCAAAGGATTGGGGAGATTTCCTTAGATCATATTAGGAGAATCTATGATCCTTACCACATTTTAAATTATGCTGGTGATAAATTTATGATAATATGCTCTTAATGGAAAAACTTTTATAGTTTCCTTGGTGGCATATTGCTATTTTCAACTTTCTCATGTTATTCACTCAGTTATTCAACAAATATTATTGGCTTCCTATACATGGAGCTTATACTCCAGAGAGAGGTTTTGTGTATACATGTTATGTCAGGCGTGAGTCATACAGATAAATGGTGTGGACCTCAACGATTTATATCAGTTACCCATTCTTACTGTGTATGACTCATGAGGAACTAGAAGAGAGTATGTGCACAAGTACAAACATATTCAAAAACTAATCTTTACTGAAAAGCTTCTAGGTACACATAATCCTAAGTAACAAAATTAGATACAGTGTATTTTCTGTACCTTATATTGGAAAGGAACATGGTCTGTTGACAAAGTTCCATGGAGCTATGGGTTTAAATTTTGCCTTCAATCTCATGGCTTTTTTTTTAACATTATCTTTTTGAATAAATTAAGTTTTGAACCACAGTTTTGAAAGTGAACTATTAGTCTATTTGCATGCTGAAAATGTACACATAACAATTGTTTGTGTGTAATAGTTGGGTTTTTTTTTTGTCTTTTTTGTTTTTATCAGTACCAGGGATCGAACTCATGACCGCACACTTGCAAGGAAGGTGCTTATGCCGCTGAGCTAAATCCCCAGCCCCAATAGTTGTTTGATTAATGGCAACTTTCTATTATCTACTGTTATTGCTTCAAATCGCAGTATATTAATTCTGGTTTTTTATTAAAGCTATGGAGCTTTATTGTTTCTTCTTTTTTTAGAATTAATTTATTGGCACATTGTAGATATACATAATGGTCATATTCATCATAAGGAATTTATACATGATATATTTTGATTCCTCTTCTTTTCCCAGTCCCCTCTCTTCCCTTCAACCCATCTTCCCCTCCCTGTTTACAAAGATTTATTTCCATTTTATTTTTTGTTTTTCTTTTTCCTTCTTTCCTTTCCCCTTGCCCCACTGTAGTTTCCCTTTTCTTTTGAATATTTTTTTTCCCATTTCACAATATCTATTGTATGTTTTGGGTCTTTATTACTCTTTAAGTTTTTCACACCAAGGAGACTATGCAATGTTCACATACGAGTCTGATTTATTTTACTTAAGCATATGATCTCAAGTTGCATCCATTACATAGAAATGCCTCAAACTTATTTTTTATGGCAGAGTAGTACTCTACTATATAGAAAACCACATCTTTTCTTCATCATTACTTGATTGGTGGGCATTTGGGTTGCTTTCAAGATTTGGCTATTACAAGCTGTGCTGCCATAAACATGTGTATGCATATATCACTATAGTATGATGTTTTTAATTCTTCTGGGAAGATACCCAGAAGGGCAATAACTGGGTTGATTGGGACCTCTACTCCTAGTTTTTAGAGCAATCTCCATACTGATTTCTATAGTGGTTGCACCAGACTACACTTCCACCAACAGTGAAGAGTTCCTTTTTTTCCCCTACATCCTCTCCTGCATTCGTTATTGGTTGATTTCTTGATGATAGCCATTATTTCTGGAGTGAGAAGGAACCCCCATGTTGTTTTAATTTAAATTTACATAATAGTCAATGATGTTGAACATATTTTCATATATTTATTTGCCATTTGTATTCATCTGAAAAGTGTCTATTCAACTCAGATACCCATTTGTGGACTGGATCTTTAAATTTGGGGGATGGCCTGATTTTTTTTCAGTTCTTTATATCTTCTAGATGTAAGTTCTTTGTCTGACGGACAGATGGCTAAACGTTTTTTCCCACTCTGTCAGTTGTCTTCATTCTGTGGATTTCTTTTGTTGTGCAAAGGCTTTTTAATGGGATGAAATCTCAATTAATTGATTCTTTGTATTATTTTCTGGGTAATTGGGATTTTGTCCATGGTCTTTGCTTATATGTTTGTCTTCAAGAATTCTGCCTATTCTGTTTTTCAGCAGATTTATTCTTTCTGCCTTAATATTTAGACCTTTGATTCATTTCAATTTTAGTTTAGTGCACAGTGATAGGCTTGGGTCTGGTTTTAGTCTTTGGCATATGAAAAGCCAGTTTTTCCAGCACCATTTATTAAGAAGGCTATCTTTCTTATGGCTGTCTTCTGTCTTTTTTTGAATTCTCACTGCATACAGTGAGCACTGAACGTGTTGAAGGCAAGAGAGTATGCCTTCCAGTGCCTCCTGGTTCCCTTTTCCGTGGCTCCCACCCAGGCCATATGGACAGGACAGGTTCTGATTCCTCAACCTGCGTCAGTAGGAGGCATTGCTGCAGAAAGAACATGGTGCCCTTCAGCTGTGGGGTCAAATGTTGTCATGGCATCACTTTCCTGGGGTCAGACCCCATTGCATTTGCATTTGAACTACAAATATAATGCACATATTCCTTTAGAAGGACTATTTTTGGTAAATATAAAATCTTGACTCTGCATGCAGATAGAGGCATTAAATACTTCTGTTTGTAAAGAATTTGGCCATGATGTTCACAAATGGGAGCAAACAACACAGTAATTTTGTGAAACTAAGGAGCAAATAAATTGGGTAAGGAAAAGTTCTTTTTTTAAAAGTCAAAAGTAAGAAAAAAAGATAGATCCATATTAGCAGTGTTTATTGGGCTTTAGATGGTGTTATAATAGTGTGATCATCATGTTACTTTAAGAATTGCCTCTGTGCTGGCAGTTGTGGTCCCTGCCCCAAAGTTGGGATCCTCGGCCCAAGCTCCAGTGGCCTTCAAAGCAGAAGATTCCACTGGACATCCAGGTCTGTTTTGTCCACTGTTGTGCTGGCAACTAGCACAGGAGCCAGACAGTGCGTGTTCTATGTTTGTTGAACTCACAGCACCCTTTTGACTTTGGATTTTTAGCCACTTCCTGTACAGGTAACGCCATTTCTTCTTGATTTGCATAGCCAACCACTTAACCATGATGTTATTTGAATATTGGAAAATGAATTAGAAGCAAAATGTAGAAGTTATAATAAAAGAAACTTACCAAATTAAAAGCAATGCTTAACATATATTGCTGTAATAAGTGGCTAAATTGCAACTATTTAAACTTTAAAATCTATAGACAAACAGCAAGTTTTACAAAAGAACAGGAAACTGTGATGTCTTCTCATTGTAATACAGCCTGTTATTCTCAGACATTACAAACAAACAAACAAACCAGCATTACTTGTTTTATATCCTTTTTTGTGTAGACATTTCTTTTGGTCTCTCAGTTCTAAAATCTGACAAAAGTGGAGACACTGCAAACTCTCATAACTCATTAATTCTAATCCTACTACTATATTTGTCTGAATATCATTTAAATCTGGTAATTTTTTCTAGTTTTTAAGTGTGTCACTTGTCTATTTCTGCTAACTTAGCTCTTTTGATAAGGTCTTTTTGATTTAAGCTTCTTTTAGTTTCAAATTAGAGACATAAATCAATTCAGTATCCAGATTTCCCATAAGTTTCATATTTCATTCATTTCTCTGTTTTAATACACCTTGGAAGTTCTTTTCCTTCACACACAAGGGACCCTTTCTCTGTTTTTAAAAAATAAGGCAGTTATGATATAGTTATATGATGTGTATTTTTTAAGATCTATAAATTCTTCTCCAACTTAAATGCCACCAACTCAGTAGAGGCTACTTTGAAACCTGACAAGTGAGACTTAATTTCTGGGTCTTGCTTTTGAGGGCCTGTGCTCAGCTCCTCATATGGGACAAGGAGCCCATAGCCTGCCTAAAGTTGGCCACCAAAGGCCACATCACTCTCAAGGGCCCCTGGGCCCTGCAGCTCCCCATCCAAATAGCCTAGACTTGCTTCTTTGACTCCCATGCAGTGGTTCCCATTGGTCCTCAGAGGACGCACTGTTTTACTGGTGTGCACAGTAGATGGAGAGTGACATGGAAACTGCTGCTTGGGGGCAATGTGGGTGGATCCTGGATGTGCAGTCCCCTCACACTGGGCAAAGGGTAGACAGTGAGTGAGGGCTGGTGTTGGCCTACCACCCTGCTCTCTTGGGGCCCAGTCTGAGCATTCTGCATTCACATTTGCCTGCCAGATTATGATGGAGGCAAACTATTGATGTTAGAGGATGAGTCTACCTTACTTAGCACTTTGTTGACTTTATTTGTACTTTCAAAATGTTTAGATAGTTAGTGTGTCAACTTGATTTCGAAAATGTTTAGAGGTGAAAGCACTTGGCCAATTCCTGCTTTATTTTTGAGGTCAGAAAAGGAGACTTGAAACTCAGGTCTCTCAGTGTTTCATCACTCTGAACTCAGATGGTGATACCAAGAGTGACATTTTTACACAGTGAATTTGGAGTCCACTGGGAATCTGCTTGTTCTCTCTAATCTTGGATGAAAGTTGATAGAAAGAATGGGCAAACAAGGCAAGATAATGGCAAGTTCACCCAGGGCTACAGTTCTCATTGTGTTTACTTTAATTACACCCAACTCTGTTTTTTCTTCAAAAACTCCCTCATTAACACAGAGCTGGTTCCTGTCCTTGCCCTAGGTATCATTACTATGGGATTGGCATCAAAGAAAGCAGTGCATATTACCACTCCGTTTACTCTGGAAAGGGCCTCACAAGGTAGAGTCACACCACATTCAAGTCAAATTCTCTGCATCTCTTCAAATGCATGATATCTATTGCATGAAATGGCTTTCGGATTTTGATTATTAAAATGTTTTCTTTCCTTATACAGCCTTAGTGTCAACTTTGTGTTGACATTTACAGCTTCACAGTGTAGTAGCAGTAGTAGGTAAATTGTGTAATTTGCAATAATGATAAATCAATGGTGAACTAAGTATAACAGGGAGGTGAATAGGAGAAATTGAGGAAACAAAATTTCCTTTAAAGTTTATGTACTCGTAATGCTGAGTTGATTTTCAGGATGGATTCGGTAAAATTGAGGAAGGAAAGATGTGTTTTTCTGAGAGACAATTTTTAAAGATTTATGTGTTTAACTGGTGCCTTACCAAGATGCAGAGTTTATTATAATAATAGTTATGCACATATATTTTGAATGTAATCTTACCTCAATGAGTGAATCTACTGACCTGTTTGGGTCCCGGTGACAGGAAAAACATAAAGAAAAAGAACACATTGCTCCATGCTGTGCTTAACTCTCAGGAGGAAATTATTAATCAGGGACATGAAAACCATTGGGGTCAGTGGTCTGTACCAATATTTTAAAAATGCTGAAATTCTGGATAATTATTACTGCGTCAGGGATTACCTAATGATACGATTTACCAAGAATTAATATTTGTTATTAAAAGAAGAAATTACTTTTAAAAGTAAACTATCTTGTGGAAAAAGAAAGTTTAGTTACCTGAGTCATACTAAAATTAATCCATACTACAAGGAACATAGGAGCATCTTACTAAGCACAACTTACTATAAAAGGGAAATGCAGGCTGGAATATAAAAGTATTAACATTCTGTGTCCTTTGCTTGCTGTAACTCTGGCATTTTTCCCTGAGTATTTTTCATTTCACTTTCCCCTATAAGACTTTTTTTCTTTCAAAAGCTGAAAAAGGTACTGATTTCTTTTAAAAAATTTAATTATGGTACGAAGTTATTCCGTTTTTAAGCCCTCTTCATTTCCTTGAATGAGATAACTGTGATTCTGAACTAATAGAAAGTATACTAATTTTTAAGGTTTTCCGGGAGCAAGCTGAAGAATGAGGTAAGCATTATTTTCTTCTTTATTTTACATCTGCTGTAATTTGTTTGTCTTATATATTCAACAATATGTGTTAATCAGCTCTGTTGACAAACAGAGACATAAATGTTATTTGTTAGGGTTCAGTTAAGTGACTGTGGGTTTCAAATACAGGTAACTTAGATTCAGGACCACGATGAATCTTTCCATGGGCCTACAGAAAAATTTCCAGTTAACTAGAACTGATGAGTTTTCAGCTGTCCTTACCTAATATCAGACGTTTAAGGAGAATGAAAAAAAAAAAAAAGAATACTATTAATTTTAAAAGTTTCCACTGAAATGGAAGCAAAAGCCTAAGTTAAGGATATAGAAAAATTAATTTTTGGAATATACTTATTTGGACAAAAACATTAACAGTTATCAAGGAGCCCCAATGTTCTGTCATGCTATGGTTTGGTTTACTTTTTGTTCTTTCCCTCCCTTCCTCCCTTCCTCTTCTCATTCCTCCCTCTTTCCTCTCTACCCCTGGGCTTTCTCTCCACACCCTCTTTAGGGAACAGATCAGCAAACCGACTTTATCTTAACGAGTTAGACTACCATTAGGGACTGCATGGCTAATTAGGCACCTGATAAGGCTTTCATTATCCTCAACTTAACTAATCATTAAGAGGAGGTGCCAGAGAACACAGCGTACATGGTAGTGTATTGCATGGTAAATCTGGACCTGAATATATATTCTGGAATATATATATATATATATATGCATTTTCTAATGGTAAAGTGTACTCCATTAGTTTGATAAAATGATGCAACGCGTGTTATCTTAAAGAAATAAAAGTCCCCGAGGCCCTCAAATCAATTTTCCAGTTCTTTTAGTAGTTAATGGCTAATTACACAAATCAACTCCATCAGATTGCTTCTTTTATCAATAGAATAATAGCTTTTTATTAGATAAACAATTGCAAAACTGCAAAAATATTGACTTAGAAATACACTTTGGTTCGCTGAGTATTAGGTCGGTAGGGATTTTAAGTAATTGCTCTCAGGTGTGCTCCCCTGTGAGGTGAGGTGGAAGACTCGTGAGCACTTAGCACACATGGTACAGGGGCAGTTCACCTTTTTCCCAGAGCAAAAGGCGATGTTTCCAAGTCTACAAATTTGGCAGGAGATTTAGTTGCTGAAGTTAAAATATTCTAGATAGGTATACGTACTGTGTGTCTCTTACAGACATGTGAAGCAATAAGAAGGCAGTTTTAACATTTTAGAATTTAATACATCTTTAAGATGATAATAGGGGCTGGGAATGTAGCTCATCAGCACGTTGCCTGCCTGGCAAGCACGAGGCCTTGAGTTCAATTCTCAATACAAACAAGTAAAAAAGATAATAAAATATTTGCATAGTATAGTTGAAACTAGAAAGATTATGTGTATTATGACTGCCTGCTTAGGACAGGAGACAGTGCAGATCTATTTATATGTATATGGTATATTCAGGTTATTTAGGCATTAATAACCATGAAGTAAGAGCACAGGTGCTATTTGATAGCTTAGGCAGAGTAAAATAAATCAGAGTAAAGCTCTATCTGTTATAAAACCTACATTCAAGATATTAACTAGCTTACTTAGTATTAAGGATACGTTAATACGTTACCATTAGAAAATGCATATATATACATATATATATTCCATATAATATATATACATATATATATATATTCCAGAATATATATTCAGGTCCAGATTTACCATGCAAAGTAGTGAATGGATACATTTAGTCCTGGGCCATAGAAGCCATGTAGTGTAGCAGGAAACATCCTAACACATAGTTATAAACAAGTATCAAGGTTATCATACTGTCCATTAAGTTTAGGGGGCTAAGGACATTTTCCATAAGGAATGATATTTAAGAAGAGACCTACCGTCAGTGGGATGTGGAGGAGTACAGCAACGTGGAGTGGAGGATGTAGGGTTCAAACGGATGGGACCGCACAAATCAGGGTTTCTTCAATTTGGTGAGGTGGACCTCATTGTTCCAGACAGTTCTGTTTGTGAGAGTGTCCTGGGGGATTGTTAGATATTTAGTGGCATCATAATATCTGTGGCCTGAACACCCTACATTACAGTAGCAGTGTGACAAACAAAAATGTCTCTGACATTGCCAAACACCATCCACTCCTATAAGTGCAAGCAAATAAAAAAGTAAATCATGTTGTAAAGTTTAATAAATAAAAGAAATTCAAGATAGCTCCATGTAGAATGAGATGGAGACCTCACAGTTCAGTACAATATGTAGGGTTGTGTTATGCACAATTTTCAAAATTCAGAATTCTCAGAAAGAAAACTACTGAAAGGGAGAGGTGTCATCAGACTTATGCTTTATTAAAGAAGCTCAATCTGACTATGATATGTAAAATCAATTGTAAGAGGGCAAAAAAGGAAACCAAAGGATTACTGGAAAAAATATATGGGCAGACTGGGAAAGAGATCTAAATTAGGATAGTAGCCCCAGGAAAGGAGACAAGTGGCAGTTTTTGTTAGGAAATACTTGAGGAGACACTGGTAGAAACTGAGTAGAAGGGTAATGTTTCAATTTGGGCCTTGTCATATTTAATGAACTTGTGAAACTGTAAATTTGAAGTGGGCAGCTACAGATATGTAACAGAAAAAGAGGACTGAGAAATTCAGGTTGATGGTAATTGAAGTTAGGTAATGGAAAAGAAGGCTGAGAGAAGAGGTTACCAGAAAAGATGCACAAAAAGTAGGAGAAAGGAAGAGGGTCAGCAAGATGACCAAGGAGAATCCAGAGAGCCAAAAAGCAAAGGAAACTGTGTTGTCACTGAAGCCAGAGAGGGAAAGCTACCAATGGGAGAGCATCAAATGATGCTAAGAAGTCATTAAGGTAGGTACTGGAAATGGCCTGTTTGTGGGCTTTGTTAAGTGGAGATAATCGATGACTTCAAGGAAAGAGTTTTCAGTGGTGGTCTGGGGTTTGATTGGAAGTGTCATCAAATGTGGAAAATTCAGACAAGTTAAGGGCAATAGGTTAGAAGAGGATTCGAGGTTTAGTTTGAAAAAATGATTAGACTAATCCTGTAACGGATCCAGCAAAGTAGACCCTGAGGAGAAGAATGAGGGAAAGTCCAGTGTACAATGTCACCAAGGAAATGAGAGGGCAGATCTTCCCAGGGGAGAGATTTGTTCCTTGACTTTTTTCCAGTAAGGAAGGCACATTCTTCCATTAAAACTGGGAGAGTAAAAAGTAAATTCAGATGCAAAAAATTTGCAGGTTTTGTGGCAGGACATTGAGGTAGCTTCTGTTTGGTGGTATCGGATTTCTCTCAGAGTAGTGGCTTGGATCGTCTTCTGTGAGTGAAAATTCTGGGAGAAAGTAGGAATTTAAAGAGCTTAAAGAAAGTCCCCAAGCTTTCCAAGCTGGACTTGCAGAGAGAACTTGCAAGCCGACCTAATACCCCAAGGCACTCATTGTATGAAGGGCACTAACTCTCTTGCAGGTGGAGGGATACTTGCCAAGTGCTGCATGGGGAGCGGATTCAGAGCTGGGATCTTTAGGTTCTTTTGGTGGGACATAATTTTCTCAGAATCTTCCATTAGGGTAGGTAAGGATAGTCTTTGAGGAAGACAGAAAATGTAAGAACTTATAAAGTTATAATGATGAGAGCCCACAAGAATGCAGAAATACTCAAGTGCAGTCATAATAAGAGAAACATTACTACCTGTTTGAAAAAAATATGAACCAAAGAAAAATTTAAATGAAAGATACACTGTATATCTGACAGTATGATAGATATCATAGATATGTCTATTCTTTCTGAATTAATTTAGACATTTAATATGCTAATAAAAATTAAATTTTTAGAAATCATCATAATGGTTATAAACAATGTAGAAGAATGTCAGAAAGTAATATCTAAGAGATATAAACAAGAAGTGTCAGAAAGTAACTTGCTTGTATGGTAGATATAAAATTGTTATGATACTACAATACTGACTCAACTGTAGGGAGAATAAATCTGTGATTGAAACATAGTTGCCTGGTCCCCATCCCCATCCCGGCTGCACTTGGAGAACTGTGGAGCTTCCAACAAGTAGGTGGGCGCACGCTATCCCCGGAGCCCAGCCTATTTGGGACTCCTGCACCTCACCATCGGTGTGCACAGGAGGGGCTGGGCGGACCTACATCCACCTCCCCATCCACCTCCCCGTGTGTCTGGAGGACTGAGGATATCTCAGCAAGCAGGGGAGCATCGCAGGTTCCAGAGGCCCCGCGGCCTGTGGTAAGTGCTCAGTGCACTCTGCCCAAAGCCCAGACTGTTTGGGACCCTCCAGGCTTCTGGGTGCAGTGAAGTGGATAAGTGGTTTGAGGCATCTACATCTGCCTCCCCATCCCGGCTGCGCTTGGAGAACTGTGGAGCTTCCAACAAGCAGTGGGGCACACAGTGTCCCTGAAGCCCAGCTTATCTGGAACTACAGAGTTCTAAACAGGCAGAAGAGGGCCATTGGTTCTACAGGCGCAGTGGCTTGGGGTAACGGGGTGCCAGAGTCTCAGAAGCTGCGAACATAGAAGGGGATTTCCAACAGACCTTGAGGAAGCTTTCAAATAACACTTGAAACACAGAAATATAGGAAAATGACAAAATGAAAGACCAAATTACAACCTCAAACCTCCAGCCCACCTCAAGAAACCCTAGGAGCAATGTATATAGAAGAAAATATATGCCATTCGCCTCAAATATCGGACACAATAGCTACTGAAATTAACAAGCAACTCCAGGAAGCTTTAAAGAAATTCAAACTAGAAATAATCTCCCAGGTAAAAGAAGAAATGATAAAAGAAATGAAAGAGATTCTGAATATATCTAAAGAAAACACAGTTAGAAAATTGGAGGAACTAAAAAGATAGAATCCCTAGATGAGGATTTTAAGAAACAAACAATACATAATGCAGATGCACAAAAATATATAGGAAATAAAAAACTCCACTGAAAGTTGTAAAAACTGACTCAATGAAAGTGAAGATAGAATTTCAGACCTTGAAGACAGGATTGTAGCTAGTGAACAGGAAAGGAAAGATCTTTTAAAAATAACAAGGAATCAGGAAACAACAATTCAACAACTGCAAGATGATGCAAAGAAAAATAACATAAGAATGATAGGGATTAATGAAAAAGAAGGAGACAACATAAAGGATGTCAAGAGGATATTTAGAGAAGTAATAGCTGAAAATTTCCCAACCATGAGATCGGAAACCGACATCAGGCTCAGTGAAGCATAGAGAACTCCAAATAGTCATAACCAAAATAAAACTACACCCAGACATATAATAATCACCATCTCAGAAATCCAACACAAGAATAGATTATTAAAAGCTGTCAGAGAGAAAAGACAGATCACTTATGAAGGAAAACCTATCAGAATCACAGCAGACTTCTCAGCACAAACAATAAAGTCAAGAAGAGCATGGAGTGAAGTATTCCAGATCCTAAAGCAAAATGATTTCCAACCTAGACTGATGTATCCTGCAAAACTATCATTCAAAATTGATGGTGAAATATGATACTTTCATGACAAAGAACAGCTGAAGAACTTCATGAACACCAAACCGACCCTGCAAAATATATTGAACGACAGTTTAGATATACAAAGGAAAAAACCACTAAGCAAAGCAGATAATTAACAGAACAGAAAGATAAAGATGCAACAGCAGAGAGATAACATGTCAACAATAAACCAGCATTTAACAGTAATAACCATTAATGTAAATGGTCTCAGTGCATCAATCAAAAGAAACAGACTAGCAGAATGGATCAAGAAACAAAATCCAACCATATGCTGTTTACAGGAAACCCACCTAACCCAGACTGAAAGTCAAAGGATGGAAAACAATACTTCATGTAGCAGGAATTAAAAAAAAAAAAAAAACGCAGGAATAGCCATTCTGTTTGCAGACAACGTGAACTTTAAACCAACAATGACCATAAAGGACAAAGAAGGTCACTACATACTTGTTAGGGGAAAACTCCAAGAGGAAGAGATAACTATCTTAAATATATATGCACCAAACTCCAGAGCACGCAGTTATATAAAGCAACTATTAACAGAAATGAAAACTCAAATTATCAGTAACACAATTGTAACAGGAGACTTTAATACGCCATTGACACCAAGGGACAGATCAAACAGACAGAAAATGAGCAAAGAAATAACAGAACTGAATCACACCTGCGAACAAATGGATTTGATAGACATATACAGAATGTTCCACCCAACAACATCAGAATACACATTCTTCTCAGCAGTACATGGACCATTCTCTAAAATAGACCATATATTAGCTCACAGAGCATATTTAAACAAATGCAAAAGAGTTGAAATCATTCCTTGCATGTTATCAGATCATAGCGCTCTGAAATTAGAAATTAATGATAAAAGATACTGCAAAAATCCCGCAAACACATGGAAACCGAATGACACACTCTTGAGTAATCAGTGGGTCACAGAAGAAATTAAAGAAGAAATTAAACAATACCTAAAAGAAAATGAAAATGCAGATACAACTTACCAGAATTTGTGGGATGCAATGAAAGCTGTCCTCAGAGGAAAATTTATTGCACTGAGTTCCCACATCAGGAAATCAGAACGAATACAATAAATAACTTGATGCCACACCTCAAACAGCTAGAAACAGAAGAGCAAGTCAAGCCCAAAGCCAAAAGAAGGGAGGAAATTACAAAAATCAACGCAGAAATCAATGCAATAGAGACTAAGAAAACAATCCAAAGAATCAACGAATCAAAGAGTTGGTTCTTTGAAAGAATAAATAAAATCGATAAGCCCCTAGCCAACCTTATTTAAAAAAGGGAGGAAAAAGCTCAAGTTCATACAATAAGAAATGAAAAAGGTGAAATCACTACAGACCCAATAGAAATGCAGAAGATCATCAACACCTATTTTGAAAACCTCTACTCTCAAAGGTTTGATAACATAGAAGAAATAGACAGATTCTTAGAAACATATGAAGTACCAAAGCTAGATCAAGAGGATGTAAAACTGTTGAATAACCCAATCTCTGTTAATGAAATTGAAAATGTAATTAAGTCCTTACCTACAAAGAAGAGCCCAGGCCCAGATGGATTCACTGCAGAATTTTACAAGAAATACAAAGAAGACCTAATGCCGACACTCCTCAAACTATTCAATGAAATTGAAAGGGAACCAATCCTTCCTAAGTCATTCCTGGAAGCAAATATTACTCTAGTACCAAAACCTGAGAAAGACCCAACTAAAAAAGAGAACTATAGATCGATCTCCCTAACGAACACAGATGCAAAAATCCTCAATAAAATATTGGCAAAGAGGATGCAGCAAATCATCAAGAAGATTATACACCATGATCAAGTGGGATTCATCCCAGGAATGCAAGGATGGTTCAACATATGTAAATCAATAAATGTAATCCACCATATCAATAAAGCCAAAAGTAAGAATCACATGATCATTTCTATAGATGCAGAAAAAGCCTTTGATAAGGTCCAACATTCATTCATGATAAGAACTTTACAGAAAATTGGAATAGATGATCTTTACCTCAATATAATACAGGCCATTTATGACAAACCAACAGCCAGCATCATACTAAATGGCCAAAAATTGAAAGCCTTTACTTTAAAATCAGGCACAAGACAAGGATGTCCTTTATCACCACTCCTATTTAATATAGTACTGGAAGTACTAGCCAGGGCAATTAGGCAAGAGAGAGAAATAAAAGGGGTGAAGATAGGAAAAGAAGAAGTTAAATTATCATTATTTGCAGAGGATATGATACTCTACACAGAAGACCCCCTAAACTCCATTAAAAGACTCTTAGATACAATAAATAAATTCAGTAATGTAGCTGGATACAAAATCAGTACTCAGAAATCAATAGCATTCCTATACACGATCAACAAAATCACAGAGAGGGAAATAAGAGAAACCACACTCTTCACATTAACAAGCAAAAAAATGAAGTATTTAGGAATTACTCTTATGAAAGAAGTGAAAGACCTATACAAGGAAAATTATAATACACTGAAAAAAGAAATTGAAGATGATCTCAGAAAATGGAAAAACATCCCTTGCTCATGGATAGGAAGAAGAAACATGGTGAAAATGGCCATTCTCCCAAAACTGTTATACAGATTTAATGCAATCCCAATAGAAATACCATCAACATACCTTATAGATCTAGAGAAATCACTCCTAAAATTCATCTGGAACCAGAAGAGACATAGAATAGCAAAGGCAATTCTAAGCAGCAAAGGCAAGGCAGGAGGCATCACAATCCCTGACTTGTAACTATACTACCAAGCAACAGTAGTAAAATCAACATGGTATTGGAATCAAAACAGAGCCGATGATCAATGGAATAGATTAGAAGATACAACCACAACTACAAACACACTCAACCACCTTATCTTTGATAAAGGAGCCAAGCTGGTTCACTGGATGAATGACAGTCTCTTTAGTAAATGATGCTGGAAAAACTGGCTCTCCATTTGCCGAAAACTAAAGCTAGACCCATGTCTATCACCATGTACTAAATTAAAATCTAAATGGGTCAAAGATCTGAATATTAAAACAGAAACACTAAATCTATTGGAAGACAAATTGGGTAGAAACCTTGAAGACATAGGAGTAGGTAGAGAATTCATGAACAGGACTCAAACAGCACGGGAAATACTTCCCAGAATCAATAACTGGGACCACTTCTTATTAAAAAGTTTCTGCATGTCAAAAGAAATCTCCAGCATAGTGAAAAGAAAACCCACAAACTGGGAAAAGATTTTAGTCAACTCTTTCTCACACAAGGGACTCTTGTCTAAAACATATAAAGAATTAAAAAAACTCAGACCCCCAAAATTTAAAGATCCAATCCAAAAATGGGCATCTGAGATGAATACTCACTTCTCAGATGAAGAAATACAAATGGCAAATAAATACATGAAAAAATGTTCATCATCATTGGTCATTAGAGAAGTGCAAATTAAAACCACACTGAGATACCATCTGACTCCTGAAAGAATGGCCAGGATCAAGAAAATCAACAACAACAAATGCTGGAGAGGCTGTGGGGAAAAAGGAACTCTCCTGCACTGTTGGTGGGAGTGTAGACTGGTACAACCTTTGTGGAGGTCAGTCTGGAGATATTTCAAAAAAGCTGGGATTGGAAGTCCCATTTATTCCAGCTATTCCACTTCTAGGCATATTCTCAGAAAAACTGAAAGCATCATTCCACAATGATATATGTGCACCTATGTTTATAGCAGCACAATTTGTAATAGCCAGATCTTGGAAACAACCCAAGTGTCCATCCACTGAGGAATGGATAAAAAAGTTGTGGTATTTCTATACAATGGAGTATTACTCAGCTATAAAGAAGGATCACATTGAGATATTTATCAATAAATGGGCACAGCTTGAGACCATACACATAAGTGAAATAAATCAATCTTGCATGTGTGAATACTGAATAGTTTCCCTAATGTAAATAATGATTCAAATATATAAAAATATGTGGTAATCATGTTTCCCCATTATGTGTCCTTGAAGCCTTATAAAGTTTTCACTTATTAATTGGAAAGGCTTTATTCTGGGCTTCTTGATATGGAAATATTTGAAGCTATAGTATATGAAATTTTATTCAAATATTTCAAGGAAAAAGACAGACACTATGGTAACTACTATTAAGTCGGGTTATTTGGTGGTGAAGCACGAGGTTGCTGAAACAGTCATACTTTGACCTGTATTGTTATATTGTTATGTCCTCTTTTATCTCAATTTTTCCCTTATTCATTAAAAAAATTAATTAGTTATTTTTATGGTTTTTTAATTAAGGGGAAATTTTTAAAAATTAGCAGGATATATAATAGTAACTTTTTTTCATTTCCTATTAACTTGTTTTGAAGTCCTGTAATAGTCCCACTCTCATGTTTTGACTGATTAGACTCTGTTCCATTCTGTATGATAGTATCAAGTTTGAGGGTATAGGCACCTACTTTGAAGGCAATAAGATTCTGGTTTGACTATTGTCTCCTTTGAAAGTCCTGCAATGTTTACAATGCTTAAGTTTTATTGGTCTTGTTCTCTACTGTTTTGTTCAACTTTATAATACCTAATGAGATAGACAATTCTTTTTAAGGAAACAAGAGACATTATGGTAACCATTGTTGATAACCTTGTACTCTGTTTTTACATCATATGCTATGTCTATCCTTGGTTTTGACTGACAGCTTTGTTTTGCCATATTTGACTTTATTCTCTTCCCCCAAAAAAGTAATAAGAACTAAGGAGTAATAAAACCCAAAATGTGTAAATTTTGTTGTAAAAAAGAGAAGGAAAAAAAGTGCTCTAAAAGATACAACAGCAAGTGTGTTTAGGGGTGTTAAATAGCTGACCATATTAATGTTTTTGGTTGGATCATTGAACACAACTGTTTGCAGTCTCACTGTTTGAATGTCCTCTTTGTATGCTTTGATACTGTGACTTGAGCAACTATCTCTAAGATGATAATATGTAATCTATTAACTGGTGATTTCTTACTGTTGTTTTGTTTTGTTTTGTTTTGTTTTGTAGTTCTGTGTTACTTGTACCCTTACACTGCTTTGTTTAGTTTTGTTTTTTCTCTTTTTCCTTTTAAATAAAATTTAAAAAAAAAGAAACATAGTTGCCTGAAAGAAGAATCTAGTGTTCAAAAGGATTTAGTGTATGATCATGAGGCATTATAACCAAAGGAAGGGAGGAAATATTTTCCAGTGCTTTGTCTTATGTCCTTTCTGATGGACAGCACAGACATAGAATATTTCCACCAATACAAATTTCTACAACAATGAATTGGTCTAGAATATGTAAAGAGTTCAAGTCAATAATGAAGACACAATCCATTTGAAATATAGCAGAGTATGTAAGCAAGCAAGTCACACACAATGAAAAACAATCCGTAATAAATAGTGCTGGTATCTTGGTTGGGTGGCAGTGAGTGTTTTTTTCAGCTTTATGGTTAATTTCTTTTTTTTAACTTAGATTTTATTGGTATCTTTTAGATTTATGCAATGATTACATCCATCATAGAGAATCTATACCTGTATATGATACAGCTTGGTTCTTTTTTCTCTTCTATTCTCCCTTCAACCCCTCCTCCCTTCCCCATTTGCAAAAGCTTTGTTTCCATTTTTTCCTTCTTTTCTCCTTTTTTAGGCTTTTCCCTTATTTCCTTTTCCCTACCCTCCTTTGGTCTCCTCCTCATTTGAACGTTTTCATCTTATTTCACAATTCTTAGTATACACTTTGGTCCTTATTTACACTTTCAGTTTCTCACACAAGGGAAACAAAGCAGTGTTTATACTTGTGTGTCCAATTTATTTCACTTAAGAGTAAGTAAAGTCTCAAGGTGCATCATTAGCAAGATATGTCTCAAGCCTATCCTTTGTTATGGCAGAGTAGTACTCCATTGTATAAAAACTCCATATTTTTATTCATTCACCTGTTAATGGCCATTTGGGCAGTTTCCAAGATTTGGCTATTACAAACTGCTGCTATAAACACAGGTGTGCACATATTGCTGCTATATGATGCTTTTAATTCTTTTGGAAGTAACCCAGAAGGGGAATACTGGGTCATTGGAACCTTTGGCCAGTTTTTGAAGAATTTCCATACTGATTTCCATAGTGGTTGCATGAGTCTTCACTCCCAAAACAGTGCAAAAGGGTTCCTTTTTCCCCACATTCTCTCCAACATTCTGTATTGGTTTATTTCTTTTTTTATTTAAAGGAATCAAACAAAACAGAAAAGGGGTAGAAATAATACATAATTTCAAAAAAACCCAGTAAGAAATCACTAGTTGATAATTACATATTGTCTCCTTAGAAATAGTTGTTCAAGTTCAAAAGTAAAGCATACAAAGTAAACATTCAAACAGTGAGACTGCAAACAGTTCTATTCAACTATCCGACAAAACTTAGTAATATGGTTATCAATCCTACACACTAAAACATACATGCAGCTATATCCTTTAGAGCACTTTCTTTTCTTCTCTTTTTCACAATATCACTACACATTTTGGGTTTTATTGCTCCTCCATTTCTTATTACTTTTTACACTAGAGACACAATGTGATATTTATAAATATGATTCTTATTTATTTCACTAATGAGGATAGCCTCAAGTTGTCTCCATTTGCCTATGAAGGCCTCAAGATCATCTTTTTATAGCTGAGTAGTATTCCATTGTATAAAAATACCACATCTTTTTCATCCATTCTGTGGTTGATGGGCATCTTGGTTGTTTCCAAGATTTAGCTATCACAAATTGTGCTGCTATGAATATGGGTGCACATATATCACTGTGATATGATCTTTTCAGTTTTTCTGAGAAAATACCCAGGAAGGGAATAGATGGGTTGAATGGAACTTCCAATTCTAATCTTCTGAGAATTCTTCATACTGATTTCCATAGTGGTTGTGATTTCTTGATAATAGTCATTTTTTTCTGGAGTGAGATGGAATCTCGGTGTTTTAATTTGCATCTCTCTAATAACCAGTGATGTTGAACATTTTTTTTTGCATATTTATTTGCCGTTTGTACTTATTTATCTGAGAAGTGTCTATTCATCTCAGATGCCCATTTTTTGATTGGGTTTTTAAATCTTGGGGACATCTGATATTGTTGAATTCACTGCATATTCTCGATACTAATCCTTTTTCTGAGGAACAGAGAGCATACATTTTTTTTCCCACACTGTGAGTTGTCTCTTTGCTCTGCTCCTGGTTTATCTTAGTGTGCAAAAACTTGTTAATAAGATTGGATCCCAATTGTTGATTCTCTGTAATAGTTCCTGTGAAACTGGATTTTTGTTCATAAAATTTTTGCCTATACCAGTGCTTTCAAGAGCTCTAGCTATTCTATCTTCCAGAAGATTTAATGCTTCTGTTAATATTTAGATCTTTGATCCATTTTGATTTTAGCTTAGTGCATGGTAAAAAATATAGGTCTAATTTAATCATCAGCATGTGCAAAGCCAGTTTTTCCAGTGTTGTTTATTAAAGAGGCTATTTTTCTTCCAGTAAATGCATTTTGCACCTTGTCAAAGATAAGGTGGCTAAATATGGCTAGAGTTGTTTCTGTATCTTCTAATCTATTCTACTGATCCTCAGGTCTGTTTTTGCCATTATCATGCTGGTTAGTTTTTTAATCACAGTAGCTTTGTAATATAATTTCAAATGTGGGATTATGATGCCTCTGGTGTTGCCTTTGTAGCCAAGGTTGCCTGGCAATGAATAGTTGTAATACCATCTTTGTGAATAAAATAAATGCTCAACATAAATATTAACCTAGAAAATGCAAATTAAGGTTGTAAATGAGTATGCACAGTTGTTAGATTAGCAACAATTAAAAAGTCTAAGAGGCACTGTTGTTAATAGGCAGGTAGAACAAAGGGACTCCCCTAGCCCTGGACAGGGCAACATCTGGTGAAAGTGAGGGTGCACATGTGGATGAACACACTCCTTGTCAAATCTCCATGAGTACCAGGTGTACAGGAGGGCCAGCACCACACGAGTGCTTGTGGCTGCAGAGCACTGGCAAGTTGAAAGTAATTGTTCAAATATCCATCATGTTAGAGTGGGCAAAGAAATGTGTGTAAGTACAATGGAACTATACTGCTTTAGAAATCAGTGAACTACGTAAGAATAAAACTAGAGTTACCCCAAAACCCAAAATTGAGTAAAAAAAGCCTTTTCAGTGTAGGATACATACTACCTGGTACCAGCTATTATAGTTGGTAGTACAGTAATTAGTACTAGTATTATAGTGCTAGTATATATTCTTTGAGAACATTTTCATTCAAAGCGAATCTTTAAAAATTAGAATAGCAATGATTTACATGAATCCCAAAGATTAACTACTTTTTGTGGAGGAGGGATGGGAAGGCTGTCTCCACTTTGGAAATGTGTTAATCAGGATACTAAGTGTATGGATGCTTATTTATTTTGTATACCTGTTTTTAAAGTTCAAATATAAAAGCAAATAGTTCAAATATAAAAGCAAACAAAAGCCAGCAACAATAACAACTAAAAAACAAGAGCAACCAATAAGGAAAAGAATGATTCATACCATGATGGTATGAATTTTGATTGTCTTAAATTTTTATTTAGAAATGCAATTCTTTAAATTTTAAAAAATGTAAAGAATGGCTCAGAGTCCCTTAATTTCTAGGAATAAAACAAACACCTTGATTCTAATATTTTTTCCTGATGAAAAAAGGCTTTTATTTTTCTGTGAATCTTCCTATGTGGCCCAAATATAATTTTAACTAGCTAATGAAGCCACTATTGGGAGTGAGAGAGTAAATACCTTGATTTCAAACTTTCAAAGCAGGAAAATCCTCCAAAGCTTGTGTTTCCTTTGTAACCTCAGCCATTCATGGTTGGCTAAATACCCTGTCTCAAGATCAATGTCAAATCCTCCCTTCTTGGGATATGCTTTTCAAATATTTGTAGACTGCTATCACGCTCTGCTTGGTCATCACTCAGCCAAGCTGTGCCGCCTGACTCCTTTAGTCTTCCCTCATAAATCAGACCCTCTTACTGTCTGATCATATTTGTCTCTTTCTATAGGTTTTTTGTTGTTTTCCTTAGAAACAGAGTTCTCAATAGTTCACCTAAATGTACCAAAGTCAAGCTGAGAAAGAAAAAACCCAGTCCTCTGTAGCTGGCTTGTGATATGGCACCTTTTAGTCCAATTATAATGACAAGTATATTAGTAGAACTTAAACACAAATATTTCACTTTTGTTGAAGACAGTCAAGATTTCCATTCTTCCTATGCTGCAATGATCTGGAAAGTAAATTATTACTTTGTTTAAGCAACTTATACTATCTTTGTATGCCAGTTGTCAACATCCAAAGAAATTCAATTTTTAAGATTTTTCCTTGGATTCTTTTGCTTCTTGTTTGGTGTTCCAACATAATGTTGGCTGTGATTATAGTAAACTATTACTTAATATTTTTAAAATATCAAATAAAAGATATGTACTTTGCTCCTTAATCTGTGTTTCCTTAGCATGCTAATCCCTCCATACACGTGTATCCACACATGCACACACACACTAAGTTTTGAGTTTTTTAGCTTTTTTTTTTTTTTTTTTTTTTTTTTTTGGTACCGGCATCAAACTCACGACATTGTGCTTGCCAGGCAGGCACTAACACCACTGAGCTAAATCCCCAGCCTCTTGAGTTTTTAAAATAAGGGTGAGATGAAAACTCAAGACTATTCTGTGGCTTAAAAGAGAGAAGCATTTGCACACCTACTGCAGGGCTCGTTGCTCTCTATTTGTCTACGGTTAGTGCACTCCAGAATTTAGCACTACTTGTTTGCATTTTTCTCTGTAGTTTATCACTTGTGAATATACCCTTAAACAGCAATTGTTTATTATTTGACTGGGGTGCCTCTCATTTTTCTATGACTTTCTGTTTTTAATTGATGTTGGGGTTGGTGAATTTTTTTGCTATTATGTGAAGTCCTAGTTTCTTTGTATTGCTGTATAGTACAGTGGTACCTAAATTCACGAATTTGATTCTTTCCATGATTCCGGTCAAAAACCAAATTGGATGACAACTAAATAAAATTCAATAGTTAGGTTCAATGCTGGCCTTATGGGGAAATTTGATTCAGTTCTTATCCAATTTGGTTTGTGACCAGAATCATGAAACGAATTAAGCTTGTGAACTTCACTGTATTCCATTGCATGAAAACATTATAATGCATTTATTCATTCAACTGTTGGTAAAATTTTTAATTTACAAAACAATATTGATATTAGCAATCTCCAGGCTTAACTTTACTAGTCAAGATCAAATTGTTTCCAAGCAGTTTATAAACTGTGATCTTTCAAACTGTGGGTGAATATTCTTTTCATATCACATTCTAATAAATGGCATTGAATGATATTTTGATTTTTGCCAATCCTATGAGTATAAAATGATGCCTGTAGTTTTCATTTGAAATTGCTTTGAAAGACTGATCAGCTTGAAAATCTTTCTTGATTTTTTACTGTCTAATTTTGTTCTGTGAAATGCTTGTTCAGATCACATAATTATTTTATTTTAAAAATTTGATTCTTAGTAGTTTTTAAATATATATCCTGGACATTAGTGTCTTGTAATAAAATATAGTAAATAATTTCTTTCTTTTGGCTGCAGGACTTAACACTGTATGTTGTCTTTTGATAAAGACTTTTTATGTTATGGTTAGTGCTTTTTGTATCTTGTTTTTAAAAATTTGTGTATATTGACATATCACAAAATACTTTTAATTTCTACACATTCCTACCAATACCTGTGTGTGTGTGTATGTACTTATATTAGCCATCGTCTAAATGTGAGATGATACGTCATTGTGGTTTGATTTGTATTTTCCTGGTGATTAGTAACAGTGAACATCTCTTCATACATTGGTTAGCCATTCATGTATTTTATTTGGAGAAATGTACAGCAAGTCCTTTGTCCACTTTTGAATAGTGTTGTTTTGTTGTTAGAGAGAGTTAAGGGTTCTCTATATATTGTGTGTATTAATCCTTTATCCAAACATGATTGCAGGTTTTCCCCCATTTCATAGATTGCCTTTTCACTCTTGTTTATGGTGTGCCTAGGTTCAGCTGCCTGTGTTTTAATATTAAAAAATTGTTGCTAAATCCAATGTTGTAGAGTTTTACTTCTTACATTTAAATTTTTTTATCCAGTTTAATTTTGTATAGAGTGTTAGTTAAGATTCTGATTTCATTTTTTGCATGTGGATATCGTTTTCTAACCCCATTTGTTGAAAAGATGTCTTTTTCCCCTTTTAAAATTCTCAACATTCATCCTTATTAAAATCATTTGATCATATTCATGGAGGCTTGTTTCTATGTCTTCTGTTCTATACCAGCAATCTACAAGTTTATCTTTATGATAAACTATAGCTTTGCAGTAAATTTTGATTGCTGTAACTTTGTAGTAGGTAAGTTTTCCTCTGCTGAGTTGGATATAAATAGCTTGAGTCTTTTGACCTTTTTCTTTTTCAAGATTGTTTGACTAGCTGCAGATTTAGCTCAGTGGCCTAGGCACCTGCCTGGCAAATAAGCACAAGGTCATGAGTTCAATCCCTGGTACAAAAAAATATTGTTTGGCTACTCAGGGTCCCTTGAAATTCTGTATTAATTTTAGAAGAATTTCTATATTTTGATTTTTTAAAAATTTAACTGTTTATTGGTATATTGTAGGTATACATAATGATCATATTTATTATAGGGAATTTGCTCCTATACATGATATAACTTAATTCTTTTTTCCCTTCCATTACTCTCCCTTTAACTCCCCTCTCTCCTTTACAAAATCTTTGTTTCCATTTTACCTTCTTTTCTCATTTTTTCTTTTCCCATTTCCACCTTCCTAGTTCCCCTTCCAAGCTGAATATTTTTTCTCTGTTTCACAATACCTAATATACATTTTGGTCCTTATTTACACTTTCTATTTCTCATACCAGAGAAACAACGCAGTACTTACACACATATGTCTTATTTGTCCAAATGGGAAGTGGGGCAAGGGAGGACAGAGGGGGAAGGAACAGAAGGGAAAGGGGATTTTAAAAAAGAGAAACAAAGGAAAAAGTGGAAACAGCTTTTGTAAATGGAGAGAAGAGCTGAAGGAAAGAGAGGAGACTGGGGAAAACAATTAAGATGTACCATGTACAAATACAAATTCCTCATGATTAATGTGGTCCTTATGCATGGCAAATACATGCTAATTTAAAAAAAAAAGAAAGAAACCAGCAACCCCAGGTCTTGCCACAGGGGAAATCAGGTAACTATTTTTTTGAATTACGTATTTTTAAATTTTTTGATTGAGAATTCTATATGTATATTCAGATTATCTATTTCACCAGTATGCAGTCTTGGCAGTTCTGTGTTTCTAGGAATTTGCCCATTTTAGAGAGATTGTACATTTTTTTGTCATGTAATTGTCCATACTATTTTCCTATAATCCTGTTTATTTCTATAGAATCAACACTAATGTCTTCATTTTGATTTCTGATTTTAGTAATTTGTAAATCAATCTTTGAAATGTTGTACTTTTATTTTCATTTTTCAAAGATTTTCTAACTTTTATTATTTCTTTCTTGATTTATTAATCATTAGAGATTGTGCTGTTATCTTCCACAAATTTGTGAATCATCAGTTTTCCCTTTGTTACTGATTTTTAACTTCAGCCTCTGATGGTCACAGAGGATACTTTGTGTGACATTTATCCTTTAAAAGCCAATGAAGTTCAATCTGTGAGCAGTGCATTATGTAACTTCGGGATGTCTGACATGCACTGAGAAGACTGTATTCCACTGCTGAGTGCTGTTTGGTTTATGTAACCATTATTAAGAACTTCTTTGATTCTGTCAATTTGTTTCATATACTTTAGAAAACTTTTATTAGGTATGTAAATGTTTATAAGTTTTTGCTATATTGAGCTCCCTTTACTTTTTCAACTTAAAATTTATTTTATCTGATATTAGTATAGTTACCCTCGTTTTCATTTGGTTACTTTTTGTATGGAATTCCTAAAATGAGTCTTTAATAGATAGTAAATAGTTTGATTATATTTTTAGGGCTATTCTGCCAATTTCTTATTTTTCTGAAAGTTTAGAACCCATTTACATTTAAGCTAATGAAGAGATTTAAAAAATCTCTGCAGAGACTTCTGATATTACTTTCCTATATGCTTTTAAAAGTTGTCTCTCATTTACTACCTTTTACTTACCTTCTCTTGCATTTATTTGATTTTTTGTAATAAAACATTTAAATTACTTTCTTCATTTCTTTTGTGCATACTCTATAATTAAATGCTTTTTGGTTGCCATGGGTATCACATTAATATTGTAAAGTTATAATACCTCGATTTGAATTCACACCTGTTTAACTTCAATAAGTATTCAAAACTGCTACTTTTCACCTTTGTCCTTACCCATCATTTTTGTCACATAATCATATGCTTATACATTTAATCATATGCTTAAACATACACTCACAGATTTTAAAAAATGAATTGATCTCCCAAATTATATAGAAAACAAAATGTGCAACTACAAACTCAAGTTAAAATATTACTAGCTCTACAGTAATCGTTTTTCGCTTATCATGCCAGTCTCCAACCCTGTAGAAGAGAGAAAGCAGTTTTACCTGCTGTTCCAGCACTCTAGCTTGTGGCTCTGCATCTGCCTCTTTTTCCCTCCACGTGACTCCGAGCACAGACGATTGCTCTTTCATCTTCTTGTTTATTTGTTTGTTTTGTTTTGTTTAAGACAGAGTCTTGTTATATAGTAAGTGCTATATAGTCTTGAATTTGATATGTATCTCAGGCTGGCCTTGAACTCATGGTGATCCTCTTGCCTCAACCTCTTGAGTGCTGGGGTTACAGACGTGCACCACCACGTCCAGCTGTCTTTCATTTCAACATGCAGGACTTGCTTTAATACTTCTTGCACTAATTTCAGTAGTGACTAAGCTTACTCCGCTTCTGTTATCTGACCATATCGTAATTGTTCTGTCACCTCTCAAAAATTCACTGGATTGTGTACATTTAAGGTATACAGCATGATGCTATAAGATGCACCAATTATAGTAAAACAGTTCTTACACTGGAATGAATGAATGTGCTTCTTGCTTCACATGGTCATCCAACTCCCCTGGTGGCAAGAGCAGCTGAAGTCTACTTATTTAGCAAAAAATCCAAATACATTATCTATTGTCTTTATGCTATGAGATCTTGCTTATCCTGCATTTCTCATTGTATAACCTTTGACTTACATGTTCTCATTTCCTCTATCCTAATTACTGGAATCCATTGTGCTTTTAACTCATGTAAAAAAAAGACTCTATATAAGTCAACTCATGTCATTTTATTTCTGTATATAGCTTATTTCATTTAGTATAATATCATCAAATTTCATCTGTGTGAAAATAGTAGAATTATTGCATAATAATATCTGTACTCTCGTATTCACTGAAGAACTACTAGAAATAATCAAGACAGCCCAAGTGCCCACTAATAAATGACTGGACAAAAAAACTCTGTGTGTGTGTGTGTGTGTGTGTGTGTGTGTGTGTGTGTGTGCGTGTGTGTGTGTGTGTGTGTGTGTGATGGAATACCATTCAGTCTTTAAGAAGGAGGGTGTTCTCCTTCAATATAAATTGACAATTTTGCTAGATCAAGAATTATTGCCTAACAGTTCAGTTCTTTTATCGGTATATAATCTCACTGTTATCTAATTCTCAGCAAATGCTTTGTCGGTATCACTTGAGATTGTTATTCTTTCCAAGTGAAATTATTAAAGTGTAATATAGCACCCATTATTTTTGTTAGTGTGATGAATGCAACCCTAATGTGTCTCATCCCCTGCGTGGTTTGGTTAGCTGATACTTTATTCTGTAACATTGCAAGCATAGTGGTAAATTATTAGTTTTTTTCCTTCATTTATAAAAGCCCTACTTAGTTTTAGTATACATATTATCAGATGAACTGGGACATGGTCTCTTTTTTCTGATTAACTGAAAATTTTCTTGTAGTTTGAAATTATCTGTTTCTTAAATGTTTGCTAAAGCCTGTTAAATATTTTAGGTCTCTTTTTTCTTTTTGGGAAGACTTTTGATTGCTAATTATTTCTTTTTGTTTGTTTTTGCTTTTTGCTTTGTGAGAAATGGTTTTGCTATATAACTTAGGCTGGCCTTGAACTCACTGTGTAGTCCAGGCTGACCTCAAATCCATTCCAATCATCCTGCCTCAGTTTCCTCAGTGCTAGGGTTACATCAAGTGTGCACCACAATGCCCAGCTTTGCTAATTATTTCTGCAATGGAAATTTGACTGTTTGCTTATTCCTAACTTAAATTTAATGTAATGCTACATATTGTTTTTTTCATTTGTTTAAATTTTTTTTTCTCTTTTGATCTCATCAAATACATTTTAGGATGAAAACAGACTTTTCATCCAAGAAAAATGTACAAGAAAAACTGTAAACTTTTATAAAATTATAATTTAGGTACATTTTCATTATGCTTGTTTGTCAAATGTTAGTTTTATATATTGCTATACCTTTTTCTTCCTTCAAAATTAAGTTATTTTCTTGACTTCTATGTTCTTCTTCCCTACTGACTGACAGCATCATTTTGTGACTATGCCATGTTTATCATGCTGATATATGATGAACTCAAAGCATCACAAGTTTTTGAACCATCTTTAATTATTAAGCTATATTAGAGTAGATTAGGACCCACTATGATGTCATGTCAGTTTATAACTATGTAATATGTCTTTACTAATTTAAAAATTATTAAATTAGTATAACTCTGTCCTACTTGAAAATAGAAGTTGAGTCTAAGAATTATAACTTAATTTAGAAAAAATTGATTTATACTTTTTAATTTAAAAAGTTTAAAGCTCATATGACATCAGTCAATAAGAAACCAAAATTTCTAAAGTACCAAGTGTCTAAGAATGCTGAAGCCTTCCTACTCCTTTTGCTCTCCCGTGAGAAGTCTGCGAAGTTCTACACAGGATGAGGATGATAAAACAGTGTGGAATGCAGACTATCTCAGTAGCAAATCTTGTGTCCAAAAACATACTCAATAGGACAGAGATAAGCAGCGAAACTCAAAAAGTTCAGAAATAAGTGTGAGGAAAGTGTGAAAAAGAACAAAATTTTATTTTGGTCAGTAACATTGTTCTTCCTTCACCACGGTCTCAGTTGTACCCTTTGTCCAAACTTTTGATGAAGTCCAGTTTGTTGGTTTTATTTGTGGAGCAAAAACAGTCGGTTGTGGCTCTTGATTGAGTCGTGGATTTGCTTTTATTCTTGTGGTGTCAGCCCTACAGCTTTAGAGAATATTTATTCGTAACATTCTAATATTCTGAAATCAGCTAGAGGTGAAATCAGCTAGAGGCTTTTTCTGAGAAATTTGAAAGAACTACAAATTTCCAAACCTAGAGTTGGGGAATATTGACATGTAAAAGTCTAGGTCTTTAGTTTAAAAATTAGAATATTTAGATACTAGTCACACTTTTATCAGTAATTACTTTATTCCTCTAAGACTGAATAATTTATTTCTCATCATCTCATTTACCTATCTGTAAATAAATTGGATCTGGCAATTCTTTTTGTTAGTTTTAAGAATTATTATGTTTATTAGTTCGTGTTTGCAGTATGTAATGTTCACATTCCTCTTGTGGAGCTGGTGCATGCGCATAACACATTTTAAATCTTTCTCATTTTCTTTCTTCTTTCTCTCCCTCTCTCCATTTCTTGGTTCCCTTCCCTTTTACAAAACATTTATCTGCTTTTTTTTTCTGTTATTTGCTTTTGTCAAATGGTTTCTCTTGCATGAAAACCCAAAATATAAATAAAGAGCAAAATAAAAGACAGATAATTGGATTTGACTATTCTTGATCCTCTTATACTACAATGTAAAAAATTTTAGTAATTTCAAAGGTAGATCTTCCAAAAATTCATGTTATTTAAAAATGTGAACTTAGATATCTAAAAGTTGTGAAACTGACAGATGTCCAAAATCAAAGTCCAAAGTGATAGGAAAAAGTGTTCAGAATATGAAACTACTTAAGTTTTAGAAATAATTTGCCAGAAATGTCTACCTTACTTACCAAGTTATCCAAAACTCATGATTTCTCGTGGTTCGCAAGGTGATGAAGAATGGAATCTTACGGGTTTCTATCTTACCACAGTTGTATTTTGAATACAAATGGCTGATAGTGACTTTGTTCTTTTTCTTTTTTCCGAATTATAGGGTGGTTTCACACGTAAATATTCTCTTAGTTCAAAAACGGGAACACTTCTTCCAGAATTCCCTAGCGCTCAGCACCTTGTATACCAGGGATGTGTTTCTAAGGACAAGGTACTATTTGAAGATACTTCTGCATTTTTTGATACGTCGGTTTTATATCTCAACTTCTTGGGAATCTCATGGTACTTACAGAAAGCATCAGAAATTTGCATAATGAAACAAAATTGTATGAGAGAAATAAATGTTTACTAACATTGACTTGCACTTTCCAATTAATTACCATCTTATGATAGTATGTAATCAGAAGATAGTAAAATAAACCATAACAAGCTAAAGATTTTTCAATTTAAAAACCCTGTATTGAGGAAGAAAGTATTATAGTGTATGTGTCACATACAGGTTTTCAACTGTAGGACTCCTGTTTTCTATTAGACCCATTTTTCTTTACTGAGCAGTCATCAAACATTTCCCTCGGGCAGAATTTGCCTCTAGCACTGAGTAGGAGATACTTAGAAAATGCAGGCTACACAGGTAGCAGACACTCCTGTAAATTTGAAAATTCTGTGCTCTCCTATGTTTGTAGTTCTTTTAAAACTGAGGGAAATAATCTTTTCATTGGATTCAGTTTGTAAATGATCTTCAATATGACTTTTCAGTGCTTAGTAATAAAGTCTGCAACTTAGCCCTGTTTTATTTCTGTGCTTCTAGAGTCATTTGTCGGGGGTCCTTCTGCTGTTTAATAACAGTTAATCAGAGCATAATGTTGTCCGTATATTTCTTTCAACCAAAAATCATTTTTATTTGTATTTGAGGCAAACACCTGAGTCATTTCATATTTTTCAGGTGTGAACATAGAGGAATATGATTAATGTCCAGTTGTATTATTTTAGCAATAGGCTTTTTATAGGAAATAAAAAAAGCATATTGATTTTTTCAAAGCTATTGATAAATAAGTAGAGACCCAGTGTAACATACAGGGTTCCTTCAGGGGCAGACACTGCCAACTGAGGGCGGCAAAGCCCTGGAGAAAGAACTCAGATGCTGAGTCTAAGGAGTCCCCAAAGGATGTCTGCTTTCTTCCATTCTCTTTCCTACCACATAAAGTCATCACATTGTTTTTCACTTTGTAGATGTAGCATCTGATAAGATGACTTTGTGACTAAAACCCATCAGTGAATAGCAATGGGGCAACTTTGTGGGACTCAGTTCTTTAAAGGAGAGTGTTGTGGGGCCATCTTTGTGGAAAGGATTGCTCATATGACACACATCAAAAAGATGTTTTACTGTAAGTAGACCTGGGATGGGGAGGACACACACACACACACACACACACACACACACACACACACACAGAAACAGAAAGACAGAAACAGAGGCAGTGATGAGGAACATGCTCTGATAGTTTAATTTTCTCTGCTCGTCTTCAAGGAATTCCCTAGGAATCAACTTGAAAGACTGGTAGATCCTTCCTTATTCAGGGACCAAGGTGCTTATGGAACTCTCTCTTAAGTTCATTCCTGGTGGAATTCGATGTGAACACCAGGTATGACACTGCTCTTGTCCTTTGAAGACCACTGAGCCTAGCATGGAGCCAGGTTCCCCTGGCAACTTGTCAATTCCTAGAAAGAGCACAGGGCTAAAGCCAAGGACCTAGAGCTCTTGTGTCCTTAGGGAAGGAAAGAATTGCTCACAGTGTTGGCCTCTATCAAGACGCTTAACACCATCATCAAGGCAGCTGCCACCCAGCTGTGCTAATGCCTCAGTGCAGCTGAGCTGACCTCTGCTTCTGCCTTCTGCAGTGAGCTCTGTTCTCATACAACTGGACAAATGACATTTATAAACAACACACGCACACTACAATTAACATTTGTTGTCCTAAGACTATGGAAATGTTAAACACAGGAAGTGATAATAAAGAGTGAACATTTTATGATTTGCATACAAAGCAGTACATTTTGACACTGATAATCTTGTGAAGATAAAAGCTTGCTTTCACTTTAGTAGATTTTAGGGCTTATTTTAAGGCTAATTTTGGATGATGCTGTGACTTCCCTTGCATCTTTCCTGTTGTCCTTAATCTTATTTTAAAAAGTGTGTCTTGGTGATCCATCTGACATATTGTAGTATTACCTAAAACAGAGCAAGCCTTGTTTGTATCAATTGGAGTATACCCTGCTAGAGTGGCTTGAGGGTTGCATGCCTCTGTGGAAATGTATTGTAATTTGTGTGTCATCATTATTTAACTGTGAGGAGACACAGAAGTATGTATTGTCTTGGGGATGCAGGAATAAGGGGCAGAGAACAGTGTTAGGATAGGACACCCCCCCCCCACTACCCTAGATGCTGTTGGGTCAAAACAGCTAACATCCATCAGGATCTTATAACACACTGTGGATTGTCCCCAACAACTTTATAGGTGTTCATTCATTTCAAATCAATGTATTTTACTGATACATGAACTTTACAGGTGAGAAAATTAAAGTACTTTATGAGTTAGGTAGTTTGCCCACTGCCATGTGGCCAGTAGACAGAACCTTAGCACTAGGGTTCAAATTCAGGAATCTGAAAGCAATTTCATGGATAAGATCTGAGCTGTGCTTCTTTCCATATATATCACACAGCCAGTAAGTCACTTCTAGCATATAAAATAAAGATTTTAGTTTGAATATTGTTAGATTGCTAGCATATATCTAATTCTAATTGTAAATTTTAGAATATATCCAAAAATTTTTTTAAAAACAATTATTATTTTTTTCTTTTTGGCAATACTGAGCATCAAACCCAGGACCTCAGTCATGCTAGGCAAGTGCTATACCATTGAGCTATACATCTAGCTGTTCAAAACTCTCTAAATTAAGCAATCAAAATGGATATGGTACCTGGAAATAGACACTATTGATAAGAAGCACTTAATGTTTGAAACTTCTTCTATAAATACATCATTTGGTATTATTGTTATTTTTAGATAACATGTAGTAAGCTCCTGTGGCATTCAGGTATGGTTATCCATTGATTTTCTTAAGTTCATGAGAGCAGTGTGCTTTTACCACTTAAAGGAAAATAGTCCCAGGGTCATCTGATCAGGGACAGAAAAGCTGGCACTTGCCGAGCTGACTCCTAACTCTGAGTCCATGGAGCACCACTACCGCAAACCCACTTGGAGCTGGATAGCTGGCGTTATCACCTCTAGGTTTCTTGTTAGGTAGCAAATCAGCCCATTGCTGTGACACTGCTCCTGCAATTGCCTTTCCTGTGGTTCCTATAGATCATGTTGTAACCCTCAGTTCACTCAGTTTTCTGCATTCACAAATCAGCTGCTTGAAATAGGGCCTTGCCCTTCTGATCCTCAACATTGAACATAGTGACTGGCACATAACAGGAGGTTATATGTTGTGCAGATAAGTGAACCAATGTAAAAGATCCTTTAGTTATGCCTTTTATTCCTTGAATTAGGTTGACACCCTCATAATGATGTACAAAACCCACTGCCAGTGTATCCTGGACAATGCAATCAACGGGAACTTTGAGGAGGTAAGGGTGACTGACAGAGGGCAGTTCCCCAACCTTGTAGCATACATGGTCCTGTCCAGGGCAAGTGCGAGTCTTACTGTTTGTACTCTGCCCTGCACCCAGATCCAGAATTTCTTACTACACTTTTGGCAAGGAATGCCTGACCATCTTCTCCCTCTGCTTGACAATCCTGTGATCATCGACATTTTCTGTGTCTGTGACTCCATCCTCTACAAGGTAAACTCTCCAGGGGTCTTCACAATGAGCCATGTTTCTCTAAATAGCATTCGACTTACATTCCTGAAACATATCTATATTAAGCCTGCTATTTTTGGTTGAAGAGTGCACTGTTTTTAGGATGACAAACAATTTAGTGCAAGTCAAGAAAACATATTTTAATACATTTTACTTGTCAAGTAAAACTGAACTTTCACTTACAGCTAAAAGTGATCCTAAAGGGACATGATTGCTAATGTAAAAAACTCAATAAATTTTATTGCCTCTAAGGTGTTTTCAGGTTAAAATGGCAGAAAGGCTGTTTCACAGTATTTGCATTTGAAGAAAAAACAAACATCTTCACAGGATTAATAGCTTCTGAATCCCTGGCTTCAATACACTGGTGTGCCCTTTAGTTCTTAAGCCAAATGAGAGTCCCCTCATGTGCTCATGCAGATCTTGAAGCCATCCTCAATATAGACAAGATGGTAGGCTTTCTATCAAACATTCACTGGCAAGGGACAGAGTCTAGGCCTTGTCTGAGCGGCAACAAGGTCCAAGAGGAAGAACAAAATGATATTTCAGTCTGGGCATTTTAAAGTTTATCCTGGAATCCAAGCTATTCAGGAGGCTGAGGCAGGAGGATTGCAAGTTTAAGGCCATCTGAGGTAAGTTAGTAAGAACTCAAAATAAAAAAATAATTTTTAAAGTGGCCTGAGATGCAGCTCTTGATAGAGGATCACTGAGTTCCATTCCTAGTAGCCCCTCACTAAAGTGAGTTTTCCTCCCTGCCATAAGTCAAAATAAAGCATTCCTTTCAAGGAATAATACAAGTTTTCAGGAAAAATGCAAGCCTGTGAAACAAGTTGTATCAGATCTTTGGCCTCGTGGAAGAGTAAAGCAGAGCCTTGGCTGGCTCCTCCAAGAGCGGCTGTGCAGACCGATGTGGGCACACGACCTGAGTCACAGGGAGGGTGCATGCTTCACGCCCTGTTTGGTTCTCCCTCACCACAAGCGACAGAATGAAGGGATAAGTGCGGGGCATTTGCTCTTTGTAGCTCAGGTTGGAAAAGGAAAAAAGAGAAAAGGGTAGTCTGTTTTTTCTGGAGTGAATATGAATGCCACTATTCAGAAAGGAAAGACTGAATTTTCCCTAACTGATTGCTTTATTCTGAGGAGGCAACTGTGAGTAGGGGCATAGAGCTTGCTCCTGAGACATCATAATACAGCAATGCATGCCTGCCCGTGTTTGTAGCAACACAACTCATAATAGTTAAACCTTGGAAGCAGTCTACATATCCATCAGCAGGTGAGTAGATGAAGAAAACGTGGTATTTATACACAGTGACGTACTACTGACCCTAAAAAAGAATACACTTCAATCATTTGTTGGAAAATGGATGCACCTTAAGACCATCATGTTAAGTGAAATGAATCAGACACACAAACTCAAATATCACACTGTTTCTCTTACGTGAGAATTCCAAGTATAAGTAAATTAAAGAGCAAAATATAGATAATAAAGAACAGGAAGACAGATCTTTTTCAAAAGGGAAGACGACTAAGAGTTTAAGTGTCTTTAAGTGGACATAATTTTTCTTCCTAACAGTTCGGAGAGCACAGAGAACCAGGTACACATAGTGCAAGACCTTCACTCCATTTGTGGAGTGCCCACCAGTGGGTCTGTGAAAGTACTGGTGGTCACCACACTGACACAGTGGAAACTAACAGTTAGCACATGGAGTGCTGTCCGAAGTTTCAGTCATACACTGCTCATACAGGCATACATTTAGAAATAAAACTATAATTCTCAGAAAGTAGATAACATATTGTTCTCCAGGAAACCAAGAAGAAAAAGTAATGAGCAAATAATGTATCATTCTTTGAAATGCTTGGCAAAGATTTATGCTAACTTTTTTGCTGTTATTAAGGTTCTCACAGATGTACTCATCCCTGCAACAATGCAAGAAATGCCTGAAAGGTATGTCCTGAAAATGAGATGATAGTTACATCGTGGAGGGTTTCACTTTGTGCTTTATATTCACTGTTCATTTATCAAGAAGAACATTCCTGCATTTCTCAAGAGCTGGAGATGTGCCCCATTCTTGCACTAAACCTTGCATTGAACCTATTTTGTTAAACGGAAAGGTTAAAAACTTGAAAATTCTTTTAAATTTAACAGCTAATGAAGTTAAAAATCAATATTTATTGAGCTTCAAGGTACTGAAAATGTTTTTCAAGGAAAACTAGCTGGAGGAGGACAAAGATAATTCATAGAAAATGCCACAATAATTAATTAAAGCTATAAGAAAATTTATATTTTTGCTATTAAATTTAATCCTAATTGCAAAATCAGGAAGTTAAGTAATGAAATTACTCTCTTCTTTTAACAAATAACTCAATTTCAAAGAGTTGATTAAAATGATATCTGAGATTTTTCATAAAGCCACTTCCCATATAAGAACAGCGGAAACTTGAAAAAGTCAGTTTCCCTTGAAAGCAAAGTCTAATATAATTAAAAATTTTTTTTAGTATAGGAGGAACATAAATCCATTTAGGATGTGGTTGGTGCTCAATAAATAATGTTGACTGATACACAAATTTTGTTTTGTATTTATCTTTTCTTCCAGATTTTTAATTTTGTGTCTGTATCCTTGCTGTTAATCTGGTCAATAGCATCTTTTGTGTTACACAAGGGATTGAACTCAGGGCCATGGCACTAGACTGTATCACCCATGCCTCCCACTTTTGAGACAGGGTCATGCTGAGTCACTAAATTGCACAGGCTGGACTTGGGCTTATAATCCTCTTGTCTCAGCCTCCCAGATTTCTGGCATTGTAGGCACATGCACTTAGCTTTGCAATATTTCTTTTAATTATTAACATTTAATCTTTACTCTTAGACAAGTACATCTGTCTCATAGGAAAATGTACTGACTTAGTAACGGCACATGACTGTTTAAAATAGTTTGAGTAGCTGATGTGCATTGAACACAACATAGGCTTATAGTCTTAAATTGATTCCCACAAAAAACCCAATATATTCTTTCTAGAGAATAAAAGTCATACATAAGTGCATTTAAAAATGCCTTTCAATCTCCGCACATTCTTAGCATCTTGGATTATAGCATCACAGTTTTTCCTAGGAACATTTGCAAATATACGTGTTTTTAAATGGAGCTGTAGTACAGAAGCTATGAAACTATATTGTAAGAGCATTTCCATGTCAATAAATATAGATCAATAAATATAGATCAATGTTATTTTTTTAAGTGCTGGCATAAATTTGCAACATCCAGAAAACAGTGCCCTTTAATCAATTAGTTTGCATTGAGTAATTGGATTTTAAAAGAGCACAATCTGTCATCTTACCCTAAAGTAGCTATTATGAGCCCAAATCCTCAAATGAGAAAGCCACCTCACCTCCCTGCCACCTCCCCAGACGTGGTGCTTCACAGGAAGCAGAGCTGGAACTGCTCACAGTTCTGTCGCTCTTTTCTTCCTATGCGTGGCTGCTCTGCAGCATGGGTGCCTCCCAGATAGGGTTAGGTTTGCCCTGTGGGGATAAGACATGAAGATTTTAGGCTGCTAAATTGTATAAGTTTTTGTAATACACTCCGAGCCAATATGTGCAACTTTCTAAGTTGAGTCTTAGTGTGCTTTTCATAATATTATATTTGGATTGTGAGAACGTGTTACTAAAACTAATATTAAGTACATGAAATGTTATTACCCTGATGTGATGACTCCCATTGATGTACCATGATGTATCCATTTACATCTTCCTACAAACATATTTTATAGCAAATGATTGCATCATGAGTTAATTTTAATAGTGAAGTATCATTTACCAAGTCCTCTCTGCATGTTTAGACTTTTATCTGGGCATTTTTCAGGAATTATTTCCTAAGCTCCTCATAATAATCCTGTATCCAGATCCTATTCTTATTCTTACTTAAAGGATGAGGAAACAAGAACTTGACGAAATTGAATATTTTGACAAACAGGCTAAGTGTGGGGGCCTGGGCTGAGCTGTCTCACCTCAAATCTGTGCGTTCAGAAGCACAGAGCTGTAGCGTACCTGCATAAGCTGCACTTCTTCAGTGATCTTTTGAACAGCATAACAATTAATATGTAGTTTTATTTGCAGCCTATTAGCAGACATAAGAAATTTTGCTAAAAATTGGGAACAGTGGGTTGTTTCATCCTTGGAAAACTTGCCAGAAGCTCTCACTGACAAGAAAATACCCATTGTGCGGAGATTTGTGTCTTCCCTGAAGCGACAGACATCTTTCTTACACCTTGCTCAGGTATTTGGGCAACTGAGAGCATTTATTACCAAATCAAAACTAAATCTTCTGAGAAGGACCAGACTGGGTCGCTCTCTCAGATGGAAGGAAATCAGCTAGGAAACAGCACAGTGCATGCGTGATCTAGAGTGTGTAGCAGAACTGAGGAAGTATGTTCCTAGGAAAGCTGGTGAAAGTGAATCGCATCTCTGGGTAAGACTGTTGTACAGAGATTAATTTCCTAATTTTACTAATGTACAGTGCTATGTAAAGCAGTAAGAAGCCAGGTGGTGGGTACATGGCAATGTTCTGCACTGTTTTTTTCAACATTTCTCTTATTGAAAATTATCTCAACAAAACCTAAAAAATGATCTTAGTTTTATAAAAATGTAAAATACTTATTTGCTTCATGAATTAATACTGTGAGGGAGGGGCACATGTGGTGTGTCAGCCCACAAGGCTGACACACTTTAAACAGTTGTTAATTGTGCTCTCGTATGGGGGAGAGACAAATACAATCCTTTTTTGTTTTTATCGGTACCAGGGATCGAACTCACGACTGCCTGCTTGCAAGGCAGGCGCTTATGCTGCTGAGCTAAATCCCCAGCCCCCTGACAAATACAATTCTTAAATGAGAAACACCATGGATTGTTAAATGCATTTTCATTGCTCCACATGTTTGCTTGCTTTATAAACATGTTTGGTTCCTAAATTCTAAAAAGACTGCCTATGAATAATTCTAGACAGGAACTATAACATTTTAATCTTTATTTTGTGGCACTAGCCAAAATGGATTAATTTTCATTTTCTAAACCCCTAAATGAATTTCAAACTGTTAACAGAGATTATCATGAATCTTAGTTATCATCTTTTAATTTTAAAATTAGAAAAAAAGTCATTTATGATGCTTTTTCCTAGTGGAAAACTTTCCTCTAGATATGTACACTATAAATGATATAGGATAGCGTGTTTTTTTACTTTGTGCAGATTGCTAGACCAGCTCTCTTTGACCAACATGTTGTGAATTCTATGGTTTCTGATATTGAAAAAGTTGACTTGAATAGTATTGGATCCCAAGCTCTTACCATTTCGGGCAGTGCAGACACTGAATCTGATATCTACAGTGAACGTAAGTCCCTTTCCTTTATTGAGAATAAATGGGTAGCTCTACAGGTGGGGCCTTTGCTAGGGACAGTAGGAGGTCTCATAACTTCCCCTGCCTTCTGCCCACTGTGGCCCAGAGTTGTCACACCAGCGACTAACAGAAAAGTCTCGACATTGTAAAATATCCTTTGGCTGGAAAAACATATCTGTTTGAGCAAGTGTTTGTAGAAACATTTTTAATTTTTTAAAAAAATTGTTCACTATTTAAAAACATATACTTATTGTAGAATCTTTGGAAAAGACAGATAACACTGAAAAAAAATAAATCTATAATCTCATTTTCTGAAAATAACAAAAATATAAGTAACCTACAAACTACTGAAATCGTTCTGAGTTTTATAAGTTTCTTCTTGTTTTGTATCATGCATACACACATTTACATGTGTGTCACACTGGTCATCACGCAGTGTGTGTGTGTGATGCATATCCACATGATGTCTCCACACAGTGCTGTTGACAGCTGAGGCCCTCCTCAGGTTGGGCTGTTGACCAGCTGCCAAGTCATGCCATGATAGCTAGGCTTGGTTTCCAAGGATGACAGTTCACAAATTTCCTCCCTTTCTCTCTGAATACCCCAAAATGTCAGCCTCCCTGTAGGATGTAGTGCACAATGCAATGCTTGTGCTCTGTGGACCACCTGCAACTTCTCTTTTTGTTTCTTAACATAAAATGCTATTACCTTTCAAGATTCAGTAAACTTCAAGCTCTTCAAAAACATTATAATCCCAAACTGGCCTTTTAAATTTTATGGTAGAAGATTATTTAGGTAATGGCCCAAACCAAATGCAGAATTTAATTTGCTAAAGAATCTTTCAGAAAGCAGGAAATGAACATGCCTAGTCTGCTTCATTTATTAGTTTTTGACTGATTAGAATGAATACTAACCTGTATTAATTTACTGTAGTTTATGTAAAATGTATCTATGGCCGATCTTTCAATATATAGTAAAGGTAGATGCACTTATGAGTACAATTTTGAAGAGTAGAATATTAAGCATTTTTGTTACTGTTTTCCTAATGAGAAATTAATTCCTCTCACACTTGAAACTTTACCTATCGCTTCAGTGTATGGTATAATAATTTGTAACTACATTTTTGCTTCGGTTCAAAGTGAATGCAATATTCTGCTTTCTTCCCTCCCCTTTTGGCCATAGAGGATTCCATCACAGTGTTCCAAGAACTGAAGGACCTCCTGAAGAAGAATGCCACAGTAGAGGCTTTCATTGAATGGCTGGATTCCGTGGTGGAACAGAGAGTTATCAAGGTGCTTTTCCATTATAGCTCGAAAGTAAATTTTTGGTTAAGAGTAAATGCAAAGCTGAGTATGATTTCTTGCCTGTTGAAAGGCGCAAGGCCATGTTTAGAAATTCTTTGGAAAGACTTTGTAACCCTGCAAATACGACAGCCCAAATATCAAAACTAAGAATGTGAAGTTGGCAAGCACTAGGCATGGGTTCTATCTTTTCCTCATTTCTTAGCTGCGAGCCACACGGTCCCGTTTCTTTCCATGAAGTTCCTTTCAGTAAAGTGGCATCTGAGTAACATCATTAGGAAAAGATGAACTTAGAAGCCGGAAAGATCTGGCTCTTTCCTGAAAAGCAAGATTTTATAAATGCTCATGGAAAATATAATTTTACTCATTTACAGTTCTGAATTCTGAAAGCTCAGTATTTTATGCTTTTTATGTTTGATTTCTTCAACTCCTTCAGTCATCATCATGAGACAAGGGAGTAAGAACAAACATATCCCTTGCAAGCTGGTGCAAACCATCCCATGTCAGGGAAATTAGTTATATCTGGGAATGGTTTTTGTCTAGAAGGAAAATAGATTATGATTCAGGACCTAGGAAGTCTCTTAATTATTCACAGAAATATGTAACCCTTCCTTTACACTTGACTTTCTATTCTAAGCTCTATCCAAAAAAATTAAAAGATACAAATACTTTGTAAATTATTTCATTTTATTGTTTAATTCTATTAGAAAAAAACTATGTGGAATAAAGACTTATTACCTTTAAAGTGACAATAAAGAGAAACCAAAATTCACATCCTTTGATAGATCATTTTATTTGATCAAATAAATGGTATGTGATCTGTTGTCAGTTCATCCGCCTGTGGTTTAGTATAGGATGCGTGTAGTAATGAAGCAACAGATTTTATAGTTCATTCTGTTCCTTTACTTTTAGACCAGCAAACAAAATGGAAGATCATTAAAAAAGAGAGCTCAAGACTTTCTGCTGAAGTGGAGCTTTTTTGGGGCTCGAGTAATGCATAATCTCACCCTGAACAACGCATCAAGTTTTGGTATCTTATGTATTTTATAAAAGTCTTGTTATGTGAATTTTATCATTCTTCTCCAGTCAATTTTCTATTCATTTTAAAACATAGTACATTTTCAATTTTCCAACTATATCTGAATATTCAGCCAACGGGTAATAGTAGTCATGAGCCTGGAGTTTAGAATCAGACCACATGTAGGGATAAGTCCTAACACTGCTTCTTTCTACCTGTGCTTCTAGCCAAGCCAGTTTGGTGGGAAGAGTATTCTTCTCATAAGGTTGATCAGTCCTTTAATGTGAAGGCTATAAAAACATATTGCCTACCAATCAGTAAGTATTTAATGAATAGCACCCATTGTTCCATTCCATTAGTACTTGAATAAATTTTGTTTGTCAAATAAACAAACAAAATTAAGACAATATTTTCCAAAATTTTTCACCTTTCCCTGGCACCCATATAGCTTCACTCCAGGAACCAATAATCAGCTTTGGAGACTTATTCTGATGTTTCTGAACCCATCTTTCCTGATATGTGTGACTTGTAAAGTAGATTGGCCAAATTAACTTTTTCAAAAATTGAATTTTTATTTTCTTTCTTTCTTCTTTACTACCAGGGATCAAACTCAACCTTGTGCTTGCCAGGCAGGCACTTACAAAACTGAGCTAAATCCCCAGCCCTGTAAATACTCCTTTCTCTAAAATTTCTGTAGTTTGTAGTTACAATTCTAAATTTCTAGGCAGTAACTCTGCACTTAATAGTTACATTTCAAGAAACCTTAATGTTGTAAAATAGACTGCAGTTAACTAAATTGTCTCTAACGGTCAGTGGAATTGAATAAAATCAATAGACTTGCAAACAAAATACAGTGAGCTTATTATTTGAAATAGACTTGCCCATATTTTAAATTTCTCAAAGAAGAATTTTGGTGGGAAATTTGTGGAGTAGTTAAAAGAAGTTTTGGGGTATTTTTAGCACATCATTCATATGAAAATTAGTTTTGTGCTTTTTTATTTTCAACTCAAGGATTATTTGCTTCAACCTAGAAAGACATCTGACAGTACCTTTCATTTGCCCGCTGACTATGTAGTACAAAGCAAACAGAAGTAGAGCAGAGCAGAGCTCCTTCTCTCCTGGCTGGAGCTTATCGTGCTCCGGTGTTCACCCTCTTAAGCATGAAGCATGCCTCACTTTCATCCGTGGTTTCCTTTGATGTAATTAGTGGCCAGAGAGCTGGCAGGACAGTACACAGAGGAGTGGGGCAGGCGGCACACAGAGATTAGAGATCCACGTTAAGCATGTTGGTCTTAGCAGGTCATTTAAAGTCCAGCAAGTATTTGTTTATTTCAGTTGCTCCTTGTAAAGTGTGGCGAGATGGTCACAAAGATAATCTGAATTCTCCCCTTTTGGTCCCCACAATGTTACTCCATTTCAATGTCCTTTCTCCTCTCTCCGTCCATGGACAAGGCTCTTTTCACCTGATCCGAATGCTTCTGGATGAATACATTCTCCTGGCCATGGAGACTCAGTTTAACAATGACAAAGAGCAAGAATTACAGAATTTATTGGACAAGTATATGAAGAATACAGGTATCATAAAATAAGCATTGTGTACTTTATATTTTTGTTGATACTTAAGCTTAAGGATTTGCTAATGCATAGTGTGTTTATAATAATTTCAGATTTTTCCTCCAAATATGAGGCCACTAACACCATACAGTAACACTAACTGAATACTTTTTGCCCGTTGTTTATACATAGAGTAGCTAGAATTTTTTACTGGAAAATCAGAAGTTTAAAAACTGATTTTCTTAGCTTCTGAGAATTTAGATGTAGATAGGTGAGTAAAATGACTGTAAAGAACAAAATATAGTTCAAGATAATACATGCAATATAATGTGTGTGTGGTTGTGTGTGTGTGTGTGTTAGAAATAAGCTGTATAGTCACTTAGAGAAGGAGACCCTTCTATTTGGAATGGGAAAACTTGTACTGTGAAGATTGTTCCAGAGAGGAGTATGCAGTGCCCTTGAGTCATGCACTGATATGTAAACCCAGCACCGTGGTCAGGTCATGGTTCTGCCATCTCCTCTACCACAGGAAGCATTGCTTAGGAGTTTCCAGATTAATTACTCATCCAGTCAACTAGGAATACAAGAATAATCTCTGCTTTATTGCTTCAAAAAATCCTCCCAGATGCCAGTAAAGCCACCTTCACTGCCTCTCCAAGTTCCTGTTTCCTGGCCAACCGTAATAAAGGGAGCTCAATTTCCAGTGAGGTGGTGAAGAATGAAAGCCACGTGGAGACAGCCTATCTTCCTCTACCCTCCAGCCAGGCTGGAGGCCTGGGCCCTGCTCTGCACCCCTTCCCTGTTGGGGGCACGGACAGCATGCATCTTGCAGGTACCTGCTGGATGGAGAGAGTTGCCAGTAGAGTTCAGCACATCCTAAATCTGTTCCTTTGTTTTTCTTAAAATGCCTAGCCACAGGGAAGAATAATGAAGAGTTACATTAACAAATTTATGATATTTTATATGATTTGTAATGTTTCAGTTAAAATTGTATAAGATTTAAATATAACTGAGAATACTTTTGTGATTTTTCAGCAATTACCATTCATTTTTATTGATATCATTATTCATATAAGACTCACACTTTCATGCTTGATAATTTATAATTCTGTTGTTCATTTAGTGGAAGAAAAAAAACTATCTTGGTGTGTGTAGGATCTTTTTAGTTATTGTTATTGCTTGTTTTTCTGAAGCGAGGTTTCACTGTGCTGCTCAAGCTGGCCTCTACCACATGGTCCTCCTGCCATGGGATCCTGAGAGCTGGGATCACAGGTGTACAGCACCACACCTAGCTTTTTGGTGCATATAAAATCTTTAATATGTTTTGAAGGTAAAAAAGGGCTGCTTATTGATTTTGATGAGATTTCTCCTCCTACAAAGTAGATTCAGCCATTCTAGGATTAACTCTTACAATAATTTTACTCTGTGGTCTAGTGCCCTTTTTGTGTCTAAATGAAGTTTAGTGGCATAGATGAGCTGCTATGGAATATTTCAAATCTGTTCATCACCTTGTATCTTTTTTTTGTTTGTTTTTGGTACCAGGAATCAAACTCACTCTTGCCAGGTAGGAGCTGTGCCACTGAGCTATATCCCCAGCCCCAACTTATGTCTTTTGAAGTCCTCCTATGCACGTTAACTCACTGGACACACAGAATTTTAAGCTTGGAAGGGCCTTGTACTTCAGTGGTCCAACTGCACCGATGGAAGACTGACATTCAGGGAGGGGTGCCATTCACAAGTCCCAGCTCATTAGTGCAGTTTGCAGGTTTGAGTTGACTCGTTTGGGCCATGATCATTTTGACATCTTTTATCCTAAAGACCCAGCCATCTCACACTCAGCTTGTTTCTTGGCTGAGGAGGAGGTTGGCACCAGACCCAGGGGTTCCCAGGTGCAATTCTGATCATCTTCCTTCTGGGAACCTGGAGCCTTCTCAGTCTCCTCAGTCACTAATCCACAATACCAATGCTGAGATCTAAACCTGTTGTAGAGGTTTTAAAATCTGGATTTTCAGTGCTCTCCAATTATTTTTGGAGGTTATAAATGAACCAATTATTTTTTAAAAGGTGTGTTAGTAAAGTTTTAAAGACTTTTAAAGGATCTGAGTCCATTCACTTTAATGTGCCAATAAGTAATGCGCTAGGCATTTTTTTCAGGTCAAATGGAGCTTTCACAGAGCAGTGGTCCTTTGATGACTCCACCCATTTCCCCAGCCTTGGCCAGCAGAGGAAGCGTCATCAACCAAGGGCCGATGGTAGAGAGGCCTCCAAGTGTGGATGCTGCGCTCCCAGTCACCTCTCACTGCTCCGTGTGCCCTGAGGCCATTTACCCTGCTCTGCCCCAGGCCACCCATGACTTCTATGGGGCCAGCTCGAGCTATCAGACTGTGTTCAGGGCACAGCCTAATGCCTCCTCAGGACTCTATCCTCGTTCAGAGCACGGCCGGTACATGGTATGGACGGAACAGCAGCTTTCCCGAGACTACTTCAGTGGCAGCTGTTCTGGGTCTCCATACAATCCCCGGCCATCCTCTAGTTACGGGCCACCCCCACATGCTCAGGAGTCGCACAGCATGCAGTTTGTCAACACAGGGAGTTTCAACCTCCTGAGCAGTCCTGGGACTGTCAGCTGCCAAGGAGCAACACTGCCTTCTAATTCTCCCAATGGTATGAAAGTTTAAAGAGTTCTCTTGGCTTTTGCAAAAGCAAAAAGGCAAACTCAGACCCTGAGCTGCACCTCTGCCCAGTAGAGTGTCATCTACACAAGACTTCCAAAGATCACAAGATCTTAGATATTTGGGACTGATTTCTCCAAAATACAAACAGATTTCCTATTCTTATGGCAGAGTTTCACTAAAAAGTGCCACACATGATAAAATCAAACCAAAGACCCATGTCAAGTCACACACTTGAGACCAACCTTAGCAGGTCCAGTAGTGTTCTTTCCTTTAAAAGTATTTTTAGTGGAGTCTGTCCCTGTTCAGAGATCAGCAGATTTTAAAGAGTGGCACGAAAGCAGTGCCAGTAGAAGCTGGGTGTTATGGGAGCCCGAGGGTCTGTGGACTCTGAGAACCACCAGTGCAGGCTCAAGGCTACTGCTCTGAGGCCTTGCCCTGCTATGTTCTGTGGGCTCATCATTCTCCCACAAACAGGACTTGAAAGGTAGCATAACTGATAGGTTAGTGGCCTTTTTTCCTTTTGCCCTGGCAGACTTTATTAACTCAGATAAGGAAAATATGACAGCTGTGTAGTCTGTCAAAATTAATATGACAACTCCTTTTGAAAAAGTATACAAGTCATAGTAACCTACAACCATATATAAGCACAATTCAACTCTATTAATCATAGATATAGATGTAATATTTATGGTTTGATATCTGTAGGCTGTTTGCAATCACCATATAGCTTTCTCCTCCCTGGAATGCTCTTTCTTTTAACTCTCACAGCGTATTCTCCACCCATGCTGTCCTAGGGTACTATGGAAACAACATTAGCTACCCCGAGCCTCACAGGCTGGGACCTTTCGTGAACCAGCACGTCTCTGTCATCAGCAGTGTACGCTCTTTGCCTGCCTACAGTGACATCCATGACCCACTTAACATCTTGGATGATGGCAGCAGGAAACAGGCTGGCTCCTTCTACTCAGATGCATCAACGTCAGGTACATGTCGGACCCCACTACTAGGTTAATTGCTTTAGAGGCTCTGGAAACCATTTGAAAAAGTAGTTGACCTTAAATATGCACCCCTTAAAGAAACCCTGCAGCTTGCAAGAGATGTGCTGCTAGAACCAAGCAAAGTGTCTGCAACACAGTAGGGATTCAATAAATCAGCGAGTGCAAGAAAGAGTAGAAACTAAATCTAAAGCCAGGTACAGAAGTGCATGCCTGTAAATCTGAGCTGAAGCAGAAGGACTGAAAGTTCACAGCCAACCTGGGCTACATAGAGAAACTCTGTCTCAAAAATAAATTATAGATACATGTATCTCAATTGCTTGCCAGACATATGAGAAGCCATGGTTCAATCCCTAACACATATATGTGCACATACACACGCAAACATCTACACTTAGTCTACAAGAATTAGTGTGTTACTAACAACATAGATCTTTAGGCTGAGTCTATGTATAAATTTAGTTTCTAAAATTTTTAATAAGCTATATGTACTTTAAGAATCAAAGCTGAGAATTAATGTTTCTATTAGATGTTTAGAGTCCTACACTGGAACTGATTTAGACCAGTGTAAGTACAGGCATTGACGGTCAGGCCGGAAGAGAGTGAGATAAGTTCCTCCCTGCTCACTCAGTGTACCTTTCCAATAAGCACTCGGAAGTGCTTCTTCCTTTCCTGAGATCGCAGAAGCTCCCTGCACAGCTCCATAGCTCATCTCTCACCATTTGCAGTTATTGCTTCTAGGTTACTCTAATGAAGTGGAAAATTCCACTTCAGGAGGTTTTTCAGCCTGACTATAATGTGCTTCGTTGCTATTGTTACTATTAGTTCTGTTTACTTGACAGATAATGGAAGCTCTGAATCACACGGCTAACAGTGTTGGGGATTCTGAACTTTGTCAAAGCTGGCTTGAGGATGGAAAAGGGATAGATATAGCAGGACCAAGAGAATCAGGGGCCTCCTTCAGAGGCTCTTGCAGAGCCCAGTTTCTAGTAACAGACAGCAAGCAGGCAGCCACCAATCCCATCCCATGGCCAGGGAGTGGCATACCTGTGCCAGACCCCAGTCCAGACAGAGAGGGTGAGGGGCTGATTAGGCCACCATCCTTGCCTGAGGAAGTTTCCCTTGTATAAGGAAGAAGAAAGCAAGGATGCATCACCAAAATGATTTCAGATTTTCTGAGTTGGTTGGTTAGCTTGAACTGGTGGCCAGGGATGGAGATGCTGCTCTGTGCGGGTGGCTGTAGCGGAACCCTGAGTAGATGCAACTGAGTGCAGTAAGTGGGAAGGGGGCACTGCGGTGAGCATCTGCAGTGGGGTTCTGGGCAAAACAGATGCAGTGCGGAGCTTCTGAATGGGAACAAGTCTGGATATTCACTGGGCAGAAAGAAAGCCAGTGTGGCTTGGGCATGGTGAGCAAAGGAGACAATGGAACAAATTGAATCATGGAGCAGAGCTCATTCGTGCAGGACGGTGATGGCAAAACTTTTAGAGCTTTCAATGATAAACAGCTGCTACAGCACACCTGTCCTAGGTTTGGCACCACTGGTGTAGGTTCATAACCAAGGGAAAGAAGCTAGTTTTGTTCCAAGTGTGGGAAGTAATTGCTGCATTTGAGGAGTGTGAAGGTTAGTTCTGCATTTCTACAAGGTCATTCTAGCTGCTTGCTGGAAGGTGAAGAATGAGGCAGTGGTGAGAGTCACCAGGCCAGTTAGGAAGGCGCTGTGTTAGGTGAGAGATGATGGTACAGATGAAAGAAGAGTCAGGTGATGGAATAGAGTTCTAATGGTAGAACTTAAGATGACATTCAGTTATGAAGTATATAAGAAATAACAATTTCTAGCAAGATACCAAATGGGAAAAAAGTGATTGCTCCGATTACATGCATTCAAATTTCAAACAGTGTGTGTACTAAATGCAAGACTAAATACTATAGAAGCTTAAAGTGAGTAGCAGTTACAAAGAAAAGAAAATGTCAGTTGTCAATTGCCAATTCTGGTTTTTCCTTCCAGCTTCCAACTTGCAAACCCCAATTCCTTCCTCTTCATCCCAGTGTATGTATGGAACTTCCAGCCAGTATCCAGTGCAAGAAGCCCTGGACTCCCATGGAGCAAGCAGTTCAGAGATTGTGTCCTCTTTGCCACCCATCAACACTGTGTTTATGGGAACAACAGGCGGAGGTACCTAAACCAATCGCACTGGATGAAGTAGAAATTTCAAACACTCCTGTGAAGGCTGTGATGGAAAAGAAGGAAATACCAGAGGTGGCAGCTGGAAATGGTGGCACCCGTGCTACGGGGAAACTCCATAGTAGATGGCCCTGCTTGTGGTTTGCCTTGTGCACACATAGCTTACAGTGTGATCTCCTTGTTAATCATAGTTTGAAACACTATCAAATGAAAGCAGTGGAGATTTGAAGATATGAACATTTTAACTACCAGGATTTACTATTTTACTCTTTAATTTATTGAAAATGTGTATACTCCTTCTTCTTTGGTTTCTTAAAAAAAGTATATTTAATGCCTTTATAATGCCTTTAATTTATTAGGCTCTGAGAATCATTGTTTACTATCGCTTGTTTGACCAAAAGTCAAAAGTGTATGTTCTACCTCCTATGGAAATGTTTACAATGTCCACTTAATTAAATTCAGCCCAGACCAAAGGGGCTTGCCTCTCAATTCCTGGATACTAGCAGGATGATTCCTGTTACATAGCAGTAGCCTAATTCTGTGTAACTAAACAGAGATGATAGATATTTTCCCTCTATCTAAAAAGATAAGAAATAAATAATGTATGGAAATATTTTTAAAGTCTTGGGCTGGTATTTCTGAAGGAAGCTGAATATTTCCAGGAGCAACACCTTTGGATATTAGTTGAAAAAAACAAGGCTGGTGGATGCGATAATTCAAGAACTCTACGTATAAATCTATATAAACACCCAAGACATGTGAGTTGTAGACTATTTGAATATGCTTGAATTTGCAAAGTGTTTTATTGAGTACTTTGCTTATAAATTGAGAGTAAATGAGAATTCTGCTATCATTTAGAGACCAATGTTAATTCAGAAGTGAAGAATTCATCACAGACAAGTTAATGCAATTTGATAACACTATCTATCTTGTTTTATTTTTCTTTTACATGTCTGGCTTAAAAATCTTTTATCAGATTTGTGGCTTATATAGGAGATTTCTCCTATGATATTGTGACAGACCTCATGTTATTCAGATTAAGAATTAGGTTATCCTATAAATTTCAAGAACATAGTGAAAATATTTCTATGCCCCAGACATAACATACATTACCTTTCTTTCTTTCTTTCTTTCTTTCTTTCTTTCTTTCTTTCTTTCTTTCTTTCTTTCTTCTCTCTCTCTCTCTCTCTCTCTCTCTCTCTCTCTCTCTCTCTCTCTCTCTTTCTTTCTTTCTTTCTTTCTTTCTCTTGTACTGAGGATTGAACTCATGGCCTTGTGCTTGCCAGACAAGTGCTTATGCCACTGAGCTAAATCCCTGGTCCTGTACTACACATCATTATGCATTTTGGTAAAAAACAAGCTGGAATTGTATCCTGTAATAATGCATAGTTAGTTACCTGTAGAAGTCTCAGTGTTGCTACCCTTTACTCTCCTGTAAAATATGTCTTATGCAGGAGAGGTATTTTACAGGACAGTGAAATTAAAGGCTTGGAAGGAAACACTAAAAAAACAGTTTTAAGAAATATTTGGCCCTAAGAACTGCTTTAGTAAGCGAATTTTCAAGGTACAGTAATTACGTGTACATCCAACATGTGCCAGACACTGCTCAAGACAACATGGAGAACACAAAGATATGAAAGACAAGGCCATATCATTATAATATTTTGATGCAAAGAAAAGAGGGTGACATGATAGGAAGTAGAAATTCATTGAAGATTTTTGAGATATAAGCGAAGTGGGGAACTTGTGGCAATAGTTGGAGGGTGCAGGTGGACTGGTTGGGAAAATTGGCCTAGGAAGGGCTGTTGGGAGGGCAATTTTCCCATCAAGAAGTCCGGCAGATAAGCACAGAGACTACTTGAAAGAACATATCAGAGAGAATAAGAAAAGAATCATCTCAAAGAAACCAAGCATGATCAGAAATAATAATTTGAAGGACTGTCCCTAGCCCTGCTTGCATACATGCTCCCCACCTGTATTTAAAACATGACCATGGAAATAGTTGGCCCCAGAGCACAGAGAAACTCAGAAGACAGGTGAGTAGCATCTCTGGTTTTCATGTGCACCTGGATAATGTTACAGTGCCTACTATGAAATCTCCTAGAAAAGGCAGGTGACTTTCTCTCTCCCTTGGTGTGGAGCTGGAACTTGGTCTGTTGAAGGTGAGTAGTGTTTTTCAGTACTAGCATCACTGGTTTTCATGCAGGACACCTTTTTGTTTTGTAGCATCATCCTGCATATCATAGATAATACATACACAGATGTATTACCCTGGGTCCTCAGACACTGAAGGCTAACTGAACACCCTCTCCTAGTTACTGTGGTGATCAGAACATTTCATATGTTTCCAAATACCTGCACAATTGGTGCTACTGCTACATGAGTTAAAGGTGACAGCATCTTTAAATTTTACTTAGGAGAAGCATGAGATAACACAGTATCTCTCTGTCCTTTAGTTACATTAGTCATTTAGGCATTTTCCTTTGAGAAGTTGAAGCCTGGATGTTCAAGGCATTTTATTACACTTGTGTTAACTTTAATATAAAAGTTTTAATAACTTTATAGTATAATATAACTTTATAGTATAGTATTTATAGTATAACTTTAATAACTTTATAGTATAGTAACTTTATAATATAGGATTTGTATTTGAAAGTAAATTAGTTATTATTTAAATGTTTTTGTTTAGAAATTGTGGAATATTAGTAAAAGAAGTAACTTGTTTAACCTGTTGTGTCTATGAAGTGTAAACTTAAGATCAGAAAACAATTTAAGAATGCTAGGGTTAGGGGCTGGGGATTTAGCTCAGCGGCATAAGCACCTGCTTTGCAAGCAGGCAGTCGTGAGTTCGATCCCCGGTACCGATAAAAAGGAAAAAGACAAAAAACAAAAAAGAATGCTAGGGTTGTAACTCAATTCTTAAGGTGCCATTTTCAAAGTTCATATAGTAGCAAGTGTTATAAATAAAAGACAAAATGATGAATGCTCATTTAATTCAGCCAATCCTTAATGCAATTTAGAGACCAAGAACATGCTTTATAATAATTTTAAACCCAGCTGTATTACTAACATTGAATCACAGATTTGAAGGGACCTGGTTTATTTTCCTTTCGCTAGTTAGTATTTAACCAGAAAAATCTGAGCTGTTCTTCATTGTATGTTCCCATGAATACTTTTAGTTCAGGAAGTACACTTCTTAAAATTTACAAAAAAAATTAATCTAAATTCTAATTACACTTGTGATGTAAAAATCTCTTTGGTCCCACTTCAAAAAAGAAGGATTCAACGGCCCTTAAAATTTTTACCTATGTGCATCTATTTTGGAAAAGAAAAGAGTGGTATTTTGCTTGTCACTGTGCCTGAAAGGTTAGACATTTGAATATCTAGCAATGTGTGGGGCAGATTTTCACATTAGAGAACTGTCTCACTTCAAAAGCCAATTACATTTCTGGCGAAAATGCAAGTAGAATAATAAGCTCATGGGTTATTCCCCTGAACTTTGTCCAGGGTGGTGTTCTATATTAGTATCCAACAAACTCAATCAGGTCATCTGAGGGTCTGTGGCCAGAAATTTACCAAATTAGCATGTGAGAGAGAGAGAGAGAGAGAGAGAGAGAGAGAGAGAGAGAGAGAGACACAGACAGACAGACACAGACAGACAGACACAGACAGACACAGACAGAGACAGAGAGACAGAGGCAGAGACAGAGACACAGAGATAGAGAGAGAGACACAGATCTGAGTTGTGAGGCAGCTCCTGCAGTCATCCATGGGTGTGGGACTCTTCCAGTGGGCACTGCTAGGGGCCCATTGCTCAACAACAGAACAACATTATGCTATTCTGACAGTCAGGAGCAAGATACAGCTCTTTTCTACCCTCTTGAATCTGTCTTAGAGCCTCAAAAAGACATGATCTCTGCTTGGTTGTTCAGGACATTGCTGATTCATTGTACTTCCTGGTCCATGGTAGTACACATCTCTTCTGCTGAAAACCTGGATTAGCAATAAATTACAAGTACATTGATTTTATGTTTGTAAATTCAGCATGTAAAAACAGAGCAAAGAATATTGCCACTTACTAAGTTTCTTTTCAACTGATAATATGAAAACATAAAAATTGCACATATTTATGGGGTATCAGATGATATTTCTCTTTTTTTTGGCCTTTTGGGAAAAATTTTCCCCTCTTTTATTTTATCTTTTTAAAATTTTATTTAAAGAAAGACAAAACAAAACAGAAAATGGGCAGAAATAATACATACTTTCAAAGAAAAGAAATAAGCAGTAATAAATCACTAGTTGATGTATACATATTGTCCCCCCACAAATAATTGTTCAAGATACAAAAGTGGAACATACCAATGGGAATTCAACCAGGGATACTGCAAACAGTATCTGTTCTGTTCAACTATTCAACAAAAACTAAGTAATATGGCTATCAATCCTATACACTTAGACATGTACGCATTTATCCATATCTTCATTTATGTTGAGACCAAACAAAACTTAGTAGATTAAAATCATTCTGAACCAAGATTAATAGTATTGCTGGATTTCACATCATGACACTCTGGAATCAGCACTGGGTACTATAGTGCCCTTTCAAAGTATTTGTTCATTTCATCATGTGTCATAAGATCAGTTCTCATAAACTGTTTATAGGTTTTACACAAGCATGAATCTTAACGTATTTCTATCCTTTCTATATGAGAGGGAGAAACAGAACAAAGCAGGACAGAACAAAAAATATTCCTATAGACACATAAAACTAAAAAGTCATATAAAACTACTGTATAAGGAATTGTACCATGGTCATTATGTTGTCTCTTGTTATTATCAACAGAATTGGCTATATCATCAGATAAAATATAATTGAATATACCAGTACATAACAGAATTAATAGAAATACAACTTTGTAGATAGTGTAGAGCTACAAAAACAGGTAGTAATCAAATCAGAATGGATATCATAGTGAATCATTGTCATTTTCAGTATAGTTGTCTATACTCTTCAACTTGATACCATCAACCTAACAGTTTTGAATAAAATCTGTCAGTAATAAGCAGCAATCAAACAAATCAGATTTAACTAAGAACAATCATGATACAACAGTAAAAGTTATACAGGGATCTGGATTAAGTTAATAGGAAATTAAAGATGACCACTGTGCTATATCCTGATATCTTTGGGACATCTGTCTGTGCCCTCAGATCCAGTGCTTGTATACAAACTGGGATGGAACAAGTTCCATCCAAGCAGAGTGGTGCGAGTAATAAGGGTTTTAATTCCTGATACACTATTAGCTATATCTTCTGCTATATTTTTTAAGACTATTCCTTCCCCTTTACTCCCCCAGGATGTACTGTGTACTTTTGGGTTTCCCCAACACTCTTGATTTTATATTGAGGGGCAACTTGCTATTAACCCAAGTGTTTCTGAACTTTCTCACTCCTAGATTTGATCTCTAGTTATATTTCTTCACTTATTAAAGCCTATCTGTTCAACCTATTCATAAATACCAGTCCAGTTACCTCTGTTACTCTCTGGTTCCCTATCACATTGAGTTCTGTTTTCTCATATTTGATTTTGGTCCATATACCGTTCTTCAGGTTAATTACATTTCCTATAAAGAACATCTCGGTTGACCCTATCTCTTGATCCATTCTGCCTGCAATTCTCTCTTCTTTCCCTTAAGTTAGTGTATCTAGGCCATCTATATTAGAAATTATATCCAGTCTTCTCTGCCTCATTTCTGTTGAGCTCTTTTTCCATCATTAGTTGTCTGTCTTCTTCATTTCACTTTTTGCTCCATTCTTGGGGCCTTTCTGCCACTGTTCCTGAAATCCTGGTGCTTTTCTCTCTCTTTACAATGTCCTGTAGTGTTCTCTGTACAATTGGATTGGTGGTGGTGAATTCCCCCAGTTCCTTTTTATCTTGGAAGCATCTTGTTTCTCCATTAATTTCTATGGACAATTATGCAGGATACATCAATCTGGGCTGGAGGTTATTTTCTTTCAAGGCTTGGATTAATTTGACCCACACTCTTCTCAATTTGATGGTTTGTGCCGAGAAGTCTGCTGTAATTCTGATGGGTTTTCCTTGTAAGTTCTACATTTCTTGTCTCTGACAACTTTTAATATCCTGTTCTTATATTGGATTTCTGGGATGTTGATTATTATATGCCTGGGTGTAGTTCTGTTTTGGTTTTAGGTGGCTGGAGTTCTGTATGCCCCATACATCTGAGTATCTTTTCCTTTTCCCATATTTGGGAAGTTTTCCCTCATTATTTCTGTGAATAGCCTTTGCAGTTCCTTTGTTTGTACCCCTGCTTTCATTCACATTCTTTATGCTTAAGTTATAGATCCTTTTGTCATCTTCTAGCCTTTGTATTGTTACTGCTTGTTTCCTTGTTATTTTTAAGAAACTTTTCCTTTCGTGTTCCCACATTGCAAACCTGTCCTCCAGTTCAGATAATCTATCCTTAGTTTCTTTCAAGCAGTTTTGCCGGCTTTCAATGGAGTTTTAATTTCCTGGTAATCTCTTTGAACCTGCTTCATGTATTCTATGTTTTCTCTATTTTATCCATCAAACAATTCTCCCCCTTTTTCTGTTCTTCCATTTGTTTTTTCTTGGGAGGTACTTAGCATTTCTTTAATTATTCTATTTATATCTTGCTCTACTTGGTTAAATACTTCACTTTTGAACTTGTCCATGAGGATTTCGAAGGTACTGCTTTATGTATATTGGTGCCATGTTTGATATTGCATGTTTGCTGTCCTCATTCTCCTTTGCATTTACTTTTCCTGGATCAATGTTCTCAGGACTGGGGACTCAGGACCCTTTCTTGTTGCCTCCTCTTCTCATATTTTTTGTTCCTTTCATACAGGCGAATATAGGAGGCCCAGTTTCTTTCTTTGTTGGTTTCAGTTTGTGTAAGGTGTGCTGACTGGGTGGTCCCTCCCACTGCAGTGTACTAGGAGGTACCGCCCTAGGCAGCCTATGTTGGGCCTGCTTCTCTTAATCAGCCAACCTGCTGCTAGGGTGCACTGCCAGGTATAGAGACTTGGTTTGGGCTAACCTATTGGGCTTCAGTCCGGGCATCACCCAGGTCAAGTGCTCCCCACCAATCCCACTTGGGAAGTGAATAGATGACTGAAATCACTGCAGCCCCTTGTTCTGGCCAGTCTGCCCGGTTCCTGTATGTCATCTGTTGGAGCTCCCCCTTCTCTATGGATGGGATTTTATTCCCCTCACTCACCACAGGTTGATGCAGGGTTCCCCACCAGCTATGCTCTCAATTCCATTCGCTGACTCCTGCCCTCAGTGCGTTCACATCTCCAGTGAGTTGAAACTGGAAGGCTATGCTGGCTGCGCCAATTCAAGCACAGCAGCAGCAGTGAATTCAAGCAGTGAGTTCAAGGGGCAGCACAGAGTCTGTAGCTGTTCCAGTTGTAGCACTGGGACTATATTTTTAATTGGTTTCTCTCATCTTAGTTTGTTCCTTGGTCAGGAGGGTGTATCTCCTTCTGTTTGGGGCTCCCCATGCTGTATTATTTTTGGAATGTAAGTTGAATATTTCAGAGAGTCTCTGTAGCCTGCTGTTATCTCAGGTGATATTTCAATACAAGTACACATTGTATAATGTTTAAATTAAGTCAAACATCTGTTTCCTCAAACATTGGTCATTTCTTTATGGGGAAAACACTCAAACTCATTTTTCCTAGTTTTTAAAAAAATCCATGGTTCTTGAAAGTCAGCCCAGATAGTATATTTCACTTCCTTGCCCTTTTAAAATAACAGAAAAAGAGAAAGAAAAGAAAGGAGCAAAGAAGAAAGAGAAGGAGGAGGAAAAGCAGGAAGGAAATGCCTCTGAGATAAAGTAACTCTGACACTCAAACTTCTAACTTCTCAGAAAAGCTAAGGCAAATGGCAGTGATATGTCTGGACCCCTAGAAAAGGATGTGATAGGAAGTGCTGTCTAAAAGAGACCAAAAATTGATCACTATAACAGTGTCACAAAGGCAACTATGTGCTTGCTCCTATTAGGCTACTGTCCACACTATATTTAAGGGCAGGTTTACAAGGCAAAATGAATAGTAGAAATTTAAACAAAAACCTTCCAGAAAAGCAAACAATAATGATTATGACATACAGCACATTTTGTTCTGTGGAAAAGATAAGAAATATGAATTTATATAAAACATTATTATACCATCTCATTCAATTACTGAACTCTAAATTAAATCCTTGAGTTTTTAAATGGCAGAGAACACAACCTATTTGTTCTAAAAGCACACTAATTAAATGAAAAAAATTTCATTAACAATGGCTGGAAAACATTGGTTGTTTTAAGTGTTTTCTGTTAAGCAGTTACTAACCGTAAAATATTTATTCAGAAAGTCTTAGCTCTATTCTGATTCATAGATTTTTCAAGTACTTTTCTAACATCAAAATCTTATAAATAGGACATAATTTTGACTGATCTTGGCTATATAATATCACAATACAAATGCTTTTATTATAGAAACAATTACTTTTCCAGAATGAGTAAAATAATTTTTTGTAGAATTTAATCTGCCTGGAGAAATCTCTGATTTTTTAATCAAAATTTCTCATGAAAAAGTTCTGCTCATATTCATGCAAAAATTAACAAGGACAGAGTTGGCCACTCTTGAGTTGGACCCACTTACTTGTCATGTCCTAGGAGTCTGTCTCCTCAGTAGTGCAGGAAGCTTTAGGTATGAATATAGAGCACCTTTAGGTTCCCATTTCTATTAAAAACTTCATTTCTGTATTTACAAATATTTTATTTACTCTTGATAATTAAAATTTATCTATTTCTTAAATAATTTCAATAAAATATCATGGTAGTGTTCTTCATTGAGATTTTGTTAAGGAGTTAGTGTGTTGAAGTTTCAAAAGGCTTCTTTTATCTCAATTTTAACAAATATAAACTCTTATTGGTACAAGAGCACCAGTGCCCTCCACTCCAGGGTCCAGTGGATTATGAAGGAGGACAGACACCAGGTGAAAGAAGGAAGGGAAGACATGAAGCTACATACTCTGCATATACAAGAAGTAAAGGGTTCCCTGGGAACTGTGGGAAGAGTGAGGACACAGCATGCTCGTCAGAGAGGGGACAGAGTGACACTGGCCAGGGGAGCTTCCAGGAAGGAGTGACATCCGGCCTGGGCCAAGGGCTGCTAGACTTGCAGTCTACTGGGGAAGTCTTTGGGGCTTAGCACTGGTGAGCAGCACAAGTGCTCAATTCAGAAATCTGGCATGTAACCTAAGATGTAGAAAGACATGGTAGGACACAGAGGGTTTGGAGAGTGGCCCACAGGTGTGGAGAAGAAGTCCTGAGGCTCTCAGAGAATGTGTTTTAACCAGGACCTGGCCATTGGTTGACACAGTGTGGGAAATTTGTGGCATCTGTAAATAATCATAGGAGTCCAAGGAAGACTTGAACTGAAATCTTTGTGAACTCAAAACATTTTTTATAAAGATGGCAGTCTTATTCTCCTATATCCCACAGTGAAAAGTTATTTAATGATATTTCATTCTTATGTGCTCCATGACAACATATAATCAAGGAAGTTAATCCCACATTCCCTGTGTATTTTAAAGCATATTTTAATTGGGATCTTTTTTTAAAAAATGATTTCAGCCAATAAGAACAAATTTTAGTAGAAATCTCTATTCTTTTTCCACAAATCAATCCCCTACTTCCTCTTTCAACAATGCACCTAAATGCAAAATAAAACTGACATATGCCTTTCTGTGATATTTTCCTATATTTCTGATGTCATTTACTTAAGGCCAAAATCAAAAGGAACCAAAGGTGAAGAGGTCAAAATCAAGATGCACCAGTGTGAGATGGTAGTCTTGCCTCTTTCCTTTAAGTAGCAGTGGAGCCTCCAGGGAAGAACTAGGTGAGGAGTGCATTTGCAAGAGTGAAAAATTAACTCCTCAGTATGATACCTGCTCTAAAGCAAAGAGAAACCATTGTTTTTATTAGTTGGGGTGGTTCTCACTAATCAATAGTCAGAATGAGGGTCAGAGATTTATAGCCTTCAAGCATCTTTAAACACAAGGAGACAAATATGAGCTTCATGGGTAGTTTGTTAATCAAGATTATCATTTGGGTTTGTGTACTTTAGCTTATTAATGCTTTACATTGTATACTTTAAAGCATTAGTGGTTATTAATGCTTTACCTTCATGAAAAATAAAACCATTCCGATATTTGATATTAGAAGGTGGTTCTATCCTCCACCTCTGACTTGGAGGGTGGTACAGCTGCACTATCTGCCACTGTCTGACCTCTGCCACACACACACACAGGAGCTTCACTTACTTCCACTGTCTGGACATCTACATGACTAACAATGCCCATTTCCACTCTGCTCCTCAAAGAGCCTTCACCTAGAAAACATGCTCAAGGATGGCATCCAGTGTGTTCTCATAGGAGAATGAGTATCTTTCTGCAGGATTAGAAGCACAGTAAAGAAATCCTATTATTGTTTTTTATTTTAAAAAGAAAAACAAAAAGCAAAAGAGATAACAACAGCAAACAATAACAATATAGGTTTTCAAAATAGAATGAAAGAAATTTAACAATGGTTGTTATATTGCATATTTTTCTTTTTTTCAAAGAAAGGAAAGAAAATTAAAAAATAGAAAAACAGAAAAAGGTAGAACAATATCAAATTTAAAAAATGAACATCATAAAATTGTTAAATGATACATTACTCATTGTCATCTTAAAAATAGTTGCCAAAGTGACAAAATCAAAGCACTAAAAAATGGCTCAACACTCAAACACTGACAGTGCAAACCCTTCTGTTCAATGATCCAACAGAAAATCAGTAATATGGTTATTTGTGCTCATTCCATTTTCTTGATGTGACTATTTATTGCTATATATTTCTCTCTTAGGACTGCTTTTCATTGCATCCCATAGGTTACAGTATGTTGTGTCTGCATTTTCATTGTTTTGTAGGTATTGTTTTATTTCTTCTTTGATTTCATCTGTAACCCACTGGTTGTTCAGAATATTGTTATTTAATTTCCATGTATTTATGCAGGTTTTTCAAGTTTTTTGCCATTGATTTCCAATTTCAGTGCACTGTGGCCAGATATTATGCATGTGATAATTTCACTCCCTTTGCATTTACTTAAGAATGTTTTATGAGTTAATATATGGCCTACTTTGGAGACTGTCTCACGTGCAGCTGAGAAGAATGTATATTCTAATGTGGTTGGGGGGAACACTCTGTAAACATCCACTAAGTCCATTTTTTCACAGGTGTGATTTAGTTCTGTTATTTTCTTGCTGACTTTTTGTCTAGTTGATTTATCTTTTTGTGGCAGTGGGGTGTTAAGGTCTCCTGTTACAATTGTGTTCTTGTGTATTTGGTTTTTTATGTCCATTAGTGTTTGTCTTATATAGTTGAGCGCTCCTGTATTTGTTGCATATATATTTATAATTGTTAGTTCTTCTTCTTGTAGTTTTCTACTTACAAGTATGTAGTGGCCTTCTTTATCTCTTTTAATCATTTTAGGTTTGAAGTTCACTTTTTCTGCAAACAGAATAGCTATTCCTTCCTTTTCTGGGTTCCTGTTTCATGGAATACTGTCTTCCATTCTTTGACTTCTAGTCTATGAGTTTCTTTTTGAGTCAGATGTGGAGAAACCCTATTCAAAGAGAGCCAAACTTGAATGAAAGATAGGATGTTGGCATTCCAGGGGCCTGTCCTATGGAGAATCTAACCAAGACAATAAAAGGAAAGATGGCCAAGAACTGAGTGGTGAATCCTGGAGACCAACAGCAGCAGCAAGCACATCTTTGGCACAAGGGCCAAGTTAAGTGGCCAGGCCTGAGGAAGCTCCTGTCCTGGGTTCAGCGCACTCAGGAGGTGTGGAATGCTTGGGGGACCCAGGTGCGTCTCCACTTCTGCCTGAAAAACACCACACTTGCCTCCAGAACACTGTCCAGGAGGTTACACAAGCCTCTCTGAAGATGTAAATCATGTAGGAGTAAGTCAAAATAGAATTTCAAAGTAAAGGTCAAATATGCAGCAACTGAAAACACAACAAAGTGCAGTCTGGGTTTCTGATCACATTAGTTGTGGGACAAACAGAGAACTTTCTGGAGATTCGTCATTCTCACCTGTAAATCTAACCTTAATACTAGTATTTACCACAGAAGGCTTCTGAGAGATTAATGGAACATTTGACTTAGTTCCTGACATGGTGTACAAATTCAAATAAATGGTAACTGTCACTAATTATCAACATTCTTAGTTTAATCCCATGGAATCAACAGTATTATTAAAATGATGCAAAAGTTCTTTTGTGTCCTCATGTATAACGTAGACTGCTTTACCACTACTCCAGTTATTTAGAGCCTAACCTAGGCTGAGTATAGTGAAATAAGAATTCCATATGTAAAAGGAAAAAGCAAATGTAAATGATTAACTACTTCAAAATTGTTTCACAGAAGCAACACTCCTAGGCTACAATATTGTCTTATTGTTAGATATAGAAACAAGATTACAAGCAATTTTTTAAAGGATTTGTTTTATGCCTATTTTATCAATTTTATCCAAAGATATGAACTGTTCCTCTACTTTACCAGTAATTCTGATGCAGCAACTGTTCATTTCAGTATGATGGTCTTTGTTTTCACTGACCTACAATAAACAGTCTTAAAACCTTTTAATTAAATTAGCATTTAAAAAGATTTTTTCTGTAAAAAATTTTATTAACAGTAAAGCATTTTTCACTGACTAATTTTCCTCCCCTTAAAAAGTCAACACATAACTCAAAAATTAACCTTCTCCCAAAGAAGCCTCGGTCCAAAAAGGGTAACTGAAATGAATGGACATTTTTCAGAAATCCAAGTGGTCAATAAACACCTGAGAAAAAGCTGACAATCTGCAACCATTAGAGAAATGCAAATTAAAATGACACTGAGATTTCATCTCACCCCAGATTTCTATCATCAAGAAATCAAACAATAACAGATGCTGATGAGGGTGTGGGAATAGGAACACAGCCACTCAAAAAACTAAAATTAGAACTTCCATTCAACCCAGCTATTTCCTTTCTTAGTATCTTTCCAAAAGGGTTAAAGACATCATATTACAGAGATACCCACATATCAATGTTTACAGCAGCACAATTTGTAATACCTACATCTTAGAAGCAGCCTATATATATATCAACAGATAAATGGATAAAGATGTATTTATATGTAATGGAGTACTATTATGCCATAAAGAAAGATAAACTTGAGTCATTTGTAGGAAAATAAATGCACCTGAGAGCACAATGTTAAGTGCACACAAGCTTCAATATCACATGGTTTCTCTAATATAAATTAAAGGAACAATAAATGATAATAGGATATAGAGAGATTGATCTTTTGCAAAAGAAAAGGGGCCCAGAGATGGAAGGAGGGAACTGAAGGAGAGAAAGAGGATACAAAGGAAATTGAGGTGTGCTGGGCGCCTGTACCAGCTCCCCTAAAGACTGTAATCAGTACATCCTGCAACACAGATTTATTTTAAAAAATGAAAAATAAAAACAAATAGAAATTCCCTTTATTTTCCTGTTCTGTGATTAATATGATGCCTCCATACAATGCATTGCAGAAAAATGTCAATTAAATTAGCATTTTAAAAAGTACGCTTGATTAGATTGGTCATCAGAAATTGATGTGTTACACATTTCTAATGCTTTGTGATGACAGCAAGTTTATAGCAGTGCTCTCTTCGCTACTGTTAGAAGAAAACCTTCACCTCAGCCAAGAGCAGTCCAAGCCACGAAGCTGAGTATCTTCTCAGCTGTCAAACATCCCACCCACGATGTTCACAGTCCCTGTGGCCCACATGTCCCCTCCAGCATCATTACCATGAATCATCCTGTCCCTAGGGTTGCTTCAGAGCTAAACTCTGATACTCAACTTGACCTCCCTGCCCACCCCTCTTCCTGTCACTCTGTTTGTCCTGATTCTATTCCCAAGTTGTCACCCCCTCTTCTTTCTCAGGTGGGACTCACAGCAAGCTCTCCTGGCTCTTGGGAGTATGGACTTAGTCCCAGTTCCGTCCTCCCCCTCACTAGAGAGATCCTCCTTAAATGCAGGAGCAGCTCCTCCTCGGCCTCTTCCTGACTTCAGTGGAGGCCTGTCTTCTCTCCTCTGTCTTGGGGCTGGTATTAATTAATACAATGTATGTATATGCTTTTAAGGATTTTGTATGCATTTGAATGGTTTACAGGATTTTTAGGTAGCAAAAGTAATCATTCTGTAGATCTTGGGATTTCCTTTATGCTTCGTAGCCAGAGTAGAAAATACAGGCATATAAATGATAAATGGTTCAAATAGATGAAAATGCTTATAAAAATCAATAGCTCTAATAACTCTAAAATATTTAAGGACATTAGCATTTGACACAGACGACATGGAAAGAAATCTTATTTAATGGAAGTTTGGGCACCATTCTCATTCTTTTTAATATGAGACAAAATGATACGAAAGGCTGGGAAAACCTTGATAGACCTCCAAGGCAGAGCGGCATGTGAGGCCTAACAAGCTTAGACAGCCAACGCTATTGCACATGGTCCCACGAGCTGAGCGGGTTTCCTCTTTTCCCGCCTGCATCTCTCGTGTCTGGCTTATTCCTGCTGACTTGCCAGGATGGACGTGGTATCTCAAGAAGTCTCCCCTACCACCTCAAGGTCTCGTGGCCCCCTCTGCATTCTCCTCACTGCACTCCTAAATTCTTCTGTATCCCAAACCAGATTCCACGCTCTTGGGATGGCTGAGACAACACCAGGTATATCATTGTACTCCCACAATTATATATCCATGTTAAACAAAATTTCAGATAAGGAGCATCTTTAAACTCAGAATGAAGACTGGAGACATGGCTTTAGTGGTAAAGATTTTGCTTTGCATGCACAAAGCTGTGGGTTTGATCTCCAGAGCCCCCTCCCCAAAATTAAACTCAGAATGAGGAATCACCTGTGAGTCCACTGCCTAACAGTCTACATGTTGAATGATCCCTGGAGCCCACAGTCAGGCTGGGCTCACTGCCTCTGCGTTTAAGAGGAGCCAAAACTACACAAGTGCAGGTGATCTCTGAGCCTGGGCTTCCACGGTCACCAAGCATACGGAACAAAGACGCACCACTTTTTTTCCTTGTCTTTGGATTTTATTTTGTTTTGGCTCATAGACATGTTGAAACAAAAGGGAATTCTAAGAAATAAAGCCTGGTTATTTATTTCAAAAAGCTAGGGTTTCAGCAAATACTGATTAGTTTACTGACTGACTGATTTTTGGGATGGGCTGGAAGATGCCTTCGTAAGTCTAGGGACTCATGGTTACATCCTAAATAAATGCCTGTGGTTTTACTCCAGGAACCAGATGGGGGATGTTGACTGTGGCAGAAAAACCCCAAACAAACAAAAATGACAGATGGAGTGAACACTAACAAATGATGAACTGAAAAATAACAATTATTCATGTAATAGAACATTATACTTTTGAAAAATTAATAATAAATATGTACATATATTATCTTCAGATAATGATAACTTTTGGAAATGAAGTAGAGGAATGATATATGAGAGTTTGATTTTATGTGAAGCACTTTGTTTTCTTAAAAATTGTGAAGTGAATATATCAAAAGGTTAGATATTTGTTAAAGTAAGATGATCAATACTTTGTAATTATATTGTTACATCCCTTTTGGTAAATCCAAACATTTCATCATAATGAGCACCTGTTGGGTTTTAGAACTAAGGCTTTACCAGTTGATATTTTACAGAGTAGAGTTAAATGTATGCTGTCAAGAATTAGTTATTAAATCCTATTAGCAAATCTCCAGAGAGACCTCTTAGGTAGTAATAAATACTTTATTAGAGAGGAATTTTTCTTTTGAAAAATTTAAGTAAATTTCCTAATTACAGCAACAAAAAAAGATTTAAAATTTTTAAAATGAGGGAAATCCACATATATTTTAACTCTGATAGGTAAAACCTTATAAAGATGATTTTATACACACATATATGCCTGCATATACATACAAATTATCACCATTCTGTGCATATTATTTACACTTATTATATAAATGTGGATATTTTTCTGTGTTACCTAGTTTCCTTTAAGAGATGATTATTAGCTGTGAAGTTTCTTTATATGATTGTATTATAACTCAACCAACTCTCAACTACTGGATTTAGATAGTTTCTACACTTAGAAAAGAAAAAGATAACGATTTCCTTGCTAAGAAATGTTTTAAAATATCTTCCAATCCTAGAACAATTTCCAATGAACACATATATAATTTCTTTATATTATATATGTAATATAAAATATATATATATATATGAAATTTCTTATGTTTAAAGAGTCATTCAAAAGATGAGATAAATTTCCCTGCTATTCTCCAAAGACAAAACTCAGAACATTCTGACCAGCTGACAGCATAACTGGGAGATGGCACCCCAAGATGTGCATAGAGCCCTACAATGGTTTTTACCTACCTATTTCAGGGGTGGGGGAAGGGATACCACACTAAGAATGTCTAAATACAAATTTTAAGGGGTGAGTACTGGTGAATGTATGTGATTTTTTTAATCCTCACAACCCAATGTCATATATTACATTTATGTTTATGATAAATGTTAGGAGAAATTTCTTTGTAATCCCTTTAGAATAAATTAGCTTTGCTGGCCTAAAGGCAAAGGAAAAAAAAAGAAAGAAAAGAAAACAAAAGGACCATCACAGCATGAACATCTATTTGTGCTCAGATGCCCTTGGGCTTGTCTTTGGAGGCAGGAAAGGCTGTAGGGGTGGGACGAGATGGTGAGCACAAAGTACCCTGGAGGACACAGCCAGGACAGTTGCTGAGGGTTAATCCGTGAAATGACCTCACACAGAAACTCACTGCCGTGGAGAGCAGGATTTGATCCACCATCAATGGCAACGTCATAATTCAGTCTTTTGAACTCAGTTAATATTGATGAGGTTATAAACACATGGCTTCCTCCCTTGGAATATTTCTCCATGCAAACACACCTCTTCATAGCCTAGCAACTCATCTGCCTCTGCTTTCAAGGCTGGATGTATCTCGCATTCCCTTAGATAACGGAATGACAGAGAAGCATCTCCCACACGTACCTTACCAACATCTCTGCCAAAGGTCAGTACAAGGAAGTTCAACAATCAAAGGCTTCTCGGTTCTGCTAAGAAGATCAACTCTAACTTGGACTGTTGGTTTCCAGTCAGTAGTCAGTTCTTTGCTTTCATGCTTCCATTGAGACACAAGAATATTGCAGAAGGAAGACTCATGTGTGACATAAAAGTGGCATTTAGTGCCTGGAGTTCCTTGGATTACTTCAACTTTATCATCAGTGACAAATGTCAGTACTCAGGTAAAAGATGGTTGAGGCCTCAATGCTTGTGATGAATTTTATAGATTAAAAAAGAGAATATGGTTTAGGATGGGGAGGGTGGAGGCGGTAAGAGAGTGGGGGAGAGAAAGGGGCTGACCAGGGAGCTGCTGAGTTATGATGCCAAAAACTTACCAACAACTGGAGGAAGAAATTTAGTGCTTCTGTGGGGTTACTTTGATGAAGGGAAAAAGGATAATGCTTTTAAACAAATTAATTTTGAGATGACTTTGGGACATAGCTGGATAGGTGTTTCCAGTCTGAAAATCAGGGGAACTACTATATCATATTTGAAATATGTACATGATAGTCATGAAGATAGATTGCTATTGAAACTATAAGCAGGGATGTTACTGTCCAGAAAGAGGGCCCAGACTGGGCAGAACAGGCATTCAAAGGTAACTAGGTAAGGCCAGATAAGAAGTCTGGCCAAGTATGGTGGCACACAACTGTAATTCCAGCACTTGGGAGGCCAAGGCAGGAGCCTTGCCAGTAATTTGAGGCTAATCTGGGCTAAATGGTGAGTTCAAAGATAGGCTGAACTACAGAACGAGCGAGTGAGCAAGAGCGAGAGCGAGAGAGAGACAGAGACAGAGAGAGAGAGAGAGAGAGAGAGAGAGAGAGAGAGAGAGAGAGAGATTGCCTGACTGCATGAGAGATATCACACCTGGGACATTCTCTATTAACAGACTGTAATCACCTGTTCGTGGACTTTTGTAAGATCTGCAATGTGACTTGTCTGAGCATGAGCTCTAAGGTTTCAGGTCTCCCTTAAAATCCTGATGATTAGAGGAAAAAACAGAATCCACAGCAGAAACATTTCCCTGCTTAGCTGAGCACTTGCTTCTTCACTGGTACATCAGAGATAAAATTGTCTAAGCAGGTTGTATGTCTTCCTCCATGATACAGTTCTTTCATTCAAAGATTAACTTCATTATGTTGGCAGCTACGCAGCCACAAAATCTTCATGATAAGCTGGAGATTATTTCTAAATCACAGGTGGCTGGCACAGTGCATAACACTTTCTGGCTGTAAAACAGGATAGTTTTAAGCTCACAGTACAGTGAACTTATGAAAATAACAACCTTCCTGGTGAAGCAGGAGGGGTGAGGTAGCCATAAGAAGCCTTAGACATGCGTGGGCCAATGTAAGGGAAACGTTCAACTTCAGCTGCCGCGCGTTAGTGAGCCGCACCTTAGTTAGACACCTTACTCTGGGGCTGACCGCAGTGTCCCAGCAGACTCATTTCCCTGCCCTGCGAGGCACGTGGGGGCAGAGGTTGGAATGCGAGGTTGCTGGACTCCTACATTATGATGTACTTTTATGAGATGAAAGCTTAATATTGTGCTTTTTAAAATTTCATAAATGTCTGTAAAATGGCCACGATGTGAAAAAAGCATGTAACAGTCTTCTTGGAGAGATGAGACGTCTGGGACCCTTTTGTCTGGCTCTCTTCAGTTCTCTAGCAGTCACACTCTATGTATTTCCTTTACATTTTTCCCCTCTGAAGTTTATACTTCTGTGATGATTCTCATTTTAGTGTATGTTTGTGATTTGCAGTGGTTACAGTCGTCCTAAGGAACTGGTACATATCAAGTATTTACCACTTCTTGACCATTTTTGATCTTTTTACCCCCTCACCAGGAGCTTTTTCCTTACCTAGTTGCTTTGCCCTTCTCTTGAAAGTCTGTCATGTTTCTTTTATTGTAATCTTTGATTTATATTTTGAGTTTTTCTATAAGATAAATCAGGCAATATTTAACATTCTGCATCTGACTTATTTTGCTTAATCTTATGGTTTCAAGATCCATTAATTTCCCTTTGAATGACATGATTTCATTCTTCTTTATTGTTGGCTAATAACCCATTGTGTATACATACCACATTTTAAAGATCTATTCATCAGGTGTTAGGCATACAGCCCACTTACATTATGTAGCTATTGTGAGTTGGGATGCAGTGTACACAAGTATGCATATAATCACTAGAGTATGATTTTTTTTTTTAGCTCTTTTGGGAATATACTCAAGAAAGGTATAGTTGAACTAAATGGAATTTTAAATTTTAAATGCTTTTTGTTTTGTTTTGTTTCATTTTGGTATTGGAAGTGTAACTCAGGACCTTGTGTTTGCCAAGCCTAGTCTTTTTTTTTTTTTTTTTGCAGAACTTCCATAATGGTTGTAACAGTGTACATTCCCCTAACAACTTAAAGGGTTCCTTTCTCCTCAAAACCTTGCATCAGGTTTCTAACTTAGACCTCTCCCCACCTAGGAGACAAAAAACTCGCCCAAACAGTTCTGTTATTCACACGTGGTGGAGCATGGTGATCAACAGGAAGCTGGCAGCTGTCCCCACACAGCTTGACCTGCAAAGATCTGGTTTCACAAAAAACCACAAGAGACATGCTGTGCCTGCCAGCCTCCCCTGTACCCAATGCTGTATCACCTCGCCTTACACTGTTACTCAGAGACCCAAATTCTGCACCCCCCTCAGCAATACTTCCCTCCCCTACCTAAATTCCTCCATAAAAACACACCCTCACTCCTTGCTCAGGGCCAACAGTCTTTTCACCATTGACCCAACTGCAACCAGTTGGCAACAAAGTTCTCGCACATTGTTTCAATTTTACCTGCCTTGGTGGTCTCAGTTCATCTCGGTTTAGCCAAACACCTAGCTAGCATTTGTTATTTGTTTGCTTATAACAATTTTGACTGGAGTAAAATAGAATCTTAGAGTTATTTTGATTTACATTTCCACAATGGCTAAAGATGCTAAGCTTTTTTAATGTACTTATTTAACATTGTACTTCTTTTGACGAGTGTCTACTCTGTTCATCTACCTACTTTCTGACTGAGTCGTTTGTTTTGGGAGCTAATATTTTCGTTGGTTTTTTTTTTTGAGACAGAGTCTCACTATATAGTTCAGGCTGCCCTCGAATCCACTATGTAGCCCAAGCTAGCCTCCAACTCATGGTGGAAATGATAATTTTTTGAGTTCTTTACATTTTCTAGATTTTCATCCTTTGTTAGAAGTTGGGTTGATCATACTTTTCTCTCACAGCTGAGGCAAAACACCCAACACCCAAAATGAAGGAAAAAAAGGCTTATTTAGCTTACAGTTTGTGAAGATTTCAGTCCATACTCAGCTGGCTCCAAGGCAAGATGGCATGGCACAGAGACAACACTTTCAGCTGCAGAAGACAGAAAAGCAACAACAGTAGAAGTCACAAAACCAAGCCTCTTGTCCTTCCTTGTACTGTAAGCAGAATACCATGCCTTCCACCTCCTCCATCCTGGCCCCAGGGTGGGGGAGCAGTCACAGCATCTTATGCTCAGCTCTTGCAAAGGCTGAGGTTATTTACAAAGTAAGGATCCTGGCTCCCTGCTGAGTCTCTTAGTTGAATTTCTAAACTTCTCGAGTTGACACATAACAGAAGTTTAGCTTGCAATTTTTTTTCCAATGCGGTAAGTTATCTCTTCACTCTGTTGGTAGTTTCCTTTGCCCTGTGCAGAGCTTTGTACTTTTCTATGATCCCATTTGTTGATTCTCAGTGTTGTTTTTTCTGCTATTGCAGTTCTGATCAAGATATCCTTGTGTGTGCCCAGGGCTTCAAGCATTTTCCCATGTTATCTTCCAGCAGTTTTAAAATTTTCTTTTTATATACAAGTCTTTGATCTATTTTGATTTGATTTTTAGTATAGGAAGAGAGATATGGGTCTAGTTCCATTTTTCTGTACATGGATATCTAGTTTTCCCAGCACTGTTTCCTGAAGAAGCCGTCTTTTCTCCAGTATGTTTTAGGCCCTTTTGTCAAAGATTGCCTAAAATTAATGTGGTGGATTAACTAACGGTCAACACCCAGCTGAACTCAGTCAGTGTGGTTCTGGGTATGGAAGGCCCACCAGAGGACTGCTGCCAACAGCATAAAAACAGAAGTGGAAGGGTGGATGGTGTGCTGTTGGAAAAGCTTGTCATGCTTGTTTTCCTAAAATGAATGCAGCTGTTCTCATTGTTGGTCTGGTCCTCAGCGTCACTGAGGAAGGCTGCAGCTCTCTTTGGGGGAAGCTGTTGTCCTTACCTGGAGCATTGCTTCCTGGCTCAAGTGCAAGTCCCTCAGGCTGCAGGCACAGATCCTTCATCTTGCTGGTATGGACTTCCTAACTTCCACCAAACTGACCTTTGGGCCTTCCCAGTGAACATCTTTGATACAGACTAGCATGAGACATTGTTGTGGATTCTAGGTCTTCAGCTGGACTTGTACAGGACACTGCTGTGTGGTTCAGTGCTTTGTCTGGATTCTTTGGGTCTCTAATGTGTGGATAGATCTCCTGTACTCTTTTGCATTTGACTCCTTGTGTGAGTATTATAAAATAATCTTATAAACTATGTGTCTTGTATTGAATCTTTTCCCTTACAAACCCTGCATCCTGTATTAAATCTTTTCCCCTACAAATCCACTGGTCTTTGTATTGATGAGACAATTCTTCATCCATTCCCCCTACCCTATTGCCAACTCTCCCTACCTTCCAATAGCAGTTCTCAAAGCCAGCATATCAATAAGAATTGCTAAGCTTCAGGGACCATTATCTAGAAGGGTGGAAATGTATAATTTCTAGATCCAAAGACACTGGCAAGCATGCCTTATTTCTCCTAGTGCTTGTCTCTACAAAGTACAGCATAAACAATTAAAATCTGAGTTTAGAGCTCTGGAAATAGTGTAAACAGACATAGCGAAGAAAAGTATAACATCAGAACAATGTGAAAGTTCAAGGTGTTTAATAGTTTTTTTATATATTAGTCCTTAGGAGATCTGAAGTATTAACATCATTTGAATGACTTGTCTCTGAAAAAATCATCAGATTCATGAAAACTCCATGATAGCTTATGAATTTTGTCAAAAATCAGAAAAACATGTTAGCATACCAAACACTTAGAAAGCTTGGATGAATTTTCTCCTTTCTTATTGTTCTTTACAGATAAGCATTTATTCTGGAAATTATGATTAGCAAGTATGTAGCTGTAGATGCATAAATGTATTTTGATGTTTCTTGGCATAAACTTGACATATATGCCCTCTGCTTAAACTTAGAGAAGGAAAAGAAAAACAAACAAAAAATAAAAATTATGATGCAGAAAAAGATAATAAAAATGAGCAAAGATGCACTTCCATCCAGGTGGCTCTTCCTGCAGATGCAAGAGGTCATGCTGTAGCTGCCTCTTTGTTTCTGTAGATTTTTTTTCCCTTTGATTGTGGCACAGATGGACTCACAATCACAGAGAACGTAAAAGGATTCTATTAGACAGGTGAGCTAGGAAAGCTTACCTATCTTCCTCTAGGCCTAGTTGATCATTACCTTTGATCAAATAAAAGGCCACATGTTCAGCTGCCCTTATGCCCTGGTTACTGCAATGGGAGAAAAAAGGAAGAGAGGGAAACAGAAAGAAAAGAAGACAAGATAGATGTTATATGAATTTGCATGCCATCTTGAATGTTAGCAGGTTCCATATGTCCAAATTCTCATTTTTAAATACGGAACATTTAAATACTCTATAAATGTGGTGAAAATGACTCACAATAAGTCACTTACTCCTTTTGTAGTGGGAATAATAATTGTTGAATTCAAACTTTGAAAACTAAAAATATTGCGTGATGTGCACATAGACAAAAAGCAAGATGCTGGCTTATATGGGGAAGTAAAGGGTAAAGGGTAAAAGGAAGAAATATGAAATGAAAGCCAGGAAGCAACTATTCTTCATGGCTTCTTATTGCTTCTTTATCACATGCAACATGCAGAGAGCCTTACGACCATTTATGTGTGCAGACCGCACAGTTTTAGTAATGAGAGCATTCATGATTTTCTGCAGTTTTTTGGGAATGCTCTAATGTATCATTGAATAATATTTTGTTTTCAAGTTCAGTTTACCACACTTCACAGATAATTGAATGTATGTTAAGGTATTTCTGCAAGCAAACTTTCTACAAAATAGATTGTGGGTTTTTTGTTGTTGCTCCTTGTTTATTTTTCAAAAATAAGCTTTAAAATTCAGTGTCTTCTGAAATACATTTAAATATGATAGAAATGGGGAAATAGATTTCAAATTAGTATATGTGATAGAGGGTTTACCTTAAAAATTGTATTTTTGCTATCATTAAGAAAATGTTAGAAAGATAATTAGGCCTTGAATTGCTGATGGTAATATTCCAGGTGGAGAAAGACTTTCTGTGATTCCTTGTAATCATCAAATTTGATTGACTGCTAATATAATGAAAATAAAATCTAAAGCATCTCCTAATGTAAGCTGTTTAAGAACTGATATTGTTACAGTGTATACTACAAAGTGTGTGCTAGTGACCAGGGGCTAAATCTATCTTCCTGCAAAGTCTGCTACTCAATAAGCCTTAATTGAATCTGATGAGTCAGATCTGTGGAAAGATTTAATCTAGAATATTTGTTGTGTTTCTAAGGGACATTTTTGCAAATCAAATTTTATTCATTCTAAATCAAGGGGAAATAATAGGCATTGTATTGACCATTGAAAGATATGCAGACAGTAAATTCCAAAGATGTTGTTGCAATCGCCCGAGGTAAGATGTAAACCAAAAATATAACATACCACATGTACTATCCCAAACCTGAATTTAAGCAATAGTTGTTAAAATAAGAAGCAGGTTTTGGAAGTTGTGTCTGGTGGAGGTAAATAGACCAGTGGGATGTGGGAAGCTCTTACATCTGAACAACAAGAATGGTTGGAATGCTGAGAGGGCAAGAGGCATGGGGTGGCTTGAGCCTGAAAGACAAGGATAATCTTTCAATTTTAATATAAAAGGAAGCTGAATAAGAGATTTGGTCTTATTCATTAATTTTGAAAGACTAAACATCTAGACATTCAAGTCTTAGCATAAAAAAGTGATTTTTAAAGCAATGTTATTTATGTGATGTTTAAGATATTAAGATGCTGAGATGGAGACCTGACACCAAGCAATTTGCCAACTTAAGCAAGAGGATCAAACTCAGTCTATTGTCCCAACACCAGAAGGGCTGGTGACTGCTCAGTTCTGAATGTAAGATTTCAAGATGTGAAGAGAAAGACTTCGCATAGCATGTCAAATGAAAGTTACATGTAGCCTGTGTGGATTACTTTAAGCTAGATTGTGAAAATACATTCTTCCTTCCATAACTTGATGAAGACCTGTGTTTGTATCACATCCCTCCTGTCCATGTGACTACATCAACCACTGTTCACTTTCCACAGCTGAATTCTGGCCAGACACGGAACATGTTTGTCTGCTTGAATGTATCACTAATTGTCTTCCACACTCCATGAAAATGAGTCTTTATGATTTTATATCAAATACGATTGTTACTTAGCTCCTACTGTTAAATTTGAGTTCTCTCCGGGATGTATTATAACTTGGATAAATAGGTACTTTCCATTTCACGGTTGCTCATTTCTGGGACTTTTGGAATCAAAAACATCCTGGAATAGACAGCTTTTGGTGCATCCTTGGTCAGAGACAGCATTTCTTCAGCATGGTATTGTCTGTAATCTACTGTCTCCAAGAAGAGCATGTGCAGCTAGGTTTGTCCAGTAGAGTGAAAGCAGATCAAAGCTGGATTTTGTGAGCTTCACCTGGCAAGAGGAGCATAGCCAGGGCCGGACAATGAGCAGCAGAGGCACAGCTGGCAGGTTCTCGTGCTTTCTTTCATGTTTGCTTTCCCTCATTTTACCAGCACAGATATGAGAAGGAAAGTATCTAAACTGGACAAAAGCTAAGGAGAGCATGTTGTTAATGCATTCACATAAAAACCTAAAGAAATAAATAAAAATCCCTAAGTAACATCAAGCTGATCTTTTAGCCATGAAGTCTGTTAGATGTCTGAGTTTCCCTCCATGAAGATTTTGAAGGTTCTCACTCTACCTCTCCCCACGTCTCACACCTCCTCAGTTCAGGACTTGCCTTGGAGCTGCTGCTTCCAGAACTGAACTTTGCAAGAGGTTAGATGGACACTGGCTCAGGAAAGGGCCTAGCTGGGGGATTCTCCATGTGGGCCGACAAGCCAGAGGAAGTTTTAAGGAACATAGAAACTTCAGCTCTTTAGATATTCAGCTCTTTAGAAAGTATTGCTGCCTGAACTGACTATGAATGCAAAAAAGAATTTTATTGTCTAAGCAGGCCCTGAGTTGCCAAATTTCAATTTCTTTGAGACTCTTTCTCTCCTATCAGCTTTAGTTCCTTTCCAAGCTTATCCATCATTACATTTTCAGACACTTTTCCTGTAAAATTTGTCCCAATTAGAATAGTTACATGTTCAAATATACTCCTGAATTTAAAGTTTACATAACATTTTTTTCTGGAGAAAATTTGAAGTTATCATAATACTAATAAACTCATATTGCCAAATTAAAAATAAAATGATACATTCTTCTCTTCTTAAACATAAGCAGAAGAAAACTGTAAGACTTTTGCTCATCTTTCCGCATCACTTTTAATCAGAATCACTATATAAACATTGTCTACCTGGAGAATTTCAAGGTAATACATGTCATTGATATGACTCCAGTGATACACACTTCTTAAATCAGTACAGGCCTACCATATGTTCTGTTGAAAGTAATCTCCTCTTCATCTTCCATCATGGGATGAAAAGGATTATTTACTGACTGAGTTTTCTGGTCCAAAAAAAGGTGTTAAGAATAGTGTCTCATGCATCTGGTCACAGTAACTTCATAAAAAATAATCCCTGAGTTTGGCAGAGGATAAGTAAACTTGCAAGAGAAACAAGATGATCATAAACATTTCTGAATTCTCATGACATAAGTGGCAACTCTTATCTTGAATTTTGATGTAAAATAAGCAAGCACCATAATTAACTGTGCAGTTTTTGTAAGAAATAATAAGTCTACAGAGTGCTTTCCATGTGCCAGGTGTTACTGTGTGTGTAATCTACATTTTCCTAGTAAGGCTTCACATTAAGCCCAGGAGGGAGGTACTGTTGTGTTCTTTCACTTTACAGATGAGAAAGCTGCACTAAAGGCAGGTGAAGTCCTCAAGGTTAAGTACTTCATAAGCAGCAGCAGCAGCAGCAGCAACCAGAGCAGGAGCAACTAGCAGTTGAAGTTAGGCACCTCGATATGACAGTTTGGATTTTAAATTATTATAGGTTTGCCCTTGATTGAGTTTGTAGCTACCTATCCTCCCTTTTTACTCCTTTACACTTCTGCCTGTGCAGTAGTTGGCTTTTGGCTGCCACAAAATCCTCAGAAAGGTGGTCAGAATGTGACCTTTCACTATTCATCAGGAAGGACAGAAAGGAGGAGAGAAAGAAGGAAAGTGGAAGGAAATAAAAAGAAACAAGGAGTGAAGGAAGGAAAGAAAAAGAAAGGGAAAAGGAAGGAATGAAGGACGGGAGGAAGAAAGGAAAGAAAGGCAGAAAAACGAAGGAAGAGGAAATGAAGGAAAAAGAAGAAGGAAGGAACATGAAGGGAAGAAAAAGACAAGAAGGAAGAGGGGAGGAAAAAGAAAGGAGACTAGAAGAAAAGAAGAAGAGGGAAGGGAGGAGGAAGGAGGAGAAAAGGAATAAGAGAAGAAAGAAAGAAGAGAAGGAAGGAGGAAGAAGAAAGGAAGGAAAAAATAAAGAAGGGGAAGAAAAGAAAGAAGAAGACAGGGAGGAAAGAAGGAAGGAAGAAGAGAGGAAAAGAGAAGAGAAATGAAGAGAAGGGAAGGGAGGAGAAAAATACCTTCAACAAATAATGAATTTTGTGACAGCTGGCAATTATTTTCCAGTTTTTTTTTTCCTTTCTCCACATTGATGTATATATTCAACCAAAGAGAATTCAAAAATTGCTTTAAAGTCCACTAATAATTGATAATAAATGATGTACCACACATCTCACAGGTGAGATGCTTAAGTTTTCAGATAAATCCTTCAATTATGATGAAAGTGAATGTTACGCTTTTAACTGTACCAGGCACTCATATATCATCTCTTAAGACACCACAATAACCTTGAGATGAAAATACTTTCATTTTCACTGTTATTGGTGGTAGAATCTAAGCTTTGGCATGTTAAGTAGCCTAAAAAGTGGCCAGGTCATGAGCTGGGCCCTAGTCTTGATACAAAGGAATGAAACTTGTGACCTACTATGTCTGTGAGTTCATGTTCTCTAAAACTGAAGAATGAATTTTAGGAACAAGAGAGGTTAAGAGTAGAATATTTATTGAGAGAAAGAAAGCTTTTGTCCAAGAGAGAGACAGAACAGGTCCCAAGTGGGTTGCCAAGGACTCTGTCTTTTCTAAGGACTTTTATAGAGTAAAGTCATGGGGTGAGACGGGTTGAAAGTGGGAATAACTGAGAACTCACAAGGCACATGGGCATAGGTGGGGCATAAATATAGTCAGCCAATAAGATTGATAGTTCAGGTAAAACTGATTAAATTGGGGACAAATGGGGAAGCGAGTCACATAGAAAGGGGCCATTCTTAGCAGTGACTCTTCCCCTTAGGGGGTTGGAATGGTGACGCCTGAATTCCTCAGAGTGATAGGGAATATTTAGAATATCAGTCCTTAGGATATGGATGCATTTGTTTGGTCTTTTGTCTTGAGGCTTGGCCCACAACTGGAGGTGTCTGTCTCCCCCACAGTTGCAAGGTATCTGAGTTTTTACACTGGCTCCTTTGAGGACCTAGCCCTGACTCATTTCCTGTAACATTTCTAACTAACTTAGCTGCCTGCAACAGTCTGACTCCAAAATTCATATTTCAAACTCTTTTGTCATGCATAGTGATTTCAGCATGCAGGGCCACCTCCATACGCTCTCGGAGGCTTTAACACCGGCAGATTTGGCCATTCTTCTGTCTTCCTTCTGGGAATGGAGTCAAGACCGGCAGATTCTCCATCATGCTGAGCCAGTACATAACCCTTGTTTTTAAAAATACATTTTCACATCCTATACACTCTGCTTAAGTTCCAACAGCCATCTCTCTACCTGCCCTCATCCACCCTGCTGGATTTCTGATGAGATGGTGGCAATTAAGCAAGAAAAGGCTCCAGTATCCTGAAACACGAAAATCTGTCTTTAATCTCAATGCATTCGTTTTCTAATAAACCAGTAATAACTGCACAGATAAAAGGGGAAACAAAGTAGCTTTGGGAAGAACTTCAGGTAATGGGTTGCTTTCATCTGTACTTATTTTGAATTCTATGACAGTCTTCCTACTTGGTGTCTCACAGACAATTCCTTCCTTCTTTTCTTTGAATATTTTACTATATCAGGACCCTAAACTGAGGACTCTCAAGGCAAAAAAAAAAGAAAAAGAAAAAAAAAAGACTATTGTAGATTTTTCTGTGCCTTGAAGGAAACAAGAGTTTACCATCTTGCAACAACAGATGGTTTTAAATGCAGTGATTACAAAATTCTGAAGGTAAAATGGTTTAATTACAAAGTCAATACAGCCTCCAACCCGGGCTGGGTATGAGTGTAAAAACAACAGACGGAGCAGGGCAAATGCTGGGACAATGTTTAACCAGAACTTTGCATAGCTGCTGCTGTAGGGTTTTCCACGGGGCTTCAGTAAACCGCGGAGCACATGATTCCGAGTTCCTATTTGATGAATCACCTTAGAGAGAAGAATTACGAATATGTGTATAAAGTTTACTATACAGTTACACACATATGTACAGTCTGACAAGGTCCACTGAAACCATTAGGGTGAGACAGGGCTGAATTTCAGAAAAAGAAAAAGATAAGTAAATAAATAATAAAAGGACAGTAAGAGTTAAGAGTACACAGAAAAACATTTGCCAGGAGAGTGAATTTGCATTTTATTAAAAGCAGAACATCAGTCTGATATGGATCTTGCCTAGCACGAGCAAGGTCTGTGAACATCACTATTTCTAAAATCTAACTTGGCAGTTTTTCTTTGAAATTTAGAAAAAAATAACATTCTAGGAAATGATTCAATAACTGGAAATTATTTTTTAAAATTCAGTTTTTTAAAAATTCAGACAAGAGAAAAAAGTCTAACTATTCTTTTCTTATGATTGTCTTTTTTCCAAAATAGAAGGAATAGAAAGATGAAAGAAATCATTAAATTCAGGTTTTAATTAAATTTATAGTGAAACATAAAATTAGGGTGCCTGTGAAAATGTTCCTACATGCTTAACAAAATAGTCAAACATCAAATGACTTCGTCGGTGAGCTTTTCTCATTGTATTTATTCCACAGAATTACAGCCATCTGTGGAAACTGGAAGACATGTACTTTCCTTATTTCGTTACCACTGTGTGTTCTTGCCTGCTATCCACTGAACATTAATAGAGGCAACTACCAGACAGGGTCACTGGCTGGAGCAGCTATGGGAGGGTCTCAATGGTTAAGTAAAGCAAACATTTCTGATGGTCTTATCTTCAGCTCTCCTGATGATAATAAATGTCACCAGGATAACCTAAAACAACTCTTCCAGCAGCCCTCTGTGGAGAATTAAAATAAAAAGGCCTTTGCAATTTTTAATCTGTTTGGTTTACCTGAAGGAAAACGCCTCATTCCAGGAAGAAGTGACTGGAAATATATTTAACAAAATTTGGAAAATGTGATGATGATGCTAAAATGTGGAGAAAAGGGGAATAAATACTATTTTCTGGAAATGAAAATGACTTTTAAAGGTACAATTTTAAAACATTAAGGCAAAGTGAGTAAATTTCTGAATCATAATCACTATACATTACATTACTTTTGGAGAATCATTAGAATTTAATTGCTCTATATCCTAGCAACAGACTTCCATGTAATTGCTTACCTAATTTTCTTTTCTACCACAAGTTTTCCAAAAATCCTAAAGTAGAGGGTTAGCTATTTTACCCTTCTAAATTTCAAAGAAAACTAAGATACACTTTTAAGAACCAATTATTTGAAATTCATTCATTCATTATTTTTCATTCTGCACTCTCATGCGACCTTTACTTGGCAAATGTTCAAATGTATTATAGACTGAAACACAGTAAGACACAGGCAATTCCATGTGTCCTATGTGTACAGCTCTGTAATGTTTTACAAATTAAAAACACCTGTGCAACAAACCATCAAAGCAAGAATCAGACATCACCAGCATCCTTCAGACCTTTATTGTTCCCCCTTCTCATCCTGATCAACTCAGAAGAACCAAGTTTCTGCCTTATATAGGAGTGACTGCTTTCAATTCATACTATAAATAGAACCATACTGTTTGTAGCCTAAGTCTGTAGCGTTTTGTTTCAGCATTGTGCTTTTGAGATGCTTGTGCCTTTTTTATGTACAGTTGAAGATTGTTCATTCTTGCTGTATGTGTCTCCTCTTGTGGGTAGGCCACTACTCCTTTCCATGTTACTGTTGACAGGCATTTGGGTAAGTTTGAATTTTGCTCTTACTAATAGGGCTGCCAAGAACCTTCTGGTTCATCTTTTGAGGAGCGCAATCTTCTAAGCATTTGCCTAGGGATGGAACAATCCAGTCACGTGTACGCAATCCATTTACTATTTGTTGATAGCCCAAAGCTATATCACAAAGTGAGTGCTTGCAGCAAGCCTTTTGCTTCTATGTGAATGTACAATGTGGATTGTGGTTTGTATGTACAAAATTTTATTTGTAGTAATGGTTTTATTTACATATTGTAAAGCATTTTCTACTTTTCTCAATTTGGAATATAGATTAAGAGCTATCTGTGCTATGATATGAACATCAAATCCGTTATTTCAAATTTGAAATCATCATCTAATGGAAATACAATTTGAAAAAAATATGTAACAACAGGGGATGACTTCACCCACAAGTGAAATACTATAGTCTTATTTAAAACCAAATTTTTAGAAATTATTTAATTCTATTAGAAAATATTGTGAAAATGAGTATTTTAGAAAAAGGATATAAAACTATTTACAAAGTGGGATTCAAATTTTATTTTTAAGTGAATATATCAGAAAAGAGTATACTAGATGTAAACAGCACTAAGGGTATATTATTTTTCTTTTTTATATTTTTCTATATGTATTTCCAAAAATATTATACCAAGAAAATAAGTAATTGATGAATTACAAAGCAGAGCAGTGTCCCTATGTGAGTTCACATGTCACAGTGGATTCTTACTTGCTAATAGCTTTTGCTTTCTCATTATATTTCTATTATATGTCACACCACCATTGTCATAATCTTTATTTATCCTTTGTACTAAGCATTATTCCTAACTGCAAATCTCAACTTGTTTTAATATCTGTCTTTCCTTCTGACTAGTCAGACCCATTCTTCCACAGACAGTACTCTCTCCTCCACCTTAACGATTAATATTTTTCATGTTTCTGGATGTTTTGTAAAATCTACACTGGAAACTCCATAACAAAATGTCTTTCTTCTTCTCAAATTCATTTTTAATTAACTGAACTATTCTATTTATCTCATACTGAGAATATTTTAAGTTAAAATTGTCATTACTAAATAGAAATGGGATTTCACACTAGAGCTTTTCTATAATGTTAATGTTCATTTAGGAAGTACTCATACCACTCAGATTCTTCTTTAATCTGTGTTTTCCCTTTGGTAGAAATAAGAACAGGCATTTTTTTCAAAAGGAACCAAGGCCAAACCTAGCATCTACCACCTAGCTGGCGCAGCTCCCCACCTTTCATACTTGAATAAAGCCTCACCAGGAACAAACATCCTGATTTCTTTCCTGGAACTCTTTCAATTATCATATATTGCTCCAGTTCAGTCTACTCTTTCTCCAGTTGGTGTTCAACCTTAAAACAAGTATTATTGTAGAAAATCTATGTTCCCTAAGCTTTGATTTAAGAACCTTTCCCTCTCCTTATGTTCATTTCTTTCTTAATGGATTATAGATAATCTACAAAGAAAATGCTTCAAATCCTAGAACAAACAGGTTTGCATTCTGACTTCCATGGGATTGCAGCATTTTCTTTTTAGGGTCCCTTCCTCCATACTAAGAATTATAAAAATTTTAAATCATAAAGAAGGGTAGGCAAAACAAATAAAAAGTGAAATGTCAAAAGTATTAATGGACATGACAAGAACAATCTGGTCAGGCAGCTGGCTTGATAAAGGCTACTCTCTCAGGCTGTCCCTCCCCTCACATCTTGTCATGGTTTATGTCAGTGGCCCCCAAGCCTCATGAATTATGGACTCTACCAAATCTAGCATTTGTGATTGGTTTGTTGTCTAGTACTTGGTATGAATATGGTATGAATGCTACACCCACCTAGGGGTAGAGCCAGCATATGATGTAATGGCAGGAAGAAGTGTGTGCGTCTCTTTCTCTTGCTGGTTCATGCCTTGCTGTTTGCAGCCAGTCATGAATGGTGGCCTGCATTGCCATTTGGAGCCAATTGAGTATGGACTGAAACCTCCAACCTGTAAGAAATAAACCTTTCCTTCCCTAACTTTGGGTGTCAAGTGTTTTGCCTCAGCGACAAGTAAAAAGCAACTAAGACAGAATTTGGTACAGAGTAATGGGCTCGTTACTGTGACTATACCTGACCATGTAGTTCAAGAGCCTTTAGAAATGGCTTGTAGGAAGAATTTGGAAAGGTTTGGAGATGTCACTCTAAAGAGTGACACTGGAGCAGTTTAGGTTGTTCTGTAGGGGAGATTCTGGTCAGAGCTCAGAAGACCAAAAGATTGATAGAAAACCTGCTGGTAAGGACCAGGCTTCTGATGGGAAGAAAGACTGCACTGGTTGTTGGACTCCCTGTGATGTGTGTTATGGATTGGCAAAAAGTTTGTCTGCATTTTGTTCATGTCCAGAGACTTTGCCTTAAGACTGAAATTAAAGGCAATGGACTGATTAATGTGGCAAAGGAAAATTTAAGGTAGTTGAATGTTGAGGCTGTGGTGTGGCTATTATTGGGCACTTTAAGCCACATTTATGTTGCAAATCAAGAGCAAAGAGCCCAGCAGGATATTTAAAATGCTGTGAATTTGGTCAAAAAAAAAAAAAAAAAAAAAAAAAAAAAAAAAAAAAAAAACTCCAGTAAAGCTATGGATTGTAAAGATGGAGCTGAGACTTTGCTGACAAGGAACAAGGAAATAAAAAAGATGACCAGAGGGCATCCCAGGAAGCAGCAGGTATCCATCCTTTGTAGCCTCAAAACTGCAAAAGTGAAAGACTGCTCAGAAAACAAAGCGTCAGTGAACCATGCTCCAGAATGGTGACAGAGGCCACCTGAGGTTCCAAAATGGCAGCAGCCATGTGAAGTTCCAAAATCATGCAGCCACACCAGGTTCCAGAGTGGTGGTGACATACAGAAACTTTTCCTCATGACCAGGTTTATAGAGCCCAGCAATCCAGGCACTTGAGCCCTACAGCCCAGAGAGCAAAAGCCTACCTACTGCTCCAGCTGGCAGCAAACCTTGTTGGCATCCACATGGTGCTGATTTTAGGTGCAAGGAAAATGCACAAATTCTAAGGGTAAGATGGCTTCCATCTCAATTGCAAAAGGCCTGGGAGGCCAAGCAGTGTACCCCTGAGAGGGCAATATGTAAAGATATAAGGGTGAAGCCAAAGGTGCAGTGGAGACCCTGGAAGTTTGGAAAAGCTAGCAATATGGATCATCCAAGGAAAGCTACAAAAATTGAGCAAAGGGCCTCAAGAGAGAAGCTGCAGGAGTTGAAATCCCTGGAAGCACCACAGAGGTGGAATCGTCCAAGCCTTTTGGAGCTTGCAAACAGATTGCTTCAGTTGCTGAGCACGGAATTTTAGGACTTAATGTTCACCCTGCTGGATGTTGGACTTGCTTTGTTTCCTATACTTTGTGTTCCCCTGTTTGTAACTTTTTTTTAAAAAGGAGAATAACACCAAATGAGACAAGACAAAATAGTCAATCAAAACAAAAGGATCAACATAGTACATGACTTAAAAACAAAACATAAGATCAGTAATGGCTACCATATTGCTTCTTGTTCTCTTCAAAAGAATTGTCCATATCATCAGGCATAATAAAATTGAACAAAATAGTACAGAACAAAGCCAATAAAAACAAAACATTGGAGACATTATAGGACTTCAAAAGAAAATAATAGTCCAATCAGAATGGGTATCATAATGTATCTTATTGTCTTCAAAGTAGTTGCCTATACCATCAGACTTCATACTATCAAACAAAACAGAATAGAATAATTATCAGTCAAAACAAAATAGTGAAAGCAATACAGGGCTTCAAATCAAGTTAATAGGAAATAAAAAATGGTTACCATAGTATATCCTGCTATCTTTGGGATAGCTGTCCATGCCATCAAATCTAATACAAACAGATGAACTGAAACAGAATAAAACCAAACTAAACAGAACAATGAAAACAATATGAGTTTCAAATTATGATAATAGATTAACAATGGCCACTGCCTTCCCTTTTTAGACAATTCGTCCCCTTTCACTTTCATGAGACATATTGTACATTTTGGATCCCACTAACTCTTTTAGTTTTTATATTAAGGAGGCAACCCACTATTCACCTAAGTGGTTCTGAACCTTTTTATCCCTGAGAATCATCTTGAGCTGTATCCATTTGTCTATAAGAACCTCAAGGTTTTCTTTCTTCGTAGCTGAGTAGTTCTCCATTGTATAAATATGTCATGGCTTTCTAACTTATCTAGAGCTGATGAGTAGGCTACCCCATTTTGTTTCTGGTTCCCTGTCACATACAGCATTTTTTCCCTCATCTTTGACTTTCAGTCCATAAATTCCCTTTTGGGTTAAATGTATTTCTTCTATAAAGCATATTGGTGGACCCTATCTCCTTATCCACTCTGCCTGTATTTCTTTTTATTGATGAATTGAGGCTACCTATATTAGTGATTATGACCAACTTTATCTGTCTCATCTCTGCCATGCTATTTTTCTGCTGTTGGTTGTCTACTTTTCCCCTTCATTCCACTGTCTGCCGCATTTGGTGAGACCCCTCTGCCCCTATTCCTGAAACCATGGTCTCTCTCTCTCTCTCTCTCTCTCTCTCTCTCTCTCTCTCTCTCTCTCTCTCATGTCCTTCAGTATTTTTTTAGGGTTGGATTGGTGGTCTTGAACGCCCCAGTTCCTCTTTGTCATGGAAGCATTGTGTTTCTCCATTGATTTTGAAAGATAGTTTTGCAAGGTACATCAATCTGGGTTGGAGGTTATTTTCTTTTAAGACTTGAAATACTTCAAAATTTTCTTGATTTGATGGTTTGTGTTGAGAACTCTGCATGATTCTGATGGGTTTTCCTTTATAGGTGATTTTTTTCTTATCTCTAACAGCTTTTAACATGCTGTTCTTGTGCTGAATTTCTGGGATCTTGATAATTATATGCCTGGGTGTAGATCTATTGTGGTTACAGCTGCTGGAGTTCTGTATGCCTCACTTATCTGAATATCATTTCCTTTTCCTATGCTTGGGAAGTTTTCTTTAATTATTTCTGTAAATAGCCTTTGTATTTTATTTGTGTTTACCACTGCTTCTTCACTCACATTTTTGTTCTTAACTTGTAGATCCTTTTGTCATTGTCTAGCATTTGTATTGTTACTTCCTAGTCCCTTGTTATTTTAAAAAGATCTTTGCTTTCACAATCACAAGCTGCAAACCTGTCTTCCAGGTTTGATGGTCTATCAGTTTCTTTCAAGTAGTTTTGCCAGGTTTCAATGGAGTTTTTACTTTCTTGGTAATCTCTTTGAATCTGTTTCATGTACTGTAATAAATGTTTTTATATATTCTTCATTGAAGGTTTCCCTCCTTTTTCTATGCTCCTCTGTTCTTCCATATGTGTCTTCTTTAGAGGTGCTTAGCAATTCTTTTATTAGGTTCCTCATTTCTTCTTTTACCTGTAATAGTATTTCTGTTTTAAGTTCCTTTATAGCCTCATTAAATTGTTTCTTTATTTCAGGTGCTGTTGCTTCAGAAACTTCAGGTTCACAAATCCTGATCTCTTCTGTGTTTACATCTCCTGGACCAGTACTTCTTGGGTTGGAAGCTGTAGACTGCCTTTTGCTTCTTCCTCTTGTCATGTTCCTGGTTTCTTCTGGACACATGGGTAGTGAGGTCCCCAGCACTCCCTGTATTGGTTATAATTACTCTGAAGCATGCTGGCTAGGGATTTCTGCTATTTGCTGCTTTTCCCAGCCCGCTGGTGGCTACCGGAGTGCAAGCAGGCTGGCACCTCCCTTCTGAGCTGATTAACCACAGGGATTCTTCACCACATTAGTATGTGCCAGGCAGGCAGGGTTGGTTTGGGATAGCCAGGGAAACCTCGGCAGTGGCTGTTGGACTCTGCACAGGGGTGGGACTCAGTCCAAGCAATTTCCACCAGTCTGCTCTGAGATAGGAGTGCCTGAATGAAGCCAGCTGCACTTCTGGCTCTAGGCTTATCCTGCCTGACTCCAAAATGGCCCCCAGCCAATCTCCCACTCCTACAGGAGGACTGAGCCCCCAGCTCTCACTACCAGCCAGTGCAGTTCTCTGGTCTGCTGCTCCCCTCTGCCATCACATCTCCATGGAGAGGTCTTTGGGCTTGCCAGCCACCAGTTTCACTGTGACTGTGCATCTCCAAGTTCCAATAGTGGTTCTTACACAGTGGTTCTGACTCTAGTTGAAAGCACTGCCAACTACTGCTTTCTTCTATTTTTAAGTTTTTAATTTTTTTAAAAAAATTCTCTCTGTGGGCTTCAATTCTCACTTTAGTTTCTTCTTGGGTTGAGGAGACCCTCTTCCTTCCTTCTTGTCTTCTCCAGTATGCTATATACCAGCATCTGGGCTGTTTCTCCCAGAGAGGCGGTTTACCCTGTTGCTTACTGTTCCACCATCTTCCCAGAATCCCTCTGTTTGTAACTTCTGGAACAGTAATGTTTATCTTGTGCCTTTGCATTTTGGAAATGTTTAACATTGTTTCATTTGTACAGTGGGTAACAGTTAAGAGTTTGCCATAGATCTCAGAAGAGACTTAGAACTTGAACTTTTCAGCAATACTGAACCTGTTAGGACTTCGGTAACTCTTGGAGATGGACTAAATATCTTTTGTATAAAGGATGTGTATAGGTCTTTGGGGGCCAGGGGTGGAATGTCATGGTTTACATCAGTGGCCCCCAAGCTTCATGAATTATGGACTCGACCAAGTCTAGCATTTGTGATTGGTTTGTTGTCTAGTGCTCGGATTGGTGGTATGAATGCTACACCCACCTAAGGGTAGAGCCAGAAATACAATGTAATGGTGGGAAGAAGTTCTCTCTCTCTCTCTCTCTCTCTCTCTCTCTCTCTCTCTCTCCCCACCCCCAACCCCCTCACCAATTCATGCCTTGCTGTTTGCAGCTAGCCATGAATGGTGGTCCTCCATGCCACCTTGCTACTTGGAGCCAATTGAGTATGGACTGAAGCCTCCAAGAACTGTAAGAAATAAACCTTTCCTTCCCTAACTTTGAGTGTCAAGTACTTTGTCTCAGCAACAAGTAAAAAGTAACTGAGACATGTTTGTTTCAGGGAGCCCTGGAGAGCGTGTGACCAGCATACCCAAGTCTATCTTGCCTGCTTACTCTTCTCTGTCATGGAACCTTGGCTGCTCCCTTGTCCCTGTTCCCTGGATCATCACACACATAAATCCCTCAGTGTGTTCATTGGAAAAGGAGCAGATCTGAGTGGGAGTTGCCACTTTATTCTTTCTTCTGCCTGTAGTAAAATAGAGGCCCTGATGTTCACTGGTGAGCAAGCTGACATTTACAGGGTGATCTAGTCCCCTTTGGATGTCCACAGTAGCCTGACTGCAAGACCCGAAACTCCAGACAGAATGGAGGGTTCTTACTCGCAGACTTGCACATGGGCATACAGCTGGCTTTGCCTGAACCCAAGGTTAAGACATTGCTGCATAACATCTCTGTAGTTTTGATCCATTGAAAAATATTTTCCAAACAGTAGATAATCAAGGGTAAATAGAGGAGAGCACCAGGCATGATAAGCCCTTTTTTTTCAGTTAACAACTTTGACTAATGATGGCAACAAAATTATTGAAGCCTGCAATAAGCCATCCAGGGATCAAATAAGTCACCTTATGACCAGTATTAGGACTAAAATATCCTTTAAAACTAAACACTTTGGGGTTACTAATGTTTCCTTTCCTCTCAAAATTTTTGTGTTGAGGGGAGGTACAGGAGGAAATGTATTAGCAACAGTAGGATGTGGAGAATAACTCTAAGTACATTAAACATCTGTTGATGGAGCCATTAGCACCATTTGTAGATACTACCACCTGGCCCTGATTCCATTTTGCTCGAACTTTAGTACCTGAGAATATACTGTAGCATTCATGTTCCACTTCTTTTAAATCTTTTACTACTGCATTAAGTGGAGCATAAATACCAATCAGTTCTTACTGAGAAAAAGAAAGACCTGCTTATGACAAAAATAAAATGCCAGTAAGAAGGAGTCAAGGGTTAACCATCACTTAGCGGGATGGGTTACTGACCATGTGAGAGGAAGTCCTTAAAACAGCAGATGGAAGTGAGGCAGCAATAGTTTGTATAATCTCCTATTCAGGTGAGAGAATGTCAGCTCCTTCCTTTATCACTTCTACAGATTATTTTCAAGTGCAACATTAGATTGATCATAGACCAGAGCTAAATAAAATAGAATCTCAGAAAGAAAGGTCTCCATTTTGCTGAATGCTCAACCTGAACTGATTGTTCTTTCCTGAAAAAAGATGTGTAAACAAGCACTTGCTCTAAATGTCAGTAGACTTAGAATCCAAGCAAAGGCATGAATGTCCTCTCCTGCATGACCAATTGACTTCCTGGATTTATAGCCCAGTCATCCTTGGTCTTCTATAGCACATGGCCCACGAGCATTTTTCCTGACTGCATGACAAAATTCTGCTGGCATCTGGGCTCTTCCTGTATCACCATGTTCCCCAAAAGATCTGCAATATCTGCAGAAGTATTTCCACAGGCCTAGGGAGTTAACAATTTATGTTTAGTTTCTCTATGTACATAGCACTTGAGAGTTTAAGGCTCAGCCTGTGAATGTTTATGGAATGGAAGGACCCAGCCATGCATTCGCTTTAAAGTGACCATCCTGGGTCATCATTACTGGTTTGATTAATCTGTACAGCTGTCTTTGTGGCTCCACATACTATAGTTTCACAGCATCCCTCAACATCGCTCTTTTACCAAGAAGAAATATCCTCTCTCTGTCTCCTGTGACTTATGTGAACCCTCTGGACAATCCTTTAGACACTGTGAAACTTTCAGTCAGACATTTGTCTAATATTGTGACTCAAAGGTGTGTTTTTGAATAGGTTGGATGGTATTGGTGGCTCTGCCATTGAAAGCTCCATCAAAGACATCTGCTTCTGCCCTTACTGCAAATTGATGGTGCACATTGTAACATTTAAATCTTGAATATTTTTTAACAATTTGATGTAGGTACTGCATTCAGTTTTACATAGCTTGTAGTGCATAATTTCCGTTTCAGTTTCCTATGTAAAGTGATGGTTGGGATATATATATATATATATATATATATATATATATATATATAATGTTTCATGAACTGTTAAGTACAAAATAAAACTGTACCTTGGCATACAGTAATGGACAGTTACTGATAGCAGAACTGCTCACCCAGACCCTCTCCCTTTCCAGGTGGTTCCTGATCTTGCCTGGCCTGAGCTCTTCCGTCTTACTCTTCCTTCATTCAATGGTCACACTGTGTTTCCCCCTGTTTTCTGGTCCAGCTGAATACTCTCCAGCCAAGGTCCTGCCTCTGCTCCGTTTTGTTATTAGATATTAGAGCTGTCAGAGAGGATTCATTTCTTTATTGTCATTTGACATTGGCCTCTACAACATCTCTTTGAATCAAGGAATTTTCTTATTCTCTGCTGTAATTCTGTTACATTTATCAATGTGTGGACTATAAACAGGTGCCTGATGAACACCCGTTAAACGAATTGAATGACTCATTTATTTATTTAGCGAACATTAATAGAGCACCATTTGTATACAGATCCAGCACATTAAGCTGTTATAATCTGCTCAGATTCACTGCTACTTTGAAGGTACTGAGATTGTAACAAGGATGAAGATGAAAAAAGCAAGAAAAGAGAAGACAGTAGGCTAAGTCCTTCCTGATGAGTTCCAAGAGCCATGGAATCAGGGAGTCAGGATGCTTGTGTAGACTTGAAAAGCCTGCAAGGAGATTAGGAAAAGGCTCTCTAGATAAGCATTACTATGCTTCTATGGCCGCCCTGTCAAATTACCATAAATTTAACATCTGAAAATGACATCTGTTCATTCTTTCACAAGTCTGTGGGTGAGAAGTCCCTTTGGCTTAGCTGGTTCTCAGTTGAGAGTCTTATAGGTCAAAACTGAGGAGTCAGTGAGACTGTGCTTTTTCCTGGGGACCCTGGGGTAAACTCCTTTTAGGTTCAATCAGATTGTTGCTGAACTGAGATCTCTGCTGGATGTGAGCCACAAGTTCATTTCTATTCCTAGAAACTGTCTTTCTTCCCAAGAATTTCAGCCTGCCTGCTGGAGGGCAGTCCAGGCCCTGCCATGTTTTTAGTCTCTGCAACATCTCCATCTCTCAGTGCAGGTATCTCCTTTGCCTCCTTAGAGGAAATTCTCTGCTTTCAAGAGTCTATGTAATTACCTTGGGTACATGCAGAGAATCTGGGGGTAATTTCTCTGTTTTATGGTCTACAATGTAAATAGACCTTTATATCTATAAAGACCTTTTTGTCAAGTAACATATAGCAATCACAGGCTCCTGGAATTGATGCGTAGACATCTCTAGGGAAGCACTGTTCTACCTACCATGTAAAATATAGCTGGCTAATTCATGTCTTCCAATTAATTAGCAATGAGCTAATATATCTTCTAATTAATTAGAAGGTGAATTTAGGTGATAAAGAGGAAGAAGATTGCAGATAATGGGGAGAAAACAACTGAGAATCACAGAATCCTTGCCAGCCATTACTATGGCTATCAGAGTATGCAGGAAGGATGTGGACAGGGACAGTGAGACAGAAAAGCAGATGTTGACAGGCCTTGTCCCTGTGTCGGAGTCTGGACTTCATTATAGCACAGCAAGTACGCACCAGGATCTCAAAGAGATATCTGTGGAGATCCAAAGCAAGGGGCCTGGCTCCAAGAGCAGAGTTGCTAAGCCTAGCACTCTAGAAACAGTCAGTGATGCAAAAAGGACAAAGAGTGTGGCCAATGTACAGTGTGTGTGAGGACTCAGGTGCAGATGTCCCTGCTTGCTGGAGGTCATGAAAGGGTCCTCCACCCCAGGCTATTTCACTCAACTGTGCCTGATGACAATAATTTAGTTGTAGTACCTACAGTTCCCCTAGATACAGATTGGTATCACTTAAAATGAATCTTTTTTTAAAGTTCTCTCCCTCTCATTGTGGTTCAGTTCATTAAATTGACAATTCAGTTAACAAGACCCACATTAGAAATCTACTCTGCCAAACATCAGCTTCCAAGGGTGGAATAGCTATCACTCCTCACAGCCCTCTGCACATAGCCTTTGGTTACAGCAAGGTGGACACCAGAGCTGAGAGAGTGTCACACACTTTAGAAGGCAGCAGGAAGACTGGCCCTGGGTGGAAGAGGAGGGCAGCAGCCAAGTATCCAGGTGGAAACCTGAGGGTGATGAACCCGGCTAGAGACGGGTCCCAGTGTGTCTGCAGAGGTGACCTCATGAACCTGCCAGGTCAGCATTTGTTAAAGTGAAGTCTGATGACGAATAATGCTTCCAGCACATGTGCACTCATGCATACACGTGTGTATGTATGTACATGTGTGTTGGGAGCCGCGTCTGTGATAGCTCGCCTTGCGCGGCGGACGTGCGGCCTGTGGTAAAGAGCAAAGCCTGAGGTAGATTACCCCTCCCATCGAATATGTTAGTTTCCTGCTTACCGCGTAAACAACCCGCTCAACAATATAGTCTGCCTGGCAACTGATGATGTTAGCCAATCAGCTTGCCTTGCTTACTTTAACATGATTGGACACTGTACCCGTATATATACCGGTGCCACCCCTGGGCGGAAGAAGAAGCCAGGTAGAAGCCCAGAAGTAAAAGCCCAAAAGGAGCCGCGGAGAGCGGACCGGTAGAGGCTTTGGGGCAGACTGAAGCACAAAAGGAGCCGCGGGGAGCGGACCAGAGGAGGCTTCAGCTGGGAGAACCCAGGGCAGGCTGTACGGAGAAGGAAAATAAAAAGAAAAGGTTGTCCACTACCAGACTTTGTCGTGTGTCCTTCCTGCCGGCCGGGAGCGGACATCGACATTTGGAGGCCCGCCCGAGGACTGATCACCCCCGAGACGTGGAAGTGGACAACGCTCCAGTACAGAGCTGCGAGACAGGTGAGTTGGGGATAAGCCTGGGCTCTGGGTGGCGCGCACCTACAGGGCTTTTAGACTCCCCTCAGGCTCACGCGTAAGTGGCGGATTCCTTGGGCCTCACGCGGTGAGTAACATATTAAAAGATGGGAAACATGTTAGGTAGCAACACTAAGAGCGAGGGTGGTTGTGGAGAAAGCTCTCAAGAGCTTACAAAAGTACGCAGGGTATCTGAGCAGGCCCAGTCAGGGAGCTCCCGAGAGGGGTCCGTCAAGGGGAACAAGGATGCTAAGGAGGAGGACGAGGCTCTAGCCTCGGAGTCGTCTGACTCCGAGGACGAGGGAAAGTTGAATGGCAAGGAGGCCAAAGAGACCAGCTGTCAGGAGCCTAAATCGCTCAATAAGGAGTCGCAGGGTTCTTTTCCAGCGTTGCCCCGCGAATTGCGCTCTGCTCAACCTGGTCTGCGGAGGAGTAGAGAGCTCCTGAGCGCTCCCCGGCGCGAGAGGGAGGCGATCCCTCGCCACGAGGCGGCCGCCTGGGAGCTCCCTCCCCTTTCGCCAGAACAGGAAGTGATGCACGGGCCCCCATTTTCCGCCCAATCACGGCCGCTGTCTTATGCTCCGCCGCCGGCGGGTCGGTATTTTTACAGGCGGCTTTGGCAGGGGGGACGCTTGTCTCATGAGGTACATCCACCTGGGATAGATAGTGGCCCCTACGGGATATTTCCTGTACAAGTAGCTATGGGCCAGGGACGCAATGTATGGGAGCCTTTTGAGATAAAGCAGATTAGAGAACTTAAAAATGCAGTTACAACCTTTGGGCCGACTGCGCCTTACACCATTGCCATGCTGGAGAATCTGTCTTCTGGGCCCCTCACCCCCGCGGACTGGATTCAGCTGGCAAAGGTGTGTCTGCCCTCGGGCAGTTACCTGGATTGGCGAGCCTGGTACGCAGAGTTCTCTGCAGAGCAGGCTGAGAGAAACGCCAATCGGGGAAACCGGGGGTGGAACAAGGAAATGCTTATGGGAGAAGGTCGGCACGCTGATGACCAGACCCAGTTCCCCGGCGCTGTCTATGAACAAATCAATGCCATAGGGCTCCGCGCCTGGAAACAGGTAAGTGGTGCCGGAACTGCCTCCTTGTGTCTTTCAAAAATAATTCAGGGTACCACAGAGCCATTTGTTGACTTTGTGGCCCGAATGCAAGATGCTGCCGATAAGATATTTTCTGATCCGAGAGTGGCTCGACCGCTGGTAAGACAGCTGATTTTTGAGCAATGTACAAAGGAGTGCAAGGCAGCGATAACTCCTCATAAGAACAAGGACCTCAACGCCTGGATTAGGATATGCAGAGAGATAGGGGGGCCGCTCTCCAACTCGGGAGTGGCTGCTCTCCTGGCCGCGGCTGTACAGCAGAGGGGACCTCGCGGGTTAGAAGGGGAATGTAAGGCTAAAGGGTGTTTTGCCTGCGGGGAGCCAGGACACATTAAACGTCATTGCCCAAACAATGCAGATGCTAGGCCTCGCCCTAGGAATGAAGAACCATATGTTTGTGGGCGATGCAAAAAGGGATCACACAAAGCTGAGGAGTGTAGGTCGGTCTTTGATGCTCAGGGCAACCGTATTTGTGGACAAGATGCTAGAGAGCCAAAAAACGGCCAGAGGGGGCCCCCTTCACAGGCGGGCCCCCGCCCCAGAGACAGGACAGCTCAGGGTGGCAGCCTTCAACAAGGGCCACCCCTGGGTCAGCAGGTGTGGACCTCAGTGTCGCCTCCAGACTTATACAAAAGGTCACCATTAGGACGGATGGCGTTAGGACCCTAAATGACATGCAAAGGCTATTGGGAAACATTAATTGGATTAGGCCATATTTACATATACCAAATTCAGATCTCAAACCCCTGTTCGACCTTCTGAAGGGAGACCCAGATATAGCCTCCCACAGGAGGCTCACTCCTGAGGCAAGAGCTGCCTTACAGAGAGTGGAAAAAGCCTTAGGTGGGGCTACCTTACACAGAATTAAACCAGGGCGACCCTTTGATGTCTGTTTGCTACAGACTAGTCTACAGCCCACAGCGGTGATTTGGCAGAAAGGACCATTACTGTGGATACACCCTAAGGTCTCACCTGCAAAAGTCATAGAGCATTACCCGGAGGCAGTCGCTTCATTGGCCCTTGAAGCGCATGATAGAGCTGTCCAACATTTTGGCTCAGGACCACAAGCCATCCGAGTACCCTATACCGCCAGCCAGATCAAGACCCTGGCTGCCTGCATAGATACCTGGGCCATTCTGAGATGTGTTTTCCATGGGGATATAAACAATCAATACCCTAAAGACCCTATCTTGTCATTTGTCACTCAGCACCCTATAATTTTTCCAAAGGTTACTGCCTCTGAGCCATTAGTCCTAGCAACTACAATATACACAGATGGCTCCAAGACGGGGATAGGCGCCTATGTGATCCTAGGCAAGCCCCCGGTTACCATACAATTTAAACCAGATCAGCCTCAGGTGGTAGAACTGCAGATCGTTAAAATGATTCTTGAACGGTTCTCAGAAGCCATTAACATTGTCTCCGATTCTAGGTATGCGGTCAATGCTATGCAAGTGCTTGAGACTGCTGGTTTAATTAGATCCACTTCCACAGTGGCTGGACTGTTCCTGTCTATCCAGACATTGCTTCAGAACAGACACCATAAGGTCTTCACCACCCACATAAGAGCACATACATCCCTGCCAGGGCCTATGGCACAGGGGAATGCGGCTGCTGACACTGCCACTCGCCCGTTATGGATTTTTACCTTACTAACACCAATCGAGCGAGCCCGTGCCTTCCATGATAAATTTCATGTTAATGCCAGGACACTAGCAAACCATTTCCATGTTTCTAGAGCAGATGCACGAGATATCGTGTGACTATGTGACTCCTGTGCCACATACAAACCTGCCATACCGATGGGAGTAAACCCTCGAGGTTTGATCCCTCGTGATGTTTGGCAGATGGACATCACACATATACAGGAGTTTGGGACTCTTAAATATGTTCATGTTTCCACAGACACCTGTTCTCACGTCATATTCGCAACAGCAGAAACAGGTGAAAAAGTGTCTAATGTGATCAATCATTGCCTGGCAGCTTGGGCCGCATGGGGCAAACCAAAAATATTAAAAACTGATAATGGACCAGCCTACATAGGCAAAGCCTTCAATGAGTTCTGCAAAATGATGGAGGTTCAATTAAAACATGGTATCCCATACAATCCCCAAGGTCAAGGAATCATTGAGAGGGCTCATAGAAGCCTCAAAGAAATTTTACAAAAACAAAAAGGGGGAGTAGGCCAAGGCCTGGCCCCAAAGGCACGATTATCCATGGCACTATTCACACACAATTTTTAAAATTTAAATAATGATAATCGCTCCCCAGCTGTGGAGCACTGCAACCCTTCCCCCAACCATAAAGGGTGGGTGAAGTGGAAAGATGTCCTGACAGGACAATGGATGGGCCCGGATCCAGTGGTCAGCTGGAACCGAGGCGCGGTTTGTGTTTTCCCACAGGAATCGGGACGAGAACCACTGTGGATACCGGAGAGACTGACACGGGCAACAAAGCCCTCGACTGAAGATCAGACCTGCCCTACTGGAGATCCATCACAGACCAACCAATAAGATGAATAGAAATAGCGGTAGCCCGAAATGGACAAGAAGATCCTCAGGCATATGCATGGCTTGCTCAATTGGCCCACGACCGAGTCTAGATATGGCGGGCATCCCTCATTCTCCTCCATAAGGTGACAATACACAGCAGGGTAGGTGAGTCAATGACGGGTAAGAGCGTGCCTCCCCAGCACGACTCGACCTAAGCCAGGCCCTACCCCATCCTGCACGTAAGCCGCTGGACTGTTAGATGCTGCCCAGGTCTAAATTTCTCTCCGAGGGGATTTCTTTACGGAGAGGAAATGAGTGCAAGCTTGTGTGCATCCAGGTTCCGTCCAGTTTGTGCCTGGCCCTAGAAAAAGGACGAGGGCCTCAGGGCCTTGGCAGACCATGGCATGGCCAACCAGGGTCTAAGCCAAGGACCTACGGTGGGCCTACACATAGGGCATAAGCCTCTGCACCCAGTCCAGGAAGGGCTACGATGCGCACATTCATAAAAAATAAAATAGGGGGAGATGTTGGGAGCCGCGTCTGTGATAGCTCGCCTTGCGCGGCGGACGTGCGGCCTGTGGTAAAGAGCAAAGCCTGAGGTAGATTACCCCTCCCATCGAATATGTTAGTTTCCTGCTTACCGCGTAAACAACCCGCTCAACAATATAGTCTGCCTGGCAACTGATGATGTTAGCCAATCAGCTTGCCTTGCTTACTTTAACATGATTGGACACTGTACCCGTATATATACCGGTGCCACCCCTGGGCGGAAGAAGAAGCCAGGTAGAAGCCCAGAAGTAAAAGCCCAAAAGGAGCCGCGGAGAGCGGACCGGTAGAGGCTTTGGGGCAGACTGAAGCACAAAAGGAGCCGCGGGGAGCGGACCAGAGGAGGCTTCAGCTGGGAGAACCCAGGGCAGGCTGTACGGAGAAGAAAAATAAAAAGAAAAGGTTGTCCACTACCAGACTTTGTCGTGTGTCCTTCCTGCCGGCCGGGAGCGGACATCGACACGTGTGCTAAAAATATCTACATCAAAATCTGGAAAACTTGCATTTTAAAAATCAACCTTAACGATTTTACACAGGAACTCCCACTGTACAACTGAAAGAATGGGTTGTGTGACAGAGGAAGAGACCAGAGGCTCAGAACAAAGGGTCTCTGTTCAGAAGAAGATAGCTGGTCATGTCAGTACACCTACACTCTTAGTTTCTATTTTCTTCCAAGATGAAAAAAAGTTTTCCTTCTTTACCAGTTCATGTTTGCAGTGCACAGCGGTCACATTCATAATGGGGAGCTGGGGTATGGATAGCATCTACCTTGATTCCCCTCCTCTCCCTGCTCCTCCAACTCTCATTCTCCTTCCCATCTGAAAAAGTCTCCCTACTTCCTATTATCTATCCTCTGTTTTGCTTTTTATATTTTGGCTTTCTCATATAACAGAAACCAGGTGATGCTTAATCTTCTGTGTCAAATTTATGGCACATATGATACATATGGTACATATTATTTTGCTTAGCATTATGGTCTTCAGATGCATCCATTTACCTACAAATGCCTTGAATCCACCCTTTTAGTGGCAGAGTAATACTCCAGCATGTACAAATAGCACATTTTCTTTATCCATTCATTTGGTGGTACACATATAGGATTTGTTTTTCTACTCTCTCCAAAGACAAGTAAAATTTATCCATTTTGATCTTGCTCATGACTTGGTCTTCATGAATCACTGATTAATATCTGCCAGAGCTTTCTACTGCTTGTTTTTCAAAGATGCATACATTAATGTTACATTACATTAAAATACATTAATTATCTATATATGTACTTTTAAGTATATTATGTGCACAACATATGTATAAGTACATATATGTAAAATCATATGTACTATACATATAATACAAAATGTACTCATAAATGTACTCATATAATACATAAATGTACTCATGTACTCATGATTTTATAAAATTATGTTAATTTTTATAAATATTCTTAAAACCTTTAAAATAAAGCACAAAATTATTCTAATCTCCTGGACATTCAGTTTCTAATCAAGATTTCTAATTTAGGGCCAGGGATATAGTTCAATGGCACAGTGTCTGCCTGGCAGCTGAGAGGTTCTGAGTTCAATTCCCAGTACCAAAAAAAAAAAAGATTATCTAATTTAATTGTCATTGACTGCTAGTTCCACAGCTGAATGGCTACCTATGATCCTGTGTTTTACACCTTAATAAAAAAAAAAGAAAACCAAAGTGGGTTTTTTCATCCTAAATGAAATCAAAGGATGTCTCACAAATTGTAGGAGAGGGAGAATCAGAGCAGAGGAAAAAATGAAAAGTAGTGGAAAACCAAATCACCACACTGCAACAAACCCACCTCCAGCCTTGAGAGCACTGTCTCCTATTTCAGGGAGACCCTTGGTGCCAGCAAAATGGAACTGCCCACTGCATTTGACTCTGTGTTAACATGGGAGAGCTTGCAATTTCCACTTATACATAATTTGAACTTTGTTTTGGCACCAGGGATCAAACTCACAACCTCACCCTTGCAAGGCAGGCACTTAAGCCACTGTGCTAAATCCCCAGCCCCAAATTCTTGTTTTGTCTAGTAAGGCTTGTATTTAGCTCTGTGTCAATACATACATAAATCACTTTATTATAAATCAGTTTAAGTCAAGAGAGGGGTCCTTGAGAGCAGTTTCTCTCCCTAATTCACCTTTTGAAGATGCAACTGTATTGTTTCTTGTTATTCACAGGACAAGTGATTACATCCCAGTGATACAACTGAGGATGAGGGAGGAAGAAAAATAGGGTACTTAGAGGAGAGTAGTGTCAAAACACCTCTATATTCAGAGAAAAGAAAGATGATTGAATTTCATGGAGGATCTTTTCTCCTTTTAATTCTGTACTACAAGCATGCATATTTCTCTTCTATAAGTTAATTGCACTTTATATGTGAATTGAAGCATCCTAATAATTTATTTATAATAACATCTATTTTTGTGCTGAAGTTTTTGTATAGGCGATCAGAACTTTAAGAGTTAAAAAAAAAGACTGCTCAATCCAACTCACACACATTCACACTTTCACAGACAAGCTGGCTGCACTCAGAGAACTGTGGAGTTCTAAGCAAGCAGGCAGGTGCACACTGAATCCGGAGCCCAGCCTGTTTGGGACCCTTGCACTGCCTGGGTGCAGTGGAATGGCTAGGCTGGTCTGGGGCACCTGCATCCACCTCCCCGTGTGTCTGGAGGACTGTGGATTTCTAAGCAAGCAGGCTAGCAGCACCAGTTCCAGAGGCCCGGCATCCTGGGGTAAGTGCCCTGCGCACTCTCCCCCGAGCCCAGCCTATTCGGGACCCTCAAGCCTTCAGGGTACAATGAAACAGCTAGGCAGGTTGGAGGCACCTACATCTGCCTCCCTGTTCTGGATGTGCTCAGAGAACTGTGGAGTTCTAAGCCAGCAGGCAGGTGCCCACTGTCCCCAGGGACCAGCTTGTTTGGGACAGCAGAGTTCTAAGCAAGCAGGCGAGTGCCATGGGTTCCAGAGGCCCATAGGCCCAGTGGCCTGGAGGAACTGGGTGCCAGAGTCCCAGGAGCTGCAAACATAGAAGTGGATTTCCAACAGACCCTGAGAAAGGTTTCAAATAACACTTGAAACACAGAAATATAGGAAAATGACAAAATGAAAGACCAAATTACAACCTCAAACCTCCAGCCCATCTCAAGAAACACTAGGAGCGATGTATACAGAAGAAAATATATGCCATACACCTCAAATATCGGACATAATAGCAACTGAAATAAACAACTCTGGGAAGCTTTAAAGGAATTCAAACTAGAAATAATCTCCCAGGTAAAAGAAGAAATGATAAAAGAAATGAAAGAGATGCTGAACATATCTAAAGAAAACACAGTTAGAAAATTGGAGGAAGTAAACAATAATAGAGTTCCTAGATGAGCAATATAAGAAACAAACAGAATACATAAAGCAGATACACAGAAATATACAGGAAATCAAAAACTCCACTGAAAGCTGTAAAAACTGCCTCAATGAAAGTGAAGATAGAATTTCAGACCTTGAAGACAGGATTGCAGCTAGTGAACAGGAAAGGAAAGATCTTTTAAAAATAAAGAATTAGGAAATAACAATTCAACAACTGCAAGATGATGCAAAGAAAAATGACATAAGATTGATAGGGATTATGAAAAAAAAAGGGGGAGGACATAAAGGACGTCAAGAGGATATTTAGAGAAGTAATAGCTGAAAATTTCCCAAACATGAGATCGGAAACCGACATCAGGCTCAGTGAAGCATAGAGAACTCAAAATAGTCATAACCAAAATAAAACTATACCAAGACATATAATAATCACCAACCCAGAAATCCAACACAAGAATAGATTATTAAAAGCTGTCAGAGAAAAAAGACAGATCACCTATAAAGGAAAACCTATCATAATCATAGCAGACTTCTCAGCACAAACAATAAAGTCAAGAAGTGCATGGAGTGAATTATTCCAGATCCTAAAGGAAAATGATTTCCAACCTAGACTGATGTACCCTGCATAAATATCATTCAAAATCTATGGTGAAATAAGATACTTCCATGACAAAGAACAGCTGAAGAACTTCATGATCACCAAGCCAACCCTGCAAAGAATATTGAAAGACAGTTTAGATACACAAAGGAAAAACCACTAAGCAAAGCAGATAATTAAACAGAACAGAAAGATAAAAACGCAACAGCAGAAAGATAACATGTCAACAATAAAACAACAGATAACAGTTATAACCATTAATGTAAATGGTCTCAATGCACCAATTAAAAGAAACAGACTGGCAGAATGGATCAGGAAACAAAATCCAACCATATGCTATTTACAGGAAACCCATCTAACCTAGAAGAATACTCACAGACTGAAAGTCAAAGGATGGAAAACAATACTTCACACAACAGGAATCCAAAAAAAAATAAAAAAAAAAGAAGCAGGAGTAGCCTTTCTGTTTGCAGACAATGTGAACTTTAAACCAACAATGATCAGAAAAGACAAAGAAGGTCACTACATACTTGTTAGGGTAAAACTCAAAGAGGAAGAGATAACTATCTTAAATATATATGCACCAAATTCTAGAGCACACAGTTATAGAAAACAAGTATTAACAGAAATGAAAAATGAAATTATCAGTAACACAATTGTAACAGGAGACCTTAACACACCATTGACACCAAGGGACAGATCAACCAGACAGAAAATCAGCAAGGAAATAAAAGAACCGAATCACACCTGTGAACAAATGGACTTCATAGACATATACAGAGTGTTCCACCCAACAACATCAGAATACACATTCTTCTCAGCAGTACATGGGTCATTCTCTAAAATAGACCATATATTAGCTCACAGAACATATTAAATAAATGCAAAAGAGTTGAAATCATCCCTTGCATGTCATTGGATCATAGCGCTTTGAAATTAGAAATTAATGATAAAAGATACTGCAAAAATCCCACAAACATGCCCACCCTTCTGTTCTAACTGACTCTGTTTTGCTTAGTCACATTTGTTTTTATTCTCTTCCAAAAAGTAATAAGAACTGTGAGAGTAATAAAACCCTAAAAGTCTAATTGATACTGTAAAAAAGAGAGGAAAGTAAGGTGGACTAAAGGATATAACTGCAGGTATGTTCGAGAGTGTAGGACGGAAAACCATGTAACTGAGCTTTGCTTGGATCATTGAATGGAACTGTCTCCAATTCCACTGTATGAATGTTCACTTGCTTTAATTTAGTGATATGGACAACTGTTTCTGGGAAGATAATGTGTAGCCTCTTAACTGGTGATTTCATATTGTATATATTTTTTTCTAGAAATACTGTATTATTTGTACCCTTTTACTGCATTGTTTTTTTTAATGTCCTTTCTTTTTTTTCTTCTCTCTTTAAATAAAAAAAAAAAACTGGAAAAAAATCCCACAAACACATGGAAACTGAATAACACAATCTTGAGTAATCAGTGGGTCACAGGGGAAATTAAAGAAGAAATTAAACAATACCTACAAGAAAATGAAAATACAGATACAACTTACCAGAATCTGTGGGATACAACGAAAGCCGTCTTCAGAGGAAAATTTATTGCACTGAGTTCCCACATCAGGAAAACAGAACAAATACAAATAAATAACCTGATGCTACATCTCAAACAGCTAGAAAAAGAAGAGCAAGTCAAGCCCAAAGCCAAAAGAAGAGAGGAAATTATAAAAATCAGAGCAGAAATTAATGCAATAGAGACTAAGAAAACAATCCAATGAATCAATGAATCAAAGAGTTGGTTCTTTGAAAGAATAAATAAAATTGATAAGCCCCTAACCAACCTTATTTAAAAAGGGAAGAAAAAGCTCAAATTCATGTAATAAGAAATGAAAAAGGTGAAATCACTACAGACTCTATAGAAAGAGGGAAGATAAACACCTATTTTTTTTGGTCTTTTTTTTATTTAAAAGGAAAAAGAGAAAAACACAAAACAAAACAAAATGGTGTAAGGGTACACGTAATACAGAACTACAAAAAAAAAAAAAAAAACAGTAAGAAATCACCTGTTAATAGATTACATATTATCATCTTAGAATTAGTTGCTCAAATGAAAACTTCCACTCTCAAAGGTTTGATAACACAGAAGAAATAGACACATTCCTAGAAACATATGAAGTACCAAAACTAGATCAAAAGGATGTAAAACTGATGAATAACCCAATCTGTATTAATGAAATTGAAAATGTAATTAAGTCCTTACTACAAAGAAGAGCCCAGGCCCAGTTGGATTCACTGCAGAATTCTACAAGAAATACAACGAAGAGCTAATGCCGACACTCCTCAAACTATACAATAAATTGAATGGGAAGCAACTCTTCCTAAGTCCTTCCTGGAAGCAAATATTACTCTAGTACCAAAACCTGAGAAAGACCCAACTAAAAAAGAGAACTATAGACCAATCTCCCTAATGAACACAGATGCAAAAATCCTCAATAAAATATTGGCAAAGAGGATGCAGCAAATCATCAAGAAAATTATACACCACGACCAAGTGGGATTCATCCCAGGCATGCAGGGATGGTTCAACATATGTAAATCAATAAATATAATCCACCATATCAATAAAGCCAAAAGTAAGAATCACATGATCATTTCTATAGATGTAGAAAAAGCTTTCAATAAAGTCCAACATTCATTCATGATAAGAACTTTACAGAAAATTGGAATAGATAGTCTTTACCTCAATATAATAAAGGCCATCTACAACAAGCCAACAGCCAGTATCATACTAAATGGCCAAAAATTGAAGGCCATTACTTTAAAATCAGGCACAAGACAAGGATTTCCTTTGTCAACACTCCTATTTAATATAGTACTAGGAATACTAGCCAGAGCAATTAGACAAGAGAGAGAAATAAAAGGGTTAAAGATAGGAAAAGAAGTTAAATTATCATTGTTTGCAGATGACATGATACTCTACATAGAAGACCCCCTAAACTGCATTGAAAGACTCTTAGATATAATAAATAAATTCAGCAATGTACCTGGATACAAAATCAATACTCAGAAATCAATAGCATTCCTATACCCTAACAACAAAATCACTGAGAGAGAAATAAGAGAAGCCATACTCTTCACACTAGCAAGCAAACAAATGAAATATTACTCTTACAAAAGAAGTGGAAGACCTATACAGGGAAAATTATAATACACTGAAAAAAGAAATTGAAGATGATCTCAGAAAATGGAAAGACATTCCTTCCTCATGGATAGGAAGAATAAACATTGTGAAAATCGCCATCCTCCCAAAACTCTTATACAAATTCAATGAAATCCCAATAAAAATACCATCAACATACCTCATAGATCTAGAGAAATCACTCCTCAAATTCATCTGGAGTGAGAAGAGACCTAGAATAGCAAAGACAGTTCTAAGCAGCAAAGGCAAGGCAGGAGGCATCACAATCCCTGACTTGAAGCTATACTACAAAGCAACCGTAGTAAAATCAACATGGTACTGGAATCAAAACAGAGCCAAAGATCAACGGAATAGATTAGAAGATACAGCCACAACTACAAACACACTTAACCACCTTATCTTTGATAAAGGAGCCAAACAAACTCACTGGAAGAATGACATTCTCTTTAATAAATGGTATTGGAAAAACTGGCTCTCCATTTGCCGAAAACTAAAGCTAGACCCATGCCTATCACCATGCACTAAATTAAAATCTAAATGGATCAAAGATCTAAATATTAACACAGAAACACTAAATCTATTGGAAGACAAATTGGGTAGAAACCTTGAAGACATAGGGGTAGGTAGAGAATTCATGAACAGGACTCAAACCACATGGGAAATACTTCCCAGAATCAATAACTGGGATCACCTTTCATTAAAAAGTTTATGCACATCAAAAGAAATCTCCAGCATAGTGAAAAAGGAACTCTCTTGCACTGTTAATGGGAGTGTAGACTGGTACAACCATTGTGGAGGTCAGTCTGGAGATTTCTCAAAAAGCTAGGATTGGAGGTCCCATTTGTTCCAGCTACTCCACATCTAGGCATATTCCCTGAAGAACTGAAAGCTTCATACCACAGTGATATATGTGCACCTATGTTTATAGCAGTACAATTTGTAATCACCAGATTTTGGGTAACAACCCAAGTGTTCATCAACTGATGAATAGATAAAAAAAAGTGGTAATTTTATACAGTGGAGTACTACTCAGCTATAAAGAAGGATCACATTGAGATATTTATCAATAAATGGGCACAGCCTGAGACCATACTCATAAGTGAAATAAACTCACATGTGTGACTACTGAATAGTTTCTCTAGTGTAAGAAATGATTCAAATATATAAAAGTTTGTGGTAATCATGATTCCCCATCCTGTGGCCTTGAAGCCTTATAAAGTTTTCACTCATTAATTGGAATGGCTTTATTCTGGGCTGCTTGATATTATTGCCTGTGATGAAATGAACAGCTATTTTGAAGAAAACAAGACATCATAATAGCTAGTGCTGATTTAATATCATCTTGTATTGAAGCCCCACCAAACTGTTGCTCTTCTGTCTCCATTGGTTTTATCATGTTGTATCTTACTGGATTTTATTATATGTGATAGTATAAACAAAAATTTTTATAGGCAAAGAGATAATATAAAAACCATTGTTTGTTTTCTGTTAGCTGGTTCTAAATACCCTGTAATACTTTCATCCACTTGAATGGTTTCACACTGTCTTGATATGTTTGATGCTATAGTACACGAAGTTATATTCAAATATTTCAAGGAAGAAGACACTATGGTAACTACTATTAAGTCAGTTTATTTGGTGGTGAAGCACTAGGTTGCTGAAATTGTCATGCTTTGACCTGTATTGTTATGTTGTTATGTCCTCTTTTATCTCAATCTCCCCCTTATTCATTCAAAAAATTTTTATTTTTTTAATTAAGGGGAAAAATCAAAAAAATTAGCAGGATATATTATAGTAACTTTTTTGATTTCCTATTAACTTGATTTGAAGTCCTGTATTACTCCCACTATCTTGTTTTGACTGATTAGACTCTGTTCCGTTCTGTTTGATAGTATCAAGTTTGAGGGTACAGGCAACTACTTTGAAGGCAATAAGATTCACAATGTTGCCCATTCTGATTTGACTACTGTCTTCTTTTGAACTCCTGTAATGTTTACAATGTTTAGGTTTTATTGGTCTTGTTCTGTACTGTTTTGTTCAACTTTATTATACCTAATGATATAGGCAATTCTTTTTAAGGAAGCTAGAGGCATTATGGTAACCATTGTTGATAACCTTGTACTCTGTTTTTACATCATGTGCTATGTCTATCCTTTGTTTTGACTGACAGCTTTGTTTTGTCATATTTGGTTTTATTCTCTTCCAAAAAAGAAAGTAATAAGAACTATGGGAGTAATAAAACCCAAAATGTGTAAATTTTGTTGTAAAAAAGGGAGGAAAAAAAAGTGCTCTAAAGGATACAACTGCAAAGTGTGTTTGGATAGATGAGCATATTACTGAGTTTTTGTTGGATCACTGACCACAACTGTTTGCAGTCTCACTGTTTGAATGTCCACTTTGTATACTTTAATCCTGTAATTTGAACAACTATTTCTAAGATGACAATATGTAATATATTAACTAGTGATTTCTTACAGGTTTTTTTTTGTAATTCTGTATTACTTGTACCCTTACCTTGTTTTGTTTTGTTTTTTCTTTTTTTCCTTTTAAACAAAATTTAAAAAAAAATCACAGGCAAAAACTCCAGGCTTGGATGGACTGAAGCCTGTCATGCATCCTGCTGGAGCCTTGCTCAGGATCCAAGTTCTGGGTCAGGCCTGCTGACCTGCTTCCTGCAGCACCTTACTCTTCTCCCTCATCTAACTCTGAACCACTGAGAAGGGAAGTATCTTCCTTCCACACTGGTCCCAGAGCTCTGTGAAGACAGGGGCCTCTCATGCTTCATTTCTGCTGCTGCCCAATGTTGAGGACATGTTGCACATGAGAGTAACAGCAGGGATGAGCAGAGGAATGAGGTGTAATGAAAGGAGGAAGAAGAGAAAGGAAGGGAGGAGGGAGACGATGTGGGTTCCAAGCTCTTGATCTACTCTTGGTACCAGGCCACACCCTGTGCACAACACTAAATCTACAAAATTTTTCAGGCTTCACACTTGAGATCGCTCACTTTTCTCATACAGAAAGGCCTTTGGGAGCAGAATCCAGTTAACCATGAGCTGTGAATGAAAGATCCCCATGGAGGTAGCAGCACATGTGGGCCACTAAAACTGCATTCCACTCCTGGCACAATGCCTGGTACGTGCAATGTGCTCAAAGCATATTTGTTGCATAAACATATGTAGGCAGTCTTTAGCCAAGCAACTGTATTTTTACAAGAAACTGAAACACAAGGAACTGGTTCTCTAACATAATGATGAGACAGTTGGTACATTCAAAAAAACATGGTGATGTCTCCCAATTGACTGGAGCACAGAGAAACAAACAATTGCTCCCAAAAAACTGTGATGCACAGCATCGCCTGCAGATGTGGAAACAGACACCACATGTACCCCAATGAGTGATAGGGCGGGGCACTGCCCAGTGTGTGGCTTTGCATGTTATCCATCCTCTTTGAACTTCAGCATTTTATGTGTAAGATGGAGACCATGACATTTGCATTAGAATTAATGTGCACAGTTGCTGGCATGCAACACACGTTCAATAGATGGCATTTAAAAATTGTTCTTATTAATACTGTTATCCCAACATGCAGAGCAGTCCGTCATCTAGCATTCTGACCAGCCCCTGGGGGTATGGGAACATTGGCCACTGACCACATCCAGAGAAGCTGGTCTGGACTCTCCTGCATCTTAGGGCCTCCACAACCAAGGCTCAAGATCTCAGTGATTCCCTTGTATTCTTTTTTTAATTTTTTTTAATTTTAAAGAGACTAAGATAAAAAAGGACATAACAAAGCAGATCAGAACAGAACAATTTAAGCAACACAGTATTTCACCATAAGACAACCAGACGTAACAGTTTCCATGATGTTTCTTTCCTTGAAATAGTTGAGCATACCTTCATGCACAATCGTGTCAAACATAAAAAAATAGTATAAAATCATTAAAGAGAATAAAAATATTACAGGGCATTCAGAACTGAATAACAAAAAAATGAACAGTGGCTACTATATTATCTCATTGTCCATAAAAAATTTGTTTATACTACCACGCATAATAAAATCCAATAAGATACTACATGATAGAACCAATGGAAACATAGGAACAAAAGTATGGTAGGACTTCAAAAGAAGATTATATTAAATCAGCACTGGCTATTATAATGTCTCGTTTTCTTCAGAATACCTGTTCATAACATCACAGGTAATAAAATCAAACAAACCAGGATAAAACCATTCCAACTAATGAATGGAAGCATTATAAGGCTTCCAAGCAATGTAATGGGGAACCATGATTACCATAGACTTTTATGTACTTTTATCACTTCTTATACTAGGGAGACTATATGGTATTTATACACGTGAGTTTGATTTATTTCACTTACGAGTACGGTCTCAAGTTGCGTCCATTTATTTATAAATATCTCAATGTGATAATTCTTTATAGCTGAGTAGTACTCCATTGTATAAAAATACCACAACTATTTTATCCATTGTTCAGTTGTTGGACACTTAGGTTGTTTCCAAGATCTGGATATTACAAATTGTGCTGCTATAAACATGGGTGTACATATATCACTGTGTTACGATGTTTTCAGTTCTTCTGGGAATATGCCTAGAAGCAGAATAGCTGGATCAAATGGGACTTCCAATCCCACATTTTTGAGCACTCACCAGACCGACCTCTACAATAGTAGCACCAGTCTACACTCCACCAACAGTGCAGGAGAGTTCCTTTTTCCCCACAGCTTCTCCAGCATTTGTTGTTGGTTTTCTTGATCCTGGCCATTCTTTCAGGAGTGAGATGGAATCTCAGTGTGGTTTTAATTTGCGTTTCTCTAATGACCAATGATGATGAATATTTTTTCATGTATTCATTTGCCATTTGTATTTTTTCATCTGAGAACTGTGTATTCATCTCAGATGCCCATTTTTGGATTGGATCTTTGAATTTTTGGGGTCTGATTTTTAAAAAATTCTTTATATGTTTTAGACAGAGGTCCTTTGTCTGAGGGAGAGTTCACTAACATTTTTTTCCCAGTTTGTGAGTTTTCTTTTCACTATGCTGGAGATTTCTTTTGACATGCAGAAACTTTTTAATAAGATGTGATCCCAGTTATTGATTCTGTGAAGTATTTCCCTTGTGGCTGGATTCCTGTTCATGAATTCCCTACCTACCCCTATGTCTTCAAGATTTTTACCAGGATGCAGCAAATCATCAAGAAGATTATATATCACAAGCAAGTGGGATTCATCACAGGCATGCAGGGATAGTTCAACATATGTAAATCAATAAATGTAATCCACCATATCAATGAAACCAAAAGTAAGAATCACACAATCATTTCTATAGATGGAGAGAAAGCTTTTGATAAGGTTCAATATCATTCATGATAAGAACCTTACAGAAAATCAGAATAGATGGTCTTTACCTCAATATGATAAAGGCCATCTATGACAAACCAATAGCCAGCATCATATTAAATGGCCAAAAAATGAATGGCTTTACCTTTAAATCAGGCACAAGACAAGGATGTCCCTTATTCAATGCTCCTATTCAGCATAGTACTGGAAATATTAGCCAGAGCAATTAGACAAGGAGAGAAATAAAAGGGGTAAAGATAAGAAAAGAGGAAGTTAAATTATCATTATTTTCAGATGATATGATACTATAACATAGAAGACCCCCAAAACTCCATTAAAAGTCTCCTAGATATTATACATAAATTCAGCAATGTAGCTGGATATAAAATCAATACTCAAAAATCAATATCATTTCTACACATTAACAAAATCACTGAGAGAAAAATGAGAAGCCACACCCTTCACACTAGCATCCAAAAAATGAAATACTTAGGAATTAATCTTATGAAAGAAGTAAAAGATCTATACAGGGAAAATTATAATACACTGAAAAAAGAAATGGATGAGGATCTCAGGAAATGGAAAGACGTCCCGTATTAATGGATAGAAAGAATAAATATTGTGAAGATTCCTTCGTATTCTACAGGTGAGAAACACAAATCCAGAGGGATGGTTCTTTGCTGTCTGGAGATGGCTAAGCTGTTGGTGAGTTCCCTTGCTTTTTGTAGAATCAGCGCTTGATACAGCTGGGCTGTGCGTTCTTAGAGGTTACCAACTAGGCCAAAGTGGCTCAGCTGCTACTGAAGTCCCTGTGAATGTCTTTCTGCAGCTTGATTTGTTTTCAAGGCTTTATCTCCGCCTGTCCATGCCACTCATCGCCCCTCAGCCTTGAGCAAAAAGCCCTCTGCTTTCCCGCCTGAATGTGTGCCAAGTCCCTGGGCCCTGCGGAAAAGGTCTGCACCCCCGGTCCGCTCTGTGTCCGGGGTTTACATAAGGGGTCTCTAGGTTGGAAAACACAGGACTGTTTTCAGGTCTGAGACTGTCTTCACCTGGAGCAAGCAGCAGGGAACGTAGAACGGGTTGCTACCTCACTGGCTGGGCTTCCAGCAAGTGGGAACAGGCCAGGAAACTGGGGAGAAGCAAACGGAAGGGAATTGAGGCTTCTAGCTCCGGAAGAGCAGTTGGCAGCACTCACTGAGTCTTGGATACGCGCCCTCTGGCTCCTCATTACCACCGCACTCCCTGTGAAATTCACTCGGGCATAGGAGTGAGACAGGACCTGCTGTGGAGACTTTGCCAACCAGGAGCCGCGGAGTCCACAAACGCACATGTGCATGTGTGTCCGCGCGGACTCGGGGACGCAAAGCCATGCATGCTGCTCCCTCTGCTGGCTCTGTGCTAGGGATACAGACGCGTCCTCACTCACCTGGTCCTGAAAATGCAGCCCCTGTCCTGAACCACAAAGGATTTTTTTTTTTTTGATGTGATAGGAGAGCAAAAATGCTTTGTGTTTTTGAGAGTTTGTGTTCTCACACGACAAAGAAAACACAGTATTTTTCCCACAGGCAAGAAAGACAAGTAGACAAGGCTCCAGGTGGAAACAGTTCTCAGTATCATCAATGTAAAAATATTCCCAGGATGGGGGGCTGAGTGCCCCTCCCTGGCCCTGCAGCGGGAAAGAGCTCCTGGGCCGCTTGGCTGCCACAGCAGCCCAGGGAGCATCCCAGGTGACAGTGGCGCAGACACCTGCGCTGACAAGTGCACTCGGTGGAGACATTCCCCTCTTTGCTCTTCTGAGCTAGCTTGTGTCTCTCCCTGGCCACTCCTCATCTTATAAGGAAGCTTTTATTTCATGCTTTTTATTTCGTTTTTAATTAAAAACGTTTTATTATGGATAACTTATAAGAAAGTAAAAAGAATAGAAGTCCCTGCAGGTACTCATTGTCCCGCTCAGCAGATACCCACCCGGGCCAGTCCGAAGCCTCTACACTAATCCACCTTGTCCTCTCACTTCGAGGATTAGTGAAATAACATTATTTAGTTGGTACATGTTCCCATGTTTATTATGAAAGACAGAGTATTTGTGAATAAAACTATAATATTATTTTACCTGCAAGTTCACATAAATTCTTAATATAGAATATCCAGTAACTGTTCACATTGTAATTACTCCATAAAAATCACTAAATTTTTATAGTTCGTTTGAATTGATTTTCAAATGAGATCTGTGCATTGTGCCTGATAGATATGTCTTTTAAAGCATTTTAATCTTTGGAAGCTTCTTCCAACTTTTCTTTCTCATCCAGTTATTTGTTTATTTATCATAACCAGGTGCTTGTCCAGTAGAATATCTTTCGTTCTGGACTTTGCAGAGTCCCTCTCTGTGGTATGATTTAATAAAGCTTTTGTCCTCTTTATGTTAGTGTTTCTATATTGACGCAATATACTGGTCTGCAGACTTGCTAAAGTTAGATTCTACTGTTTTCAGGAGAATTTAGGTGGTAGGGTAAGTGCCATCAGGAGGCAGTCCTCTCCTGCAAGCAGCTATAGATTGTCTAAGAGTGCCTGACCATATCCCTGGACACTGGAGAGAAATGATGGTTTATTTCTATAATTCCTTATTCCTTTATTTAAATGTATTACTTTATACAAGAATGCTTGTATTTTGTTACTCAGTGATACAATTACATAGGCAAATTAAAGTCTGTTTTCTTTTATTTACTAGCTATCAAACTAATGAATTGATTTCTTAGGTACTTCTGCAAGTGACTCACTAGTTTAATTCACAGTCACATGTTCTTAAATAACCTTAAAGTCAGTCTTGGCATGGTTTTGTTTTATTATAGTTCATAGGTTTCTGCAAATTAATTATAAATTTCCTTTTCCATTATTCACAATTTTTTATAATGATACATATTTTCAGCCTTTTATTTGGATATGTTCTATCTTCATTCAGAGTGAGGTTACAAGCTCTTTCTTCTGGAATCTTAAATATACAGTGGTACCTCAATCTATGAATGCTTTAGTTTGCAAATAATTTGGTTTGCAAACAGAAGCATTTGGTAAAGCTTTGTTTTTGTCTGCAAACTTTGCATCTGTTCCCTGGCTCTCTGGAACTCTTTCCTTCCCATCAGGTGATATTCACATGACCATCGTTCCAACATTAGTATGAATGTGGCCATCTTTTCCAGAATCACGGAATGAAAGAAGTTCACGAACCAAGGTACCACTGTATTAGTTTTTCTTTCACCTAGTCTCACACGTAAAAACTACTTGCTTCTGTACCTGTTAACCTTTTAAAAAATGACCACTAAGCACCAGTACTAGAACCAGTGATGGTAATTGCCCTAAAATACACAAAATTTTCTTTAGTCTTGAATTACAATCTAACGGTGAAAATAAGGAACACACGTGCAAAACTTTTTAAAAATCTTTCCATTCCTGTTTTCAGTGTCATTCTTCCATTTTTACTTCCCTTTCTTCCTGTCAGTTTGGCATTAGCTTTAGAGCCTGGTGGGTTACCGTAGTGAAATTATTTCTTGTTTGGAAGTGGCGGGAAAGGGAGCTACAAAGGACGTAAGAGGAAGAGCTGGTTTCTGTGACTGTGAGTGAACGTGCACTACCTCTGTGCATATCATTTTTACACATTGTACTGCTCTGCATGTGGTATCTCGGCTAGTGGCTGATCAGGGAAATTTGGGGGATAGAACTATGTGCCTGAAACATAATTGCAGAACAGATGGTAGTGACCAATGTTCACCAGTATGCTAAATCCTCTGAGGCTGGGATAAAACTTTATTTCTCCCTAACCTAGCATACCTTCACATCTTAATGCATATCTGAACTTGCAAGGGAGCTTATAAAATCTACTAAAGCCAAAGTTATGGATGAATAAATCAGAATCCCTGGGAGCTGAGAATAGAGATATATATTTTTTAATTAATTTTTTACTGCCATATTGGGTACTTGAGCTAGTGATTTACACATGCTAGGCAAGTTCTCTATCACTAAACTACCTTTCTATCACTTTGGGTGTTTTTTTTTTTTTTTTTTGCTTGTTTGCTTTATTTTTAAAATTTGGGATAGAGTCTCTGTTGGGAGTCATTGAAGCTGGAAATTGACCACCTGTGCAAGCCTAGGGCTGTGAGGGCTGGGACATAGCCATCCCAAGAACAAAGATCACATGGGGCAAGCAATGTGAAGAAGCTGCTTCAGCTTAGAGAACACCTAGCCCCAAGACAAGCTGAACAGACAGCAGGGTGTTATGTGACATTAAGTTGCTAAAGGTATAAATACCCCTACAGTGAAAGGGCAGTTCTTTTCTTCCCATTAGGAGAGTAAGGGCTCCACCTGACCCTGTATTTCATCTCTTCTTTGTTTTTCTTATCCTCTCAGCATTCTCCCCCCCCCCCAAATATCTGGAGCTTTGCAGGTCATGGCAGGTCTCATAAATTGCCTAAGCTGGACTTGAGCTCACAATCTTTATGCTTCAGTCTTCTAAGTTACTGGATGTGATTGTTAACCCTGATATGTCAGCTTTATTGGATTAAGAAATGCTTAGTGGAGTAGTAGAGCATTCTTTTAAGTGTGTCTGAGTGGGTCATGGAGGCATAGTTTTGGTTGCTACATATGACCCCTCACCTGTTTTTCTCTGGGATCATTCCCTTGCCCTCTGGAACTATTCCCTTCCCAGTTTCCAAGAATTAAATGCTTTGCCCTACCACATCATTCTACCATAATGTCCTTGCCTTGGCGCCAGCTGACTATGGACTGAATCTACCCAGACTGTGAACTAAATTAAACTTCTTCTCATTAAGGTGGTGGGTCCTTGGCTGTAATGTTTCAACAATGGAAATGACTACAAGTACAGAAAATTAGAACCAGTATTAGGATCATTGTTCTGACTGTACCTAGCCATGTAGTTTGGAACTGGTTTGTGGAAACAGTTTGAAAAAGTTTGGGGATATGGATTAGAGAGTGCTGTAAGCAAAGCCTGATGAGTGATTCCAGTAAAAACTCAAAGACTAAGATGCTAATAGAAATAAAGACAGCAAAACCCAGGTTCAAATTTCAGTTGTAAACAAAAACTCCGTTAGCAGTTGACTAAAGAATCATGTGTGTTCCATTCTGGCAGAAAATTTGCCTATATTTTGCCTATGTCCTGAAACTTTGCAGAAGACTGGGATTAAATGCAGTGGACTAATTAATCTAGTAGAGGAAATTTCAAGACAGCCCAACATTCAGGCATGGGTACTTTTGGATGCTTTCAGTCAGATTTCTAATTATTATCAAAGGTAAAAGAACAAAAAAATTGGAAAACTTAAATTTTAGTCAAGAGCACTGCATATAAAGTTAAGGCAAAAAATAAATAGTACTACTAAAGACATTGATAAAAAGCAACCAAGTACTTTGTGCAGTGACAAGAAGAAAGATGCTTTGAGGGAATCTCAGGAATCAACAAGACCCCTCCCGAAGCAGGCTCAAGCCTATAAAAATGTCAGCCTTTCATTTGAGAAGAGTCATAGATCCCTATTTAAGAAAAACCTCATAGTATAGTTGAATAAAACCCATGTAGGTCCCAAAATTCTTCTGAAGTACTATTATACCAGGTTAACACCCACAGGTCCTCCTGCTGATATTTAGAGAATAATCAATTTCAGTCAATTTTACCAGATCAGCTACACTCTCTCTACTATATTGTTATAAGATTTCATTTATGTTAAAAAAAAAGAATGAAGCTAAAGATAGAGCTTTCAAAAATACCATGTATTCTCTGGATTAATTTTTCCACACTCAATTATTTAGACACTAATGATTCCCAAAGGGGCCTAGCTAATGCTTACATTGATAGCAAATCTTAGTATGATACTAATTTTACCGCCATGCAGAATGCAAGAGTTGTAGGGTCAGGGAAACTTCTGCCTAGATTGTAGTAGAAGGCCATGGAGGCCAGACAAGCAACCTCAGAGAAGAAAATACGTGAAACTGTGGGAGTTAAACTGATGGTTCATTGGAGACCCCAGGAAGTAAGAGATGCCAAAAATGTGAAATGTCAACTAAGGAAAGCTGCAGGCTGTGAGTAGAGCCAGAGCAAGAGAGAGGCCTTGTGAGCTGCAGCTGATGAGGCCAAATGCGAGAGCCACTTGTTACTTATTTATTTAGGATTTTTGAGATAGAGTCTCACCATGTACTTCAGGCTGTTCTCAAACTCACTGTATAGTCCAGGCTGACCTCAAACTCCCCCTGACTGAACCTCCCAGATGCTACGATTACAAAAGTATACCACCATGCCCGCCCAAGTATGCCTTCTAAAACTCATATTTGACCACCATGACATTGTATACCAGATTTAATAGAGTTTTCAGTCTTATTTTCAGTTTTGCCTGTCCCCCGCTTCTGCCCCCATTTCTCCCTTTTGGAATGGGAACTTTCCCTTGTGCCATTGTACCTTAGGATTATGTAATTGTTTTCAGTTTTTAGAAGTTCACGGTTAAGACTTTATCTTGAGCCTCAGAAGAGACTCAGTCTTTTGAAATATACTGAAACTATTGAAACTGAGGAAGGGATGATTGTATTGTTCTCAAGATCACTGTACTATGCTAGATGGTATTATGAACTTGCAATCGCCACTACTTGGAGGTGTGTTTAGGAGATGCATTTGTATGTGAAGTTGACAAGAGTGTATTGTGATCTCAGTATGTCAACCTCATTGAACTAAGAAAAGCCTAAAAGATTAGTAGAGTATGTTCTTTGGTATGTGTAAGTGAATCATGGAGGTGTGGCTATGAGTATGTCTCTCGAGTACTCCTCTCTGCTGCTGTTCTGCCCTTCCCTGCCAGAGACCATAAACAAACAACTTTGCCTTTCCACACTCTTTTGCCAACAATGTTCTTGCCTTGGAGCCAGTGACAGTGAACCAAATCAGCCCAAACTGTGAGCTACATTAAATCTGTCCTCCTTTAGGTTATAGGATCTTGAATATTGTGACTAATTCAGTGCAATTATAGGCATGTACCACAGTATCTGACAATAATGGGGACAATAAAGCTTCTGAGGCATTTTAATGTATACCAGGATCAAGAACATAAGCTTAAAATAAACTTTGTGCTAAGTACTGAATAGTGATCATATGAAGCAGATTTTCCAATACTGTCAGAAGAGGGCAGCACGGCCCCAAAATTCAAATGACTGTCTCAGCTCTCAGGCTGAGATGTTTTCTACATTTTAAATATTCTACTTTTATAAAACTATGATTTTGGCTCCAGAGTTTTATACTTTATATTTTATAATTCTGTAAATTTTAATTCAGTAAAAATTTAAACTTTTAATATAAATAATGGTTATAATCTGAGAGTTGCAACAATACCTCCAGGTCATTTTAAACTACATTATTCTAAACCAATAATATGTGAAAGTGCAGATGAACAGCTGAAAGACATTCCCATAATAAATAAAATTTAATTTCTGATGAAAGTTGAAGAAAATATTTTCAGATTTTTCAGATTATATATATTAAAGATTTTTTAAATAACATGAGTTGTTACTATGATTTCTAATCCTCAAAGATCAAAGAACAAAATAAGGCAAAATTAGGAAAGAACTGCCAGGAATGTATTTTGTAGTCCGGTCTATATATCTGAGAGTAATCAGTAAATCTTAGGTTATTAATTAGATTCAGCAAATGAGAAACTACTTGAGATTGATTTTATACAAACTTCTCACTTATTTAATCAAAACGCATGATATTTTCAACAACTTCATCTGGTTTCATTCTATTTTAACATGAATGAGATCCTATAATAATGTAATAGAGAGAGTACAGTTGATCTGATAAAAATTAGGCTGAAATTGGTTATTTCCTAAATCTCAGGAGGAGGACCCATGGGTGTTAACACAAATAATACTGCTTCAGAGGAAAGGTGGGGCCTCCACAGTTTTAAACCCACATCTGATCTTCCTTCCTTCTTACCTTCCGTGTATACTAACACAAAAAGTGGGATTTCTTCTAAAAACTGAAAAAGCTCACAATGGGGGTCTAAAAATCAATGATCTTCTTTTACAGTGAAACAGGTTACCATTCCCATGGCTCTGAGAACTGAGTAATACGATGTATGAAGAATGAATGGCTAAATCCAGCAAATTAACACTTTCCTGTATTTATAGATGCACACAGTCATTTACTGATAGAAAATGCCCTGATACACACACACACACACACACACACACACACACACATACACACTGACATTCGACTTAAACAAAATGGTATTTTTATTACAATTTCAGTCCTGGGAACTGAACCCAGGGTGTTATGTAGGTGAAGTACTCTACCATGGAGCTCTAACCACAGCTCTTAAAATTTTAGTTTCATACAAAACCTACATTGGAAAATCTCATTAATATAAAAATTATCATTCAACAACACAGTCTTAGAATTTACACACATTGCAGTGTTTTACACCAGAGGTCTTGATATACACAAGTTAAGACTTCAGATGTTCCATTAAAAACACCACAAGATCTCAACTAGGCAGAAAATTAAAGCTAATTATATTTATTTGTTAGAAAACTATTTACACGTAGACAGGCAGCAAAAATCAGAAAGAGCTTTTTTCTTATAAATGGTAATCTCTTTCCTTGAGCAAACTAGCTTTGTATTTGATACCTCTGGTGGAAATACTTCTCAACTCCAAAGATGCCGAATTACACAACTGTGTACACATGACAATCATGCTTGATGTTGTATGAGAGGAAATGAGATTTGGTGTTAGCAAAAGGAACTTCCACATGTGGGTATAAGAACAATGAACAGTCCTTGTACCACCTGAGGCTCTGCTGACCACGTCTGCGGGTCTCCTCTTGCACAGTCACAGGAGCTATTTGGCCACGTTGCTGTAGCACACGAGAGTCAACTGATCCCAGTCCCTTTGCCACCGGCCAGCAAATGTAGGATGGAAAACAATTTCAACCTTCACCACTTGGCCTCTGGCCCTTAGCAAGCACATTTGTTGTTCACATGGTTGTTTGGCTGCCTCCCTTCCCAGCCATCTGCGAAAAGGGCATCCTGATGGCATGGTGCCACCATTTCCAAAAGACTCTCACAAATGTGTGTGTCCTAACTGTCTGAACTTCCCAGCTTTCTACATGGACTTAGCAATTTTCAAATCACATTTACTGACTGAAATTGAATTTTTAAAAATATATCATTTTTATTGATTTTTTAAAAGTTTCCATTAAAGATTTCATTTTTAGACACACTTTTAGATTCACAAGAAAATTGAGAAGGTACGGAGAATGTCCTATATACTGCTAATCCATACATATGCATCTAATAACTCCACAGAGATGAAAACTATGTAGACTAAATTCTGTGTCCAAATACATAATTTAGAGCTTCCAAAGAATGACCCCAGACTTTGTTTCAGGGCAGTGGACAACAATATCAAATGCTGCTTCTTCCATGATCCAATGAAGGATACAAATCCAGCTGCCTGAGTCGTGGCTTTGTCTTTGCTGTGACCAGCATTGAGGAAACAGCAGCTATATACCAGTTCAGAGGCCGTTTTTACACTTGGAAGGCTCAGTGTGTGCACACAGATTATGGGGTTCAGCCCATGTGGATTTGAATCCTCATTAGCCCCATTCTAGTAGTCCTAAGGTTATATGTGATGCTAGAGTTGCGCTATGAAGTTCTGAAAGCCTGGGGTTTCTCCTGTAAAGGCTAGTCTGAGCCTTTTTCACATTTTAGCTAGTACATTTTCAAGTTTTCCTTTTTGAAGGTCGAAGTTTACTTCTTCCCAAATTTCTGTGCACCCCAGGGTGGAATTTGAGGTTGTCTCGGGTCTCTGTTTGGTTTCATCTTTGCATTGGATGGGGCATCGTGTTTTGCAGCCAACTTATGTATCCTTTTACACTTGTCTGATGAGCATTTCACATATTTACGTCTGGATCAGAAAGTAAAGCTACTTTGGGAAAAAGTCCAGCAAACCAGCCAGACACCATTTGAGAAAGCGCTAACACCAAACCAAACCATAAATGGCTCCTGTGGACAAATGCTACATTTAATTGTTTCCGTGTCTTTCTCTTCCAAATTTTCATAAGAAAAGTACCGACTTACTAACCAAGACTAACATGAAAAGAGTACCTAAAATTCTGTAGCTTTTTAAAGGTATTTAGTAAATTTGAAGGTTTATCTTCATGCTCTAAATGAATATCAATAATTTGATTTTATGTAGAAATGGAATTTATAATTTCTTTCTGATGATGCATGGAAGAGATAAAAAATAAACGACCTTCCTTGGTCAGGGAGGACTTCACACAGGTGATAGGCTGTTTCGGTTGGGGAATGGTGTGGTGGCGGTGCAGGTCTATAAGACGGTGCCTAGGGCAGTGGGGAGTGCTTTTGAGCTGAGCAGTACTCATGGGATTGGGGAACAGCTCACAGGTTTGAGAGAGGCCACGTAAAGAAGGGTGAGAAATCTGATCCTAGAGCTAGTGTGAGGGGATGCCCACAGTCGGACCTGTGGATTAGGCTGTGGTGTGGTAGTTCAAGCTGCCACAATCTGTAAAAGCCAAATCCCCAGTAAAGTAATAGGAATTGAGCTCTTGGAGAAAGATTAGATCACAGGGTTGAGACACATGCATCAGATTAGTGCCTTTGTAAGCAAAAGGCCAGAAATGTCCCTTTCCCTTCTCCCAGGAGGAATTTCAAGGAAAACATGGCAACCTATAAATCAGGAAGCCACCCTCACCAGATATCAAATCTACTGTGCCTTGTCCTTGAACTTCTGGATGTCCAGAAATGGGAGGAATATTTGTGCTTTACAAGTTGCCTAGTTTATGGTACTTTGTATATGTGCTACTGAAAGGAGCAATGGTTCATGGTATTTTGTTGCAGTCACCTGAATGCATTAAGAGGCCGGAAAAAGCTTAGTCTGAATGTAGTCTAAAGCATTCTTCACTGCATGAAGGCTGTCTGCTGATGGCAAACTTGTGTTTCAGCCTCTAGGTGGGTGGGCACTGGCTTTGACTCTAATTCCAAGGAGAGAAGCACCACATGTATCTTACACATCTTTGCATTCAGGGCTGAGCGCAGATCTAGGATACAGTGCATGCCCAGTAAACATGGTTGAACAAATGAGAAGTAAGCGGAAAATATTTTGTGTAATGGTTTAAAGAAAATAGTGTAGTGTGCCATAGACTTACCAAAAACTTCATGAGCTTAACCTTCAGGGCCTCTTTCCAGATTCCGAGAGTGTACATGTGTCATTTATAAAATTAACAAATGAAAGATGCTTGAACAACAATGGAGAGCACTGCTGCCATTTTCAACTTGAAATCTGCGTTCGTCGCGTTTGCTGTTATGTTGGTGTAGCACGGAGCAGCTGACCTCTTTTTGGAATCTGGCTGAAAAGAAATTAAATTAAGGATATACAATGCTTAGTTTTGGTGTAGGCAGATACAGGCATGTGTTTTTCAGTCGTGTTTTAGTGTAGCTAAGTCGTAGCTAAGTCACTGTGACAATTCACAAAAAGAAGAAATCCTGAAACCATCAACTGACAGGGTCAACTCCAAATGCCCTGCAGCGTGTCCTCAGTAAGTGTGTGGCAGAGATGAAATGAAGTTTGAAGCTAGCCTGTGAAAAACATTTTTCTTTATTGCATATGTGAAAGTATAAGTCAAACTTTCAATTTTTATTAACACCTAATCAAAAAGTAAGTTACTCCTTTAGAGAATGTGTCCAGTATGGCACTGTAGAGCACTGCTTACTTACTCTGTATCTGTCCTTTTGAAGAGAATCTCATGAAATATAATTTATTAGAATTACTGTAGGAGTAAGGGATGCTGTGTCTGTATATGAAATCACACATTTTATGCATCTCAATCACTGATAATAAAAGCATATTTTATTATTTGTGTTTAAGAGAAACAAAATTGCCTTTCTGATTTGGCTATAGAAAATATGTTACTGATTTGGCTACAGAAAATACATTAAATTATTGTAATATAATGAGGCAATTAAATGTATAAACCCAAAAATTAGGAGGAAATTATTCCTTTTAAAGGTACGTTAGGCAAAACAATAAAAGCATATTGTTCTTCTTGATTTTGATAGCATCTTTGTTATTTTTGTTTTTCAATTTGTCTCTGAAAAAGGAAGTTGACTGTGTAGAAAGACCAAGTGCCCACCTCCTTCTCACCAGGAAGAGCTAGAATAACCCCAGAACAGCTGCATCTAGAGGGAACAGAACCAGAACCCAACAGAAGAGATGGTAACTCAGTATAGCTGGTAATTTGTACAGACTGCTTTCTTTTTCTAAATATTTGCCTAATTTTATAATGTCTCTTCAGAACTTCTCCCTCTCTAATTGTGTAAGTTAGAGAGCCCACAGTACCTGTCCGAACAGGTTGTGAATCCAGTAAAGCTCAGGAAAGCAGAACAAAATTGTTTCTGCCTAATGAAACAGAATCAGTTCCAGATATTTGACAGTAAACATATTTAGACTGTACTAAAATTTTTCTCATTTGCATGCAGGAGAATGGTGACATTGAGACATTTAAAAATTGATACCTGCAATATAGTGGCAGTAGAAATTAATACTAATTGAAATAGATGCAGGTCTCCCCGAAAGAGTTCTTTTTCAATAGAAGACATAACCTAAATGATGAAGTCATCAAAGGTAAAAGAAAATTCTAGAGGGAATAAGAAACATAAATATTGAAGATCATCAAGAATATAAAAATGGGGGCTGGGGATTTAGCTCAGCGGCATAAGCGCCTGCCTTGCAAGCAGGCAGTCGTGAGTTCGATCCCCAGTACCGATAAAAAGAAAAAGACAAAAAAAAAAAACAAAGAATATAAAAATGAGTTAGACCTTTAGATGTACTATCTACCAATAAAGAAAACTGAAGGTTGAGGCAATTTTTTCTATAACATTTGTATATATTGATACAGATAATCCTGTAATGTAAGCACAACAATAATAATATATATTCAGATCATTTTTCTAAGAATTAAAAATGCATTCAAAGTTTTCAGTATAGTGTCTGATGTACAGTAAATGAAAAATTAAATATTTGGACTATATATTAGCAGCATAAGTAAAAATGGGATCAGTTTCAGTCTGTAAGACCTAAAGTAAAACCTTCATAATAAAGCATTTTCAGCCACTTTTGTCATAAATCACCCCACAAGGTGATATAGATATGTGCCAGTTCCACAAAATGAGGATAATTATTATATATTTCAGACATACATTGATAAAAATGACTAAAAATTTGTTTTCACTGTGATGAGAGCATATACAGAGTTTGACTTGAATCCTTTTAATTTACTTAGATTGATTTTATGGTCCAGAATTTGAACTGCCTTAGTAATATTCATGGATGTGTTTTTTTAAAAGTGTGAGTGGTGGGTATTATATCTCTGTTCTGAGTATTGTGTATTGTATCTTTGTGACAGGTAGCTGACTAATATAGGGCAGTACATCTTTTTCTATCCTTCAGTGTATTTGTGCCTCAATTTTTGAAATACTTATTTTATAGGCAGGGTTTGCATGAACTCACTTTTTTACCCAATATGAAAATATGTGTCCTTTAACTGCAAAACTTAGACAATTTATGTATAATGACTATTCCTATTTGCATCATCAGTTTTGTTTCCATTTCTTTCTTTTTATATTTGCTTTGTATTAATCAATTATTTTCTATGATTCCATCTTGTCATTTTGGCTTACTAGTTATACTGCTTTATTGTGCTGTTTTAGTGGTTAAGATTCATAGTATGTATATTTTAATGACAGTCTTCATGTAACTTAATAGCTTTCCACATATAGTATAAGTGTCTTACAAGTGACTACTTTACCACCTCTTTCCAAGCATTTATGATTCTTTTGCCTATATTTTACTTCTACATATGTGATAAGCTCTATAATACATTGTTATTTTTTAGTTTGAATAGTCATTGCCTTTAAAAGAAACTTAAATAAGAAAAATATTACTATTACCTATATAGTTACTTTTCCCTTTCCCATTTAAGTACACATTTAATGTTAAGTGTGTTTAACACATGCACATTAAATGCTTTTAATATATTCATAGAGTTGTGCAGTTATCACCACAGCTTTAGAACACTGTCATCACTGCCCAAGAGAAACTCTGCATTCATGATCAGTGCTTCTCTTTCCATGTCCCCTCGTCAACTTTCTATGCATATGGATTTGCAGTTTATATAAGTGGGTCATACAGCATACTGGATTTTTGAGTATCTTTTTTTGTAATTTCATTTTTTAAAAAAATTTTATTTTGAAAGTAGTAAAACACAACAGAACAAGACAGAATAAAGCCAGCTAAGATCGTACAGTGAAATTGGTACAGAACTTCACAGCAGGTTACCGGGATAACAGTAATAGGTATCACAGTATATTTCATTATCTTTATAACAGTTGTTCTTCCAATCATGTATATCAAAATGAGATAAAATATAGAACTTACCAAAACAGAATGTTGAATAGAGCAGTACCATTAATCAGAAGAGAGCAAAACAGTAATAAAAATATTTGCTTTCAAAGAGATGGTAGAAGGAAGTCCCCCTTATTTGCTATGGTCAACCTCCCAGGAGACACTCAGATTTCTGGTTCCCATTTGCTAACGGGGGGGGGGGACAAAAGAAAGTGAGTAGGGAAGTGTGATGTTGGACTCTAGTCCGTGCATCAGTAGGTTCACTATTGCTTAGCAGGGAGGCACGCTGGTTGTTTGGTTTCACAGTGTCCTAAGTTCCAACATGGTGTGGATCTCAGGAGCTGCTGGTATTTCTTCCCCTGGAAGGGCCACAGTCTGCTGAGAATTTTTTTTTTTTAGAAAAGCTTATCATAATGTTTTTGTAAGTCATCCATGATGTGGTCTGTGTCAGTGACTCATTCTTTTCATTGTCAAAAAGTATCCACTCTATGGGTAGACTATGTCGACCATAAATTGATGGACATTCATTTCTTCTTTTTGGATTTTTTGAGTAATGCTACTATTAACATTCATATGTGAATTTCTGCATGGATGTATTTTTATTTCTATTTCATATATATCTAGAATTGGCATTGCTGGGTTAGATAATGAATGTCTACGAAGCATTTTTTTTAATTTTGAAAAGAATAAAAACTAAATGAGAAAAAAGAAAAAAAACCAAGATGAGGTCATTCAAAACAAAAGGATGGACATAGTACCTAATTTAAAATCACAAAACAAGGTGATCTGCAATGGTTACCATGGTGTCTCTTGTTATCTTCAATAGAATTGTCCATATCAACAGGTATAATAAAATTGGACATAGAAGTATGGAATAAAATCAATAAAAACCAAACATTGGAGACATTATGGGACTTTAAAAGAGGATAATGACTAAATCAGAATGGTTATAATAGTGAATCTTGTTGTCTTCAGAGTAGTTGCCTATACTTCTGAGTTGATACTATCAAACATAACAGATTTGAATAAAATCAGTGAAGTCCAGACAGCAATCAAACATGATAAATTCAAATAACATCCGTCAAAACAAGGCAGTGAAAGCAATTCAGGGTTTCAGATTAAGTTAATAGGAGATTAAAAATTTTTACCTTAGTATATCCTGCTATCTTTGGAATACTTGTCTATGCCCTCAAATCTAGTATAAGTAGACAAACTGGAACAGAATATAACCAAACTAAATAGAGTGATGAAAGCAATATGGGTTTCAAATCATGACACAAGATTTTATCAATGTCTTCTGCCTTCCATATTTAGACAATTCCTCCTCTTTCACTTTCCCAGGGTGCATTGTACAGTTTGTATTCCACTACGTCCTTTAGTTTTTAGGTTAGGAAGGCAACCCATTATTTACCTAAGTGATTCTGAACCTTTATACCTCCAAGCTTAGTCTCGGGTTGTATCCATTTACTTACATGGGCCTCAAGGTTTTCTTTCCTTATAGCTTCATAGTTATCCATTGTATAAAAGTGTTGTCTTCCCAACCAACCTTCAGCTGATGGGTGAGCTACCCCAACTTTTTTCTGGTTCCCTGTCACATAGAGCATTATTTTCTCATCTTTGACTTTTAGCCCATAAACCCCCTTTCAGTTTAAATATATTTCTTATGTAGAGCATCTTTCTGGACCCTATTCCCTGATCCACTATGCCTGTGTTTCTTTTTATTAGTGTACTGAGGCCATCCATGTTAGCAATTATGACCAACCTTCTCTGCCTCATCTCTGTCATGCCAGTTTTCTGCTGCTGGTTGTCTATTTTCTTCCCTTCATTCCACTATCTGCCCCATTCAGTGAGCCTCCTCTGTCACTGTTCTTGAAACCATGGTCTTTTTTTTTTTTTTTTGTCTTTTTCGTTTTTATTGGTACCAGGGATCGAACTCATGACTGCGTGCTTGCAAGGCACGTGCTTATGCCACTTAGCTAAATCCCCAGCCCCCTAAAACATGGTCTTGGCCGCGCCTGGCCACAGGTCTGCAGAGGAGGAGCTGGGCAGATCTGGGGTGCCCTCACTGGCCTCTCTGCGTGTCTGGAGGACTCTGAATTTCTGCGCCCAGACTGCTGGAGTTCCCTCAGGCTTCCAGGTGCAGTGAAGGAGAGAGGTGGGTTTAAGGCTTCCACATCAGCCTCCCCATTCCCGGCTTCATTTGGAGACCTGCTGAGCTCCCGATAGGTGGGCTGGCCCACACAACCAGCCTAGCCCAGCCTGTTTAGCTGCCGTGCCTGGCCATAGGTCTGCAGAGGAGGAGCTGAGCAGATCTGGGGTGCCCTCACTGGCCTCTCTGCATGTCTGGAGAACTCTGGATTTCTGCGCCCAGACTGCTGGAGTTCCCTCAGGCTTCCAGGTGCAGTGAAGGAGAGAGGTGGGTTTAAGGCTTCCACATCAGCCTCCCCATTCCCGGCTTCATTTGGAGACCTGCTGAGCTCCCGATAGGTGGGCTGGCCCACACTACCAGCCTAGCCCAGCCTGTTTAGCTGCCGCGCCTGGCCACAGGTCTGCAGAGGAGGAGCTGGGCAGATCTGGGGTGCCCTCACTGGCCTCTCTGCGTGTCTGGAGGACTCTGGATTTCTGCGCCCAGACTGCTGGAGTTCCCTCAGGCTTCCAGGTGCAGTGAAGGCGAGAGGTGGGTTTGAGGCTTCCACATCAGCCTCCCCATTCCCGGCTTCATTTGGAGACCTGCTGAGCGCCCGATAGGTGGGCTGGCCCACACTACCAGCCTAGCCCAGCCTGTTTAGCTGCCGCGCCTGGCCATAGGTCTGCAGAGGAGGAGCTGGGCAGATCTGGGGTGCCCTCACTGGCCTCTCTGCGTGTCTGGAGGACTGTGGATATCTCTGCAACCAGGGAGGGTCCACAGGTTCCTGAAGCACTGCGGCCTGTGGTGAGTACCCTAACCCAGCTGCGATTGAAGAACTGTGGAGCTTCCAAGGGGCAGGTGGGCGCACAGTGTCCCTGAGGCCCAGCTTGTCTGGAACTGCGGAGTTCTGAGCAGGCAGAGGAGGGCCACTGGTTCTGTAGGCCTAATGGCTTGGAGTAGCGCGGAGCCAGAGTCCCAGTAGCTCCAAACATAGAAGGGGATTTTCAACAGATCCTGAGGAAGCTTTCAAATAACACTTGAAACACAGAAATATAGGAAAATGACAAAACGAAAGACCAAATTACAACCTCAAACCTCCAGCCCATCTCAAGAAACCCTAGGAGCGATGTATATAGAAGAAAATATATCCCATCCACCTCATATATCGGACACAATAGCCACTGAAATTGACAAGCAACTCCAGGAAGCTTTAAAGAAATTCAAACTCGAAATAATCTCCCAGATAAAAGAAGAAATGATAAAAGAAATGAAAGAGATTCTAAATATATCTAAAGAAAACACAGATAAAAAATTGGAGGAACTAAACAAAAAGATAGAATCCCTAGACGAGCAATATAAGAAACAAACAGAATACATAATGCAGATGCACAGAGATATACAGGAAATAAAAAACTCCACTGAAAGTTGTAAAAACCGCCTTAATGAAAGTGAAGATAGAATTTCAGACCTTGAAGACAGGATTGCAGCTAGTGAACAGGAAAGGAAAGATCTTTTGAAAATAACAAGGAACCAGGAAACAACAATTCAACAACTGCAAGACGATGCAAAGAAGAATAACATAAGAATGATAGGGATTAATGAAAGAGAGGGAGACAACATGAAGGATGTCAGGAGGATATTTAGAGAAGTAATAGCTGAAAATTTCCCAAGCATGAGATCAGAAACTGACATCAGGATCAGTGAAGCATATAGAACTCCAAACAGTCATAACCAAAATAAAACTACACCCAGACATATAATAGTCACCATCCCAGAAATCCAACACAAGAATAGATTATTAAAAGCTGTCAGAGAGAAAAGACAAATCACTTATAAAGGAAAACCTATCAGAATCACAGCAGACTTCTCAGCACAAACGATAAAGTCAAGAAGAGCATGGAGTGAAGTATTCCAGATCCTAAAGCAAAATGATTTCCAACCTAGACTGATATATCCTGCAAAACTATCATTCAAAATAGATGGTGCAATATGATACTTCCATGACAAAGAACAGCTGAAGAACTTCATGAACACCAAACCAACCCTGCAAAAAATATTGAAAGACAGTTTAGATACACAAAGGAAAAAACCACTAAGCAAAGCAAATAATTAAACAGAACCGAAAGATAAAGATGCAACAGCAGAGAGATAACATTCCTACAATTAACCAGCATTTAACAGTAATAACTATTAATGTAAATGGTCTCAATGCACCAATCAAAAGAAACAGACTAGCAGAATGGATCAAGAAACAAAATCCAACCATATGCTGTTTACAGGAAACCCATCTAACCCAGAAAGATACTCACAGACTGAAAGTCAAAGGATGGAAAACAATTCTTCATGCAGCAGGAATCCAAAAAAAGGCAGGAGTAGCCATTCTGTTTGCAGACAACGTGAACTTTAAACCAACAATGACCATAAAGGACAAAGAAGGTCACTACATACTCGTAAGGGGAAAACTCCAAGAGGAAGAGATAACTATCTTAAATATATACGCACCAAACTCCAGAGCACCCAGTTATATAAAACAATTATTAACAGAAATGAAAACTCAAATTATCAGTAACACAATTGTAACAGGAGACCTTAATACACCACTGACACCAAGGGACAGATCAAACAGACAGAAAATGAGCAAAGAAATAACAGAACTGAATCACACCTGTGAACAAATGGGTTTGATAGACATATACAGAATGTTCCACCCAACAACATCAGAATACACATTCTTCTCAGCAGTACATGGATCATTTTCTAAAATAGACCATATATTAGCTCACAGAACATATTTAAGCAAATGCAAAAGAGTTGAAATCATCCCTTGCATATTATCGGATCATAGCGCTCTGAAATTAGAAATTAATGACAAAGGATACTGCAAAAATTCCGCAAACACATGGAAACTAAATAACACACTCTTGAGTAATCAGTGGGTCACAGAAGAAATTAAAGAAGAAATTAAACAATACCTAAAAGAAAATGAAAATGCAGATACAACTTACCGGAATCTGTGGGATGCAATGAAAGCCGTTCTGAGAGGAAAATTTATTGCACTGAGTTCCCACATCAGGAAAACAGGACGAATACAAGTAAATAACTTGATGCTACACCTCAAACAGCTAGAAAAAGAAGAGCAAGTCAAGCCCAAAGCCAAAAGAAGAGAGGAAATTATAAGAATCAGAGCAGAAATCAATGCAATAGAGACTAAGAAAACAATCCAAAGAATCAACGAATCAAAGAGTTGGTTCTTCGAAAGAATAAATAAAATCGATAAGCCCCTAGCCAACCTTATTAAAAAAAGGAAAGAAAAAGCTCAAATTCATGCAATAAGAAATGAAAAAGGAGAAATCACTACAGACCCAATAGAAATACAGAGGATCATCAACACCTATTTCGAAAACCTCTACTCTCAAAAGTTTGATAACACAGAAGAAATAGATTCTTAGAAGCATATGAAGTACCAAAGCTAGATCAAGAGGATATAAAACTGTTGAATAACCCAATCTCTGCTAATGAAATTGAGAATGTAATTGGGTCCTTGCCCACCAAGAAGAGCCCAGGCCCAGATGGATTCACTGCAGAATTCTACAAGAAATATAAAGAAGACCTAATGCCAACACTCCTCAAACTATTCAATGAAATTGAAAGGGAAGCAATCCTTCCTAAGTCATTCCTGGAAGCAAATATTACTCTAGTACCAAAACCTGAGAAAGACCCAACTATAAAAGAGAACTATAGACCGATCTCCCTAATGAACACAGATGCAAAAATCCTCAATAAAATATTGGCAAATAGGATCCAGCAAATCATCAAGAAGATTATACACCATGACCAGGTGGGATTCATCCCAGGAATGCAAGGATGCAAACATACGCAAATCAATAAATGTAATCAACATACGCAAATCAATAAATGTAATCCACCATATCAATAAAGCCAAAAATAAGAATCACATGATCATCTCTATAGATGCAGAAAAAGCCTTCGATAAGGTCCAACACTTATTCATGATAAGAACTTTACAGAAAATTGGAATAAATGGTCTTTACCTCAATATAATAAAGGCCATTTATGACAAACCAACAGCCAGCATCATACTAAATGGCCAAAAATTGAAAGCCTTTACTTTAAAATCGGGTACAAGACAAGGATGTCCTTTATCACCACTCCTATTTAATATAGTACTGGAAGTACTAGCCAGAGCAATTAGGCAAGAAAGAGAAATAAAAGGGGTAAAGATAGGAAAAGAAGAAGTTAAATTATCATTGTTTGCAGATGACATGATACTCTACATAGAAGACCCCCTAAACTCCATTGAAATACTCTTAGATACAATAAATAAATTCAGTAATGTGGCTGGATACAAAATCAATACTCAGAAATCAATAGCATTCCTATACACGAACAACAAAATTACAGAGAGGGAAAAAAGAGAAACTGGACTATTCACATTAGCAAGCAAAAAAATGAAATATTTAGGAATTACTCTTACGAAAGAAGTGAAAGACTTATACAGTGAAAATTATAATACTCTGAAAAAGGAAATTGAAGATGATCTCAGAAAATGGAAAGACATCCCTTGCTCATGGATAGGAAGAACAAACATTGTGAAAATGGCCATTCTCCCAAAACTGTTATACAGATTCAATGCAATCCCAATAGAAATACCATCAACATACCTTATAGATCTAGAGAAATCACTCCTAAATTTCATCTGGAACCAGAAGAGACCTAGAATCGCAAAGGCAATTCTAAGCAGCAAAGACAAAGCAGGAGGCATCACAATCCCTGACTTGAAGTTATACTACAAAGCAACAGTAGTAAAATCAACATGGTATTGGAATCAAAACAGAGCTGAAGATCAGTGGAATAGATTAGAAGATACAACCACAACTACGAACACACTCAACCACCTTATTTTTGATAAAGGAGCCAAGCAGGTTCACTGGAAGAACGACAGTCTCTTTAATAAATGGTGCTGGAAAAACTGGCTCTCCATTTGCCGAAAACTAAAGCTAGACCCATGTCTATCACCATGTACTAAATTAAAATCTAAATGGGTCAAAGATCTGAATATTAAAACAGAAACACTAAATCTATTGGAAGACAAAATAGGTAGAAACCTTGGAGACATAGGAGTAGGTAAAGAATTCATGAACAGGACTCAAACCGCACGGGAAATACTTCCCAGAATCAATAACTGGGACCACTTCTTATTAAAAAGTTTCTGCATGTCAAAAGAAATCTCCAGCATAGTGAAAAGAAAACCCACAAACTGGGAAAAGATTTTAGTGAACTCTCTCTCAGACAAGGGCCTCTTGTCTAAAACATACAAAGAATTAAAGAAACTCAGACCTCCGAAATTCAAAGATCCAATCCAAAAATGGGCATCTGAGATGAATATGCAATTCTCAGATGAAGAAATGCAAATGGCAAATAAATACATGAAAAAATGCTCATCATCATTGGTCATTAGAGAAATGCAAATTAAAACCACACTGAGATACCATCTCACTCCTGAAAGAATGGCCAGGATCAAGAAAACCAACAACAAATGCTGGAGAGGCTGTGGGGAAAAAGGAACTCTCCTGCACTGCTGGTGGGAGTGTAGACTGGTACAGCCTTTGTGGAGATCTGTCTGGAGATTTCTCAAAAAGTTGGGACTGGAAATCCCATTTATTCCAGCTATTCCACTTCTAGGCATATTCCCAGAAGAACTGAAAGCATCATACCACAGTGATATATGTGCACCTATGTTTATAGCAGCACAATTTGTAATCGCCAGATCTTGGAAACAACCCAAGTGCCCATCAACTGAGGAATGGATAAAAAAGTTGTGGTATTTCTATACAATGGAGTATTATTCAGCTATAAAGAAGGATCACATTGAGATATTTATCAATAAATGGGCACAGCTTGAGACCATACTCATAAGTGAAATAAATCAATCTCGCATGTGTGAATACCGAATAGTTTCCCTAATGTAAGTAATGATTCAAATATATAAAAATATGTGGTAATCATGATTCCCCATTAGGTGGCCTTGAAGCCTTATAAAGTTTTCACTCATTAATTAGAAAGGCTTTATTCTGGGCTTCTTGATATGAAAATATTTGAAGCTAGAGTATATGAAGTTTTACCCAAATATTTCAAGGAAAAAGACACTATGGTAACTACTATTAAGTCAGGTTATAAGGTGGTAAAGTACTAGGTTATTGAAACAGTCATGCTGTGACCTCTATTGTTATATTGTTATGTCCTGTTTTATCTCAATCTCCCCCTTATTGTTTCAAAAAAAATTATTTAGTCATTTCTTATGTTTGTCTTAATTAAAGAAAAAATTCAAAAAAATTAGGATATATAAATAGTAACTCTTTTCGATTTCCTATTAACTTGTTTTGAAGTCCTGTAGTACTCCCACGATCTTGTTTTGACTGATTAGACTCTGTTCCATTCTATATGATAGTATCAAGTTTGAAGACATAGGCAACTACTTTGAAGACAATAAGATTCACTAAGATACCCATTCTGGCTTGACTATTGTCTTCTTTGGAAGTCCTGTAATGTTTACAATGCCTAAGTTTTATTGGTCTTGTTCTCTACTGTTTTGTCCAACTTTATAATATCTAATAAGATAGACAATTCTTTTTAAGGAAACAAGGGACAACGTTGATAACCATTGTTGATAAACTTGTACTCTGTTCTACACCATGTGCTACGTCTATCCTTGGTATTGACTGACAGCTTTGTTTTGCCATATTTGACTGTATTCTTCCCCCCCCCAAAGAAAGTAATAAGCACTAAGGAGTAATAAAATCCAAGATGTGTAAATTTTGTTGTAAAAAAGAGAGGGAAAAAAAAAAAGAAAAGGAGCTCTAACGGATATAACAGCAAGTGTGTTTGGGGGTGTTAAATAGCTGACTTTATCAATGTTTTTGGAACATTGAACACAGCTGTTTGCAGTCTCCCTGTTTGAATGTCCACCTTGTGTTCTTTGATACTGTGATTTGAGGAACTATTTTCAAGAAAATAGTGTGTAATCTACTAGCAGGTAATTTCTTACTGTTATGGTTTTTTGTTTTGTTTTGTTTTGTTTTGTTTTGTAGTTCTGTATTGCGTGTACCCTTACGCCGCTTTGGTTTGTTTTGTGTTTTTCTCTTTTTCCTCTTAAATAAAAAAAAAAAAAAAACATGGTCTTTTTTGCTCTCTCTCTAGAATGCCCTTCAGTATTTTTTGTAGGGTTGGGTTAGTGGTCACAAACTCCCCGAGTTCCTTTTTGTCATGAAAGCATATTGTTTCTCCATTGATTTTGGAGATAGTTTTGCAGGGTACATCAATCTGGGTTAGAGGTTATTTTCTTTCAGGGATTGGAATACTTCACTCCAAGCTCTTCTTGATTTGATGGTTTGTGTCAAGAACTATGTCATGATTCTGATGGGTTTTCTTTATATATGATTGTTTCTTTTCTCTGAAATCTTTTAATATTCTGTTTTGTGTTAAATTTCTGGGATCTTGATTATTATATGTCTAGGTATAGATCTATTTTGGTTATAGCTGTGTAGAGTTCTGTATGCTTCACTTATCTGAATATCATTTCCTTTTCCTATGCTTGGGAGGTTTTCTTTAATTATTTCTGTAAATAGCCTATGTATTTCATTTGTATTTACCCCTGCTTCTTCACTCACATCTTTTGTTCTTAAGTTATAGATTCTCTTGTCATCTTCTAGCCTTTGTATTGTTACTTCCTGGTTCCTTGTTATTTTTAAGAGATCTTTCCTTTCGCGATCACACATTGCAAACCTGTCTTCAAAGTTTGATAGTCTGTCTTTAGTTTCTTTCAAGCAGTTTTGCCTCTTTCAATGGAGTTTTAAATTTCAGGTAGTCTCTGTTTCATGTATTCTAGATTTTTAAAATATTCTTCATCAAAAGTTTCTCTCTTTTTTCTATATACTTCCATTCTTCCATCTGTGTCTTCTTGAGCGGTATTTAGCATTTCTTTTATTATTTTTCTTATATCTTCCTTTACTTGTATTAGAATTTTTGTTTTTAGTTCTTTTATAATGTTATGAAGATAAATCTTTATGGCAGATGCTGCTTTTTCTGATACTGCAGGTGTGGAACTCCCAATATCTTTTGTGTTTACCTCCCTCGGACCCTACTGTTTTTGTTGAGGGCTGGAGATTTCCTTTTGTTTCTTCCTCTTGTCATGTTTCTGGTTTCCTCCAGACGAGTGGACAATGGAGGTCCCACATTTCCTGTATTAGCCATGATTACTCTGAAGCATGCTGGATAGGGATTGCTGCCCTCCCCAGTCTGTTGATGACAGCTAAAGTACAAGCAGGGGCAGGGCAGGTTGTCCTCTCCCTTCTGAGCTGGTCAAACTCTGGGAGTCTTCACCATGTTAGTGTGTGCTGTGCAGATGGGGCTGGTTAGGGATAGATTCAGGTAGATCTCATCCTTTGTTATTGGATTACACACAGAGGGGGACTCTGTGCGAGCAATTCTCACCAGTCTGCTCTGCATTAGGAGTGGCTGACTGAAGCCACTGCTGTTTTGGATCTGGGCTTGACCTGCCTGACTCCAAAATGTCACATGGCCAGTTGCCCACTCTCACAGGAGGACTAAGTTCCCTGCATTCACTGCAAGCTGGTACAGATCTCCTAGCTGAGTGCTGCTCTCCGCTCCACCACTCTCCTCTGCAACTGCTTCCTATTGCCGAGGCTCTCAGGCTCCCCAATCCCCTACTTCACTGCTACCAACCGTGCATCTCTGGATTCCAGTGCATCTCTGGATTCCAGCAGCTTTTGTACACAATGGGACTGGCTATGGTGAGAGAGAGGTTGACTACAGCCTTCCATCCACAATTTTCTTTTCTTTCTCTCTCTCTCTCTCTCTCTCTCTCTCTCTCTCTCTCTCTCTCTCTCTCTCCCTCTCCCTCTCTTTTATTTCCCTTTAGTTTCTTCCTGAGTTGAGAGGATTCATCTCCCTCCATCTGGTCTTCTCCAGGATGCATTATTCCAGCATCTGAGCTGTTTCACTCAGAGAGACTCCCTATTTTGCTGCTTACTGATCCAGTATCTTCCCACAATTTCTTTTTAATATGACTACTTGAAAACTTAAAATTATACATGTGCTTGCATTATATTTCGAGACTGATGAGGCCCCCTGTCAGCACACTGACCTTCAGAGGCTAGGTTCCATTTGCCCAGTGTGGACAGTGAGTGCAGGGTGAGACCAGCTCAGACCTGGGACCCAGGGCTCTTTTCCTGGCCCCAGGATCACTGAGACTCAGGAGCTGAACCACTAGGGCCTAAGAGCCCCTCCACCCAGGCCCCAGAAATCCTGCAAGAATTGAATAAGAATTCACCCAAAACCCACTGCAACTGCTGAATGGGTACTTGCCTTGTCCCAGCTCTGGCACGTCTACTAAACATTTTGAAAGAAACTTCCAGCTGGTGCTCAAAGTGGCCATGCCATTTTGCATTCTCATCAGCAGTACAGTTTCTAATTTCCATACATCTTCATATAAATATCTGCCTCTTTGATTATTCTCATCTTCATGATGTGATGTGATATCTCATTGTGGTTTTGATAGACATTTCCCTGACTGCTAATGGTACTTATTTGTTTTATTTTTATTAGTATGTGTTTTTAGTGCGTATTAACCACATTTCTTGCAAGGAGTAGCTCAGTGGTACAGGGAAAATGTTGCCTTTCCAAAAGGGAGAAATAGTGAGATAGAAAGAAATGGAATTGAAGTGAAACTAAAAATCAGCAATTACCTCTTGTAGCTCCATATTCAGAAACCAGGGCTGGTTGTAGCCAAATGAGAACTCCAAAGGGCTTGGTCAGCCCTTACCCTGTGGCTTTGCTGGTTGCATCCCACATGGTTTTTTTCTTGAGTGGTTCAGCTCACTGCTTGCACTTTTTCCTGGCAGATGATTTACATCATGTCATCTCCACCTTCCTGTAATCTCCACTCCATTTTTGGCTTTATTCCTACAGCTTCATGCATTACTCTTTCAGAGGCTTCATGCATGGACGTCCAGGCCTTCCTTTCAAAATCTGGGTGGAAGCTTCCCTGACCTTATACTCTTGCATTCTGCATGCAGTAAAACCTGCTCTTAGTGGACACAGTAGCCAGGCTTTCCCAAACCATGACTGTGGTGATCTGTGAATGCTTAAATAGCAGAACATGGTGATATGAATCTAATGAAATCAACTCCCTAGAAGTCCCTTCTCAAGAAAGAACCCCAGAAAAATCTTCTGAAATGAAAAGCTAACAGTCTTTCATCCTTGAGTCTGTAGTGGTTCAGGTCTCACTGGTTCCTGAGATACAATTAATGTGTCTTTTTCTCAATACCCATGCAAGTACTTGGTTTCTTTATAAAGGTACTACTTTTTTCAAAAGCCATACCTCATTTGGCCCCAACTTTACACATAGTTTCTTCTGGGCCAACATGTAAAGTTTTCAAATTTTTGCGCTGTACTTTTGCCCTAATTCTCACTATACATCTGGTTAAAAGCAACCAATAATACCCCTGCCACATCCTGACTATTCAGCTATCTAAAAATTTTTTCCTCCACATAATTAGTTCACCATATAACTTCTCAATCTCTTGTACAATCTCAGGACATGGGCAGGATACAGACAAGTTTTCTGGCAGAGTATAACACACATACTCCAGAAAGAATCCTTCTTCCCTAGTGAAACTTGTTGAGCCTGTAATTTACTGTCATCATTCTCACTTGTATTCTGGTCTTCTGAGACACTGGTCACATATAACTTTTGGAAGTTTCCCCATAGCTCAATGAATTCATAGGAGTTATTTTCTGGGTCTTACTCTCCCTTTTCTATTATCTGTGTATCTATCATTTCTCTTCCTACTTATTCTATGTAAGATGAAATCTTCATGCTCACCTTGATGTACTCATGTTTTCCTCTTTCTTTCTGGAATGTACACACTGTAGTAATACTAACAATCTTGGTGTTCTTATTTGTTAATTCCAGGTGTGACATTTCTGAATTTCTGTGTGTTGACTGAATTTTCTCAGCTAGCAGGTTGCATTTTCTACTGCTATGCCAACCTAGTATTTTCTATTGAATTCTAGGTGTAAATTTCACCCTGTCAAATGTTAGATATGTTTATATTCCTTCAAATACTTTCAATTCCCATTCTAATGTGTAGTTAAATTTCTCAGAATCCATTTGATCTTTTCAAGGCTTGCCTGTAAAGTTAGTAGGGCAGAGCTAGAGAAGCCTTTGAACTTGAGGAAATTTTTCTGTGTTTTTAAGGCAAAACCCTTCAGAACATCTGCTGGTATTATGTATATTACAAGGTGTATGTAGTTTGTCTGTTGAGCACCTTCTATTCTCAGTGAGAGCTCCTAAGATTATCCTATCATCTCCTTTGGGTTGTTGCCCCTGCCCCAGTTTGTGGACCATTTTCTTACATGCATGTGCAAGCAGCACCTGAATCTAAAGGGCATGGAGTGAGGCTTTCTGCAGATCCCTGAGTCCTTTCTATGTGCAGCTGTCTTTGCTGCCTTATGGTGTCCTACAAATGCCAACCCTTTGGTATTCCTAAGCTTTGGCTTTACCTCTTCAACTATGCAAAACTTCCTGGATTCCTTTCCTTGAAAAATTATTTGGAACTTCTCTCCAGGGATTACACTGGGTCATTGAAGTGCCCATCTAGTTTACTCCTACCTCCAATTATTGCTACTTTGTGCTGCCTTTGGTCCAATGCATAGGGACAGTTGTATCCTATATTTCCTCTGCTTTCTAATTGTCTAAGATTTTAACTTCAGATCCTGATACAGCATCTTGTTCCAAAGTGGAAGTCAAGTTATATACTTTTTATATTCTCAGATTTTTAGAATGCATTCATTTCATACTGAATATAGGGAGTTCCCACACATACTCAGATGATTGTCCCTATATATTTTTGGACACATTCCTCAAGTCGTTTATGCATTGACTCACTTATTCACATATAGTCTTTTATTGGTGGCTTATAACATTCAGATATTTACAGATGCTGGGCATACAATGAAAGATAAGAAATGCAAGATTTCAATTTTAGCAGTTCACACTTTGCTGCAGGAGCAGTCAAATTTGAACATTTAAATTTAGGAAAGCATCAAATGCCATGTAAAAAGCAAATAAGATGCTGGATAGATACTGACTAAAAGAAACATATCAGGTTAGCTTAGGTGTCATCAAGGAAGTGACATGACCTGAAAACTGAATGATAAGATCATATCATCAATAAAATGCACTGAAGAAAGAGAACTGCAATACAAGAAACTAGCAAATACAAAAGAAAATGTAGAAATGCAAGATGTACCTTTGAGGGCTACACAGAATAATATGGCTAGAATAGAAGTTAATGAAGAAAGTGAGAAAATAAGAAAGGCATTGACAAATACTGGCACCAGCTTATCCCTGCCTACACTCACCTGGGTTTATTCATTGTCTCTTGAAGACATAGCCAAACCCATATAATTCTGTCCAATTCCAACCCTAGAATAAAAGCTAATTACTCCAAATCATTCATGCTACTCCATCTTATTCAGCTACTGATTGGTTAGGAGAGGGCAACTAACATCTTAATGCATAGGCAATAAGACCTGAGGAACAGTTTTCTGAAAAGTTTCCCTTATTTATAAAGAGACCCAAAGCAGGAACTTCCCTCTTTTCTTTCGCTAAGCTAATGATTCCCAAAGGGAGAATTTTTGCACCCCAAGGTGTGGTTGACAATATGTGGGGACAGTTTTGTGTGTCACATGTAGATGTGAACTGCTGGCAAGGACTAGTATGGATAAGGTGTCCTACTGAGCATCTGACGACAAAGAAGACTGGCCACCAGCGAAGAGCTGCCCAGCCTCCAAATGCCAATATGACCCAGGCCCTGGTCTAGACATGTCAAGTCTGTACTGAGCATTATGGCCATTTGTTTTTTCAATTTTCATTTTTACTAATACCTGTTTGCAGTACATAATGACCACATTCCCCGTGAGGAGTTGCACATGTACATGTCTCTTATTTAATTTTTCATCACTTTCCCTTTCTTTCACCCTCCTTCTATCTCTTGATCCTCTTCTCTTTGAGAAATACCTATCTCTCCATTCCCTATTACCTATCTTTTATTTTACCAAACAGAAACATGTGGGTGTCTTGATTTTGGCTTTCCCAGCCTCAATAACTGAAAAATAAATTCCTGTTCGTTAGACAATATTCAGTCTGTTTTCCTTTTGGTACTGCAAAGACAGACACCAAAGTCTAAATTGCTTTGTCATAAAACAATTCTCAAATCAGAAACATATGTGATTTTATAGAATTTCAGATTGATAAGTCAGAAAAGAACTAATCAGCTGTATTGAGTGTTATTAATAAATCAAGTAAAAGGAAAACAGAGAGGTACCAGTTAGATTTGGCAACATGAAAAGTGTTGATAATCTCAACCTGAACACTTTGCAGTTACTTAGAAAAACAAGCAAATGTGTGTGGACTGAGGAGTGAATGGTGGATAAGAAGGTTTAGTGTCATAAATTGTATTGAATTATTATACGTTCAATTATTGTGTATATGTGGAAATTAAATAAAAGTATGGACATTAAGTACAGAAGGCCCAGGCTGGGAGTGTAGCTCAGTGGTAGAGAGCTTGCCTAACATGCACAAGGCCCTGAGTTCAATCCCCAATATCACACACACACACACACACACACACACACAGCCCAGAAGGAATAAGGTAGGCAAGACAATTATGCTCAAATTATCCAGATATTAATTAGAGTAGTTTAATTATAACTTGAAATAATTATAGAATTAGTAAGTGATTGTTTCTAAACCTACCAAATATTATAAGCTGTTTTTATTTTGTAGTTTTTCTTCTCCTTCTATCCATTCATTTGAAGCAGAGACTTATTCTGGCAGAAACAGTCACCTCCGCCCAGCGATGACCTTGATGATTACAGAGGCATTGGATTCCGCCCCGCGTGCCTCTCACCCTCTACTGAGCAGCAGGCACTGTAGCTCTGTGTGTGAATTTCTGGGGCAACATTACAAGCATTTCTTTCATTGGTGCTAAACATCTAGGAAATCTGCAGTCTTGGCATAGTAAACTTTAAATCTGAAAATATCCTAAAGTCAAATTATGCTGCACTACCTAGGCACTATAAACAAATTATATAAACAATTTCATTTGAATTCACTAGCCTTAAGAAGCTATCTTATGGCACCAACCTATTTGTTAGAGGTTTGGCCATCCTCATAACATTATGCTGTATCTCTTTTAATAAAATGGCTCACGCCATAAATGTTTAAATTGAACAGTAAGCATGAAAAATATGAAACTACACCTTTAGTAATAATGAAGTCATTTGAGGGGACTTAAAATGAATTAAATTGGGATATGGAGAAAATAAATAAATTAACCATATTACCTTTGGTTATTATTTAATCTGAATAATATTTCTTTGTGGATAAAGTCATAGTGATAAGCCTAAAGAAGTGGCATTATGACATCGACCTCATATTAATTTCTGTGTTCACAAAGATAGAATTATTACATTTCTATGTAAGTACAGTTACATAATCAAATCTTACAATGTTGACCTTTTTCTCTTGTTAGGTTTTCATTTTAATAAAAACTGAGTTAAAAACCAAGCCACTAAGCTGGAGACATAAACCCAAGGAAAATGTTTGCAGCTAACCAGTGGCAAGATTTAGCTTGTTACAGAGTCTCAATATGCTCAGACTGGAATCGGAAATGTAATAAGTGCCCAGTAAATGTTTTGTGATTTCAACAGCAATGGGCTGGTAGCATCATATTTATTCATAGAAATCACTCTATGACCAGGGTGATGATTCTCACTACTTTGCTAGAATATGACAGTCAAAGAAAGCAAGGTCTATAAATCTTTAAGCAAACAAAAGATACCAGTTTATTTGTATATGCACCAATGTAGACCTAAATTATAGAAGACAGATTAGATGATTTATGAGAATATTCCTCTTCCTAACTGATATAGAAATACTGAACATTTGCTTCATCGAAACAAATATTTAGTAGTTCTAGTCTGATGTGAGTTGGGATAAAGCTAGACCTTTGGCTCTGGAGTGCACCCCCACTGGTCAACACAGCAGGACTCCCTGGCTTGGATTTTTGGCATGGACAGTCATCTTTAAAAACCTCATAAATGCAATTGCCTGAGCATATGTAGTGCAGATAAGGTTCTGGCCACTGGGGCTAAGTCATGCCCTTGCCTTCTGCCTTCTATTGGCTGGGTCTCAAGTGTCCCTGTGCTCTTCTTGCGAAGCACATGGCCTGTGTGGCCTCTAGCCCACATGGAGTGGGCACTGGCTGAAGGCTTATCTCCAGTAGCACCAATGTTTGCATTGAGTTTTTTTTCTGTAGTGAAACCAATGACTAGAAATAAAGCATTCTTTCAGCCTATCCCTCTCTGGGGACAGGAGACAGCTGTCAAACAACTGTTCAGTTAACAGAGATTTTGTGTCAGAAGAATAACGTATACTGTGGTATAATAGAAAAAAATAGGCTTAACAGTCAGAAAGGCTGGATCTAAAATCTAGGCTTCTCTTTCCTACTCTCAAGCTCTCTGATATTCCATTCTTAATGAGGAAACTGGTGGCAATCGTGTCCAGGCCAGAACATTTTCAACAAACATTAAAATGAGGCTGCCTGTGTGAGATACTTAGATCTAAAGATGGATAAAGGAAAACAAAATGCAAGATAAAAGAAGGGAAAAGGCCCAATCAGGAGATTTCAGTAAGATATAGGTAAGAAATTGCAAATATTCAACAATCACAGTGGTGATGTGTACACATATACACATACTCCACCTGGGACCTGTATCAGAAGAAGGGACAGGCTGGAAAGGGAACCATGGGAGAAGCAGGGCCTAAGGGTTAGTTTTGAACATATTAGGACACCCACTAGACATCCAAGTGGCATTCAGGGAACAGGCTGGAAATGCTGATACAATAATCACAGATATTGTTGAAAGCTATACACACAGAGAGAAGGACAGAGGACTCAGAACTGAGCCTTGGACTGAGTCTTAGGATAACAACATGTAGAAGCCCAACAAGAGGAGATAACCTAAGAATAACTTCTGTTCTGAATTCACTTATATATTCGATATCTTTGGGCACCACTATATTATTGCAGAGTAAGTAAGAACTGTGCCAACAGTATTCCAGAAAAATCTAGGAAAGAAATGGCTATTTCTTATAATACAGTAATGAACTCAAGGCATAAAGATTAAACGTGTAAATGTGTTTTCATAGTATCCCAATTTTTTTTACTTTCATAAAAAGGTTTAATTGATACTGAACTTCAAAGGCAAAGAATGAATCCTCAATTTGTTGCATTTCATATCTCAGCCTCTGTATCTTTTTATTTACAACAAAATATATGTGAAGGCAAAAGCTTATCTCCACGATGGCTTAAAAATACAAAGGTTCTAATGTGTCTTTTGAAAGACAGGTTCTATTTCAACAATTTTCACTTTTCTAAGGATGAGCATTCAAAAAATTCATACGATGTTTGTACAAGGAAGACTTTATGCAAAACGGTATCTACAGCAGGGTGTTTGGTCCACGTTTGTTTGATTCCCTTATTGGCGACTATTCATCACACAAATGCTTTTGTCCTTTCCCCTCTGCCTGCTACAATAGACCGAGTAATTAACCAAGTGAAGAGGCTGTCAATTAAACACTGATACTAATCTAGTCATAAAAGCTTCTTTGGGGAACATTAGTTTTGAACATATTTCCAGCATTATCAGCATTGATTGTATTCAATCCAATTCTCACACAATTGAGTGCTCCAAATGTTTACATGCCATCCAGGCGATGCTTGCAGCAGGGATAACCCACACTGTAGAAACAGCGACCACAAAGAATGTACAAAGAATAAGCTCTCTATTGTGCGCACAAGGCCTGTTTCTCCAGGAATAGATGTTCCATCATTAATTAATGTCGTACATCTTTAATGATAAGATTGTCAAGGACAATTAAGGAAATGATTACAAGTGTCCTTGGCAACTAGAATGCCCCACAGATTTTAGCTTACTTTACCCAAGTGTGGCCGAAAGGTCATTTCTTTGAAGTATGAAGACTTAAGCATGCCTTGCATTGGTGTCATTATGTGTGAATGTTATACAAAAAAAATCTTTTTACCTAGATTTCTTCAGCATGAATAAAAAGATATTTTAAATGAATTATTTTTAGTCACTGCTTCAGCAATTAACTAATATCTAATCATAAATTTTCTTTGGGTATTACCTGTCTTGTTAATCTGTTTGATGAATGCATACAATGTACTCTACAAATACTTTCCTTCAAATAGAGCCACTTTTTAATTATTGCAAGCTATCAGTTATATTCCTTTTCCCCTTACTTTCACTTCATTCTGTTGATAACACTCATTCCAAGGAGCAGCTTTGCCCAAATAGTCTCTGTACAACCTTGGGTCTTCAGGAAAAGCCTACCTTCAAACCATTGTTGGAAACCATGGAGAGTCTGCATTTTAACGTATTTTCAAACTAGTTCATGCCTGACACCACTGTTGGCTGCTAGCAGAGACAGGAACTCTGGGGAAGTGGTGATCACAGGCCTGTCTCCAAGCAGGAAGATGCAGGGCCCAGTCTCCAAGCCACCCAGGGCCACCCAGGGGCCATAGTAGTGACAAAGCTAGCACAGATGGCACTGCACACAGTTCATCTGCATCTCAGCTGAGACCACAGGTGGTTTCCAAGAAGCAATCGGCAAGCCTTTGCTCCAAAGAGGGAAGTCATCCTGTACCCACCAGCCCAAAGTCCAGACCACCTCTGGACCCCATCTCTGCTCTGCAAACCCTTTGCTCTGCATGCTCCCTTGCCTCATGGGCATCAGGATGGAAGATGCTGAGAGGCATGACCCTGGGAGAGGTCTCCCAAACCTGCTTGAAAGGGAAGACACAGGAGTGTCTGGCAGGCACCTGCCAGCCTGGCCACACTTGGGAGGAGCATGCAAGGCCCACCTACCTGACACACAACAGTCAGTCCACACTTGCCCCCTAGCAGTTTACCTCCTTTCCTCCTGACAGTGGCCCACTGACACTTTCAGTGCTCCTGTGCTAGCCACAAATGAGAGTCAATCCTAGGGCTTAATCACTGGATTGTACAATGCCTATCAAAAGCTAGTTTAAATTCTTCCTTTTCTCTCAGTCTTAATTATCTATTTACCTTATATAACATAAATGCATCATTATAAACTGTCTTGAATTATTTTAGAAGTGAAGCTGCTATATACTTTTAAACAAATGCCAAAAAGAAAGATAATATAAATCAAAATACTTGATTACTTCAAAAGGTCTCAAGATTGTATAAATCAGTCTGGTGGTACATGTCTATAATCTCTACTTGCTCAGTAGGCTGAAGCAGGAGAATGGCAAATTAGAGACTGAGTAATTTAGTAAGATTCTGCTTTAAAATAAAAATTTAAAAGGGTGTGGGGGGTGTAGTTCAGCAGCAGAATGCTTGCCAAGCATGTGTCACGTCTTAGTTTCAATCACTAGTATTAGGGGGAAAAAAGTAAGCAAGAAAATGTGTAAATCATCCATGATTTCTCCAGAGATGTTACAAAATACTTTAAGAATAAAGAATGTCGTGGCAGTGAGGAGAAGTCCAAATAATTTTAAAATTCATGTTGTTTGTTGTTAATAATAGTAATGTTTATTACCTTAAATATAAGAAATCCAAAAAAAGTAATTAAGTTGTCATGTCACACCAACAGTCAGATACAAACAGTGCTGATGTTAATGTAGTTCCATTTCAATCTCTGAATGTATGTCAATCTATAGTTTATAGCTGAAACTCCATATGTGTAGGTATTTGCTGATTTTAACCTAACATGTTAATTCAAAATACAAGAATGATGTTTTAAAATATAAGTTTTAAGCCTCATTTATATTTTCTTCATAAATTAGGATTTATTAAACAATTCTTAGCACTGGGAGTGGAGCAGGAAGCTGACTGAACACAAGCTCCTGTCTACATAGTGCTGACTGCTACTCCATCTCCTCAGCTGGAGTCCAAGAGTCTGGCTGCCTTGTAATCACTGACCTAGAGTCGAAAGGTCATGTTGGGTGTAAAATCAGAAGCATCAGGATTATGATTTGGCCAAAAATTCTCTAGTTGACATAGCTAAACCCACACTTTCACTCTGACTCCTGTCTTCTGCTTATACAAAGCAATAGAGAATGCCTCCTACCATCTCTTTAGAGGCATCTCCTCTCCACCATGCCCTTTAGTGAGGAATATATGTCATAAATCTAGTCTTCTTTTTTAAATTTCTTCTATAGGCAGTTAGGAGGATGTTTGGCAGTTAGCATATTTAGTGCTGACTCTAGAGCTAAACTGCTTAGGTTTGCTATTTCCCTCACTCAGAAACTGTGTAGATCAAACTTTCACTAAAGTGCAGAGACCTCCTCAGAGGTGATATTCACAGAAAAGACAAAATGTCATGTTCTAGACCTGTAAAAAGAAAGTCATTCACAAAACTTCAGTGTCTCTTTGTCATCAGTAAATGGGAGGAAGAATGAAGCAGAAGCTTCTGGAGCTCCCATTCATGGACCTAGTAGTGAAGCAAAGCAGTGTGAGTGGTAGAATCCAAACAGGATTGTGTCACACTTGAATGAAGAGCTTAGACATTAGCTGTGGTGTCCAAGTTGTGCTCACACTTTGAGCAGGAAGAGCTAAGGTTATCTTCCCTTCTTGCTGCATAATCACAATGTCCTATGAGATGACAAAATTATCATGAGCTCTCAAACTAAGTTTCATTTCCCTCAGATGGTTGACATAGCCCAGAAGAAAGATGGTGAAAGAACACAGTCACTTTGGCTGAATGATCCATGTCGCTTTTAGGGTTATTTAGGGGTCATTGTTTGGATTATTTTAAATTTACTGGTATAGAATGGACCCAGCCACCACACCCATTGGTATTTATCACTGTTAGAGGCTCTAAGTGCAACAGCAGCTACAACTGCATTCACAACCTGCCTCAACTTGGACACCACAGATAATATCTAAGCTCTTCATTTAAGTGGGACAAGACACTGTCTCTGGATTCTACCACTCACACTGCTTCTCTTCTCTACTATGTCCATGAAAGGGAGCTCCAGAAGCCTCCGCTTCATTCTTTCTCTCATTTATGAACACATCACTTCACATGCCTGAGAAATACAGATGGAGATTCTGTCAGATGCTGAAAAAAGACACTGACAGAATGTTCAGAAACTGATAAAACAAGGCAACCCATTTGGGACTCCTTCTGTCTCTCAGGAGCTATTCCTAGTCCCCATTCTGCTTCCTCCAATAAATTTTCCTACTTGAAAGAAAGAAAGAAAGAGAAAGAAACAGAGAGAGAAAGAAAAAAGAAAGAGAAAGAAAGAAAGAAAGAAATTGGAGAAACTGATACAGAACAGGCTCTGCACTTTCTCCACCCATCTCACTATAACATAGAGATAAATTCAGGCTGGAATCACACTTCCCTATGCTCCAAGCTAAGGAATGCGGGCAGCAGAGGGAGCGTTCTGAGTTTGTGCAGTGGGTGCCCTATCGCATTCATAATCCTCCAGAAACCCTGTCTGTGGAGTGTGCTGACGTTCAGCCCTCACCAGTGAGCCGAGGGCCCTGGGAAGCAGGAATGCAGGAACAATGTAGGAGCCTGGCATCTTTGGCCAAAGCCTTGGTGAAGCCACAGTAGAGTCCTGTGGGCATCAGGTCCCCAACAAGGCAGTTTCATGGGATTAGAGGGTGAAAGTGAGTTACAGCCATTCGGCTCCTCCAATCTCCAGCCACTTCAAATCACACTGTCTTTCTTCCCAGCCAAGGTTTTATTTTTACATGGTAGACACATAAACAACTTTGCTGCTCCCAACAGAGGCTCAAATTCTGACTTACACTTACACAGTTACACTTCCAAAACACACACCCTCCTTAGGGCCATTGTAGAAAACTGCAGTCCACAGAAGTTGTTTGGTTTGGTTTGGTTTTGTATATCTACATTATCTTCATCTCTAATTCAGCTCCAATTCAAAGGTTCTCACACTTGTCCTCATTTATTCATTTGTTTTTTATTTATTTATTGGTTCTGGGAATTGAACTCACAGTCTCCCGCTTGCTAGGCAGACACTGTGCTGCTGAACCGTATCCCTGGCTTGTCTTTCACTTTCCTGAAGTTCTCCAGTGCAAGTATGAATTTTTTAAATTCATAGTAATTTTTTCACAATTACACATCTGCACCAAAATTTTAGTATGTTTCTTGTTCCTTGGTACATAGGATTTTTTCTGCAAGTAGTTTCTTTTCCTTTTTCTTCATTTCTTTGCCTCCATTCCTGAAGTGAGTCTGAATGAGGACAAATCTGTTTGGACTTGGAGTTTGCAGGGGTGGACACATAAATCTCCCCCCAGCTCTTATTCTCACAGGGGACTGGTAAGTCAGACCTCAGTTGTAAGATGTAGGGTGAAAGGAGTGACTGTAGAATCAAGAGGCACAACGCTTAATCTCCCTCCCTTTTTGGTTTCCTACAACTTACAACATGACTACAAACTGAAAACTGACATTTTAAACTTATTCACTTCTGTCAGTATTCTTCCTCATTATTCTTTTTATAGATTTCTGATGTAATAATTATAGCCAGTTGAGACTCAAGCAAAGATGGTGGATAGATAACAGCTGGCTACAGAGGCTTGAGATAGTCAACTTAGAATTCAACATAATACAGCATAGCGAGTCCCAAATAGAGGGAGATAGATTCTCTCATCCCAAGAAGAAACTAAGGTGAGAAGAACCAATCAAACATACAGTCCTGGTGCTATTACTGGAACAGCTAAAGGATCAGTGCTCCCACCACAGCGGGCGATTTGCCAAGCCATCGGAGGTCCCGCTGCTTCGACTCACTGGAGGTGCAGTCACACTGAAGTCGGGGATCTGCCAGATGAACAAAGAGCTGAGCTAGTGGGGAGCCTGCATCAACCTGTGGTGAGTGACGGGAGTGGAGCCATTCCTCAGAAAGGGGACTTCCGGTGGACCACATTCTGGGACCCGGCAGGACTGTAAGTACAAGAGGCATCAGTGACTTCAGTCAGTTGTTCCCTTCTCAAATGGGATTGGTGGAGTGAGCTTGGCCTGAGTCATGTGACCTGGCTGAGACCCTATAGATTATCTGAAATCAATTCCCTATGGCAGCAGTGCACACTAACACAGTGAAGGCCTCAGAAGTTTGACTGACCCAGAGGGGATGCAGCACACAGTAATATAGTGAAGCTCTCAGCAGGTTGACTGATCCGGAGGGGAGGGGCCAATATACACTGCCCCTGTTTGCAGCACACTAGCACACTGCAGTGGGAAGGGTTACCTCACCAGCATGCTTCAGAAGGCTTGTAATCAACAAAGAAAGAAACTAGGGTCTCCTGGAAGAAACAAAAAAGATGGGAGGAGGAAGCAACAAGAAAGGTCCCCAGGTCCTAACCCTGAGAACACTGACCCAGGACAGGTAAATACAAAGGCGAATGAGGACAGCCAACATGCAATATCAGACACGGCACCAGTGGACATAAAGAGATATCTTTGGGACATCATAGATGATTTCAAAAGGGAAATATTTAGCCAAGTAAAGCAAGATATAAGACGATTAATAAAAGAAATGCTAAGCACCCCTCAAGCAGACACAGGAGAAGGAAGGAATGTAAACAAAAGAGAGAACCATTTGATGAAGAATATAAAGAAAACATAGAATACATGAAGCAGATTCAAAGAGATTACCAGGAAATTAAAAACTCTATGGAAAGATGGCAAATCTGCTTGAAAGAAACTAAGGATAGATTATCCAAACTGGAGGACAGTTTTGCAATGTGGGATTATGAAAGAAAAAACTTTTTAAAAATAACAAGGAAACAAGCAGTAACATTACAAAGGCTAGAAGATGACAAGATGATCTATAACTTGAGAATAAAGAATGTGAATGAAGAAGCAGGGGTACAAACAAAGGAACTACAAAGGCTATTCACAGAAATAATTAAGGAAAACTTCCCAAACATAGGAAAAGGAAATGATATTCAGATATATGAGATATAAAGAACTCCAGCCACCTACAACCAAAACAGAGCCACACCCAGGCATATAATAATCAAGATCCCAGAAATTCAATATAAGAACAGAATATTAAAAGCTGTTAGAGACAAGAAACAGATCACCTATAAAGGAAAGCCCATCAGAATCATGGTAGACTTCTCAACATAAACCATCAAAGAGAAGAACCTGGAGTGAAATATTCCAAGCCCCAAAATAAAATGACCTCCATCCCAGATTGATATACCCTCTAAACTGTCTCTAGAAATTAATGGAAACAAGATGCTTCTAAGAGAAAGAGTAACTTGAGAAATTTGTGACCACCAATCCAACTCTACAGAGAACACTGCAGAGCATTGTAGAAAGAGAGAAAAGTACTAGGATTCCAGGAACAGTGGCAGAGAGGCCTCAATGACTGGAGCAGAAAACAGAATGAAGAAGATAAGCAGATAACTGATGGCAAAAAAATAGCATAACAGAAATGAGGCAGAGAAGGTTGGTTATAATCTCTAATATAGATGCCTTGATACACTAAATTAAAAAAAGAACCACATGAGTAGATCAGGAGGTAGGGTCCACTGAAATGCTACTTATAGGAAATGCAATTAACATGAAAAGAGTACATGGACTGAAAATCAAATATGAGAAAACAACACTCAATGTGACAGAGACCCCAGAGAGTAATACAGGCAACTAGACCAGTATTTGTGGATAGGTTGGAAAGACAGGCTTTAATAGGTAAAGGAATACAATTAGAGATCAAGTCCAGGAAAGAGAAGGTTTAGAATCACTTAAGTAAATAGCAGGTTGCTCCTCCAGTTTAAACCCAAGGGTCTTGGTCAGACCCAAAAATGCACAGTGTACCCCAGGGAAGTGAAAAGGAGGAAGAGTCTTAAAAAACATGGCAGAAAACATTGTTAATAGTGTATCAGGATTTAAAACCCACATTACTCACACCACTCTGCTTAGATAGATTTTATTCTGTCCCAGTTTGTCTACTTGCATTAGATTTGAGGGCACAGACAGGTATCCCAAAAACATCAGGATATAGCACAGTAATCATATTTAATTTCCTATTAACTTAATCTGGAGCCCTGTATGACTTATACTGTTTTATCATGACTGATTTTAGTTAAATTTGTTTTGATTGATTGCTGTTTGGTATCAACTGATTTTATTCAATACTGATATGATTGATAGTATCAAGTCTGAGTATAGGCAACTACACTGAAGATGACAAGACTCTATGATACACATTCTGGTTTGATAACTGCCTGTTTTTGAAGTTTTATACTATATACAAAGTTGTGTTTTATTAATACTATTATGTACTGATATATTCAATTATACTATGTCCTATGATATAGCCAATTCTATTGGAGATAATAAGAGACAACACAGGAACATGGTAGAACCCTTTGTACAATGGTCTCATATGTCTTTTTCATTTCATGTGTTTATAGGAATATGTTTTGTTTCATCTTGCTTTGTTTTGTTTCTCCCTCTCATATAGAAAAGATAGAAATACATGTTAAGACTCATGCATGTGTAGAATCTATAACCAGTTTATGAGAACTGATCCTATGACATATGATGAAATGAACAAATGCTTTGAAGAAATAGAGACACTAAAATACCCAGTGCTGTTCCTGGAGTGTCATAATGTGATACCCAGCAATAATATTATTCTTTGTTCAGAGTGATATTAGCCTGCTTGGGTTTGTTCAATCTCAACATAGTTTAAGATACGGGTAACTGCATGTCTGTTTAAGTGTATAGGATTGATAATCATATTTCCAAGTTTTTGTTGGACAGTTGAACAGAACTGGTTGCAGTCTGACTATTTGAATCCCCACTTTATATGTTCCACTTTAGTATCTTGAATTGCTATTTGTAAGAGGACAATCTGAAATCATTAACTAGTGATTTCTTACTGTTTATTTTTTTCTTTGAAAGTATGTACTATTTCTGCCTGTTTTCTGCTTTGTTTAGTTTCTCTTTAAATAAAATTTTTTAAAAAGATACTAGAGTACCCAGTGCTGATCCCAGAGTGTCATAATGTGAAATCCAGCAATACTATTAATCTTTGTTCAGAATGATTTTAGCCTGCTTTCGTTTGTTTAATCTCAACATAAATGAAGGTATGGATATCTGCATGTATGTTTAAGTGTATAGGATTGGCAACCATATACTAAGTTTTTGTTGGACAGTTGAACAGAACTGTTTGCAATCTCGCTATTTGAATTCCCACTTTATATGTTCCATTTTTGTATTTTGAACAACTATTTATAAAAGGACAGCATGCAAACATCAACCAGTGATTTCTTAGTGTTCATTTTTTCTTTGAATGTATGTATTATTTCTACCCATATTCTGTTTTGTTTAGTCTTTCTTTAAATAAAATTTTTTTTAAAAAATCATAATCAGTTAATCTACACCACTGTGCCGCTCCATCCCTAATTTCCACCTAGTTTTCTATACCAAGTGACCACATGACTAGATATAAAGACCGACAAAACAAAGGTCGAGCACTAGGTGCAGCAGAGGCAGCACCAAGCTTGGTGCACTGAGGCTCGGCACAGACAGGTCCTGGCCATGACACAGACATGCATGGCTCAGTACAGTGGGACTCACCAAAGAAGCCATGCGGGTCAGTGCAGATTCTTATCTGGAATGATCTTAAACTAATATATACATCAGGGTCTCCCTATATAGTTCAGGCTGCCTGGACTCACTATGTAACCCAGGTTGGCCTTGAATCTGTGGCGATCCTGCTGCCTCAGCCTTCCAAGTGCTGGGATTACAGGCATGTACCACCACACTCAGCATTGATACATTAATTTTAAACTTTATTTTTTTATTGTCTATCAGATAATCTCTGAAACAACTAAAAAGTGCCTCTAAAATAAAGTTTAACTCATAAAAGTAAAGCCAGTGGTTGGGCACATCTGAAACAATAACAAAAGACTCAATCCCTGTGATGCCAGCGGCTTCATTTTTCTCAATGTGCACAGAGACAGCCCAAAAGAAGCTGAGATCTTGCTACTGGTACAAGAGACCTTCTACTAAAGAAGTATTCTGCAGTTCTCTTTCATCTTTCCGTATGTCCATCCTGTTCAAGTAACTGGAGCTATAAACTTGTTACAGATACTGGTGACAGTGCAGCTATTGACAGACTTGTTTGTATGTCTTTGTATTAAAAATTATAAATAGATTTTACTTTGTATGTGCTTCGTACACTTTAAATGAATGAATGAATTAACCCAGTGACTTAAAAATAACCAGAAAGGACAATCCTTATTTTCAGCTTTTAAAGTAATCTAAGAATGAGAAGAATGGAAGAAATCAACACCTTTGTAAGAATTCCTTCAGCACTTGACTTTGGGCTGAATGTGAGCGTGTCTATAATATTGTTTGTTTTAAATTGCTTCCATTGTTGTGTTCTGTTTACTTTGAACTTCTTGGAATTCCAAATCTGTAAATTGCATTCCAACCAAATAGAGATGAGCTCACTTGAGTGAGTGATAAATCCGTCAGGAAACTTCGAAAGTCAGTGGAATGTAGAAGTTGGAGTTATTTTACAATACTTGGAGTTCAATAATTTAATTTAAATTATTTAGCTCAATAAACATTCATTGAACTCCTATAAACAAGACAGTGGAGATATAGCAAATACAAACTGCTGTCATTAAGAGATTCATGATTCCATCAAGAAGGTATGCACACTCTTAAATATAACAGAAGGAAGAATGTAGTTGACTCTGAACACAGAAGAAAGTAAGTCGATTAAGACTAGGAGACTGGGAATACCATGTTTGGAACTGTAAAAGTCATTTTTTACTACAAGGACACATTACTAACACACTGCACAAGGCAGAGTGGAAAGATTCTCTGTGACCTGCTCACCGACCCAGCTCTGCCCACCTCTGGACTTGATCAGAAAGATAACTTAAGACAATGCCATTTCCAGTGCAGCATTCAGGCTTTGAGGTTGAAATCACCTGACCTTCTTTTGTAAGAATCAACAATTTAACTGAGCAACAGCAATGAGAGAGGAAAGAGACACAGGTGTCTGATTTTCAAGGTCTGATTAATTGTATGTATGACCACTATAAATCTCAATAAGAATACAAGAACAGTAGTATGTATAAGGACAGAAGCAACCATAACTTGGATACTAAGTTAGAGAATACATGAAAAAGTTAAAATTAATTTTGCTAATTACTTTTGAAATAATTGCACCACAGTTTATGAGAAAATCAACACAATAGAATTCCCAAAGGCATTAAGTGCTTTTCTCACTCCACACTGAATGACACTTATCCAAAACTCAGTTTAATATTGCAAAGAAGTATTGAGCAAAACATATTGAATAAACATATCAATGTTTTTTCCCTCAAACCTGATTAAATTGAGAGCAAAACATAAAAAAGTATCAGAAAGCTACGAGGCTAGAGAAAACAGGTACTGTTCCTTGGTAGGTCACTTTGGGATGGCCAGTGCAGGATAGAGGTATAACCCTGAGGAGTAGAGGCTGGGTAGGAGGGGCTGGAGCTGCTGGGAAGTCCACTATAGTGGTCCTCCTCGAGTGTGGGAATCTTTTAAACTATCATATATAACTTTAATGAGGCTTCTGAAGCATTTTAAAGAAAATAAAATGAATGGTAACCAATCAGAGAACTAGCTCAACTCAAAAGACGAGTCATCCTGACCAAAGCATCATTCACAAATTCCTCCACCTTCACACATTCTGGGACCGGGCAGGACTGTAAGTACAAGAGGCATCAGTGACTTCAGTCAGTTGTCCCCTTCTCAAATGGGATTGGTGGAGTGAGCTTCACATCCTGAGTTTGGAGGTGAACTCTCCTCTGTGGGTCAAACCTTGCTAGAGGAGTATAAGCAACAGGAAAATCTTGTAGGGCCACAGAAGGAATGTGCTTCCTGAAAACAGTTCTGCAAGGGTCTTCCAAGGTGTGTATGACACAAACAAAACCTCAGCATGTCAACTCTCAGCTCAAAACCTCTATTAACGGTTTACAACAAAGCGTCTAACCCAGTATCATTCATTCTGGAAAGCAAGTAAGAGCCATTTTGAGCTACAGGTGGCTTTGCAAAGTCACTACTAAATTCTTTCTTTCTGGTTTTTTTTTTTTTTTTTTAGACAAAGTCTTACTCTGCAGTTCACTTTTAAGGCCAGTTCACTCTGGCCTTAAACTCACTTTGTAGCCCATTCTGGGCTTGAACTCACAGTGATTCTCCTGGTTCAGCCTCCTGAGTGCTGAAATTACAGGAGTGTACCACCATGCCTGGCCTCTACCAAGTTCTTAGAATGCTTGAAAGTCAAGTTGTGCACAACTAAAATATTGAATTACACATGATCAAGATCTGCTTGGTTTTTTAAAAAATAAATGTGTGAAATTATCTTCTTCCATGAAGGGATGTAAAATTCCTACCAAAAAAGAAAAGGGAGATTTCAAATAAATATTCCTCTCTGCTGCTATTTTTCTGATGCAGAAATTTAAAATTACAGATTCAGAATATACCTGAGAGGTTAATGTGTCTGATGCTCTTGATTTATAGGTTTAAAAGCAGAGGCCTAGGAAGGAAGAGAGACTTGGTTGGAACACAAAATTGTGAAAAGGCAGGGAATAGACCCCAGGTTAGCTATCAGTCTATTGTGGATCTACACTAAGTGCCAACTACAGTGGCCTTGCCTCAGGTGCTACTGCTGAGTGGGAGAACAGGCCACCTGGTGAAGAAGGGCTTGCAAAGGTGAGCGTGGGCCGCAGGCATGCGTGAAGTGCATACGTGAGACTCAAACTGTATTGGGAGAAAGCATCACAGGGCTACACAAGACAGTAAACTGCTTGCTGCTTATTTTAAAGGCACATAAGTTTCCCACTTTTTTTCCTGTTCCTTTCATGTGCATGGTAAGATAGCAGAGATGGTGTTTCCTTGGTAAGTTTTAAATGTGAGACAAAGAAAGCTATTGATGCTCTTTAGTATTCCAGTGAGACAGCTCCCGTGCAGCTGGGGTGATTTGAGCTGCTTTCCTGGACATCTGACATCAGCTTCAAGACAGCCTCTCCCCACATGTAAGTTCAAATGTTCCCCGTGGATGTGCTCCAATGAGGAAAACTAGCAGTGACAGTTTATGTCTACATTCCACACTCCGTTTCCACTGCATGCTCTTCAGCCCTAACGCAGGGCTCTGGTTTGTTCCTTTATCTGTATCTCAAAGCACAGAAACATGTTTTTGTATCAGTTTAGGTTCATTGTCCTTTGCCAATTTTCCTTTCATTGAAAAGTGCAATGAATACATGTTCTTGGAGTTGCTTTAAATTCCTCGGTTCTTGGGAATATTGCATTGGCAAGGATTTCTTTCACCTCTAAGTTAAATGAGCTTACCATAGTCCATTAAGATTGTCATTTCATCTGAGAACCATGGGCAAAGACTGACAGGTAGGGTTTCACTCTTATCTCTGTCTGATCAAAAGAGGAAGTCTTGCTAGTTCTGCTTTAGTCTGAAGCTGATTGCTGGCCTCACAGTTACACAAAAGGAGATGCAGTTCTTTCTATACCTGAAAGCACTTGGGAGTGCAATTTGTGTGGTGCTTACAAACTCTGCTAAAAGGAATGTCTATTTTCCTAATCTGTCTGTTTGCATTTGTAGACACTGAAGATGCACATAAACAAGCTTAATGTGCAGAAGCTTTCACAAGTTTATGTTGACAAATGACCATCACTGGTAACGCAGGAAAAAAGCTCTTCACAAATCTATACTTTATTAATTGATATGTTTGAGACTCTTCTTCAGTAGAGCTTGTAAAATGGTTAAAGTTTGTCATTTCCATAAATATGGACTAAAATGAACATATCTGGGAAAATATTTTTCATGTTCTAATTTCAAATATTCTGTCTTCATTTGAAAACATGAAATGCATAGTACACAAATATAAATACAAATGTTAAAACAAGTGGTAGACAATAAACATAACTGGTTAATGGCCTTCTGTTAGAATTAATAGGAATTTCACCTCTTTGCTAAGGCAAAATTGTTCTTGAAATTTGAGATAAGATTGAGTTGAGCAAAATCCCCTTCACAATTATGATTCTATCTATCTGTCTATCTACCCTTTCTTCAGGTAAAAGCTTTAACTATAAAACTTATGGAATTCTCAATCAGAACCTCAGCAATAAAGGCATGAAAATTAGTGATGATATGCTAATATATATGTGTGATTATATAATATATATGTCTGAACATTCCAGCATTCATCAGCAGTGTTTCTACCGCCCTTGATAGTTTGATGAGATGGTTTAAATGCTTGCAAAAAAAAAGTCCCACCTATCTATTGAATAGCTTTTAGATTCAGATAAGTAAGAGGAAAGATGACATTTTATTATGCAAATAAGCTAGCCTAATTTATATCTTTGTTAGATAAACAGTTACAGGAAGGATCAAAATTTTTCTAAAACTTATTTCTTTAGGGATTTCCTCATGTTTCATCAAATATGCTACTGAAATTCTAAAGTTCCACCAGAAAGTATAGGACAGGTGGTCTTGGCCTGAAAAGCTTTAATGACTGGATCACCTTATCAACTAACTCCAACATAAGAACTTGGGCAAGTTTCGTATAAGCAGCTTAATTTTTGAAGGGCAATTTAAGGAGCAGATCATGATAAAGTGGAGACAAAGAGCATACATAAGCTGCTCCAGTAGATCAAAGCAAATGACCAGGTAAACAAGCAATTGCATGACCATGTAGGAGGGCCACAGAAAAGCCCTGCAGTTCAACCAAGAGTCAGCAACCAGGTAAAACCCAGAGTGTTGGTTAGGCTGGACTATGCCAACTTCATTGAATTAAGAAACACCCAGCAGATTATCACAGCACCCTCCTGCATGTGTCTGGGTGACTCAGGGGCTTGACCTTGGCTACTGTATCTGGTCCCTTACCTGTTCCTCTCTGGCACTGTCCCCTGCTCTGCCTCCCAGGCACCATGAATTAAGGTGCTTTGCTCTTTTACTCCTTTCCCCCATGATCTGCCTTTCCTGGGGCCAGTCAACCATGTTTTAAGTTTCTTGAAAACATGAGCTAAATTACATCTCTTCTTCAAGTTGTAGGTATTGCGTATTGTGTTCCAGCAGCAGAAAAGCTGAATGATACACTAAAGTATACTGGCATTTGGGATAATATGTGAAATAATAGAAATAAAGTACAGTAGTTAGGAAGGGAGAGGAACTGAAAGAGAATCTCAGTATACTCCACTACCAGAAAAATATGCAGTCTGAATAGATGGAAGAACTGAAGACTGCATAGTGAGTTGGTACATGAGAAATTCCCAAAACTTTCCAGCAGATTTAGACTGTGACATGATGGGCTGTGTTAAGAATCTTCCTGTTTTATAGGTGGCTGTACCGTCCCAATAAATATGCAAATCTAAACATAGAAACACAAGAAAATGAGGAAATAAGGCAATGAGTTGCCTCTAAAAGTAAATAATTTCTCAGTAACTGAATCAGTGTATATCAAAATAAGTGAAATTACAAAGAATTTAAATATGATTCTTTAAAATGACCAATGAATTCAAAACAAATACAAGTAATTATCTGAATTATCCAAGCAAGAAAATGCAGGATGTGAAAGAACATTTTAATGAAAGTGGATATTCTGGAAAAGAAACATTCATTTTACCTTTTAGAAATGAAAGACTGAATAAATTAAATTAAAAACTCAGTCAAAAGTTTTATGAAGAGCCTAGATCAATCAGAAGAAAGAATATCAGGGCTTATGGCTAAGATGGATGAAATAGAATGTTCTAAGAGTAATAAGAAATAAAATATAAGAACAGAATATACAAGTATCTGTGAAAGCATTGAAAGATCAATCTCAAGATTCAGAATAAGTACAGGCTAATGGCAGAGAAAACCGATTCAGTGAAATAATAACAGAAAATAGTTTAAAAATAGGGAAAGAAAACAATCAGATATTTGAGCCATTTAGAAACACAAATAGACATGATTTAAAAAGAAACTATCCATGACACAGTGTAGTTAAAATGCCAAAAATTAAAGACAAAGATTATTAAAAGCCTAAGAAGAGAAATTCCAAATCAGTTTTAATATAAAACATAAGAATAATAGATTTCTCACAAAAGCTCTAAAGCCAAGAGGGCATGTAATGATGTATTTCATGCTCTGAAATAAAACAGCTACCAGTGTAGATTACACAATTTTGGGGGAAACAAAGTATTTCAAAAGGAAAGAGAAGTAAAGACTTTCTAAGATACGCATAAATTAGAGTAACTCATGACCACTAAACTAGCTTTGCAGTAGACACATACAAAACATAAACCCAAGCAAAAAAAATAAAGTCTATGAGATAGAGTGTGCAGCTACTCCAGCACTAGATGGTAAAACAGAAGAGAAAACATCTTGAAGGGACAAACAAAAAAGAGCAAACAACTAGAAAGGTCAAGTCTGGGAATATGGCAGAACAGTAAGCAGCAAACTAAAAAGCTTCTCTGAGAGAAACAGCCCAGGTGCTGGAATATAGCATTCTGGAGAAGGAAAAGCAGGAAAGATGTAGATCCCCTTGACGAAGGAAGAAACTAAAGTGAGAATTGAAGCCCTGGAAAGAATTTTAAAAAAGAAAAACTTGAACAGAGGAAGGTGGTAGCTGGCGGTGCTCTCACCAGAGCTGGTCCCACTGTGCCAGAAGCACTGCTGGAACCCGGAGGTGCACGGGCACAGTGAAGCTGGTGGCCGGCAAGCCTGAAGGCCTTGGTGCAGAGATGTAAGGGCAGGAGGGAGCAGCGAACCAGAGAACTGCACTGGCTGGATCGTACAGACTCGCACAGCTGCGACTCAGTGAACTGCCAGCTTCCGGCTTCCCACGGCTTCGATTCGCTGGAGCCACAGTTGCGCTGGGGTGTGGGTGCACTGAGGTCGGGGATCCGAGAACAACAGAAAGTGGCGTCGGTAGGGGACCTGAACTGACCTGGGCTGAGTGTCGGGACTAAAACCTTTACAAGGGAAAGGGAATGACATTTTGGAACCAGGCAGGACTCGCAGAAACAAGGTACTGCAGAGACTTAAGTCAGTTGTTCCCTTCCCAGACGGGATTGGTCAGATGTCCTTGGTCTGGGCACACCCATGGCTGGGAACCAGTATGGTGTCTCAGACCAATTCCCTATGTACTGCACACTAAGGCACAGTGAAGTCTTCAGAGGGCTGGCTGACCCGGAGGGGAGGGGCCAACATACCGCTGTCCCTATTTGCACTCAATAGCACCCTGGAGTAGGCAGGGTCACCTAGCCAGCAGCGCTTCAGAAGAACCTGAATCAACAACAACAAAAAAAGGGACAGGGGCCTTCTTTATATGTTTATATGGAAGAAACAAAAATATTAGAAGAGGAAATAGAACAAGTCCCCAGGCCTCAACCCTGAAAACACTGATCCAAGAAAGGTAAATACAAAAGAGATTGAGGACAGCAAACATGCACTATCAGACACAGCATCAGTGCACATAAAGAAATATATTCAGGACCTCATAGATGAGTTCAAAAGTGAAATATTTAATCAAGTAAAGCAAGATATAAATAGATTAATGAAAGAAATGCTAAAAACCTCTCAAGAAGACACAGATGGAAGAATGGAGGAACTCAAAGGAGAGA